>NC_140073.1:67639499-68839499 GCF_964194135.1 Talpa europaea
GGCACACAAGTTCATTCATGCTGAAAAGGTAGAAGCACAGGATTTTTATTTAAGAGTATTTCACATTATTTTGAGTCCCCATTTTATGTGGAGCACTAAATTTTTCAAGAAGATGATCTAACAAGAGAGCAAATTTACAAAATTTTCAAAATGAATTTCAGGCCAAAGGTGATTATCTGTTGTATTTTTTCCATTAAAGTTTCCTTTTGAAAGGAAAAAAAGGACTCCCCAGTGGAAATTGAAATAGGCCCTTTTCTTTTATTCTTCCAGATTGACCGAACATAAAATTGCACTCCTTGATATACTGCTCCTTTCTTGATTTGGTAGGCAGAATATTTGAAGTATTTAATTGGCTAGTTATTCCTATTTTAAATCCCATTGCAGACAGTGAAACTACTGGTTTGATAAGAAAACTTAATGTGTTAGAAAAGAATGGATAGTGTTTGATTAAAGGTCTTTGCTTGTAACCTTTATCAGAAAGTCTGAACCACTCTTTCATCATGCTGATTTTAGAATGTTCTTGCTGATCTGTGGGCCTAAGATGACTTTTTACAGCAGTAGATAGGTGGTGGGAGGTAGCAGACATTATTTTAGTTTTCAATTTATAAATGAGTTAGAGAAAAAAATATCTGTGTAACAAAACTGATGTATTGCTTGACAAAAGTGTTCCTGTAGTATGATAAAATAATGTTCCCATTTAACCCACTAATAAGATACCCTGGTGGGTACAACTATAGATAAGGAATTTATTTTACAGAGAAGCCACTTTATTTGATGATGAGTGTAAATACTTAGCACAGAACTAAAATGTATGTATGAACAATCTCAGCTATTTATCATCTATCACTCTCATATCCCTAAAAAAATAAATAAATAAACTTTCCAATGGACATAATCTTCTTTTACATATTATTGCTAAGAAAGAGAAAAATCCAAAAAATAGTACAGTTTATTTGCATTTAATTCTCACTGCATTGACCTCATAGGTCCCATACCTGTGCCTTTAGTTCAGTTCCAAATTCACCATGTGAATGGGAGACAGCTATCACAGTCCATGAACAAACCTTGACTGTCAATCACTAAATACTTTTATATAATTCAGAATTATTGCTGTGTTTTGTTTTTAGAAGCTAACATTTACCATATTGAGTTTCAGGTAAAGAAATCACCATAATGTCCTGTGACTACACAGCATGATATCATTGGTTTCATGACTTTTTTTGAACTTTGTTTTCATATTTATTGTAAGACTTAATTTATACCCAATCTTCAAGGAAAAAAAACAGGACATGATAATAGGCAAGTTGCATGATACACTGTTGGTTCTATCCTCCCACTACTGCTTTTTCGTATCTTTTTGTTTAATATTTTTATCTTCCATTGTGTATAAGTGCCTATTTAATTGTCTTGTATTTCCTTTTGATGTATAGGAAATTTTTTAACTCAACATAATCATGATTATTTATTTTTTGCTTTAATATTCTTGCCACAGAATTTGAGTCACCAAAAATATCTTTATTGTTGATATCATGGAACATTTTGTCCAAGTTTCCTTCTATGCATTGTTATTGCAGGTCTTATGTCTAAATATTTACTTAATGTGTAATTTATTTTTTTGTCTTATGTTAGTGAATAATCCAACTTCATTTTTCATGTGTGGCTTTCTAATTTTCTTAGAACCATTCATTAAAAAACTTTTTTCCCCCTGTTTATGATCATGGATATTTTATCAATACAATAAAGTAGCAGGATACAAAATCAATACACAAAAAACAGTCCCATTTCTACATGTGAACAATGTATCAGTATAAAGGGAAATAAGAAATACAGTTCTATTTACAATTACATCAAAAATAATAAAATACCTGCCTATTAACTTATTAGATGTGAAGAGACTATAACAATGAAAACTGTAAAACTTTGCTAAAGGAAATAAATAAGATTAAAAAAATGGAAAGGTATCTCGTCCTCATGGGTAGGAAGATTTAATATCATTAAAATTGACATATTATCCAGAGCAATTTACTGATTTAATGCATTACTGATTTAATGCATTACTCATTAAAACACCAATGACTTTTTTAAGGAACTGAAATAAATATAAAATAATTATGGAACCACAGAAGTCCCCAGATAGCTAAAACAATCTTGAGAGAAAAGAAGTGAAATGGCATCATTACATTACCTGACTTCAAACAATATTGAACAGTAACAATAATCAAAACAGTATGGTACTGACACAAAAGTAAAACCTCAAAACAATGGAACAGGAGCCTCCCTGGTGGCGCAGGCTGTTGAGCGCATTGCTGTGAAGCTGTCCACAGCCTCTGCAGCGCAGGTTTGATCCCGGCCAGCAAGGGAGAATCCCACATGATGCAGCAGACCTCTCCTGTCTCACCCGCTGCACCCCTCAGCAGTGTATTTCAGTCAGTCTGCCTGTTCTGTTCCCCGCTCTGGCTCTGGTGCATCCTCCCACCCTCCCTCTCTTCTGACTGTACCCAGTGCTTATATAAATAAATAAATAAAATCTTAAAAAAAAAAAATGGAACAGATTTGAAAGCCCAGAGATAAATCCACATGTAGACAGTTAATCTGTGACAGAGTTCTTATAGTCATACATATTACATATTACATACACATTACATACATATTAAAAGATAACCTTTGTAATAAATGGTTCTGGGAAACATGGATAGCCACAGGCCAACAAATAAAGCATGAACTATATTTAACTGTGACGAAAAAGTTCATTCAAAATGGAATAAAAATTTGGACATAAATATTTGGAATAAAAATTTGGACAAAGAAAATATAGGGACACACTGCAGGACTCTACCACAAAGATGTATTTGGGAATACAAGCCCCACAGCAGGAACAAAATCAAAAATAAACAAATGGGACCATATCAAATCCAAAAAGATTTTGTACCTGAAAAGAAAGCCTCACAAAAGCAAAAACGCGACCTACAGAATGGGAAGAAAAAAATTTGCATACCGTACATCTCACAAGGGGGTAACCTACAAAATTTACGAAGTACTTACACAATCCAACAACATAGGACCTGATGAAAAAGACAGATAAAGGGCCTCAATAGACACTTCTCTAAAGAAGACATTCAGATGACCTACAGACACATGAAATAAAGTTCAACAGCACTTGTTATAAGAGAAATGCAAATTAAAACTACACTGTAAGAATGGTCCATATAAAGTATGAACAAATGTAGTCCAGGTTGCAGTGAAAAAGGAACTCTCATCCACTGTTGATGGGAATGCAAGCACTGTAAAAAACAGTATGGAGATTTTCAAGAAAATAAAAATGGAAATTTCACATGACCCAGAAATACTGCCATTAGTCACTTATTCAAATATTATAAAAATTCTAATACAAAAAAAACCTGTCTAGGGCCTCCCTGGTGGTGCAGCAGGTTGAGCACAGTGCTGTGGAGCTGTCCACAACCTCTGCAGCACAGGTTAGATCCCAGCCAGCGGATGAGAATCCCACATGTCGCGGCAGACCTCTCCAGTCGTGCCTACTGTTCCCCTCAGCAGTGTATTTTGGTCAGTCTGCCAGTTCTGTTCCCTGCTCTGTCTCTGGTGAATCCTCTCACCCTCCCACGCATGTGGCCTGCACCCCAGCTCTTACATAAAAATAAAAAATTATTAAAAAGATAAAATAAAATAAAAGATTAAAAAAAAATAAAACCTGTCTACACCTATGTACATAGCAACACTGGAAACAACCTAAGTGCCCTTTAACAGATGAGTGGATAGAAAAACTGCATAGCATATCTAAAATGGAATATACCCAGCAGTGAAGAAAAATTAAATGGTGGCATTTGTGACAAAATGGATGAACTTGGAGGTGATTATGAAATCAGTCAAGGAATGAAAGACAGATTTTAGATGTCTCAATCATCTGCAGAATATAAATTCCAAAAACAATTACATACAAATAATAGAAGGAATAAAAATATGAACTTGGCAAAAGAAAATAATAGTTACCGGAAGGATTGGAGAAATGGTCGTGGGGATCATTAAGATTTTTTGTATCTCTGTGCTTTCTGTAGTGATCCTCCTTTTAACCTTTATTTTATTTATTTATTTCCACTTTCTTACTGTCATTATTTCCAGCATTTGAGTATTATTTGTTTCTCTTCTCCACACTGCTTTACATGTGATGTTAGGTTGTTTGACATTTTTCTTGTTCTTGCTTTGTCATATTAGGTCTGTTGCAATTATCTTACCCTCAAGATCACTTTTGCTGCAGCCCATATATTATAGCAATTTATATTGCAATTTATATTCATTAATTTCTGCCTTTATTATCCCTTTCATACAATTGCTATTAAGCATTATGTTGTTTACAGATCGTGTATTCATAGTTTCTCCTGTTTTTTATTTTTCTTAGAGTTGATTTCTAGTACTATAGTGCTGTGGTCCAGGAAGGAACTAGGTATAATTTTAGTATTTGTGGTTTTATTGACAATTGACTTGTGTCACAAAATATGGTCAATTCTTGGAAATGTTTCATGTGCATTTAAATAAATGTTTAGGAAGCAGTTTTGAGGTGTTCTACAGATTTCCCTTAGAAAAATTTACTCCAATTTTTCATTTAAAGCTGTTGTTTCCTTATTTTCACTTTGTCTTTTTGATATGTTCATTACCGTAAGTTGGGAATTAAGCCCCCCTAGTATTGTGGTGTTACTATCAATCTCTCTCCTTAGTCTTACTTATCTTTGTACTACACTATCTGATGCATATATCTCTAGGTGTCACATCTTGTTGTATTAGACCCTTAATCATAATAGTGTTTTCTTTATCTCTTACTACCTTTCTTAGTTGAAAGTTTATTTTGTCAGATATAAATTTTCCTCAGATTTTTTTTTGGGTGGGGGGGTTGCCATTTATGTGTATAACTGTCTTCCAATCTTTAATTCAAAGTGTATCTTTACAAATGGCTGAAGTTGGACTTTGTTCTGAAACCATTCAGTATTTTTTTCCCTTTTTTTAAAAAGATTTATTTGTATATGTATACAAGAACTGGGGTATAAACCAGAGGTGCAGGGGGTGAGAGGATTAACTAGAGGGGAACAGAACAGGCAGACAGACTGAAATACACTGCTGAGGGGAGCAGCGGGCGAGGCAGGAGAGGTCTGATGGGCCATGTGGGCTGCTCCCTGTCTGTCTGGGGATCAAACTCATGCTGCAGTGGCTGGGGATAGCTTGATAGTGCTGTCTTTAACCCTGCACCACCAAGGAGGTCCCATTCAGTCATTCAATACCTTTTCACTGGTGAGTTTAAGCCTTTTACATTTGTAGTGATTATTGAGAAATGACTACTAATTGCCATTTTGCTATGTCTTGATTTGTTTGTTTGTTTTTTTATCTTTTTAAAGGGTTTACTATTATTTTTTTTTGTTTAGGTGCCATTTCTGTTGTTTTTTATGTTACTGCTATTATTTTTTGTTGTTGTTGTTCGAGGTGTCTGCTTAGGTTAGTGTCTGATGGGCCACTGTGTGACTCATTGGACTGCCTGATCTATGACTGGTTCTACTGGATCACATTATTACTTTCCTCATTCTACTCCATGTTAAGTGATTTATGTGTCTGTTGACTCAATATTCATTATTTCATTGCTTTATAATAATCTCTTTAGGATTTCTTTCATTTGTGGCTTGGTGCTGATAAATCTGTTTAGTTTTTGCTATTCAGTGAAGCTCCTTACTCTTCTTTCTGTCTTGAATGTTAACTTTGCAGGGTAAAGGATTCTGGGCTGGAAGCCTTTTCTTTTAAGTAGTTTAAATATCTTTTTCCAGTCCTTTTGTACTTTTGAGGATGCCTTTGAAAATTCTTTTGATAATCTGATTGGTGTTCTGTTACTTGGTCCCCTTTTTTCTCTTGATAATTTTAGTTTTCTGTTGTTGTCACTGGTTCTCAACAGGTGTGTGCGTGTGTGTGTGTGTATCTTAGTGGATATTGGTCTGGTATTATTTTGTTTGGAACACTTTGGGCCTCGGGTCACAATTTCTGGTTCATTTCTCATATTGACACGGTTTCTTTAACTAGGTTTCTTTATGCTTCCTTTAAATAGGTTTTCTATATCTTTCTCTTTTCCTTCCCTTCTGGGATCCCCATGATAAGATATTCTTTTGCTTTAACTTGTCCCAGAGAGTTCTTATACTGTTCTTACTATTGCTCTTATTTTTCTCTACCTTGTTCTATTCTTTTATTTTCCAAAACTGTTTTGCAATAAGCTCATAAATTCTTTCCATTGTCTCTATTTGTTTGCTATTGATGCCCTAAACTGCATTTGTTTAATCTTCTAGAATGTTTCTTAATGCCAATGTTTCTGAATGTAGCTACATCATTTTTTTCAGTATATTTATTCTGTGGTTGTTATATATCTCTGTATTTTCTTTTTAAGTTCTATTAGCACTGCTCTGATTTCCATTTCTGTCATGTTCCACAACTCCCCTGAGTCAGGGCTCCTTGCAGGGCCATTTTTTTTTTTCCTGGTATTTGCACTGTGTTCTTCTGTCTCTTCAATTTTTAAATTTTGATTGTTTTTTTTTAAAGATTTATTTCTTTATGCATACAAGAACTGGGGTACAGGCCAGAGATGTGGAGGTGAGAGGCTTCGCCAGAGACAGAATGGGAAACATAACAGGTAGAGGTAATGAAATACACTGCTGAGGGGAGCAGTGGGCAAGACAAGCGAGGTTTGCTGTGCCATGTGGGTCACCTCCCTGGCCAGGCATGAAGCTTTTGCTGCAGTGGCTGCAGACAGCTTCACAGTGCTGTGCTTAGCCCCTTGCACCACCAGGGAGGCCACTTGATTGGATTTTAATAAAGATAAATTTTCAGTTATTGTTTTTGGATCTGTTTGAGTACTCAGAGAACTGAGACCAGCATGAAGTAGGGGGTGTACTAGAAGGCCAGGGCAATAGGCATCAACAAATCATCTTCAATAGACTCAGGAAATGGAGTTTTGTTGTCAAGTGTTTCTTTGTGGACACTGATATGTGTTTGCGATATTTCGATGTAAAGTAGGAGGTGACAATGGTTTGGATGTCTCAGTGTGGACTTCAGTAGTAGCTTCGACTGAACACACCTGTTCAGACTACAACTGCTCTGTGTTATGGATTTCAGATTCAAGGCAGTAGTTCTCACTATGTGCTCTCACCTTTGCAACTGTCCAGCAATGCACCTTCTCTCTTGTGGGGTGTCTACACACACAGCCTCATAGCCAGGGCATTGCCAGATCTTAGGAGTCCCAGTGTTGGGGTGTGCCTGAGTCAATAGCTCTAACACAGTCTACAACACAGTCATTTCCCCCTCTTGTGCATTTTACCCTGTTATCAATCTAAACAGTGTTCACTTAAAGTTTTTCTACCCCTTTCAGTTGGGCTGATGCTCGTATTGTGTATGGGGTAGTCCCTTTATTGTCTGGGTATTTTTGGCTTTGTTTTACATCAATTTTGCTGTTGATGTTTGGTAGAGATACGGAGGGGTCTTCACTTTGCTGCCATCTTGCTTGACTCCACTGTTTATATGTAGTTTATCCTCTAGCTTAGTTGAGCAGTAGAACTTGGGGACAGAGCAGTTGCAAATAAACCAAATGCATTATTTTTGTTAGTTTTATGTA
Source organism: Talpa europaea (assembly GCF_964194135.1). NCBI lineage: Eukaryota > Metazoa > Chordata > Mammalia > Eulipotyphla > Talpidae > Talpa > Talpa europaea. The sequence goes on from NC_140073.1 coordinate 67,647,148, forward strand.
CAGCTAGATATAGGTAACAGTAGCCTGGGGTCAAGGTATGTTACATCTTTATTTCTCCACTAACGAGCTATATATTTCTGATAAATAGGTGTTAATACTCCTATTTCACAGATGAGAAACTGAGTGACCAATAAGGTAAACTCCTTGCCCAATCTACAAATAAAAGAGAAGATATTAAATATAAGTAAATGTGACATCAAAAATGAAGCAATTCTTTTAGAAAATTATTTTTTATGTTAGATACTTTTCTCTTCAGAACACAATAACACTCTGATAGTTTTATTATGACAGAGGTAATATGTATAAAGTACTTGTGTAGGGTAAATGAAGATTACTCAGGGTTTTGCACCACTGGCCTCTGGCTATCCCCTGTGCCATTGATTGCAGGAGGTGGGCTTGGGGCTTGAATGCATGAGTGTGGGCTTGGGGTATGCATACCTGATGGGGGACACCTGGAGTATGGGCATGTGTCAGTGGGCACACCTGAGCTGAGAGACGGGCTGTAAGGGCTGCATCACAGAGGATGGTGTGGCAGAGATCAACAGTGGTGGAGAATGGCTATGAGAGAACTTAAGAGCGAGCCCAGAGGTAGTCAAGATTCACCAGGGGCTTGAAAGACCTCCAGCCTCCCTGACCCCTCAGCCTGCCCTGTACCTGGTTGCCTCACTACAAATGGTGTAGAAAGCTCATTAGAAGCCTGAATAAAACACTGAAGACTCCAAGACTTTCCTTACGGCTCTTCCTGGACCCATAGAGAACCTGCCGTGGTTGTTTACCACAACAACTTGCCACACTATAGTTCCACAGTAGTTGGCAATTGTTTTATTTGCTAATTGCAAATAGTTGTTTTAAATGCTAATTGCATTTTACTGTAGGAGAATATTTGATGAGTGCTAATTCTGTTCCTAGATCCAGTATCTTCTCTCAGAGAACTTCACATACCACCAGGACACAGGAGACAAAGGCGAGTTGTCACACTCATCAAAGCAAATGTCAGAAAAGTGGGAGCTGTGGGCCTATCCTTTGAGAGGGAGCGTGTGGATAGCAGCTCTCCTCAGAGTTATGCTCCAAGACAGGCCTTGATTCTCTAAGGCCTTTGAAAAGTTGGAGCTCCTGAGAGAATGTGGCAGGGCTGGATTTGCCTTTGCCTACCAGTCTGTGCTGTCATTAGTGTTCGTGTGAACTCCACATGGATGCATTTTACCCCGAGACGTGGCTTTCTTCAGCTTGTGTGCATTGGTGTCAGAACTGTGTCAGCTACAGCTCAAGGGCCTTCAAATTGCTTTCAGCCTGCCTCATGCGCAGACAATATGAGATCAAGTACCTGATCAAATTTTGGCTCTTGGAAATGTGTTCTTTTTGAAATGCCATGAAAAATATGGTTAGTAATCAATAGTTTTAAAATTGTATTACAAAAGAATACCATAAGGGTTGGTTCTTTTTTCCCCACCTATTATATGTTTATTGTGACTAAGAGTCATCTTTTTCTCTTCTGTTATTTCATAGACTTAAAGCAAATACAGATATGAAAAGGAGAACGAGATTAACATAGTCCCTCGCCAACTTCTCATTTTACCCTCTGATCATTTCATGTGATTAGAAAGTAGCTCATGAAAAAAAAAAAGGTCGGGAAACTGACATTGTTTTTAGTGTTTTTAGCGTGTTTTAAAATCTGTCATTATGGGGGGGCGGAGCAACATGGCGGCGAGGAGACGCTGCGAGTAAGATCTCCCATTAAAAAAAGTTAATAGGGAGGAAAAGCGGCAGGTCCCAGTGAGAACCGGGACACGGAAGATAAACGGACGACGCCAGCAAACTGCCCGAAGAAGAAAGTTGCCATAAAAGAGGACCTGAAGGGAGGGAAGCGCAGAACCCTGCTCCCCTCCCCCGCCCATAGAGGCTGCACTCTCCGACCTGCAGAGAGGAGGAAAAAAACAAACTAAAACTGCCAACAAGAACAAAGGACGCAGCAAGCGGGACTGTGAGTGGAAAGGAACTATTGCAGCCACCACACCCTGTGAACGGGAGCTGTGGAGAACCCCCGCAGGATCCGCAGCGGAGGTGAGCTCCAGGAGCCATTGAAGAGAGCCCCGCCCAGGAGGAGACCAGCACCAGCACACAGCCCCGGCCGCCCCTTAAGCCTGCACGGAAGCGGCGCGGACATGGAGCGGGATTGCACCGGGAAAGCAGCGCGGATTGCGCGGATCGGATCACAGCTGCCCAGGTCTCCGCGCCTGCGACCTAGGCTTGCGGGGAGACGACCTAGGCTTGCGGGGAGACGCGCGGAGGCCCTCCCGGAGTGAGCAGGAACCAGGCGCCCAGGCAGGGGAGCGGGATTCAAAAGGCGCCATTCCCGTGCCACTGATCTGGGCTACAGCCCGCGTCCTGGAACTGAGGGCTTTGGAACTGAGACCCGGGGCACGAAATTAGGGGCGTGGGTTCCCCACGACGGTGGGGCACAAGGCAGACACAGCACCCCAAAGCCGTTGAGGTGTACCCTACCATCCCCGCTCTGCTCCCTGTCCCACGGGGTGGAAAATCAGCTCCCCAAGGGCTCTAGGAGAGATCTCTGGCGCCACCTAGCGACTTGAAGCCAGCAGAGGCTCCTGAAGGAGATAGTGGCCAGCTGGGGAGGTAGCCCACGCCGGGCCCCTTCCGACCAGTAGTCTGAGCCCACAGGGGGAGCGAGCACCCACAGCCGGGGCAGACCAGGCATGCAGAAGAGTGTGCCTGACACCGTACGCGCAGGGAGTGTGTCCCACATCACCATTTTAGAACAGGGACATTTCTTCAGTAAAGACTACCTGCAGAAGGCTTCCTCAGAAGCCAGAGGTGAGCGGGGGAAGTTTGCCCATGCCAGAACCCCTGTGGCCTGCAGTCCAAGCCCAGAGGGGGAGCAGGAACCCACCGCCGGGGCAGACCAGGCGCACAGGGGAGTGTGTCCCCACATCGGCATTTTAGAACAGGGACCTTTCTCCAATAAAGACTGCTTGAAACTGACAGATGACTCCTGGAGGAACCAGGGGGGAGCAGAGAAGCCCACCCAAGATGCCGGCCAGTCCCAACTACACAGTGTCCCAACGCATACGGCAAATTAGAAAACAGACTGTAGGGAGGAGAAGAACCACACGCAACCTAGCAACTCTCCAGAGAAAAAGCACACCACAAAAAGAAAACCAGCCCCCAGATGGCAACGACAGTAACTTGGAAGAACTTCTGAGCCTTCCAGAAAGAGAATTTAAAATTGCCGTGATTAAAAAACTGACAGAAGTCATAAAGGAAAACAATGATAAGGGAAAAATAATCAACGATCAGAAGAATGAAACTGAGTCCCTAAAGAGGGAAGTAAAAGAAATGCAGGAGATCAAAGAATTAATGGAAGAACTAAAGAATTCTGGGAAAAGCAATGAAAGCAGAATTGATGAAATGGAAGAACGAATAAGTACTCTTGAAGACACAGAAATAAAAAGAACCAAAACAGAAAAGGAAAGAGAAGTACGAAGGAAAAAGAATGAAGAAAGACTTCGGGAACTATCTGACTCCATGAGGAAAGGAAATATAAGAGTTATAGGAATACCAGAAGGAGAGGAGAGAGAAGTAGGAACAGAGAAAATATTCAAAGAGATAATTGAAGAGAACTTCCCAAATGTGAAGGAGGAGCTGAAAATTGATATACAAGAAGCAAGAAGAACACCAAACTTCCACGACGAAAGGAAAAATACAGCAAGACACATAATAGTAAAGCTCCCAAGAATCCAGGACAAGGAAAAAATAATGAAGCTGGCAAGAGGGAAGAAACAGATAACATTCAAAGGAAAGCCAATCAGGCTGACATCAGACTTCTCCGAAGAAACACTACGGGCAAGGAGAGAGTGGAGAGACAAAGTCAACAGACTCCAAGAAAACAGATGCCAACCAAGAATACTCTATCCCGCAAAGCTCTCCTTCCTCTTTGAAGAAAGAATATGGACTTTCCCAGACAAACAGAAACTCCGGAATTTCATTGCAACTAAACCCCCACTCCAAAAAATACTACAAGGAGTCCTAAAGCCAGAACCTCAGAGGGACGAATAACAATGAAAGAAGGCCAAAAAAAAAAAAAGTTATTAAAAGAATAAATAAATAAAATCAAAGGAAAGACAAACACAATGGCAAATACAGATGTTAACATATCAATATTAACTCTAAATGTAAATGGACTAAATTCTTCAATAAAAAGACACAGAGTTGCAGCCTGGATTAAGAAACAAAACCCAACCTTTTGCTGTCTCCAGGAAACACATTTAGCTACAAAAGATAAAAATAGGCTCAAAGTTAAAGGATGGAAAACAATCCTTCAAGCAAATGGACCAAAAAAGAAAGCAGGAACAGCTATACTTATATCAGATAAAACAGATTTCAAACTCAAAAAGATAAAAAGAGACCCCAATGGTCACTACATTATGATCAAGGGGACAATACTTCAAGAAGAAATAACACTCATTAACATATACTCACCAAACGAAGGAGCACCAAAATATATCAGACAACTGTTGTCCTCTCTGAAAACAGACATCAGAGAAAACACATACGTAGTGGGAGACTTCAACACACCACTATCAACAATGGATAGATCAACAAGACAAAAAATAAGTAAAGAAACCAAAGCTCTAAATAAGGACCTAGAGCAATTGGGCTTAACAGACATCTATAGAACACTAAACCCCAAAAAAACAGAGTACACATTTTTCTCAAGCGCACACGGATCATTCTCCAGGATCGATCACATACTGGGGCACAAGACAAACATCAACAGATACACCAAGATTGAAATCATATCAACCATCTTTTCTGACCATGAAGGCATCAAACTAGAAATAAACCATAAAAAGAAGGCAAGGAACTTTCCTACCTCATGGAGATTAAAAACCATACTACTGGAAGACCACTGGACTAATGAGGAGATGAAAGAAGAAATTAAAAAATTTTTTGAATTGAACGACAAGGAGGACACCAATATCCTAAATGTATGGGATGCAGCAAAAGCAGTAATAAGAGGAAAATATATAGCAATAGAAGCTCACATCAAGAAACAAGAAAGAACTCAAAGAAACAACCTAATCTCGAAGCTCAAAGATCTAGAAAAAGAACAACAAAAAAACCCCAAAACCAGTAGAAGAAAAGAAATAATAAAAACCAAAGCAGAAATAAATGAAATTGAAACTAAAAAAACAATCCAAAAGATCAATGAAACCAAGAGCTGGTTCTTTGAAAAAATCAATAAAATAGACAAACCCCTAGCCAGGCTCACAAAGGAAAAAAAGGAGAAAGCACAAATAAACAGGATCATCAATGAAAGAGGAGAAATCACAACGGAAACAGCAGAAATCAAAAGAATAATCAGTAACTACTATGAACAGTTATATGGAAACAAGTTCAACAATCTAGAGGAGATGGACAAATTCCTACAACTCTACAATCACCCAAAGCTAGATAAAGAAGAAATAGAACACCTAAACAGACCAATTACAATTAGCGAAATTGAAATGGTAATCAAAAACCTCCCCAAAAACAAAAGCCCAGGACCTGATGGATTTACAAATGAATTCTATCAAACATTCAGAGACGAATTAGTGCCTATCCTTCACAAACTCTTCCAAAAAATTGAGAAGGAAGGGACAATACCAAACACGTTCTATGAAGCCAACATTACACTAATACCAAAACCGAACAAGGACAACACAAAAAAGGAAAACTACAGGCCAATCTCCCTGATGAACACTGATGCAAAAATCCTCAATAAAATTTTAGCTATCAGAATCCAACAATGTATCCATAAGATAATTCACCACGACCAAGTAGGATTCATTCCAGGGACACAAGGATGTTTTAACATCCGAAAATCAATCAACGTTATCCAACACATCAACAAAAAGAAATATAAAAACCATATGATAATATCAATAGATGCTGAGAAAGCTTTCGACAAAGTGCAACACCCATTCATGATAAAAGCCCTTGAAATTCTTGGGATACAAGGAACATACCTTAACATCATAAAGGCCATCTATGACAAGCCAACAGCCAGTATCATCCTCAATGGTGAAAAGCTGAAAGCAATTCCATTAAGATCTGGAACAAGACAAGGATGTCCACTCTCACCACTGCTTTTCAATATAATACTGGAAGTCCTAGCCAGGGCAATAAGACAAGAGAAAGACATCCAAGGAATCCAAATAGGAAAAGAAGAAGTCAAACTATCACTATTTGCAGACGATATGATATTATACATAGAGAACCCCAAAAACTCCACAGAAAAGCTAATTCAACTCATCAATCAGTTCAGTAAAGTGGCAGGATACAAAATCAACACGCAAAAGTCAGTAGCCTTCCTATACACAAACAATAAATCTGAAGAAGAAGAAATCAAAAAGACCATCCCTTTTGTTATTGAAACAAAAAAAATCAAATATTTGGGAATAAATCTAACAAAAGAGGTAAAGGACCTATACAAAGAAAACTATAAAACACTGTTAAAAGAAATAGAAGAAGACACAAAGAAATGGAGAGATATCCCCTGCTCATGGATTGGAAGAATAAACATTATTAAAATGGCCATCCTTCCAAAAGCAATATACAGATTCAATGCTATTCCAATCAAAATTTCAATGTCATTCTTCAAAGAAATAGAACAATTATTGATGAAATTCATATGGAATCACAAAAAACCCCGAATAGCCAAAGCTCTCCTGAAAAAAAAAGAAGGGAATGGAGGCATCAGACTCCCAGACTTCAAACTATACTACAAAGCCATAATCATCAAAACTGCATGGTATTGGAACAAGAACAGACATACAGACCAATGGAATCGAATAGAAAATCCAGAGATAAACCCACAGATTTATGGTCAACTAATCTTTGACAAAGGAGCAAAGACTATGCATTGGAGCAAAGAAAGTTTGTTCAATAAATGGTGTTGGGAAAACTGGGTCGCTACATGCAAAAGAATGAAGCTTGACCACTACCTCACACCATACACAAAAATCAACTCAAAATGGATTAAAGAACTAGACATAAGACCTGAAACCATAAAATACATAGAAGGAAATATAGGCGAAACACTACGTGATTTGCACATCAAAGACATCTTTACAGACACATCACCCAAAGCAGTGATAGTGAAGGCGAAGATAAACAGCTGGGACTACATCAAATTAAAGAGCTTCTGCACAGCAAAAGAGACAATAACAAAAACAAAGAGAAACCCCACCAACTGGGAGAACATTTTTGCACCCAACACTAATGATAAAGGGCTGATCACAAAAATCTGCAAAGAGCTGATGAGACTCAACAACAACAAAGAAAATAATCCAGTCAAAAAATGGGCAGAAGAGCTAAAAAGAAACTTCTCTGAAGAGGAAATGCAAATGGCCAACAGGCATATGAAAAAATGTTCAACATCACTTGTCATCAGGGAAATGCAAATCAAAACTACCATGAGATACCATCTTACACCAGTGAGAATGGCACATATTAAAAAAACTAGCAACAACAAATGTTGGCGAGGGTGTGGAGAAAAAGGAACTCTTCTGCACTGTTGGTGGGAGTGCAAACTGGTCCAACCACTGTGGAAAGCTGTGTGGAGATTTCTGGACCTACTAAACATAGAGCTTCCATATGATCCAGCAATTCCACTCCTAGGTATTTACCCAAAGGACACAGAAACATCAATTCCAAAGAACACCTGCACCCCTATGTTTATAGCAGCACTGTTTACAATAGCTAAGCTTTGGAAACAACCCAAATGCCCAAAAATCGATGACTGGATCAAGAAGATGTGGTACATATATACCATGGAATATTACTCAGCATTCAAAAAAGATAAACACATGCAATTTGCAGCAACATGGATGGCGCTGGAAGGGATCATGCTCAGCGAAATAAGCCAAAAAGAAAAAGAAAAATAACGGATGGTCTCACTCATAGCAGGAATCTAGAAAACTTAAATAAGGGACCAGGAAAATGAATAACTATAAGAAAGTGAAAATCAAAATCAACAAAAAACTATGAACCAGAGACACTTTTAGGGGGGCAGGGGTGGGAGGGGAGGGATTGGGGTCAGAATGGGGGCGCTGCAATTGTATGGGGAATATAACAATAAAATTTATTATCTAAAAAAAAAATAAAAAAAAATAAAAGCACAACTAATTGAAATGAAAAAAAAAAATAAAATCTGTCATTATGAGGCACTGAACAAGGAAGAGACCATTACTTCTCCTTCAGTTATTCATTGCAGGAGTTAGATTTTGATAGTCAAAAGTCAGAGAGGTCCTGGTTTCATCATATCTTGAATTATTTAAAAAAGTTTCTTTGAAGATAACTGATTTGTTTTATTATTTAGAATCTTTAACTTTCTACTGTGGGGGCAGGGGAATCTCAAAAATTCATTTATGCAGTGTTAGAACAAGAACTCAAGACCTCTTCGAGTCCAAACTGCTTACAAACAACTTCCGAGTCCTTGCCAGACAAAGCCTAGGTCTCCTTTCTCTGCTTTATTTAATTTGTGGCATTTGTCACTTATTTTTTATGCATCAGGAAATAACAAGCAATAAATAACAACCAGTAACATTTGTGCAGGGTTCCATAGACCATGAATTTGGCTAAGTGTTCATGCAAATGGAAGACACAAATTTTTTCCTATGATCTTAAGTCACATTCTACAGGTTTGAATCTATTTCTTTCAATCTTCAGCATCTCGGAAGATTTTTGTTTTTACTTCCTGATTTACATCTTCAAAAAAAATTACAGTGGTTAATTTATTTCAAGTCACAAAATAAGAAACAGATTTTATGGGATTTGAGGCCCTGTTTACCCATTTCTTTAAATGACAAACTTTTGTTTGTGCCCAGAAAGCCAAACTCTGCATCAGAAGAATTGTCTTTACATGGAGGAGTTTATTGTATGAGATGCCCACAAAAGCAGTCAGTAATCAGGTTAACACTCTGATAATGCTGACTCCCCAAGTGGTGAGAGTGTTGTGATTTTTATAGGGAGGGAAGGAATGTGTGGGAAATTTGGGCCTGCACATTTCTAACAATGTACCAGGCAGCCCAGGCCTTAGGAGTCAGGGTGCTTCACTTTCCCAGCAGAGTGTAGGCTCAGCAATCAGCAAATGTTTTTTTCTCTGATGCCACTATCAACCTCAGAGGGACACAGGGAAAATTTATTAGGGTTGTAACATAATCAGCTTTTTCAAATTATCTGGAAATACAGTTGAAGCAAGTTAACAGTTAATCACAAGGAGGGAGTAGAGGGACTACATCTGAGTTAATGGTAACTTATAGAGAAGGCGTAAGGGGAAGTGAGTGCAAAGGGTAGAGTGTAATTCTGTTTATTCCTAATTATTATTATTATTTTTGTCAACAGGAGATTTTGTTGCCAAACTGAGGGGATCTGGCTATATTCCCAGTGTCCGTGAGTTACTACCACATACTACTGCTTTCAGCCTCAGTCCATGCTGCTCCCTAGCTTCTTAAATCCATTTAGCTGAAATGATATTTCTCCTCACATCTTCATTAAGTGACTCTAAAAAGGCTCATCAGTGTATTAAACTTATTTTTTTAAAGAATTATTTTATTTATACAAGAACCGGGGTACAGGCCAGATGTGCGGGAGGGTGAGAGGATTTACCAGGGATAGAACGGGGAACAGAAAAGGCAGACTGACAAAATACACTGCTGAGGGGAGCAGCAGGTGAGACAGGAGAGGTCTGCCACACCATGTGGGCTGCTCCCTGGCCGGCCGTGGATGGAACTGGTGTTGCAGAGGCTGTGGACAGCTTCACAGCGCTGCGCTCAACCGCCTGTGCCACCAGGGAGGCCCAGTGTATTAAACTGATTAAAGTCAATGGTGCTTATTATTATCTAACTCTATAACATTTAAGAATTGTCTGCTTCCTCCTGTTTTCTGCATTCCAACTTACTCAACTCACTTTCTTCCTCCCTCAATGTCTTGCTCCTTTCTTCTAACAGACCATTGTTTCAGGCTCTAATTTCTAGTTATGCTCATTTGCTTGATGATCGCAAGTAATCTGTTTCTCACACATATATGTACACACAAACACACACACATACGCACTCATCTCTCTCACACACACAGCCTATTTATACTGTAGGGTAAAGAAAATGTCAGGCTTTTCTGCCCTTCCGCCATCAGGATAGATGATGGATCCTTGTCCTGAATGCATGCCTGATGGCGGGCACCTGGAATAGGGTGTGGGCATAGGTAGATGGGATTCAGCTGAGTTAAGACTGTGCTTTTAAGGGCGGCGTCACGGGGGGACGCCAGTAGCAGCAGCCCCAGCCAGCAGCAGCAGAACCTGAAGGAGAAGCCGAAGCAGAAGCAGAGAACGCCAGAGAGCCCAGATAGAGTGAAGACTTGCTGGGGGCTGGGAGGCCTGCCAGCCTCCAGCCCCCCAGCCAGCACCCCTGCCTGCCATATGCCTGGTGAACCCCAAATAAAAAAACCTGCAAAACTACTGAGGACTCTGACTCCTCCTTTATCCGGTCTGCATGGGATCAGAAAACCTGCACCGCGTCCAGTCCTACACTGTGCCCAGTTCCTGCCCTTACATATACATATGTGTAGGGTAAGGTAAAAAAGTATGAGGCTTTTCTGGGCCTCCCCTGTGGCGCAGCATTTGAGCGCTGGGTTGCAAAGCTGCCCACAGCCTCTGCAGCTGAGGTTCGATCCCCGGCCACCATGTGAGGGTCCCACATGGCGCGCAGACCTCTCCGGCTGCGCCTGCTGCTCTCCTCAGCAACATATTTCGTCAGTCTATTCTGCTCTGCTCTCCGCTCTGACTCTGGTGAATTCTCTCACCCTCCCACGCTTCTGACTGTACCCAGTGCTTGTATAAATAAATTAATTAAAAAAAAATTATCAGGCTTTTCTGCCCTCCCACCATTAGGACTGATGATGGATCTGCGGTCCTGAATGCATGCCTGATGGTGGACACCTGGAGTAGGTGTGGGCATGCATAGGTGGGTACACCTGGGCTGAGAGACTGGGCTTATAAGGGCAGCGTCATGGGGACACCAGCAGAGCAAGAGAGAGCGAAAGGACCAGAGAAGCAGAGACCACGAGACAACATCGGAGAGCCCAGAAAGAGTAAAGACTTGCTGGCAAATGCTCCCGGCCCCAGTACCCCTGCCTGCTGTGTACCTGGTAAATCCAAATAAAACCTGCAAAAGCCACCGAGGTCTCCAAGGACTCCTCCTTCACTCATCTGCTCACATCGTAGAGATCCTGCTTTGTGTTCTTCCTATCCTTACAATATGTTTCCCAAGTATCTCTCCACACCAGACTGTACTCCAGAACTGAAGACAAATACTCATACGTGCTTGAGAGCCACACTGATTGCCTAGTTGCAATATCAAACATAAATCCTAACGAGATCGCATTATCTTCTTGCTTTCCCATCCACAGCCATCATTCCTCAATTCAAAATGAGAATTCTGGCCCCACCATTCAGTTAACCATAAAAGACCATCTTGAGTCTCTTCTCCTCCTCCCCTTCTTCTTCTAATCCATTGGCGAGTCCTATGGATTCTCTGTGAACTCAGTTTCTATTTTACAGTCCTAGTCCAAGCCAGATTGGGAAAGAAGCTAAACTTATTCCATACTTTTAGATCCATAAAGCTGGGAATTAACTGACATGAGAGATTAGCAAAAGACAACTTTAAACTTTGAAAATTTTAATAACACGAACAAGAGGGCCATCAATAATTAGACCTGCCATCTGATCATTTCAGAGGTTATATAGTTTCTACAAAGGGAGCAACGAATTTAGAAGGGGAGATAGCACAAAGAAATTTGCAGCTTAAGGAAAAAGAAATTTTTCAGGGATTATCTACATATGCATGAAAAACAGACCTTGCCAGCCCTAGCCTGGGGTGATAAAGCTACAGGCTTTCTCTCACTTCCTGGATCACCATGGAGATTTATTTCCTGGTTTTAGGGGCATAGCAAGTTAGCCAAAAACATCATTCTTTGATCTTCTGTCCTATAATTCCTTTCAATTCAGAACACTCAGCATGCCACATGGGCACATCCTGGCAGAGCCGGTCTTTGGTACCAACACCACTGGCAAGAAATATGATACATTATGCAGTCATTTGGGTCTGAGTGGGAGACCTTTGCAGGTCTTGTCCCAAGACACTTTCAGATATGCCACCAAGGCACATGCAGACATATCCAGACACTTCATCTCCAGGCAGAGGCTGAGGCAAAGCTAGAGCCAATCATTGCCTAGGATTGAAGCTTCACCAATCACCATTTGATGAACTCACCACCAATCAGAACTGTAGGGACAGAAGATGTGATTCGTATAAAAATCAGTATTTTTTTAATAAAATAGACCTGAGTGTAAACTATTATTTCTACTCTCTTACTGCGTTTATAGCTCTCCCTGCCATAAGCAACTGGGACACACAGCTTGAGTGTTTCTTGAGCCTGTGCTCCCAGGGCTGCCATCCTAAAAACACACCAAAAACTTGTATTTTACTTCATTCATGTCTCCTTCATCTTAGGATGACATCAGCATCACTGTCCCTCTGACTTCTCCAATTGGCCCTAACTATTCTCCTCACCCTTCCATGCATGCACTGTGCTCCATTCTCCATTGAGTAGCTGAATGTTTTTTTAAAAGGCAAATCTCATAATCTCATGCATGCATTTATTTATTTTAAAAGATTTATTTATTTATTTATACAAGCACTGGGTATAGTCAGAAGCGCGGGAGGGTGAGAGAATTCACCAGAGCCAGAGCAGGGAGCAGAACAGGCAGAGTGACGAAGTACACTGCTGAGGGGAGCAGTGGGCAACAGGAGAGGTCTGCATGCCATGTGGGACCCTCGCCCGGCGGCCAGGGATCGAACTGGTGCTGCAGAGGCTGCGGGCAGCTTTGCAACCCAGTGTTCAACCGCTGCACCACCAGGGAGGCCCTCATGCATGTATTTAAAACTCATCAGTTTGTAATTTGTGTGTGACTAACTACTCTCAAAATGTCCTAATAAGCCATCTGAAGTAAATTTCTATTTGTTTAAGATTTATTCTATTTATTTATGCATACAAGAACTGGGGTGTAGATCAGAGGTACGGGGTGGGGGTGTGTGAGTGAGAGGATTCACCAGAGACAGAGTGGGGAGCAGAATAGGTGATTGACTGAAATACACTGCTGCGGGGAGCAGTGGGAGAGTCAGGAGAGGTCTGCTGCGCCATGTGAGTAGCTCCCTGGCCGGGGATGGAACTCATGCTGCAGTGACTGGCATAGCTTGACAGTGCTGAGACTTAGCCCTTGTGCCACCAGGGAGGCCCTAAAGTAAATTTCTTTTATGACAATACATGTTCAGTATCTCAACCACAGAATCCAATTGAGGTTAATGATGTGGTTTTTTGGGGACTGTGGAACAAGGGAAGGAAAGTTGAGAGATCACAAGTGTTGCTGGGAGCGGGCACTGGTAAAGGGTCAGAAGAGGTCCTGAGTTTCATGTGGGCAGCTGAAAGCAGAGAGGTTCCAGAGGCTCAAACACGACTTTTGGTCAAGTCAATGAACTTGTTCTTTTACACATTTGAGCCAGCAGCAGGTTAGTACCGTTCAGCTGGGCGATGAGAGAGCCCATGACGGCACTTACAAGCCTGTTGAAATCAATAAACCCAGGGAGTGGAAGTTTCATGTTTCTCCAGCAACCCCACAGGTCATGTTGTCTGTAAGTTAATGGTCTAAGGAATGAGAATGAGAGCTAAGGGATTAATTGTTTGACTCTTCATTAACCCAAGAAAACACAGCAAGACACATTTGTCTTCCACACAAAATCATACAAAATTCTCTTTATTAAATATACATTATTTACAGGTTAAGTCTTTCTTCTGTACAACAGTAACCATAGAAAACAAAGAAATCTAAGGCTAACTTTTATTTTTCCCCTTATGGTGTATTAAGACATGTTACATGGTCTACAAAACTGACTTGGAACGAGGCAACATCACTTGGGATTTTGTTTTGGGAACAAAAATAAGAAGCTTAAAAAGAAAAGCTGGACTCTGGCAAATCTACGAAGAGAGGTGACCTGTTTTGTGCTTTTGCCACAATAAAGAGTCTGGTAAATAAATACATTTGGGGGGAGGTTATTTTGCATTGTACTGTTTATTTGTCAAAAAATAATCTCCATATTCTTCCTCATTCTTCCAAAAGGGGACTACTACCTGCCAGAGAGATACTGATTTCCCATTTGAAATGATCAGCAAACTAAAGCCCATGGACAAAAATCTGACCTGTTTGTTTTTATAAATAAAATTGTTATGGAAACACAGTCGTCCCCATTTGGCTGCCATTCTGCTACAACGTCAGAGGTGAATACTAGCAACAGGATTTGCCATTTGATACTTTCTAGAAAAGATTACTGACTCCTTATTTATCACATTCAGGAGGCAGCACTCCCATTCCCAAGTGCAACTCTTACACCTCTTTGGCTGCTTTCAGTTGAATGAGCAAAGTGATACCCTAAGACAGCATAGGATATCCGGAGGCTTGTCAACTACCAGCTCCAGAAGGGGAAAATCTTGGTATTGCACCACACTCAATACAAAGTCCCTATCACAACATAACTTTGCTGCTTTCAGCAAGGTTTGGTATTTTTTGCATGAGTATTTAAGGCAGGACAAGGTTACACAGGTTGACACTGCCATCAAAGAGAAGAGACTATGTTGGTATCTTATTCAAAACCTTTGGGATGGGGTTGACTATAATGGAAATGTATGACTGGGAAGATACTTATTAATATTATTCATTAAATTTCCCTTGCAAGTTTCTACTTATGGGCCTTCCAAAGAGTCTGCAGGGTGATGCAATGCTTCTTTGAATACCCAGTGCATTTATCATGTCCTCTGAGGCTACTTCTGGCATCTGAGGAAAGGAAGCGTATAATGAGAATGAAAATACACCAGGATTTAATCACTAAAACAATTAACTTCACCTTCAGCCATGGCCTAAGTCCACACTCCTAATTTTGCCCTGCTGTTTTGTAAATGTGTCTTTGTGTTGCTAGGCTGGGGAAGATGAATAAAACTGTGATACCCAGAATGTTAGATGAATAGTCCCTGGCAGCATTCACTGTCATGGATGGAGAGTTTCATACCTTCTTATATGGCATGTCAATTGGTGGCAAGACCAAAGAAGGGGAAAGAGAGACAGTAGATAGATAACAGGGCCTTAGAATTCTTGACATTGGGGTTCTAGTTCAGGATAGCAGAGCTCTGGGGATTTCTAACAGTTTTTTTCCCTTATAGCTTTTTCTCGGTGTTCAATCTGGGAAGGTTAGATCATTGTGGTGATAACGCTAAAGCATCCTGGGAAAGTCCCGATGAAATAATTAAAAAAATAAAAAAAATAAAAAAAAACCAAAGAATCAGAGGATGTGGTTGGAGTAGGATGGGGAAAAGTAAAAAAATGTCATGCACAGGGGAGTAATGAATTGAAAAGCACATGATGTCATCTTGTTCCCTAAAGTGTAAGAAGATGATCCAAAATGCACTAGAGACTCCTGAGTTAGGAGCCAGGAAGGTGGCAAGAGTAACAGCCACTGAGCCATAGTGGAAGCAATGAACTTCTCACCTGGGCTGGCCACCTATTGCTGGCATGTGTTCGTCTGCCTCTTCAACCTGTTCCCACCAGGTGTGGTCAAAATATCAAAACCAACTCTTGCCTTAATCCTTGCTCATATCCCCTCAGTCATTTTGTAGACTATAAACAATACAAAAGACAGATAACGAGTTTACAAAGTACAGTATTTCACTAAAAAATGTGCTTTTCTGTTCATCCTCAGAGTACCTTAGTGCAAAATAAGAGAAATATCACTCAAAAATAGCAAAGGAGTTAAAGATCGAAATCTTCTATTAAGGTTTTAAATAATTGTCAACACAAAAGGGAATGACCCTCTCCCTACCAAACAGATGAGATACAAAGTGTTCTGAAAAAAAGTTAGAATAACAGCCCTATTTTTACCAAGTGTCTGTATGTTTACGCTTTTTTCCCTTTAGGGGATTCAACTGTTTGGAATTTGTGAAAGCAGTGATAAAAACTTGGAGAATGAAAAATCTGCAAACTAGATGACTTAACAAGTAGGAATGAGAGTGCAAGAATGAGAGGGGCGGTTCAGCAAGACCCAAGAGAAGAGTATGGAAGCATTTCAATCACACAATGTGTCTGTTACAAAAGACATTTTCAAACTGCATGAGAGACATGAAATAGCAGTCAATTATCCTCCAAGTATTCTGGAAGTGCGGAGTTTCCAACCACCTTCTTCCATTAACCACCTTTGTCTCTTTACAAATGAGGAAGGCTCTCCATTTATTTGGTCTACTTGTGACCTATAGGGCAACTACTGATTACTAATTTGTCCTAACCTTAAGATTAAGAAAAAATCAGCAGTAGATCTATATGCTGTTCTTCAAATCCCCCTTGGCAGACTGTGTTACATGTGAATTTGATGGATTATAGCTATGGGAGATTGTAAGGATGCCAAGAAAGTTGGTGGACAACCTGTCAATGCTGTTTATCAGAAAGAATTCAATGGCTGGACTCCTGTCTCCTTGAATATCTTGGAGAACACACTTCACTTATGACAACCTAACACAGCTCTCCTAACTACAGAGAAGTGATGTGTGACTTTGATTATTGGAAGATTTCACCCAGGACACAGAGATGAAACCTCATTTAGATGGACAACACCTTTTACTCAGTTATTTATTCAAAGATATACTTCATCTCAGATATCTTCTTGAATAGAGTCAAAATGTTTTATCACAACTGGAGGGTTGGAGGACAAGCTGGAGTACAATAAAGATATCTTAAAGAGCATCCAAAAGGACAATGGCATGCAATAGGTCATAAAAATATGACCCCCCCAAAAAAGCATAGATTAGGGGAAAAGTAGAGATTGCTATTTCCTACCCTAAGTAGGGTCCCAACTCATCATTTTGTTCTGATTGATGGGAAGGACTTTCAGAAACCTGCAACCAGCAGTGACACAAGAATGGGGGAAATTCAGTTTCCCAAAAATTACTTTAGAGACGGGGACCACTGATTCTTTCTGTCCCCAAAGAGTCAATCTATATCCTTCTACAGACTCTATCTGATAGATCGATATTTACTGTGAAGAGGAAATAGAAAGCAGCTTATTGAAAGTGGAAGAATTAAGCAAGAAAAAATATAAAAGTATGTACAGAAATGCATCTATTTCTTTGTCTCTAGCAAGGAATTTCTAAAAATAATTGGGTAGGACCTTTTCTCTATATCCTGTAACAGTTTATGCATACCCCTATTACATCAATACATGTAATATCCCTTGCTAGATGGAGTCCCTCCGGGACAAGAACGTGTGGTCATTTGCATTTTTATGCCCAAAAGCTAGCACAATCCATTGACTACTGGACATTCAATAAATACTTTGTGATTGAGTAAAGAAAGAAGAGAACAATTTATTTTGTTCTAGTCCTGTTCCCTTTACTCTGTGGTTGCTCATGTATCTGACAAAAGGTGCAATTCAGGTTAGTGCCATCTCTGTTATTACTAAAGAGAACAAAAACAGTTAAAATTTCAGCCCAGGGTCCTTAAAATAAATATCTCACATGCAGATGAAAGTGGATAGAAAAGGCTAAGTAAGAAATTCACAAAAATCTATCCACAGAAGGGACACATGTCTAATTCTCTAAACAAATTCTCATAGAAACCACAGCAATCTAACCTATACACACAACGAATGATTCAGTAGGATGCTAGGTATGTTTTAGGGCAAGCAAATGCATTGTTGCTTGTATAAATACATTTGTTTGGTGGAAATGATATCAATGAAACAGCTCCTTTAGCATGTGAAACTGCACAGGGATTTTTGGTTTTATTGTAAAGTGACCACATTCCATAAAATCTTTTTTTTGTAAACAACAGTTACCAAAGACTGAAGATTCAAGTAGAGGATACTGGAGGTCCAGTTGGCCAGAGCTTGTGGTTAGGAGACCTGATCACTGAAGTAGAAAGTGGTGATTGAATGTTTTAAAGAATATTTGTTTTAGATAATAATTGTTCAATGACTGAAGCACTCACACTATTGAACGACTGCAAAAACTTCTTGGATTTTGGTACCACTGAGGAAAGACAGTCTGAGTCAGCACTTATTTACAAAAGAAAATTGTGTTTTGTTCTGGATAGAGCAATTTGCTTCTTTTTTCTTACAGATAGTGATCTGTATTCTCTGTGGGCTATGCAATAATGCAACCCTGTAAAAAAAAAATCATTCTGACTTAGCTCCGAGACTACTTATGAGAGAGAGGTGCAGCTCACACTGTCTTGGCATTGGTCTTTAAGTCTGTGGTAAGTAGTACCTCTGGATAGATCACTGACACCTGGGGGCTGGCCTTCTGGTGGATTCTGTAGTGCAGATGTGGCCAGCATGAAGCCTCACAAATGTTTTACCCTAGAGAACTCTCTGCAAGTATCTCTAAGTAAATGAGAGAAGCAAATACTCTGAGTTGGCTCTTACTATTCTTCCATTTCTTCTACCAGCCCTGCATCAGCCAAATAAAGTCCTTGCTTCCCAGAGACATGAATAATGGAGAGTTCCAGCTTTATTACTCATACGTTCCTTTTTCTTTCTATTTCCTTATTGGAGATGCTTCAGGCTACACACACTGCACTTCATGGAACTTTTATTTCAGGAGACAAAGAACTATGTAGCCAAGTAAAAGGCTGATTTATACAGTCTTTTTATGGAAATAGAAAATGCAAAAGTGAAAACTGGATATAGGAGAGGATGGGGTGGGGGAAACAGTATTTACAGATCTTCCTTTTATTAATGGATCAATCATCTTATAAAAACTAAAAGAAAGAAATACCCTTACACTTTAAGTTAAATTGACCAGAAAAGCAATATAATGGAAATGAAGAAGTGAAGAAGAAACCACAGAAAATTTTAAGGAGAGACGTGTGTATTGAAGTAACATCTAAAAATTGAGAAATCTATTTCCTAACTAAATCCTTATGTCATGTGCACTGACACTGAAGGGAAAGCTGAAATGGACATGAAATTGGATAAAGCTAACAGATTCCTCACTGTGAGCCTCATCATGCAGCAAAGTGTTAAGTAATTATAGGTGATAATTAAATTAAGAACAAGATGGAATGTCTGCTAAATGTCAAGGCTGGGGGTCAGCAATGTGGCCATTGTTTTCCAAATTGGAATTTGTCCTGAAAAGAGAATCAGCAAGTGCTTTCCACGTGTGTGGATCATTATATTGATATTTCCAGCATAAGACAGGAGCATTTATATTGCTTTTCCTAATTTTTTTTTCTCCAAGATGGCCTAGAGGCAGAGTCAGACATACTAGTATGACTAGTACTAGTCATCAGGATGCTCACCACCATCTCTGGAGGAACTCAAGACGCCTTCTTGAAAGAATGACTGTTTCTCCCATGTTTTGTTATCAAAAGGGGCCAAATCTGAAATTGCCACTATCTCATCTGCGAGTTATGTCTGCAACATGTTGGGTGTGATAGGAGCCATTATACATAGGAGGTGGCCAATTTGAAAATGTGGTGAGCTCTAGAACCCAAGGGCTCCTCTGAAACCAAACAGTGAAGGTTTGCTGAAGCTAAACATGATACCTCACATGTCAGTGCTTCCTATGCTTCGTAGAAAATGACTTAGTGGACATAGGTAAATTATGATGTCTGGTCAAAAATGTGAAACCTGCATTCACTTTCTTTACCAGATCTTTAGTGGGTAGATGGAAAGAAAGAATTCTGTTTGGTATTTCCCTTCTTTCATGCAATTTTTTTTGTTGTTGTTTTTCATTTTTTTTAAACTGAGTTAAAATACAGTTTAAATTCTTTCATAGAACCAGGTACTATTTTAGACTTTTATTTGAATTTCTTTAAGCTGCAGCAACATATATATATATATATATATATAGATAGATATATATACTTCAATATAATAATCCCAAGAGTAACCTAGCTAATGTTTCTTACAAAATGTGGAGAGGCATTTTGAAGTTATAGAATATCTACTTCCTAGCAGCTTTCCTTTTACCTCCTAATTTCAAGCTACTATTTTCCATGCTTCCCCTAGGTTTATGCTATTGTGTGCTGTTCTAAAGTCTTAGCCCCTGGAGAGAGTGGTAAGAAAGGAGCAAAGAAATAGATCTCACTACCATCAAGAATGCTATACTTGGAAATACTCGGCGGATAAGAGCCATTCTGAAAAGGGGTGGTGAGTTAGGGCGATGGACTTCTTGCGGTTAGGAAAAATTAATTCAAAACAAACCTCTCTTGTTTCTTTCAAAATGCCACTTAAGCAAACCAGGTTCTAGCATCTTCTCTTTCTACCCTGAGTTCCCTGGAAGGAATGAACTTGAGATGGGGAAGGATGTCAGAGACGACTGTTTTCTGTTTAAGTCACAGAGCACAGGTTCAAAATAAGCCTGCTAGACTACATGGCTGTGGAAGTGGAGAGTGCGCATTTTTGAAACTGGAAATATAGAACTAAATATGCACATGTGCACGCATGTGTCTCTTCCTTGTCTAGAGTAGTCAAATCAGTCTCTTGAGTGATTGGTATCACCATGATGGGTTTATCAAAGAGGAAGGCAGTGGCGGTAGCTGCCTGGTCTTCTGGGCTGAGTCAAGTGGATAGAGGCTGTGGTGGATACAGGTACATTCCAAAAATAAGTGGCAAACAAATAAGAGAAAGAGAATGACCGAAACCAAAAGACAAGAGAAAGGGGAAAGAGAAAAATTCAACAACAAAATGAAGACTTATTAGGTAACCCTGCAGTTTTTCATATGAAATATTCCCGCTTACACTCGCTCACGGTGTTTTGTAAGTCAATGTCATTTCTAAAGGAACTGTCCAAATTTTCTGGATATTCTTTCTCCTTCATCTGGTTAGTGCGGTGTGACTGCTTATGCTGGTAAAGGAACCGGGTCATGATGCCGATGATAGAAAAGATGATGAATATCACCACTGCTATTACTCCTGTTGAGGAAGGAAAAAAAGGAGAGAAGGAAATTATCACAGATCATCTGTTTGAGGGAGATGATTTAGTCTAGACAAGGGAGACACTTAGGAGAACAAAACAAACAAGCAGCAGCAAACTCTGTGTGCCCAGAACTAAAGACCAGTTGAAATGTCTTCAGTCTTCATTTTCTAAAATCCTTTTTTTTTTTTTTTTTCCAGAGTAGCTGGGGCAAAGTTTAAATCAGAGAAGGTTTTGTGTGTGTGTATTAACAATGCCATCATCCTTTGAGAGCTGACTGGGGGTTTGAGGGATCCAGAGAGGAATGAGGAGGAGAGTGAGACAGTAAGCAGGAGTGGGGGTGCATAATGGACTGTGGGGGAGAATGATGGCTGTTCTGCTGTTGGGGGGTGGAGCTACAGTGACTTCACCTAAGAGGGGAAATCTTATACTGTCAAAAATGCACATATATAAAACATTGGCATTTCAATTTAAAAAAAAAAAGAGCATAGGTTAAACTGAAAATAACAAGAAGAATGTCACCCTACACAGACAGAATCAGAGCAATAAAGGATTTTGGGGTACATTTAAGATCTGCTTTAAAGAATGTATCAGCATCATTTGTAATTGGCACATTTGTTTGTCACCTTGCAATTAAGTATTTTCAAACTACTTCAGTTCCTAGAGGACAGTATTTAATATCTCATACTCTGATATATGCTGTCCTGATTTCATTGTGTGTCGTAAGTAATGTATTAATGAAATGCTTACCGAACATTTAGGGCCTTCATTGCTCTACATTCTGCAAGACAGAGACTAGCTCAGGGCTCCTATGCACCTGTCCTCAGGAAACTGAGGAGTGTAAATTCAAATGTTTGCCCAATTGTGTCTACTTTGTTTTATGTGATTTCACTGGATCAACTTGGAAAGCTGTCCTCTCTGACCTAAGGTCTTGTCACTACCTTTGCCAGGAAGTCCCTTGAGATAGAAAAAGCAAGGTCAGCAAAGGAAAGGTAAAAATGTGAAGGCGGTGGAATTTTAAAAAGGAGGATGCATCTGTAGATTTCCTGATATTAAAATATTTGAATAGTATTTATGATAGTCAAAGATAGGTTAATTCTTTAAAAAGTGTCGCTTTGTTTACATTATGAGTAGAATTACTATTGAGAAGAAATATTTATTTGAGGAAGACATTTTTGATTACCCTGAATTATGATATGCATAAGCACGGACATTTGAGAATTAAACAACTGAAGCATGTCTTCTACCGATTTGTATCAGAAATGGGGCTACAATTAAGATGTTACATTTTCTTTTGATATTCCTAAGTCATTATATGGCCCGTCCCCAACTATTTTAGAAAAAGGCAGAGTCAAACTACCTAAATTAATAGATGTGTACATAACCAGGGTGCTAGTCAGTGGCTCCTGAGAATGGGCTGTTTCCATTCCTTCAGAACAGGCAGTATTCGGAGCTGGAGCTACACATAATTCCAGAACTTTCCCTTGGGGTTGTGATGAACTTCTAGCTCCTATGGATTCACAGAAATGTGTAGATAGGTAGGAAAATGTCATCACAGAATTCTATTCTCCCCTTGTCAAATTATAGGAAGAGAAACAGGTACCAAATTCTATCTTACATGTCCTGATGCAAAAAGAAAAAAAGAAAAATCAAACTGGACTCTTTTCCCTGAAGCAGAAATTCAGGTCAGATGTGTTAAGGACTTCCTTTGGGAAAGGTCATGGTCTTCCTTCCTTAGACTCTTACTGTCATGTCTCATGTCTGTGCCCCCAGTGTCATTGGTAACATCTCCTTTCAAAACATCATCACTACTCCCATTGTTATCTGTTTATCCAGCTCTCCCCTGCCAGGCTGTGATTTCTTTGAGGGCAGTGTCCATATCTCTCATTCCTATATTCCTATACTTAGCACAGGGCCTGACCCATAGCAGGGTCTCATTACATAGAAGCTAAATGAATGGATACTGCCAACTTTTAAAAGGAGAACTCCATCTGGTGTGGATCAGTTCATCTAGCCTGCCAGAAGGCCGGGCCGGGGCACCTGCTAGGGCTACGCTTCTCAGATGGAAATGAATTTAGTCTCTCACAGGCATCTTACATTAAACAAGGTTTGGGAGTCATTCTGTGCTCAAGACCCAGATGGAAACATCAAGCTACTGGAGGCAGCAGCCAAGCTGAGGCAGAATAAAAAGGGCGAGGCCGACAGGCAGTGAGAAAATGGAAAAGCAAGGGAGGTGGGAGGGAGAGCTGAGCTGATGGCAGAGCAGACAAGATCTGCCTCTGTAACCATATGTGCTGCTGGATTTGAAACTACAGTCCTGTGGGTTTCATCCTGCTCATTAGATCTAGCCCAAATCACTCGGTGGAGAAAACCCGCAGGACTGTGGCTTCGCCCATCTGTCTGCCTCAACATGGCTTCATCCCATATGTAGTTTTATTGCTTTGCTTTGTTTGTGCTCTAGGAAAACTGACAACTGGATGAGAAGAGCAGGATGCATGCTGTCTGTCTCTAAGTAAATACTCCAGCTGTTGATTCGGTGTGCAGCTGCCTGATAGATCAGGGACGGGAAGCCTCCTTGGAGCTGCCAGTGCTGGAGGAGAAGATACCTTTGATCACACAGCACACGTGCCTATTACTACAAAGACTCAGATTTGAAGATATAGCTCCTGCTTGGTGCTGGATGGCCATAATTAAGGGAGGATTGCAATTGTTTTCTCTGAAGTACAGAATCAGTTGTTTCTTTTCTGTTTCCAGCAACAAAAAATGTTTTACCTCCAATGACGGCTGAATCACTCCGAACTGCATTGGTAAGTGGTTCTCTCTCATCTGTCTTCCCAAAGGGATCTAAAAAGTAAAAGATATGAAACTGTATTCCTGACTCAGAGCACTGGAAGGAGATCTACAATACAGAGTTAAGATGATTGCATCTCAGACCAGGTACTCTCAAGAAGCTGAGTGTTGGCATTTTGGAAGGAATCCAAACAAACATATGCCCAAAAAAGGGCATTCAAAGACACTACTTATACCCCATAGTTCTATGACCCAGCAAGATTCTATGTAAGGTATAGGATAAGGGATTAAACTAGATGATAATGTTACCCTGCTCATTTCTGCGCTGGCCTGCAGTATAACACTCAGCCTATGCTTGAATTTGCTCTCTGCTTTGCTGGACTGTTCCTACAAAAACTGTTCTTACCTCAAGCACCTTTTTTTCCACTTGAACTACAGAAAGAGAAACAGGAACTGTTTTTTTTTTTCTTACATTTCAGAGGTTTCTTTAGCTTAAAGAAGATTCTGAATCTATTGACCGGGAAGGATAAAAGTGCTGGAGAATTACATTCTCAGAGAAACCCTCACTGATGAGAAAGGGATTACTTATACGGACCTTCACATATTAGCATTTAGTTTGAAGGAAAGTAGATCTCGGTTTGGATCCTTGCTCTGCCTGTGCTGTTGGTCTGGGAGCATTGAACTAGGTACATTATTAAAAAAAATACTCAAATATGTTAACAGGGGCTACTGATTCCTAAATATATGTATGCTTATAGTGCATATCCATTTTAGGACATAGAATAGCTTTTATTATTACAGTATTATTTAATACTCAGGAAATGACTACAACATAAGCATTATTTTTCCCATTTCAAAGATAAGGAAATTAGATCAGTGTATTAAATAACTTGTCCAAAGTTCTACTTCATTCATGGAAGATTCAGAATTCAAATTAATGTCAACCAACTTCCTCTTTCAGTTACTGTCCATTATGCTTCACTGCTGCCAGGAAAATACCAAGACTGGTAATGACTAAGCAGCAGCAAAATACAATTCCCTTTCTTTGTTCACATTACCAGATCTGGCAATTGACTACCATGTCTGATTTAAAAATTTCCAGGCACATTTAAAGATTAGGGATGATGGCAGCTAAGTAAAGATAGAGAAGGTATTTATGAAGTGACAAACCAAGAGATGTGGGTGATGGTGTTGTGAGACTCACCCATCATTAAGGAAGGAAGGCTGATTTTAATCACATGGACTATATTAATTCAACAACTATCCTCCCTGACCCCTAAACTACGTAACCCTCAGAGCCATAAATGGGTATTTTTACACACACACACACACACACACACATATGTTAGATATATACATACCTATATATGCTTATTTGTACAGTTACATATTATATATATATACATATATGCATATATTGTTTATGATATGTAATGTATGCAAATAAGCATTCTATACTAACTACTTATCATATTACTAGTAGGATTATATTAAATTACATAGAAATCACTTATGAGAAACCCATTATTAACCACCTGTAAGCATGCATGGTAAAAAATTGAGTAATATCAGCCTGTAACCTAAAAGCTTCTTGTACATAAAAAGCAGTGCTAGTGAGGGAAGTTCCACTGGGTATTTACTTGACTATACCTGATGAAGAATGCACTGTGGTCACTGCATTGACACCTGAGTCCATCATGGAGCCACAGCTGGATTCTGTCAAGGTTCCTTTAATAGTCACGGGTGCAATGGTGGCATGGCGCAGGGCTGCCTTCAGCGGTGCTATGTGGTTGTACTGTACTGAAGACAGGCATCCAGAAAAACCCAGGGCATTTGCTTTAGCAACTTCAGAATCCAATCCAAGATTCTCTACAACATGAAAGGCAGAGTTTTGTTTCTTTTTTTTAAAACTGTGCTCAATGTCCTCTTTAAATAATCTCAGAATTACAGAAGTTGCTTTCCTATTTTTTGAATATAGAGTCCACCAGTCTCCTATCTCTCTTCACCTTCTTTTCCCAAACTCTCTCCCCACTGCAAGTATCAATATATCAACTACATATCATAGAAAGCTGCTACAGCTCTCTCTACTTTGAGATTAGGTTTCAAAGTTTTGAATTTTCATTCATGTATTTTATGAACTGCAAAGAAGTCTCAATAAATCTGTTCTGTACCTTAGATGTTTTATAGCATTTCTATCAATATTTCTATCACCACTTATTTATGGATACTGGTGATTAGTTCAAGCATACTGCAGTGCAGATTAAAACTTATCACTCAGAAGGGGAAAAATGAAAAGAAGCAGACAGATTAGAAGTCAAAATGGTCCTTCCAGAGGTTTGTCACATTCAGTGTTTTAAGCAACCTGTGTATTGACCATTGGTTCAAGATTGTCACCTGCTTAGTTCTGTCCACGGAAGTGATTGATAAGCCATGATTTTGCATGGCAGCACTGAACCTCCTAAGACATTTCTGAGTCTTTGAAAAAGATGAAGATGGTGACAGAACATTGTCACTGGAGCCTTCATGGTGTTTGGTTTAACATGTGCACATAGGTAATCATTCATTTATACTCCCCAAATAATAGTTATCTCAACAATTGGCAAATAAAAATATTTGAGGGAAAAAAACAAGCATTTATGATTCATGATGAGATTAAATGTCTCATTTTCCTCAAGATTTCTAATGTTACTCAGTAATTCATTTCTTTCTTTTAATGAGGATCTTCTGAACAAGTTGTTGTGATGCTATTACATAAAACTCCAATGCATAATGAACCCTTTTTTTTTGTCTTGAGGTATGATAGTTCCAAAATATTAGAGAGTTCAAATAGTTACTTTATTTTAATAATCTGTTTATTTCCTAGAAGCTGTCAGACATTATTTCCTGTTTACCAATATTAATTATAATTTAATTTGATTCACAAGTGATCTAAGAGTCTCCATGGGTCTTCAAGCAATCATTGTGTGGCAGCATTGAGACAGACACAATGAGAATATGGTAGAAAATGAGAAATTAACTCCCATTAATAATGTATTTTCCAGTTTTTCAATTACTTACTACCTCCCTTCAACACCCATGTAAAATTTACTAATTTACGACCCCTGTATTCAGGGGTCAGGGCAAAGAAAAAACCGTATTAAGAAAATCACTGGACCATTGCAACAAATTACACAAACTTAAAAAGCTTAAACATTATAAAACAACACAAACAAATTGTCTAACAGTTCTTAGACTGGAATTTTATTGAAGCAAAAAACAAAAAAAAAAGTGGGAGAGAGAGAGAGAGAGAAAGAGGGAGAGAAAGAAAGAAAGGCTTCCTTTCTTCTAGAGATTCTAGGGATAATTCAGTTCTCCTTCTTTTCTAAGTCATATAAATCACCCTCTCTCCTTGCCTTAAGGTCTTCTTCCTCCATCATCAAAGTCAGCAATATTGCATTTATCCATGTCTTTCTTCCATAGTCACACTTACTTCTTTTCTGCTTTTTGCCTCCTACTTTCATGTTTAAGAATGCTGTGATTACATTGGACCCATCATATTTTAAAGTTAATTATCAGCAACATCAATTTCATCTGCAACATTAATTTCTCTTTGACACAGAGCTTAACATATTCACAGATTCTGAAGATGAGGACTTGGATCTCTTTGTGGGTCATTACTCTTACTATCCCATGTCTGCAATTTTTTTGAGGACTTTCTAGGTAATAATAATGGCTATGTGAATGACATTCTTCTTCAAATGTAGAACACTGGGTGAGGGAGGAAATTAAATATCCTAATAAATATCTCATAGCACTGGTACATATTTATTACTTACTCATGAAATAATCACATTGTTTATTTTTCATTATAATCTTATAAAACTGTGTCCCATAAGAGTTCTCTTAAACATTGCTATTCAACAGTTTTCCAGACCAAAAAGCTTTCACTAAGACTGGATGTTATTTGCTGAGCTGCAGCCAAACTCAATGTACCCAATGATAATTCAAAATACACATTTACCAGGGCCTTTCTCGTGGCACAAGGGGTTAAGTCTCAGTACTATGAAGCTATCAGCAGCCACTGCAGCATGAGTGAGATTCTCCAGGCCAGGGAGCTACACACATGGTGAGGCAGACCTCTCTTGCCTTTCCCGCTGTTCCCCTTAACAGTATATTTCAGTCTATCTGCCTGATCTGCTCCCCACTCTGTCTCTGGTGAATCCTCTCACCCCTCTGCACCTCTGGTCCACACCCTAGCTCTTGTATGCATAAAATAAAAAATAAAATAAATCTCTTCAAAATACATATTGACAATTGAGTGGCTCTTATGGAGAGATAGAAATTAGAAGTATTTTGCAGAAGAAACAAAAGACATGAGAAATGAAGCATACACTGGCATGATTTTTGGCATATTAGGATTTCGAAGCAGTAGAAAGTGACATGTCAATGTAGCTACGCCTTCAGGGTGTAAGTCAAAAGTGCCAGCCCTCATTCCCAGAACTCACTTAGAAAGAAGTCTATATTGGTGCCAAGATCTTTGAGGACATCACTATAGTGACTGCCATGAAGAAAAGCTCCAGGTACAAGAATAGGCACAAGCATAAATCGGGCAAATGCCAGAAAATGACATTTTCTCCTTAAAGGAAGACATGTTTTGAATAAAGTCTTATCTCTAGGGTGTATTTATTCTAGATGTATAATAAGGGTGGAAACCTTGGGATGTTTCTGAAAAGAAATGTAGAGAACAAGAATTCCTGATATCAGAAAATGCTCTCAGTGGGAAGCCTGACATAATGAATCTCAGATTCTTACTTATATGGAGAAGCGATAGGAAATATTAGCATGGTTCCAAATTATTTTTGTTTCTTATATACTTGTTAAGTAGAATGTCACAGGGAATAATTGTTTACTTAAAAACATAAAAGCTGCAAATATTACCTACTCATGACCTATTGAATATCTACCATATAGCTAGGCAATGATTATTTTTGAGAAATTATTTCTATTCCCCTCAAAAGTTGCTTCAGGTATGTTATATTATCATCAGCCAACATTTACAGATGAAGAAAATGACCCCCAGAGCCTCCCTGGTGGCACAGGGCTTAAGTCTCAGCACTACGAAGCTATCAGTCATCAGCCACTGCAGCACGAGTTCGATCCCTGGCCAGGGAGCTGACCCACATGGCACAGTTGACCCACATGGTACACTCAAGCTCTTGTATGCATAAATAAATAAAATAAATTTTATAAAAAAGACACTGACACCAGAAAATTTTTTAAAAATGTACCAGAGATCATGTGGCAATTTTGAGATTTAAAACAAAATCTTTGTCATTTCAAACATCAAACTCTTTATCTAAGCTATGCTACAACCCTAGATATCACCCAATTATGTCCTTAGTGGAGTAGAAGAATTATGAAATTTCTCCTTATAGTATAACCCACCACCTGAGAAATCACAGGTATCTTTGTAAGAGTAACCTAAAGAATTGCTTATTTGAAATTGACTTTATTTCTTCCCCTCAATACATATTATTATGAAATAGAGTTTCTTTTTTATTTTTTTTTAAGATTTATTTATTTATTTAAACAAGCACTGGGTACAGTCAGAAGCCTGGGAGGGTGAGAAAATTCACCAGAGCCAGAGTGGGAAACAGAACAGGCAGACTGACAAAATACACTGCTGAGGGGACCAGCGGGTGCAGCAGGAGAGGTCTGCGCACTGTGTGGGACCCTCGCCCGGTGGCTGGGGTTCGAACCAGTGCTGCAGAGCACTGGCTTTGCAACCCAGTGCTCAACCACTGCGCCACCAGGGAGGCCCTAGAGTTTCTTTTTTTAAATTTTTTTCTGAATAGAAGAATTGGGGTGTAGGCCAGAGGTGTGTATGTGTGGGTGAGAGGATTCACCAGAGGCAGAGTAAGGAGCAAAACAGGCAGATCTACTGAAATACACTGCTGAGGGGAGCAGCAGGTGAGACAGGAGAGGTCTCTGTGCCATATGTGGGTTAGCTCCCTGGCCGGGGTTTGAACTTAAGCCATAATGGTGACAGTGCTGAGACTTAACTACTACACTAGGCCACCAGGGAGTGGCCTGAAATATAGTTTGTGATTCTCAGTAGTCTACCACCCTACCAAGAAATGCTGCTGTAGAATCAGCATGGGTGATAAAGAAGGCAGGTTAGAGGTTAGATAGAGCTGGGTTGATAATTTCCTTACATATGTAACTTCCATTTCCCTACTTATGAACGTCAATTTTGTTCATCAAAAATTGTGGACATATTCCAGAAATAAGCAATTCTGGTCACATGAATTGTGCTGGAAATAAATATAATAATATACTTCCTAACTTGCTCCTCAAGTGCATTTGTTATGACTGTTGTTTTCTTTACTTTTCCTGCTATTGATCCAAGGAGCTCCACATTCTTTTATCCAGATTCAATGACCCTCAGTATGCCCAAGGAATACTGCATTTATACAAAACAACTAAGATGTAAATACTGATGTTCTTTTGTAAAATCTTTCCTCTAAATTTCCACTTCACAGTGACTACTGACTCACAACTGAATAAACACAGTGCTCAAACTGAATGATTCAGATGAGTAAATGATTACAGATTAACTTCTTCAAGCATTTTAAAACTTGACTTCATACATTTGCGAGCACTTGTTTTTCATAACAAAGCGATGTCTCTCTGTTAAACCAATGGATTCTGTGACACCAAAGAAAGTAATGCACAATCAATTTTAGACCTGCAATGTGCAACACTTCACACAGTTGCAATTATTTCACACTAAGAGAGTGATAGAGGCAATTCAGGCTAATTTTAATTCAGGCAGTTTCTTGTGGGTTTTAAAAAGAAGAAGAAAACATCAGCATTGCTAAAAACAGACTTTGCTCTAAGATGTACATGGCATTTACTCTATGTCAAAAGCTATTTATGATACTTGAATCCTAACATGTCAAAAATAAAAATCATGCAGACCAATACAACCTGACCATATTAAGAGTAAATTGATGAACCAACATGAAATATAAATTAAAGAAACTAATATTAATGGAAGGTATGGGTAGTATAACAAAGAAATTTTCCCTGAAGATTATTTTGTGGTTTTCAGGTAAATCTGAAAATTTAACCACTAAGGGTGTCCAAAATCCAAAATCCATGTCCTTCTGTTGATAAAGCCTTGAATTCTGAAAGAGGAATGTAAAACTCTATTTAAAAAAATGGAATCTATAATCCATAGTTTTATCCTTTGATGATTTTCATGATGTGTTCATTTGTACAATCTTACATAAATATTCATCCTAATGAAATAAGAAAGGATGATATAATAGTACTTGATTATCATTTAGTAAAACTAAGATAAAAGACCAAATATGGTATGGCGCAAACAAATGCACCATACCATGGCCAATGCAGGCCAGAACTTAAGTCTCTTGGACCCTATCCTCCATACTTAATATCTTTTCTTATGTATCGATTGTTGAGAAGGTAAAAAGAAAACATGTTTTTGCAGCATGACTTCTGCCTTTCATCAGCTAACTCACACCCACCTATCCAGCACTCTCTGTGTTATACAACAGCCCTATCCCAGCGTGGAAGGTCCTACTGTCCTAAGCTACCTGGACAGCATCTTCTCTGAGAACTTACATCTATTTATTGGCCAATGACAAACATACTCTGTGTGAGACTAGATTTGCAATTACTAACAAGCAGACATACCCATTTCTATGAACGCTCAGTCATTGTAGAAGATTAATTTAACAAAACAGCAAGGATTACCAGCAGTAAGTCTAGTGGCAGAGGGAGATCATTTTGACTGGGAGGGCACAGAAGACCCATGATAGAATCTAAGACAGTGGAGATCAAATAAAGAAAAGCCCAGGAACGTATCAAAATGCATATTCTGGATCTCAGCTCATTTAGTAGGTCTGACATCAAAAGCCCAAGAATTTTTATCTTAGAGCACGTTCTTTTTTTTTAAAGATTTATTTATGCACACAAGAACTGGGGTGTAGACCAGAGGTGTGGGGGGAGAGAGGATTCACCAGAGAGAGTGGGGAGCAGAACAGGCAGATCTACTGAAATATACTGCTGAGGGGAGCAGCAGCAGAGACAGAAGAGGTCTGCTGTGCCATGTGGGTTGTTCCCCGGCCGGATGCAGTGGCTGGCAATAGCTTGATAGCACTGTCTTCAAACCCTGCGCCACCGGGGAGGCCCCCATTAGAGCACACTCTTAAAAAATTAAGATGTGGATGATTCACAGACCATAATTTGAGAGAGAAACATTGGGATATATGGTTTGAAAATACATTGAGGAGGGAATTGGGATCCACGAAAGTATGAGAGGAAGTTCCCTGCATTGTTCCCCAGAGGATCATCTAGTTAAGCAGAGGAGTACTGAACCCAGGGAATCCTGTGGCTTAGGGTAAAACTGGAACACCTCCTAGGAATCAGAGACCAGGTGGACTGTGCCTGCCGGGACATGGAGATTCATGTTTCTTTGAACAAGAGGTGGGTAGAGGGAGATGCTTGAAGGCTGTGATCAGAAGCAGGAAGCTGCTGTACAAATTATCACAGCACTGCCACTTGGACTGTCCTGGAGCACACCGAGTGTGGGCACACACATACTGGGTTGAGGGCAAATATGCACAGAAGAGATGGGGAGTTTCAAACAGGCCAGGACCCCAATGAAAGGAACCAGGAAAGTGTGCTGGGCTGTATGTCTCATCTCCACCACTTTGGGCTGGCTGGTGAGGCTCACTGGGGACATGCAGAGACAGCATTCCCAGGTCTGCCACCCCAGAGAAGAGGGCAATTGGCAGTGCCACAAATGTAAGCTTGCCACCCCCAGAGCACTCATACCTGGGCCCTTTCATATCTGCTTCCTACTCTTTCACTGAGAAGCCTCAAGATCAGGTGTCTGACCTACAAAAGTCTAGAAAATATTAAACATGCAAAATCACATGAAAACCATAGTGTCACTTATTAGAAAAGTAGAATTAGTACAAACCTGTATGATCTGTGACAAGATGAAGATGGGTGTGTGTGTATGTGTGCTTGTTTGTGTAAACAAATGACAACTTGAGACCTCAAGGGGATATGACACCAAAAGGAGGGAATGACACTCCAGAATCTTAAGAATTCAACCGCAAAGATATGGAAGAATTTATGTTCTTATTAGATAATTCAAATTTGCCATGAGAGAGGTAAGAAGACATGGAAGAAAAAGAGGAAAAGAAAGCCAAAATGATGCAAAAGACACTGAAAATTTAATTGAAGAGATACAACAAAATGAAGAAAAACAAATGTCATGAGAAATGAATTTAATGGAAAGAAAACAGAAATTAAAGATTTAAACAAGAAAATAATGGAGCTTTCAGACATAAAAATGTGAATAGAGGAGATAAAAAAATTGGGCAGAAAATTATGGAAGCAGAATAGACAAAATGAATGGTAGACTCAGTGACCTAGAATATAATTATGTGCAAAAAAAAAAATCCAATGGGGAATATAAAAATAAAATTAAAAAAAAAAGAATTTAAAAAATCCAGAAGAAAAAGAAGAAACAGAAATATGAAGGAAAAAAATAAACACTTCATGAGCTACCCCATTAAGAAAGGTAACATAAGGATGATGGCTATGCCAAAAGGGGAGGAGAGAGATAAGGTTAACAGAGAACTTATTCAAATAAATGAGAGGAAAATTTTTCACATCTGGGTAAGGAACTAAATATACAAGTTCATGAAGCTAGAAGAATAGCTCGTTATCTCAATCTAAACATACACATAGTTGTAAAACTATCAACAGTTCAAGATAAAGAAAGAATATTGAAAGTGGCTGAGATGCTCCTATCATGCTTACATCAGATGTAGTCAAGGAAATCTCATATTACCCAGACATTTTGTTTATTTCTATTATCACTGTTCTTTCATTTCACAGTAATTCCCTCTCCCAGCCTACCCCACTCCCACTAGATTGACAGCTTCAGGTTTTCAAGAGACCTGTCCTTTTCAGATTTTCAAAGCCATCATCTAAGACACAATGCCCAGCACACTAAGATTTAGTCAACAGTAAAAGGAATCAATGAATGAAAAGTAAATGATTTCTCTATCAGTATCAGTAATGCAGCTTGATAAGGACACTTCAAACTTCTTCATTCTGGACACTTTTATAAGCATATAGTTACTTTATATTTACTTTCATACTCACAACATGTTCTGCAGAAATTCCTTTGATGAGGCAGACCAAATTCTGGTAAGAACTTCATTAACATTTCTCACAGTTCTGCCAAGAGTGTACATGAACTATTTATCTTCATTATATTCAGCATTTTGTTATCTAAAGCTAAATGAACTGTTTATGTGGCATCTGAGTGACATGTAAGCTTAGTTGCTACACTTAACAGTTTCTATTCTGTGCATAATGATCCCATAGACTTCAAGAATCAGGATCTGTGCATTTGCTCTTGACACTCCAAGGAGGTGCCCCCAATGCTTCCTGACAGCAACTTGGCTTCCATTCTCAGTCTGAATGTCCTTGCACACCTTCCCAGACAGCACATCCTCTCCCCTCCACTCTGATCCTCTAGCCCTGAAACCAGCTGATCTGCCTTCTAAGTCATTTCCTCAAACATTGTTATTGTGTGCACATTCGTGTGTATGTGTGTGTGTGTGTCTGTGTGAGTGTGAGTGTGATTACTGGTACACCCTTTCTGTGTCACTCCAGACCATAAGTCTTATTAAAATAACATGTTCATTTGCTTTCCACTAACTACTTATTTGCTAACATGGACTTTGCTAGCTAAGTACTGATTTGGGGGTGATTAAATAAGTCCTATATTGCACAGAGTTTGGAACATAGCAGATCTTCCATAACTTTTCTTTAATTAAACATATATGCATATAGATGGGTAGACAGATATAGGAAGATGTTAACGAAGTATACGAAATCTAAAAATAAACAAGTCAATTCAGTAGCAAAACTTCTATCATTTAAGAATTCATTATTTCAACTGAACAACTCACTTACTGAAGTGTTTTTTTTTTTTATTTTTTTAACAGGGTTACTCAGTTACATGCGCTATACAAAGGCACCTTTATAGATATAGGAAAACAACTCCTGAACCAGTTAGTCCTTAGCAACATAGCCAAATTCAAAAATTCTAGGTGTCATAGTCTTGGTGTCAACTCTGTTTTTCTTTCTTTCTTTTTTAAAGATTTATTTATTTATTTTATACACGAACTGGGGTAACTGGCCAGATTCGTGGTAGCATGAGAGGATTCACCATAGACAGAGTGGGGAACAGAACAGGCAGACTGACTGAAGCACATTGCTGAGGGGAGCAGCGGGCAAGACAGGAGAGGTCTGCTGCGCCATGTGCATCTCTCGCTGGCCAGCCAGGATCGAACCGGCACTGCAGAGGCTGTGGACAGCTTCACAGCACTGTGCTCAACTGCCTGTGCCACCAGGGGAGGCCCCTCAACTCTGTTTTTCAAAGGAAAAAAATTGCTTTTTTTGACTTTAAGCCTGGAATTTGCAGTTGATATATAACTCATTCTTTTGAGATTCAAAGAAACAAAAATAATCTTCCTAGGGTGCTGATTATGTATTTTATTTGGGGTCAGAACCAGACAATTCTTATTATTGATTTATGCCTTTCTTGTTTGCTCTGTTGAAAGAAATGAGCAAACTAGGCTCCTGTGTGTCCCAAAAGAGACTATTTAAACAGAGCCAACAAATAATCTATAGAATATATTTTACACTGATATGAAATTGCTGGTTGCAGAGTTAAAACCACCACAAAGTGGAAAGCCATACTGAGCACCTTCAGTAGTTTGAATGTTTTTTTTTTTTGTTTTGTTTTGTTTTGTTTTGTTTTGTTTGTTTGTTTTGCAGGGGCAGGGATAATGAAAATTTTGTTAAGAGGCTTTTGACTGCAGGTGACAGAAAATCCTATTTGCAGAGATCAAAACAATACAGAGACCAATGATCTCAAATAGCAAGGTATTTAGAGGTAAGGAGAGTTGTGGGCGTGAAGTATCGGGCTGCCCCTCTGTGACTGTCTCATCCTCCGGCTTTGAGGCAGCATGCACAGATGCAGCTAAAACCAAAGCTTTAGCATTCCATGTCTCTTATTAAGAATGGAGAATCCCTCCTCAGAACCACGTGTACCCAGTTACCCTCAGATTTTCTGACCGGCTACCATGAGTCACATGATTATTTCTGTTGCAATCACTGGCAATGGAAGTGGACCATGGCCATTAGCATATACCAGCAGTTCTCAAGGCCCATATTTGGTCTCAGGACTTATTTTCACTCTTAAAAATCCTAATGAGAATTTTGATATGCATATCCATTTTTATCTATCAATATTTACTCTATCAGAAATTAAAACTGAACATATGACTAGAACTCATAGGGCCTCTCTGGTGGTGCAAGGGGTTAAGTCTCAGCACTATGAAGCAGCAGCCACTGCAGCACAAGTTTGATCTCTGGCCGGGGAGCTAACCCACATGGCACAGTAGAGCTCTCCTGTCTTACCTGCCTCTCCCCTCAGCAGTATATTTCAGTAGATCTGCCTGTTCTGCTTCCCACATGTCTCTGGTGAATCCTCTCACCCTCTGCACCTCTGGCCTGCACTCCAGCTCTTGTATGCACAAATAAATAAATCTTTAAAAAAAAGAAAGCACAGCACATACTCTGTGAGCTCTCTGAGGCGTAACATTGTACATTTTGTAGCTTCTGACATGTAAGAGAATAAGACTGACTTGTGACAAAGATGAATAATATGAATATTGGGAAGCTGAACTGAAAATGAAGATGGCTTGAGTCTTATGGATTCCCTGAAAAGGCCCCAGGATCCTGCCCTCCCAGTGACCCTTGGATCAAATTTTGACAACCGCTGGCTCAGAGCAATTAGGAGGAATCCCCAGGGATCGCAGGTATAGAAAATCTTCCCTAGGAACTCATGACTTCACGGAGGAGACAGAATGCATAAATAAAATTGTTATTGTAAGAAAGGGAAAAGAATTCAAAATGGATGAATGATCTTCCATTTGGGTTGTGTTGAATGATTAAGATTTGGCTGTTTGCAATAAGGAAAAAATGTAGACCAATTGTAGGCAAATTTGTCCCATTGGTGATGATAATATTTAGTGCTGCTTTTTTTTTCCTTTTTTGGTGGTTCCAATTATTCTTGATTCTGGTGCTAACCTACATCCATATGCCCACACACAGTTTTTAAATGGGTATGGCCAAAGGTTCACCATACTTTTAACATAAAAGCATTACAGGGTGCATGCTGGTCCCCAATTAATGACAGAAAGGTTAGTAATTGGCCTCATGAAAAAAAACCCAAGTGATGGCTTGTATCACTAGGTCCAGTAACCCTAAGTTCCTCATCCTTGCTCTGTTCCTGTTTATCTTTTCTTGTAGAAATTCTTAGTTCTTGCCCTGCTTATCTATTTGCAGACATAATCAAATAGACCAACTGAGACCAGATGGAGGTAGAAGACAGACAAGGGTTAAGCCACAGCCTCGTGACCATAGTGCAAAGCATGCCCACCAGCATCAGGTCAGACCCCATCAGACCAAACTTGGAAGAAACAGGGGCACAACTGCAGTTCCTGGAAGTCCTGCCTATTTCTCTGCAATCTTGCTGACAGACCCAATAGCCGGTAACGAACCTTAGTACTCATAAGTCTCCATTTCCATCCAATTTGGCTCCAATGCCTTTGGAGCATGAGTATCATTCTCTATTCTTTGGTTAATACATAAAATCCTCTGCAACTTGTACCTTGATTCCAGCGTGGTTTCTGGGATTGTAGGATATTGGATGGTAAAAGGACTCAAATGGTTGGTAATACTTGGGGTGACTGGTTTTGGGGTGTGGTGCAATGTCTTTGAAGTCTGCTGGGACAGACTCCCTGCCTCCCTCTCCCTGACAGTCACTGCTGAGCCTGTCTCCTCTGCAGACCTTGAGCATCCCAGCAGAGGCTGGGGGCTTGGGTCTCACTGCAGGCCTGGTAGCCACATAGGGAAGACTCAGTCAACTTACAGCTTCTCCTACCAAAAGTCATTCTCCTTTTGGCAACTGTCCTTTCAGCTGCACCTACTTCTATACTGGCCTCCATGTGATTGCAAGTTTGGCATAAATTTCCCCTGGGTCCTCAGGCAGCTGAAGCCAGGCTCTGACACTCTGCTCCCTGGCTGTCTCCCTGCTGATTTTGAGAGAGAAGTCTGACACCCTTTCCTTGTTGTTCTGGGTGCCCCTCAGGGCTCTAGGGTCTGCTGACTGGCCTCTGGGGGGCCACAGTGCACTTAAGACTGTCAGACTTGCACTGCCAACCCTTTCCTGTTCAGTGTCATTGCTGTTTCCCTGGTGCTGGAGTGCAGGAAATTTTTTCCCTGTGCAGGACTGTAGGAGTTCCCTGTGCTGGAGTTTCTATCACACCCTGTGCTGGAATATAAACTCCTCCCTATGCTGGAGTGCAGACTGTTCCTGTTCTGGGTTAAAAACAGACTGAATGCCATGTTGTGACATCTGCTTCCAGAAACACAATTTTCAAGATATAAGAAGTAAATCTTGAAAAAAAATGTATATAGCCACTATAAATTGGAAAAGAAAAGGAAACAGATCCTCCCCTAAAGCTTCCAGAAGAAACATAGCTCTGCTGACACTTTAATTTTAGTCTCAGAAGATTCACTTAATTCTTTATGCCTCCCAAACTATAAGATAATAAATTTATGTATTAAACTACCAATTTTCTGGTAATTTGTAAAACAGCAATAGGAAAACAATGCATATAAAAACACTCCCTATGAATGCTAAAGTAGTTCTGTTTCTACTTTTAAAATATGCCTAGATATTAATATTTTTGTGGTTATAAGACAATGGTAATATTCTTATTTAAATATTTTTGTTCATTAAAGTTGGTAATTTGAGCTTTTCTAGCATGATTAAATATATATGCATTTCAGTTACCACACTTCAAATAAAAAATCCAGTCTGTCAGCAATGTGGTTCAAGTTTCAATGATGATGGTATATTAACTTTGAGTAGTTGCATAAATTCCACATCCCATGCCAGCTGCTCAGTCCATTGCTTCACAATTAGTGGCCAATCACATCATTTCTTTCAAAAGTCCATGGGTGATTAGTTTTCCAGTCATCTGTTAGTCAGCTCAAACACAGACAGCAAAGCATATAGTTGTGTTGCTTCTTTGTGATAAACCCTGGTGGTATTTTACAAAACGGAAAGCCCAAAGAGTGAATTGGTCAGCAAAGATGAAAGTGCAATAGGATACAAAAAGCATTAACACTGTGAAGGACATTACACTATAAATGGATTTATAGAAAAAAGTAACTGACTATGGAAATGCTGACATTGTCAATGTCTGAGAGACTTTAGAACTGAAACAACAGGAAATTAGTGAAGGTGACATAAACTAATAAAAATGAAGAAAATTGTGCAAGACAAAAAGAATGAGCTTCTCAGAGGAATTAATGCCAGCAAAACTCTTCACATTAAAGGAACTTTCTGAGACATTTCAAGTCATTGAAAGCACAGCGGATACACTGATAGGAGTGACAGGCAGCTCAGTAAGGCTTAGAAAAGATGCTCCATCAATATTTGTTGTACAAGGAGGTCAGACCTAAAAAACTACACTTGGTGAAACATTTTTTCTTCTTGTAAAACAAAACACTCTCATTCTCAATATATTCCAGTGTATTAAATTACAGGATACTAGCTAGATATTTCCTTCACTAATTCTTTATTTCAAGGATTTTCTTCACTAATTAATTATTTTTAATTACCTAAGGGATTTTTCAAAGCTGTGAAACACTCAAAAATGGGTGATGAAAGTATTGCCTATTATGTGTGAAGTGTTGACATACATGCCTTAAGACCATTAAACATATTGGGCTATTATGCCTATTTTTTTTTTTTTGCTATTATGCCTATTTTAAATATATTTAGTATATCAAGACCAAACAGCCTAAACTATATGCGAATATAACACACTCAGTGAAGGGACTGGGGCTGGAAACTGCCTGGGTAAGCTCCATGCCATCCGAGGCCCAGCACACTGTGCTGGTTCTCATGTCATTGCTCAGGCTGCTAGGACATCACTTCTGTGCTACACCTCGTGCTGTTCAAGCTCTGTGGCTGGCTGTGCTGCGTGGAACACATCGTCATACTGGGCAGCTGAAAGAAATGAAGCTACAGCGATGTAACCGGCCAAGATCCGCCATAAATGGTGGTGCCTGATTCCAGACGAAGAGCCAGGAGTGGCAAAGGTAGAGACTTGACATACATTATTGAATAGATGTTCTCAGGGATTGGACCTTTAAATTCTACTCTGTCTGTTTTCTTTTTCAGAACTTGGTAAATATTTTTTCCTGCAAACTTATCAGCAAACTGTGCTCATCCCAGAGAGGCAATGGTCTTCTTAACTGACTGGAATAAGGATGAAATATAATTTTATTATTCACAAAGATAAAGAAAATCTATTTCCATCATGAGGAAATATTGTTTGATGATGGTCACTATGCTCTTCTTCAGGACAGTATATAAATACTGTAAAATGCATCTTCAATGTCTTTATGAAAAGAAAAATCATATTCCTGGGATTTTATGACAAGAGGTATTTTGGAATTAGTGTATTTTTTAGCCTCCTTTGCATACCAGGTCAGCCAATTAAAGAGTAAACATTGGGCCTCCCTGGTGGCGCAAGGGGTTAAGATACAACCTATGAAGCTATTTGCACCCATGGCAGTATGGGTTTGATCCCCAGCCAAGGAGCTACCCACATGGCACAGAAGACCTCTCCTGTCTTGCCCACTGCTCCCCTCAGCAGTGTATTTCAGTCAATCCACCTGTTCTGCTCCCCACTCTGTGGTGAATCATCTCACCCCCCACACCTCTGACCTGTACCCCAGTTCTTGCATGCATAAATAAAGAGTGAACATTATGGTCTGAATTCCCCTGAAACTAATCCAAAGGTAGACTAGCAGTTGTGAAATGAAGCAAACAACGGCAGCAACGTGGAGAAGACAGAGGTGGGAAAAGAACCAACAAAGTGTACATTGCCAAGTGAACAAGCATTGAAGGCAGCAATAATGAACTAAATCTCACTGGGAAAGCACCAGGAGCTAACAGGCAAAACACACACATCAGACTTGTCCCAATAGAAAGCAAGGAGCTGGGGTATTTTACCCAAGCTCACATTATCATTGGCTGAGGGTTGTTTCCAGCAGTCACAAAATACCCCCCATTTCTGGCTTGCCACATAGACAGGAAAAGTATGCTTCATTGACCCGAGAAAGCCCTCAGCAAAATGATTTCAGGGACTGGAAGTGTAAACAAACTGGCACTGATGTGGGAAAGGATAGAACAAGAATACTGTTTAGGATCCTTGGGCAAGCTACTAAACCTTAATTTCTTCATATTTCAAGTCAAGATAAAATTAATGCAAGATACTAATTGTACTGGAATATGTATACCTACAGACACACACACATGTCAAATGTTTTCTTAATATTCTCAAAGTCCTGCCCCTTTGGAATTCACAGATCTCATAGAATAAAGTTGTGGAAATAATTGGGGTCAACAGATAATGGTTGACTGAAATTCAGCCACTCTATTAAAAATAAAACACATTAATTCCTATATAAATGTATTCCTTTCTTCCTTGAAACAGCAGATATCACAGTAGAAGATAACACCTTCTTAGTTTAAATTACTCAAATTCTTTAATAGAAAAAAGAATATATGGAGCAAGAGGGAACACTTTCATGGAAATAATATTAAGTGCCCATTGCCATTTTTATCCTAGCAATTACTGGCATTAGCAGAAACACTTAAGAAGATTATTTGTACTTCAACTTAAACAACAAACATCAGCCATATCACATAGGAACAGTTGAGCATATATGCTGCAAAAATAGTCTATGATCCAAAAAATACAATGATGCCAAATATAATACCATAATTTAAAACAGAGCTCTCTAGATAAAGACAGCAAAGAAAATGGTCTACTTAGGAATTTATTCCCTTCCTGTTTAAAACCATTCATGGCTTTCCATCAAATTACAGATAAAGTAAAACTAACAAGTCTGACTTTTTAGAACCTGACCCTGCCTGTTTATCACCTTCCACTTCTTCCTCTTTAGTTCTAGGCTATGCAGTTATGACTTTATAGGAGACTCCCCACAGCAGGAGGTAAAGATACTGCAGAAGAGCAGCTAGAAAGCATGATGCTTCTTATCTGCCAAATTTTCTTTCTGACCCGACTTTCACAGGAATTCTCTATACCATTTCTATTTTCAGATTCTTCTTCTGTTAGTATTCCTCCAAATAGCATGTAAATATTAGGCAGTCACTATCCAGTAAGTACAGTGCACAATAGAAATATATACTAATGCAAAGAGAACATGTAAATATATATAATGCACATACATACACACTCTTAGATAGTCATCACAATAATCTTGAAAGGTAGTAATGATTCATACTATTTTATAAATAAGAAAACTGAGTCCCATAAAAAATGGAGAGGGAAGATGGATGTTTCATATCTCATTTACGTATGAAGAAGGCAATTTTTCTGATTGACTTCCAATGACTAAGGGCAGTTTCAAAAGGGTGCGTCCACTATATTAGTCATGATTCTCCAGAGAAACAGCTCCAAATAAGATACAGATACAGAGAGAGAGAGCGAGAGAGAGAGAGAGAGAGAGAGAGAGAGAGAGAGAGAGATGGAGGCCTATAGATGGCACTAGATCTCTATCTCTATATATGTATGTATATGTGGATTTCTATAGCTATGTTAATATCTATATATATCAAAAGATTTTGAGGAATTAGCTCACAGGTGATTGTGGACCTGACAAGATGCAAGATTTGCCATCACCACGCAGGAGGCCCATGGGGTTAAGATGCAAACTATGAAGGGATCCACAGTCACTGTAGCACAAGTTTGATCCCCGGCCAGGGAGCTACCCACATGGAGCAGCAGACCTCTCCTGACTCACCAGCTGCTCCCCTCAGCAGTGTATTTTAGTCAATCCGCCTGTTCTGTTCCTCACTCTGTCTCTGGTGAATACTCTCACCACCCCCTACCCCCACACCTCTGGCCTGTACCCCAGTTCTTATATGCATAAATAAATAAATCTTTAAAAAAATAAATAAAAGTTAGCAGACTCCATTCAAGAAGAGTCAGTGTTTCTGTGCAAGTTGAAGGCTGTGAAACATCTATGTATCTAGTCCCAGCTCAGCAGGTAGCTTTGAGTTCCCTTTTGCTTACGTCTGCCACTAGCTGGACAAGGTCCACTCATAACAGGGAGAATGATTTGCTTTATTCAGTCTACTGAGTCGAATGATCAACTTGTCCAGAAATACCTTCACAGACATACCCAGAATAATGTCTGACCGCTCCATGAATTAGTGAAGCCGGCAAGTAAGATTGATTATCACACCTACATTCTAGAGAGATCAACATATCTTCTAGCATGCTTTGGCTGGACATTTTCTTTCCTCAACCTCTTCCAATAGAATTATTACCTTACTCAGTATGAACATTTCACAATGAGTCTATTATGA
Organism: Talpa europaea; assembly: GCF_964194135.1. Taxonomy (NCBI): domain Eukaryota; kingdom Metazoa; phylum Chordata; class Mammalia; order Eulipotyphla; family Talpidae; genus Talpa; species Talpa europaea. Next base: position 67,690,592 of record NC_140073.1, read on the forward strand.
GGACACAAGATGAATATAAATGGCACTTAAGGAAGTTTCTGTCACAGAAAAAAAAAAATACAACCACGATCCTGTGACAGAATCATATGGGGTAAAGTCCAGAACAATCTTCAATATGAAGAATTTCTCAGAGAGCACAGATTTGGAAAGCCCTGATTTGAAGTCCTTGGTCTTATTACCCACTTCTGCATCCTTCTTTGTCATGCCCAATATCTTAAACCCCAATTTCCTTCAACTGCCACACCTAAAGTGAAAGAGTGATTCATGTAGCTTATAACTAAAGTACCAAGAATTAAGTATTCTTTACCCAAGAGGTTTAAGAATTCTCAAAACAATTACATTGCAGAATTCATATTATATTAGATGGTGGTGGTGACAATGAATCCCACATTCTTGCAAGCATGTTAAAAAAAAAAAGTGGGAGCTGAAAAGTAGCCAGGATGACAACATACTGAAATAATGACAAATTTCAAATAAAAGTTCATTGACAGGCAAGTGACTAGGCACATGTTTGCAAAGGGAGCAGAGTCAATGATAGGAACACTAATGTGGGAAAGCTAGGAAGTGGCTGAGTACACACAGGTACAAGGTATAAAATAAAGGAATCATTCTGTCCAATGAGGTAGTAAGGGAGATATAAAATATAAAATATGCAAACTTCTGCATATGTGTAATTATTGAATGCTAATATTCAATAATAATTAATACGTTTTTGGCCACAGAGAAATACAAATGTGATCCTATGGTAGAATCACATGGGATGAAGTCCCATATGTTAATATTTTAAATCAGAGAATTGCAAAGCTCAGTTGTTTTTTTTAATCAATATTGAAAAGTATTTTTATTTATAGCCCAGCAATTCCTCAATTTAGGTCAGAAAGTTGGCTTACAGCTTCTCATTTTTATTTTGTGTTTAAAATTGATAATATTAAAAATGATTTGGGGTCTACTTTGGCATTAGAATTTCCATATAGCAGGAAGTTATATCATGTTTAACATTAGAAAAATTCAGAGATCATCTTGCAGACCTTGTCATTTCAAACAGGATGAATTAGCAGCCAAGATGTTTCCAGAGGCTGCTCAATCACATAGGTCTTACAAGCACAGACAGTCTTCTGCCCACAATCCTACTACTGATTCCAAGTCTGATTTAGAACAAAATTTTGAATCACATGTTACAGGAAAACCTTGGGACTTTATCCAATAATAGTGACTATTCTAATTATTTAATATTTGAGAGTTGGCAGGGTAAAAGTGTAGTAGATATTTTCGCTCTCAGGGATATATATAGGGAGGGGCTTCAAAAAATTTCTTTGTAGTGACAGAAAAGGGCGGGTGTGGGGTATGAGTATCAGAACACAAGTTATAACAGGATTTCTTAAACTTCCCCTGCTTGGCTAACCCATGGATAAATTCCCCTGTCTTTCCATCCTAGATATCTACTTAAGAGAACTGAAAACAGTATTCAAATAAATACAAGTATACCCATGTTTGTAGCAGCACTGTCCCACCACAATAGCAAAATTTAGAAAGAACACAAATTTTCATATGCAGACAAATGGATAAACAAAAGGCCATATCTCCATACAATGGATATGTCACTCATTAAAAAATGACTAATGTTGCTGAGTCTCAATTACACCTTAGCAACATCTTTAAAGATACATCACCCAAAGCAGTGATAGTGAAGGAAAAGATAAACAGCTGGGACTACATCAGATTAAAGAGCTTCTGTAGAGCAAAAGAGACAGTAACCAAAACAAAGAGACACCCCACTGATTGGGAGAAATTTTTGCACACAATATTAATGATAAGGAAATGAGCACAAAAATCTACAAAGAGCTGATGAGACTCAACAAAAACAAAGTAAATAACCCAGTCAAAAAAATGGGCAGAAGAGCTAAAAAAAAAAAAAAAGAAATAATAATAAAAAAAACTTCTTCAAAGAGGAAATGCAAATGGCCAACAGGCATATGAAAAAATGATGTGATGTTCAACATCACTTGTAGTCAGGGAAATGCAAATCAAAACCACAATGAGATACCATCTTATACCAGTGAGAATAGCAAATATGAAAAAAACTAGCAACAACAAAAGTTGGTGAGGATGTGGAGAAAAAGGAACTCTCCTGCACTGCTGGTGGGAGTGCAAACTGGTCCAACCACTATGGAAAGCTGTGTGAAGGTGACTCAATCTACGAAAAATGGAGTTTCTATATGATCCAGCAATTCCACTTCTAGGTATCTATCCAAAGGACACAAACACATTAATTCAAAAGGACACCTGCAATGTTTATAGCAGCACTATTTACAATAGTTAAGCTAAGGAAACAACCCAAATTCCCAACAGATGACTGGATCAAGAAGATGTGGTACATATACACAACGGAATATTGCTCAGCAATAAAAAAGATAAACTCATGCAGTTTGCAGCAACATGGATGGAGCTGGAAGGGATCACGCTCAGTGAAATAAGCCAGAAAGAAAAAGAAAAATACTGGATGGTCTCACTCATAGCAGGAATTTAGAAAACCCAAACAAGGGATCAGGAAAAAAACTGATTATAATAAAGTAAAAATCAAAATCAACAGGCAACTATAAACCAGGGGGAGAGAAGGGAGTAGGATCAAAACAAGGGTGGTGGGAATTGTATGGGGACTATAACCAAGATGAAAATGCATACATTGTACAAAAATGAAAAGTGATGTAAAAATATATAAAATAATTAAAAATTAAAAAAATAAAGTGGGTAAAAAAATACTATGATAACTTTAAAAAGTCAAACACAAAGGGTCATAAATTGTATGGTTTAATTTGTATGAAATTTCCTGAATAGGCAAGTCAACAGAGAAACTGATTAGGGTTTGCCAGGGGTACAGAGAATATGGGAGTGGGAACTGACTGCTTACTGGGTACAGGATCTTCTTGTGGGGTATGTTTTGGAATGAGATACAAGTATTGAATGAACATCATTGTGAATATACTAAATATAACTGAACACTATACTTTGGAATGGTTACTTTCATGTTATGTAAATTTTACTTCCACACAAAAATTTACAAAGAAGGTGATGTTATGGTCTATTGATGTGTCAATGTGGCTTGGCTAAAGTCCCGTTATTCCAGCAAACATTAATCCAGGTGCTTCTTTCTATGAAGGTGTTTTGTTAGTTGTGTATAGAATCTGTAATTCATTGCATGATTACCTTAGATAGTCTGGGTGGGTATAATTCAGTCTTTATGACTTAAGAACAGAGTGGTTATTAGGGTTTCCATAAAATAAAATCCCACCAGAAGTAGTGCAGTCCTGAGCTCCAAAAAGCACTTCCTGATGCCTGCCCTACAGATGTATGGCATCGTACCTGGTCTCCACTCATGTAATCCAATTCTTTGCAAGAAATCTCAATATATAATCTCCTACTAGTTGGGCTTCATGGTTGAATCAGAATGGACTTTAAATTTGGAATATGTGGCCAGTGTCCTCTCTGAGTCAACTTTTGTAGCCAATCCCTCATAAAGATAGAAATCCCAGAGAAAGAGAATTTAGTGCCACACACTCCAGTTTGGAAATTCAGCTACTCATATTTCTTAGGAAAATGAATAAATATGTGTATGATATTGCAGGGTTGTCACACTTAGGCAAAGCGAATGCCCACAGCTGAGACCACAGTTGCTCACTGAATAAAGGAAATAAAAAGTTTTTTGAATACGTAATGGGACCGACCAACTTTCCCAGCAGGACTTTCAGAACCTCTGACTCTCTTACAGAATAGAAATGCCTTTGTAGAAAAAACTCCCATCCCAAGAATGACTTAAAAACCAAGTTCAATTTTCTCTAATTATAGGGCTGTCATATCCTTCAGAATCATTTATTTTATTATTATTATTTTTTTTTAAATAGAGGCATGTTTTATTTATTTGTTTGTTTGTTTGTTTGTTTTGTTTATACATGCACTGGGTACAGTTAGAAGCACGGGAGGGTGAGAGAATTCACCAGAGCCAGAGCGGGGAGCAGAGCAGGCAGAAGGACTGAAGTACACTGCTGAGGGGAGCAGCAGGCGGCAGGAGAGGTCTGCGCGCCATGTGGGACCCTCCTCCTGTGGCCGGGGAGCAGCCGGGGATCGAACTGGCGCTGCAGAGGCTGCGGGCAGCTTCGCAACCCAGCGCTCAACCGCTGCGCCACCAGGGAGGCCCAGAATCATTTCTAATCAATGCAGTCTAGCCACCCCCTTCTTAAATATGAACAGGAAGCCTAGAATCATCAGAAATCTAAAGAAGCCCACTAGTAGGAATGAGTCAAATGAAATGATGTAACAGAGAAAAAGCAACTTTGGCAAAGCATCTATGCAGAGAAAGCAGAGCCCATGCACACACATGCAGAGGCCACTCATGTACTCAGAACAATAAGAAAAGATAACCTTGAAACCTTCCAAAAGCTAAGCTTGCTTCCCACAAGTAAAGATGTCCATTCAAATCTCAGAAGAGTCAATCTATTGTCACATATAACCAAGGATTCAAGTCCTACCCCACGGCAAATGTAACCTCCACAGGTTCCAAGACAGTGTGAGCTTTTGCTAGAATAGAAGATAAAATGAGGCATCCCATACAAAGATACAGAACAGTTGATGGATTGCACTTAACCCCTATGTGTTTGCATGGCATCTTTCCAGTGGAAAGATACCGGACTTGCCTAAGCTTGAAATGATGTGCTCATAAACAAGGGTTTGACGCTCTACCCAGGATCGGCAGGGATTCTGTATCTTGTTATCGTTTTACTTTTGATTTCTTTTTTTCTTTTAGAATGCACTTCAGGATCCACTTTCTGTAACTGATAGATCAATTGCTTCTGTAATTACTACTTATGTATATTTATTTTGTCCCTATTCAGTCCCCTGGACTTTTAAGGGCAGAAAGAGCCACACAGCCATCTCAGCACATGTGGCTGCTGGGAGGGGCATTGCAGCAGGGGCTTAGTATGTGTTAGGTGGTGGGCTGACTGCTTCATTTTACTCTTTCTTCATAATCACCTGGTCCACTCGTGGCATACCTGCTGGGGTCATGGCCGCCGGGCTCAGCCGTGACTGTTAAATACAGGACACTCTACTGCTCTTCTAGCATTTAAGTCCCTGAGTCCCGTTCCATTAAACTATTCAAACCCTAAACTAAACATGGCTTAAGGTGACTGATGGCCCTGTTTGCCAAAGTCTGTTTCAGTTTTATCCCTGATAACCCAGGTCCCTGAAAATCCGCTGGTCCTTGGCAGATCAGAATGGTTGGTCACCATAGTGGGTTCATAGAATCGGAAACACAAGCACAGGTGATTTCCTCCTCAATGGCAAACAGACACATTATCCTGCACTCATTAAAGACACTGCACTGTAAAACACACAGGGAGAACAGACAGAACACAAAGTCCCGTGTTGTGTGATGGCGGAGATAAGAATATGAATAACAGAAAGTTGCTGCTACAATTGCCCCCAGGGAAACAGCTACATGCACAGATAAGAAATACAAGGCAGGGAATTACTGGTAAACTCAAAGGGAGAGAGATGTGCCCTACGCAGTGGTGGACTAATGTGGAAATCATCCCTGTAAGAGTTTTACTTTGTACTTTCTCCAGCATTACCTGTGCTGTGGCTCTTACTGCTGCCCTGGATGAGATTTAAGGCATCCAGAAGCATTTGAGCAGGCCTGGAGTGCTGGCTTAAGGGAAGAGTATCAAGAATTAGCTTTAATGTCCACTGTCATGTGGGTCGCATGTTAGAAAACACAGGAGCTGATCCAGAATTGTTTGACTTCTCTCTGCAGTGGCCGAGTTAAAGCTGCCGTTCTCCAGTTTTCTTCAGCTCACCCCACTTAATGCTTCTGCACACAGACTAGTGAATAACCCAGATCTCCTATTTCCCATTTCATAATTTTCACCTGCCCCTGTTCCCAGTCCCATTACTATCCTTCTGGACCAGACTCATGTCCATTCCTACCTGTAGAGTAAATATGACTGATACAACCTCAATGCCACTCAACTTTCTTCGCCATGCAGATGGCACCCACAAAAGATCAAACAGCAGCTTTCACCATTAGAGTTCCCTTTAGGGGGTTTCTCCCATGTGCATCATGTATTCTGCCCTGGAGGTCCCCTGCACAATGCTTCTCACTTAATTTTCATGTATTTCTTAACACTTTTTACTCTCCTGTGCGAACAAGGCCATCAGAAGATGATCTGGTTACTGTTCCTACGATGCTATCTTTGCTTTCCTCCTATCTTACTGGTTCATAATATCCCTCCTTCCAAAAGGCACTCCCACTGTTGAGACCAAGGCTAGGGTCAGGGTGACCTCCTTGGCAACACTATTCAGGATCATGTTAGCTTAGAATGGTCTCCTCCTCTAATGATTCTATTTTTTTTAAAAAAGATTTTATTTATTTTTGCATAGGAGAACTGGGTTGTAGACTAGAGGTGCAGGGGGTGAGATGATTCAGAGACAGAGTGGGGAGCAGAACAGGCAGATCTTTTGAAATACACTGCTGAGGGGAGCAGCAGGAGAGGTCTGCTGAACCATATGTGGGTCACCTCCCCGGCCAGTAATTTAATTCAGGCCCTCATAGTGATAGCACTGAGACTTAACCACTAGGTCACCAGAGAGGCCCCTCTATTGAATCCTAAAGCACACTTCATCTGCATAACACTTATCAAAATTATTAAATAAGAGTCTGATCTCTATAGATATATGTTTTATTGCATTGGGGCAACCATCCCTAGGCTATACTTCTTTAAAATTTTCTCAGTTTCACTTAATATCTTGGCTGGTAAATAATAGGACTCAAAAGGCATGCATTGAATAAATTATCTGTGAATAATACTAGGAAGTAGCTTTTCTAATTCCATACACTTTTATAATATTAATCATTTAAGACAGACATGAATTTATGCAAAGTTTATAGTCATTAGATACATTTTGTAAAAAGTAAGGACAGAAATGTGAAAGATAAAGCACATATCCAAATGATGGGGTAAATTAAATAGGCAGCAATATATTTTTAGGGATGAACTCAAAATTTTCTAAGTATGATAATTTACTTTTTCGTCCTCTTCACTGGAAGGCAAGCAATATAACTCCTTATCAAACAAAAGTTTGAGGATATCAGTATATTAGATGTGGGTCTCAAATTGTAACAGAGGAATCTTCTTTAAAAGAGGAGGTTCCAGGTTCCCTGCCCCACCTAATGAGGGATGGAACTGAGCTGCCAGGTGAAGCTATATAACATTTGGTGAAGGAGAGAAACCCACATGTCACCTGGAAGTGATGTGGGGAGGCTGACAATGGCAGTCTTTATTTTGATTAGGATATTAATTTTGCTTCTTTCATCCTAAACTCGCCTGGCCCTTTTTGCTCCTTTTCTATGGTTCCCCAGTAAAAGGTGCCTTAGACTTATGGCAAAGTTTGGGGCTTCATTGGCCTCTCTTTGGGCCAACTGTGTTTAACTGGGTATTTACCCACAAGGGGACGGTTAACTTTGGGGTGTTTCATTAGGAAAATAAATGATTTCTTGTCTTTCCTCTCTGTGCACAATCATTCTATTAAAGATCTTTCACACTAAAAATGTGCTTTGACTTTTGGTGGTAGATGGCAGAATCTCTTTAGAGCATGCAAGTTTGGGGGTCCTGGTGTGACTTTCTATCTGCCTGTTAACAAAATCTCAACACCAGATCATTTTCAATATTCCTTAAGGAAGTGAAATGGAAAAATCCAGGGACTCAGGTCAGATCTCAGAAATAGATGTCTTATACTCACTCCTAAGTGGCAATGAACTCCATGCTACTTGAATCTGCTTTGACAATTTGTTATCATTATACTATCTTCCAAATATACAATCACAATACACTAAATGAGTAACTGACGGCCATATGACCCTCTTTGAGCCTTGATTTCCTCTCCTTCTCCATGGAAAACCCCAGGAATTCTCATCTGTGCTTGTCCCACTTGTTCCCTTTAGCTTCTGACCAGGTAGGTGCTTCCATTTTCACTAAGTCTGGAAGAGATACCTAAAAGACTGCTGCAGACAGTTCATTACTTTTAGCTTGGGTCCTCAGCACTTCATTACCTTGTCAACATTGACATTTTATAACATTGCCCCAGATTCCCCAGGCAAAGGGTAAGCAAATCAATAGCAGCGCCATTGGCAAGGAAAAGGAATATCAGCCATAAAAATCAATGGACAGAATGGTTCTATGATTTTTTTAACAACTGCTGCTGTTTTCAAAAACTGCTTTGTGCCAAGTGCTTTACGCACCTTATCTCTCATCTTCATAACAAAATGACACAGCCAATATTACTGCTCTGTTATAGATGAGGAAACTGGGACTCAAATAGGTGAAGTGAATATGAGTGGCATAGCTCGTAAGTAACCATTATGGGATTTGTGTTCTGAACTGTCTGATCCCAAACCCATGCATTTTCCACCTGCTGCCAGACATGACTGTAAGAAAACACAGTGCACAGGATGCATGGAGAGCCTCATTCAAGATCTAGCTGAAGCTCATTCTATGACTTTGAATCTATTAATTTGTGATGTGATGGAATTTTGGTTTACATAGCACCAATATTTTTACTTTATAAGTTATTTTCCTGCAAGAAACATTATGGGGTATTTAACTAACATAATGAGAATGGGTAGGGATGGGGGTAAGGTTCGTAATATGACTGGTCTCACGCTTTTGAACTTAGTTCATCTACCAAGGATCACACTGAAAACCCATGAGTGACATATTTACTCCTGAGAACATAAAGTAATGCCAGGTAGGTGTGGTCTGGCTTAACTCTTTATTGCATCGAACTAAGAACTGACCACATCAAAATCTTCACTGTTTATTATGTATTAGTTAATCTCGATGGCAATATTGCCTATTTATTGCCCCCCAAAAGGAAGAAAAAGTGAAAAGAATGCTTGTTAGGCAAGTTGTGAGCAGTTGTTTTTCTTAATTCCCTTCCTTTAGGCCTGAAAATTAGAGTCCATTGCCATTCTTAAAAGAAACCCATTGTTATCTCAATTAAAAAGTAATTTAAAAATTAAAGTAGGTCAAACAATTAATCATTAGTGGAATTTGGATTTGTACTGAGACCATCTGATCTTAAAGGCCACTTTTTAACCTGATTCTTTAATACCTCCCCTAATTAATGAGCTTGTCTCAAAGAGCCAAACTTTTACATTAAGTACATTTTCTTGGCAATGAGTGGTCAAGGGGAAATTGCTTGAGTTGATTGGATTATTTTGCCGATATAATTGATGCATGAATAAAACAGGTAAAAACTACAAAGGTCAACTTACATGTAGATTTTCTTACAAACAGATGATGCAAACTTACTATAACAATAAATATAGTATAGTGCTGTAAACATATTTATTTTCCTTGTGATTTTCTTAAAATGTTTTCTTCTCTGGGCCTCCCCTGGTGGCGAGCATTTGAGCACTGGGCTGTGAAGCTGCCCGCAGCCTCTGCAGCACCGGTTCGATCCCTGGCCACCGGCAAGAGTCCCACATGGTGCGACAGACCTCTCTTGACGCACCCACTGCTCCCCTCAGCAGTGTATTTCATCTGTCTGCCTGTTCTGTTCCCTGCTCTGGCTCTGGTGAATTCTCTCACCCTCCCACACTTCTGACTGTACCCAGTGCTTGTATGTATAGATAAATGAATAAATCTTAAAAAAAAAACTTCTTCTCTCTAGCTTACATTATTGTATCAATGTGGGATATAATACAAAAAGAATACAAAATACATGCAATCGACTGCTCTGGTCAACACAGGTTATTGGTAGTTAAATTTTGACTCAGTCAAAAGTAATACAGTGTATTTTCATGTTTGTGGGGGGCATCAGCACCCTTAAACCCTCATATTGCTCTTACTTAAAACTTAAGGAATATCATCAAACCAAGGAATAAACCTAGCAATACACCATGACTTACTATAGGCAAGCTCCTAGAATGCAGTTTTCATGCCAGTGATTTTATCTCCTATCTTCATGGGCTAATCTTTAAATCATAGGAATTCTAGGAAGAACACTGTTTTATTCATCACGATATGCATGTAGCGGATACCATATAGCACCATGGCTGGCACGAGTGTATACTAAAATCACTACCCTCTAGAATGGTGAGGTGGCCCTTCCCTTTAAGGAAAAGAACAAACATATTCTTGTTTTAAATAGAATGTTGTTAATGGTGCTAAAGAAAACAGAGTTAACAGATTTACTGTAAAGGTTTACTCTTGGTGTCTACTGTGAAAAAATGCTTGCAAATCCTTGCTTTAGAGTTGAAAAGGTCCAACAGAGTACCGAACTTTTATAAAATTGTGAAGCAGTGTTGCATTTATCACCAATGCCATTTTCATTTCTGCATCATCCCTTTCTAAATCCCCTATCCCTCCTCCTTACTCTTTCTAATACATGAGGTTAACTTCCAAAAGGCTGTCAGTATTAGCATTTTTTCTAAAAAAAATTAACCTGATGTTCATGTTTCTTCAGCTCCAGTTAGAGATACTTCAGAGAGCAAAAGTGTTGAGTTTAAGTTGGGCCCAAACCTTCCTCTATAGTAGTAGTTTGAATGGGAACGAAGGCCAGCAGGTAGAAGGCTCTTACAGTTGCATAATGGAGAAATGCTTTTGGGTGTTCTTCAACCCCAACTAAATTATTTTCTATCAATATACTTCCTCACAGAGAATCCACAAAAAAACTGATGAGGTATATCTAACTAATTTAATACCTCATTTTAAAATGTCTCTTTCAGCCTTATGTGTGGTCTTAATTCTAAAGATGGTAAGGTCACGGGAATGTCATATACAGTGGCAAGATTAATGAAGAGAAATTTTAAATGAGAGGATGTTTCTAGAACTTCCACTACACAAAGCAAGAACCATGAAAATGCCTGGTTCTTGTGATCATAGAGTCTAATTGTTTCTCCTACCAAAGACAAGATTCTTCTGATTTGGTTGAAGTAAAGATTAAATGATCCAAGATACAGTTGGGTAGCACAGAAAATATAATAAGCAAGATACTCTAAAAAGTAATTATGCTTCATTAAAGCCAATAAACATGTTTAATGTCTTCCTGAGTTTCAAGTAAAAACAAAACATGATGGTAAATTTTGGAAGGATTTTTACGATTTTATACCTGAACCAACTTGAAGAATTGGAAACCAGATCCGTGAGCCTTTGCCAAGTGAAAATGTTGAATCTGAGAGTCTCATAACATCAAGCTTTAGTGAAAAGTGCACTAGAAAACAAAAATCACCTAACAATAAAGGGGGATATAAAACTTGTCCACTTCCAATGTGGCTCTGAATTGGAAAATAAGTAACAATAATAATATAATGATAAGAAATTAATTTTAATATTTCTACTGAGAGTTCAATATGAAGTCCCAGGCTGGGTACCCATTTAGGCCTGGAACTCAAATTTATACCCCCTCTATTCAGAAAAAAATCCAAAATGTGAAAATAAAATAACCTTAAACTGGTAGCACTTCCTGGCATCTGGCAAAAGGAAATAAAAATCCTGCCTAAAGGAAATTTTCCCAATTTTTCAACATGAGTGGGCTTTCTCTCTCTCTCTCTCTCTTTTTCTCTCTCTCTCTCCCCCTATTTCCCTCCCTCTCTTTCTCTCTCACACACACACACATCTGCACACACACACACACACACACACGCAGATCATAATAGAATAAACTACCATAAGAGAGTGTTAAAAACACAAAGCAACATTTTTAGACCCCTAAAAACTTCAGATAATTGAGCCTTTGAGAGACAAAATATTCAATAGCTATTAATGGAATATTTATAAACATGCAAAGGTGGAATAAATGTGAGAAAACAACAGGCTAAATTAACAACCATTGCTGAAAACCAACAAAATTTTACTTTTAGAAATAACACACATAATCTATGAAAAAAGACTCAGAGTGGGTTTAATGAGATAATAAAGAGTGACCTAGTAAATATGAAAAACAAAACAAATAATTGCCCAGAAAACAATATAGTGAGACAAAGATAAAACTTACTATAAAACGATAGGAGGAGAGATGAGAATAGATTTAGAATTTTATAATTTGTCTAAAATAATCGAATACAGAATAATGAAGAAATGCTATTTAATATTCCAAGACTTTTTGAACACTATGAACACTATGCATATGAATAGATACAGGAAACATAAAAAAATCAAAAATGATACTTAAAAGGGAATCTACAACAACATACATAGTAGCAAAACACCAGAAAATATGAGGAAGTCCACCACCTCAGGAATATATACCTTAAACACATAACCAGATATCAACTAAATATCTCATGCATCTTGCATCTGTTTCTCAAAGATGATGCTTGATTATTCATTCATCTGCATTTTTTGACAGTTGCTAACCAAAAGACTATGATGTTTGCAGAACTGGGAGGGGGAGGATGTTGAAACTGTAAAAACAGCCACAACAGAGTACATAGCCACATAATTATGGATCACACAACAAGCAGGGTGAGTGTCACACACATCTTCAGTACTCCAGTGAATTCCATTAAGACCCATGCTGCCTCCAGAAGGTAGGTTCTAAAAACAGATAATGAAACACAGTGATTTTTGCAGGAAGGAAGTGGGAGACTGAGGCCCCTACACTTGTGCCTAGTAGAACCAGAGAAGTCTATCTTCAGAGTTAAGCTGCTGCCACTACTGAATACAAACTCAGTGCTACCACTCAAGGCAGATGTGCACACAGTCATGGCGATGTGGGCAGCATATAAAGCAAGGGGCATGGCTTTGAGGACATACAATTTTCCAGGACTTCAGAGTGCTCCCCCTTGGAGTAGAGAAAGACCTACACTACAGTCAAGGGTGGGTGTCATTGAAACTCAGCAATTTCACAGAAACAAGCATGACAACCTAACTACTCCCATCCTGTACCTTAAAGGTCCAAAGAAGTCTGTCTTTGTAGCCACTAAACAACTAAAGATATATGTGGCCAGGTCTGGAGGAATGATCTGGGTCACAGACTGTGTGTTCAGATTGAGAATAGTTTGGGACACAGGAGAGAGGTGAATATAGTTAGGGATTTTACATCAAAGCCAGTTCTCTCCCTTAAGATGGCAAATGAGGGAAAATTCCCCAAATTGTTTACTTTGCCCCCTGTGAACATGCAGGCCCTGAACAATCAAAACTAAACTCTAAAACTAGAGCCACAGTGCCACCTACTGAAAAAATAGCAAATTTCAAAATAAGTAAAATCCTGTTGCAAAGTGAATGAAAAAGGTAAGTCTTCAGATATTGATTTACTGAAATGGGAAGTCTATTGGAAAGAATTTAAAATAACTATTATGATGAAAATCAACAACATACATCAAATGCAATCTGACACAGAACAAAGCAAAGAAGAAACAAAAATTCGAGCATGACAAAAGGTAAAGAGAGAGCATATATAACAGACAGACTGCTAAAGAAACAATAGCTGCTAACTTCCCAAACCTCATGAAAGAAATAAACATACAAGTCCAGGAGGATGATAGAACCCCCAATTTCTAAATACAAAAGACAACCATCAAGACAAATAATCATTAAGTTATCAATGTCAGTGATAAAGAAAAATATTAAATTCCTCTAGGGTTGGGGGTGGCCAGTAAAAAAAACATAAAAGACATCCAGATGGGCTATTATCAGATATTTTAGCAAAAACTCTACAGGCTAGGAGAGCGTAGAATGACACATTCTCAATTATAAAAAATAAGACCACCAGCTCAGAATATTCTACCCTGCTAAACTATCATTCAAATATGACGGATAAAGTTTTCCCTGAAAAACAAGTCAATAAAATTTGCCACCACCAACCTGCCCTATAATAAATATTATTCATTATATTATTTTACATGGAAACAAACAAAAAGCACAAAACCTTGAGAAAAGTGTAAACTAATAATTCAGAATCACAACCATTATCGAGGATAAAATGGGACAATTGCAAAACACTAAATAGGGGTTAAAAAAAAGGACAGAAACAATGAAGTTAATTAATATAAGCACAAGTTTAGATAAAGAAAGATAATATAACCCACATAGTAACCACAAAACAAAAATATGGAATAGAAGTACTTAGAAAATAAAATGAAAAAGACTGAAACAATCACCATGGGAAATCATGCAAAAATAAACCCATACAGATAAGAAAGGTATATGAAGAAAGAAAAATCAGAAATATAAAACAAACCAAACACAAGAGATAGACTGGCAATAATTAAGCCCTACATAGCAATAATCAATAATCACCCTAAATATAAACTTTCTAAACTCATAGATCAAAAGATATAGAGGGTGAAAATGGATAAAAAATAAGGATTCATTTATATTATTCAGACAAGAGACCCAGATCTATAAACAAACATAGACTCATAGTAAAAGACTGGAATAAGGAATGTGAAGTCAATAACAGAGAAAAGACAGAAATGGCTACTCTCATCTGATAAAATAGTTTTTCGGACAAAAATAGTAATGAGAGACAAAAGTGGATACAATGTAGTGATCAAAGGAACAACTAACCAAGAAAAAATAACTTATTAATCGATATGTATCCAACACAGACGCAGTTAAATATATAAAGCAGTTAATAAGATACCTAATAATGGAAGACATTGATAACAACACAATAATAGTAGAGGATCTCAATCCACTACTTACATCAATGGATAGATCATCCAAAAAGAAAAAAAAAAGGAAATAATGGCTTTAAATGAATAAATTGATCAGATTGGCTTTATAGGCATTTACAGAAATTTTCATTCAAAAGGATATGAGCATTCTTTTCAAATATACAAAAAACTTCTCAAGGTAGATCATATTTTGGGACAAATAACGAGTCTCAATAAATATATGAATGTTCAAATCATATCAAGTATTTTCTGACTGTGATGCTATGAAGCAATATAGCAACCACAAAAAGAAAACTGGAATGATTTCAAACATGTGGAGACACACCACATAACAATTTGTATTCTAAAAACTACATGACATAATGAAAGTCACAAAGAAATTGAGAGATATTCCAAGTTCATAGGTTGGAAGAATAAGTATTGTTAAAATGGCTAAATTACCTAATGAAATTTACAGATTCAATGTGATCCATTCAAAATCTCAATGGTATTTTTTTTTCAAGGAAATAGAACAAACAATTCTAAAATGTATATGGAACCACAAAAGAATATAATAGCCAATGTGATGCTGAGAAAAATGAAAAATAAATGTTTCTTGCTCTATCTTCAAACTATACAATAAAATGATAATAATCAAGAGTATTATAATATTGAAACAAAAACAGACATACATACCAATGTAATAAAATTGAAAGCCCAGAAATAAACCTTTACATATATGAACAGTTAATATACAACAAAGGAGGCAAGTTGATACAAAGGAGAAAAGAAATGGATGGTGCTGGGAAACTTTCACAGCTACATAGGGAAAAGAAGGAACTAGATTATTATTTAACACCACATGAAAGTCAATTTAAAATGGATTAAAGACTTAGGAATAAGCCCTGAAAGTGGTAAATACATAGAAGAAAATATACATCATACACTTATGGACACTGACCATAGAGATGTATTTCACACAACTCCAACAGCAAAGGAAACAAAAACAAAAATAAGTAAAACTCAAAATCTTTTTTTTTTTTTATGTTGAAAGAAACCACAACAAAAACAAAAAGGCAACCAACTGACTGGGAGAAAATATTTGCTTATCACACATCTAATAAGATCTTAATATCAAAAAAATACAAAGAAATCATACATCTCAACAACAAAAAGGAGTCAACTCAATCAAAATATGGCCAGAAGATCTGAATAGGCATTTCCCCAAAGAAGACAAACAGATGGTCAACAGGAACATGAAAAAATGTTCAACTTCACCTAATATTTGGGAAATGCAAATTAAAACCACAATGTGATATCACCTCACAGACTGAAAACAACAATATATTGACAAAGGTGTGGCACAAAGGGAATCCTCATTATCTGTTGATGTAACTGTAAACTGGTGCAATCTATATGAAAGATGGCATGAGGATTCTTAACAAAACTAAAACCGGAAGTACTTTATGACATAGCGATACCATTTCTAGTTATTAATCTGAAGAATGTGAAAACATAATTTCTAAAAAGATGCATACTCCACTATCATAGCAGCATTTTTCACAATACCCAAATATATGGAAACAACCTAAGTGCCCAACAATAGGCATAAATGGATAAAGAAGTCGAGGTATATATAATTGATGAAATACCATTTGGCTATTAAGAAGATGACATCTTACCCTTTGCAACAACATGAATGGAACATGAGGTAATTATGCTGTGCAAAACAAGTCAGAAAATGAAACAGTTATCAGATGGATTCTGTTAGATGTGAAATATTAACAACCAAAATAAATGAACTAACAAATCATGAGAAAAATAACTCAGATTCTGAAAAAAGGTGGTGGTTACAAAAGAAGGAGGGGAAGGGATAGAGGATAGGTTGGGGGAGGTCAATTTGACAGTGGGAATGGCATTAGAACTTTGTTGATGGGTGAGGTGAACTTCAGTTACATATAGAGTCATGAAGCTGCCCCCTCAAATTTATATAGTATCAATGGTAAATCATTAAATTTAATTAAAAAAATAATACTAACTTGCCAAACACTAATAAAAGAGCTTAGTACTGGGGGTGGAGATGATCAAACTCCTTCAAAGACAGGACAGATTGAAAGCCAAATTCTCAACAGCAATAGTGGAAGACAGAAGAGTACAATTTTGTACTGGTGAGTGTTAAAACTGACTCACTAGCAAAGGGGAGCTCTGACTTGTAGCATGGCTGATTCCCATGGTATAAAACCTCCCAGGAAGGCCAGCTTCCAATACCATTATGACATCACTGAATCTAGAATTGGACAGAGATGTGTACAATAGGTTCTTCTGAGCCAGTGTGAACTGACCCTGTTACACACCGGAATAATTCTTTCAAAAGCTGAGGGAGGATATCTTTCAATATTGAATTGTGTGTCTAGCAAAATTACCTTCCAAGAGCAAAAAATGAAATGAAGAGGTTTTCAGACAATGGGCTCCTTACAAGAGGAAATTCAAAACACTTAAGAAAGGACACCAAGTCTGATAGAGTGCAGAAATTTCTAAAATAAAGAATTATTTAAAGAGGAATTATTAAAGAGGAATAAGCAAATTAGTAACTCCATTGATAAATTAAAAATAGTACTGTTTACACAAAATAATAATTATTAATAGGAGGAGGATGAAATAGAAAATAAACATAAAATCAATCTAGAAGTCAGTTCCTATTGATTGACTCATTCTACCACTGTTTTGGAAACTAAAATTGGCATTTTCTAGACCCAACTATAAACTAGGTTTCTGGACATAGTTCATGTTCTGGAAATTAGAAATGGCTCACGAATCTGGAAGACTGTAGTGAATCAGGATTGATTTTCCTTCCTTGTCTCCTTTTACTGGCAAACAAAGTCAGGGGAACATGAAAAGTTCTCTGCCACAATTTTTCAGGCATTTTCTCCTGCTCTTTGGGAATTGTCACATGGCACTAGAGCCACAGCTGCCTTTGGACTCTAGCCTGGCCTCAGTAGTAATGGCTTCCCATTAATCAGCTCACAATTGCATGGGGAATCATTATAAAAGTCACAAAGGAGAATTCACTCTGTAAATGCTGCAACAATTTTATAAGCCATTCATTTCTAGTGTTAAATCAATTCATGCTTAAAATGTTCCAGTTATTAATGTTTTTTACACTGTACTGTAAATGAATAAGAAAGAATAACACAATCACAGTAAAGTTGAACAGGTAGAAAATGAGACAGGCACAAACCCAACCATACAAGTAACCCCAAAATGTAAAGGGGTATACATTTGCCAATTTATGCAACATGACCTGATTAGATAAAAAGAAAGATTGGCCCAATACACTCTTCACAAGATCATACCTAGGCTTAGAACAACAACAACAAAAAATATGGAAAAACATAGACTAGGAAAATATTAACTAATGCAAAACTGAATTATCTATATTAATAACACACAAAATAGATTTAAGCATAGGGGATATTAAAGTTAAAAAGGATCACTTTAGCATGAAAACAAATTTAACTCACCAAGAAGACATAAAAATTTTGTTCTTGCATGAAAATAATAACTATACCGTCATGATAAATAAAATTAAAATTCATAGAACTTTCAATAGAAAAAAATAAAGTCCACTATTATAGTAGGAGATTTCAATCTTCTTTCAATGGGTGATAAATTAGTAAAGAGATTAAGTATTTGAGTAAATCAATAATTGGGTTGTTCAAATGTTAAATTTTTTAAGCAAAAATTAACTTTAAGATTTCAATTGAAGTAAATATTTCAAATTAATCATCAGAAAATAAAATGTAATCATTTTCCATAATTTCATTGTTAATTTACCTTATTCCAGCTTCTATAAGGTGGTTATACTAGCTAGTTCCCAACCCTGTCACATACATGTGGGTATCTTATAGACCAGAAATCTTGGCCCTAGCTCTTGCATATGATAGGAGCAAGAGGCTCCCAACTGAAGCATTAAACACCCAGACAAAAATTATTCACTTTTTTTTTATTTTAATAAATCTCACTGGGAAGGCATGGGATAAAACCACGAACCTGTGACTTTGCCTAAGGTAAGTGATCTTACAGCTTTGAACTCGACTTCTGGGGAGAAGTTATAACTGAGTCGGAGTTGCTGGTCCACCTGCAGGAAAACAGAAAAGAAAGGTGCATCAGCAGAGGTCAGCACGTAGTGGGCATAAAACACTCCCATCTGGAAATAGCTTGAAAACACAGAAAAGACCCCTCTCTGGGATTTTCTCTCTGGAGAGATGAGAACTGTGTGGCTAATTCTCCCATAATGCACATAAAATACCCCTTTCTTTCTTCCAGGTGAAATAAATGCTTTCATACAAGTCTTCTCCCTGGGAAATCTGTACAGCTTTTGACAAGTATTTATCTCCCCACTGAGATTTTCTCACTAAATTTTTCACTGCAAACAAACAAACAGATGACGCCTTCTTAGGAACTGCTGTGCAGGATTACCTTAAATGAAAGGCAAGCATTCCCATTTCTATCCTCTATCTGCTCCTACCCATCTCCCCTGCCACCTTTGCTCTATAATTATCCTGGGTACATTCAGGAGTGAACCGTGGGATTTTCCTATGTCATATCAACAGCCATGAACCTACCTTTCAGGGTTGAAAGCAAATCACCCATGGGATTCTTCTGGGCTTTATGCCCTTTAGGGAACCCTTCTTACCTCACCCAATGGTATCTCCTGTTCCTTCCTCTCCTCCCCAATCCAAGGCAGGATTCCCCCTCCACCTGATCTTTTTCTCAGTTTAGTCAAAACCTATCAGTTTTCTAAGGTTTCACTCTGAATATTATGATGTTGATATATTGTTCTTGGAAAATATTCTCCTTATCTCATAGTTCCCACAGCAAGCGAAGAGCAAGACCCCTTTATCTGCATGCCGAACACAGGCTTTCGGGGCAGCTGATCTGGGAGTAACAACCAATTCTGCCAACTCCCACTGTCGGGAGTTTCCTTCTGTACCCACTTCTGCTCAGATCCACCCTCCTCCTGGAATCTCTGTATTCCCCGCTGTCAGTGATTTTGATTGTGAGAAAAGTCACTAGCTATGTCTTTAGCATGAGATGAAATACCTTCATACCATTTCATTTATGATTTCAGACATATCATATCTGTTATTTATTAAATACTTGGAATGTACGAGGCACCATGCTAAAGTCCCTTTCATAATGTCTGCCTTCCTAGAGTACTGTGAAAGAGGCATTATTGCCCCCTCTATTACAGATCTGGGAAATGATGTCACAGAAATCTATAACTTGTCCACGGCCGCTCAGTGCAGAGCCCTATTAGCATGTGCCTGCCTACCACGAGATTTGGGGTTTATTTGTGCATAACTCTCTAGATTTTTGAGAAATTTGAGAGTCATTGTGTTTCTCTGAATTTCTACAAAAGTCATTCAATAAATATTTGAATATCTACTACATACCAAACGCTGTTACTAGATCTACTCCCTGCAGGAAGCATTCCTTGAGAATTCCCTGGTTAGATTAACTGATCTTCTGATTAACTGATTAACTGATCTTAGATTAACTGATTTTCTGCTCTCAAAGTTTCTTTTCTTTCTACATCTGAGCACACATTTACAATGAGACATGATAATCTGCTTTCAGCTCGCTCTCTCTCCCTATCCACATGCACACATTAAACCATATTTTCTTTGAAAACACAGCCCATATCTTATCCATATGTGTGTTTGTCAGGCCTAGTATAGCAGCTGACAGAGTAAATCCTAACACAGGTTTGCTGAGTGAATAAGTAAACAACCTCTACTGATTCCCGTTCTATTTGGTGGGCTATGAAGACAGAATCTGTCACACCACCAGCATGTCTCTGGCCACCCTGACGGCCCTCACGCATTTAGGTCCAACATGGAGCTTTTGGATCCATGGTGCTCATCTACAATCTGTTTGATGTTCATAGATTCAGTCATTATCCTGAAGGAGTTTTCTTTCTGCTGTACTTCAAAGTCCTCGTCTACCTCTCCTACTCTCTGGAAATGCTCCTTCTAGCGGGGGGCAAGGGCCCCGCCTCATGCTTTGTTGCCCAGGTTGGAGAGGTGTAGTGCCAGGAGGGCACAGAGCAGGTGGAGGGAAAGGAAAAAAATGTCAGGCTTTTCTGCCCTCTCGCCATCAGGATGGATGATGGATCCTTGCGGTCCTGAATGCATGCCTGATGGCGGGCACCTGGAGTAGGGTGTGGGCATAGGTAGATGGGATTCACCTGGGCTGGGACTGGGCTTTTAAGGGCGGTGTCACAGGGACACCAGCAGCAGCAGAAGCCGAGAGAAAAGCAGACAACGCCGAAGAGCCCAGATAGAGTGGAGAAGACTTGCTGGGGACCGGGAGGCCTGCCAGCCTCCCAGCCCCCAGCACCCCTGCCTGCTGTGTACCTGGTAAACCCCAATAAAAGCCTGCAAAAAGCCACTGAGGACTCTCACTCCTCCTTTACCCGGTGTGCTGGATCATAGAAAACCTGCCCTGTGGCCATTCTTGCCCCTACAGCAGGTTTTCTATGATCGGAGCAGACGGGTAAGGTAGAGTCCTGGAGCCCCCGGTGGCTTTTTCAGGTTTTTATTGGGATTTTACAATGTACAAGGCAGGCAGGGGCGGCAGGGGGCCGGAGGCTGGCAGGTCTTCCAGCCCCCGGGGAATAGTCACACTTCCTGGACTCTCAGGCCTGCTCTCGTGGTCTTGTTCTCTCACTTCTGCTGGCTCCGTTCCACTGGTGTCCCCATGACACCGCCCTTATAGGCCTGGTCTCAGCCCAGGTTTGCCCACCTATGCATGCCTACAGCCCACTCCAGGTGTCCGCCATTAGGCATGCTTGTAGGACCTCAGTGATCTTTTTCAAAGCTAATCGTGGGAGGGCAGAAAAGCCTGATAATCTCTTACCCTCCAAGAGGGAACTAAAGAGAATGGTAATTTCCTGCTGAATGAAATCAGAGGAAGCATTCTTAGAACTCATGAGTCGAATTCCCCTAGCTTGTGTCCCTCAGACTCCGTAAAGTCAAATTTCTAAGAAAATAATTCCCTGAACTCTGACAGGCCTTTGGTCTGATATCACACATTGGAATTGCTGATTGAAGTACAAGAGTCAAGCCTGTCCTATTGTTCTTCCCCATGGGAGCCACCTGATCCTTAGCTAATTAAGCAGATGACTTAAGAAGGAGAGAAGGACTGAAAACTAAATGGGCTTTTAAGGAAATGAGTACGGGTAAAGTTTTAGAGAGGAAGGGTCGATGCTCAGAGAGACAGGAGGCTATTGGTGGGCCTGAATCTCTGTGGGTGGGGGTATCCCCACACTGACATGGAGTGAGGGACCCACGATGCTCTGGTTCAAAAGCTGGGACACCAGTCTGAAAATGTTAACAAATGCATAAAGCAAAAATAAAGTGATAGGTCGGTACCACAGATACTTATTGTTAGAACTTTAATGGTTATGATTTGGCTCAGCTAACATTGAAGTATTCAGTGATAAATACATTGTCTTGTTAGACTTTTCTTTTTTATAATTAATATTTTATTTTTAATTACAATTGACGAGATGGCAAGGGGTGAAGCACTACAGTCCATTAAACCTTGAGTGTGTCTGCAGGGCATCCTCTGGGCAAGAGAAGCTTTAAGGATGACAGAATTTAGGATTCCCAGTGGTCTTGTCAAGTCACTATTACAGAAAAGGGAGGAAAATGGAACAAAGGTTTTTTGTGCCAGGCTTCTTGCTTGGTTCTTCAGCTGTATTCTTTATTTTTTTTTTTTAAGATTTATTTATTTATGCATACAAGAACTGGGGTACAGGCCAGAGATGCAGGGAGAGAGAGGACTCACCAGAGACAGAGTGGGGAACAGAACAGGCAGACTGACTGAAATACACAGCTGAGGGGAGCAGTGGGCAGCAGGAGAGGTCTGCGCGCCATGTGGGTATCTCCGTGGCCAGCTGGGGATCGAACTGTGCTGCAGAGGTTGCGGACAGCTTCATAGCCACTAGGGAGGCCAAACAGCTATGTTCTTTAATAAATAATCTTTAAAATAAATGGCTGAACTCAGTTGCATTTGCACCCCTACACACACACACACATACACACACACACACTTTTTATAGATCAGAAGAATAAAGTTCAGAGAGCTGAGTAACTAATCTAAGATCACACAGCATAAGTGATGGCGTCAGGTGATTCCCACACAAGTGTCTCACTCTAGGGATGCTACTGTAGACTTCAGGATCTTCATTTCTCAAAGGAAGTAATTAACTACTTGGTTTCAAATATGTGTCCTTATTTGCACTTGCTCTGCTGGAATTTTTATCAACCGGCTGTTAAAGTCATCAATACATTTTTTAATCAGGGCACTGAAGTTTACCCCTACCATCAGTATATTTTGGAAACACCTGTGCCTTTAAAAATACTAGTTGAATTATGACTTTGAAATCAACACCTGGAGTTTTTGCTCCTGGCTGCAGGCCCAGTTCTTTAGGCTCCCTTCCTAGGATCACAAAGTACAGACAGAAGGAACAGCAGCTCAAGGCATGTGGTTTTTGGGGGGATCTGCTGGTTCTGGAGGCTTGCCTTTCCTCTTTAGCAGTTTCTGAGTAACACCTACTGATACACAGAGCCTAGAGGTGGAACTGGGGATGTAAGAGAAGTCTATTCTGTTTTCACTGCACAGCTTGCTCTAAGCAGGCAGGAAGGAGCCAAGATCTAGATAGGGTCATAGGGTTGGAGTGTCAGGGAGGCAAGTATGTTATGGTTCTAAGTCACTGGACTGATTCAAAATTGAAAAATAATAACAGGACCTCCCTGGCAGCATAGGTGGTTGAGCGCCGCACTGTGAAGCTGTCCGCAGCCTCTGCAGCACGGGTTTAATCCCGGCCGTCCGGCAAGGGTCCCACATGGCGCAGAAGACCTCTCCTGTCTCTCCTGCTGCTCCCCTCAGCAGTGTATTTCGTCAGTCTGCCTGTTCTGTCCCTCACTCTGTCTCTGGTGAACCTTCTCACCTTCCCGCACATCTGGCCTGTACCCCGGTTCTTGTATAAAAAGAAATAATAAAGAAAAATATGTCTCTGGAACCAGTTCTTGCTTCTCCTTCACTTCTTTGGAAATAGGATCCACTTAACTAACATGCTTGTCATTAACTATTAACAAAATTGGTGGAAGTATTTTAGATGGAAAAGAGAAAGAATGCTTTATTGTTCTCCGCCAGCCTGTCAGAGCATTCAAGATGTGAGAGAGAGGACAGGAAACATAAAGAAGGAAGAAAAAGGAGTCATGTATACAACAGAATATGCTTGGGGTCTCTCTGTGACCTCAGTCAACATTTTCAAACAAATCATTATTCTCCTTCCTTCCAGCCTCTGATGCATCCTCAACTCAAATTTGTTACAAAGGCTTTCCCCCTTATTTCAAGAGAAGATACTAGAGACAGTTTCGTTTGTGCCATATATTTGCAGCTTTTCCTAAACTTCACCAAATCACCAAAATTTAATCTTTGCTTCTTCCTTAAACCATACCCAAAAGGGCACCCAATGTCAGGGTGCCAATGTTTCAAGGGCTGTGGAAATAGCCAGAAGGCCAGAGTGCACAAGTGGAATTACAGAGGGAAGAATAATAGATCAGAGAAGGAGCAGAGGGAAGGGTCAGGGGTGCCAGGTCATGGGAATCCTCTTCTTGACTGCAAGGGATTTTACCTTTCGTCTGAGAAGGGAACCCGTTGAGGGGATTTGGACAGGGCAGTGCAGTGAGCTGACTAATCTTTTTACAGGGTTACTCTGGCAATTATGCT
Organism: Talpa europaea; assembly: GCF_964194135.1. NCBI lineage: Eukaryota > Metazoa > Chordata > Mammalia > Eulipotyphla > Talpidae > Talpa > Talpa europaea. The sequence continues at coordinate 67,715,049 of NC_140073.1, forward strand.
GAGACTGGGCTGCAGGGGAGAAAATGAAGAAGCAGCTGTCTGTCAACAAACAGGCAAGGAGAGGAGGAAGGTGGCTTGGTGCAGGTAGAAACTATTGACCAAAAGGTTGTTGCTGGTGAGAGAGAGAGGTATCAGAAATGACACTAAGGCTTAGGATTGAGCAGCTGCAAAAATGGAGCTACCATGAACTGAAATATAGGTTACAGGAGTGAGGTTGGGAGAAGATTCTGTTACTCAATTTAAATAAGTTACAGGGCCTCCCTGGTGGCCCCAGGGTGTTCAGTGATAAATAACATTATCACTTATTCTCAGCGCTATCACTGCTACAGCTGGAGTTTGACCTCCAGCCACTTTGCTGACCCACATGGCGCGGCAGACCTGTCCTGTCTCACCCGCTGCTCCCCTCAGCAGTGTATTTCAGTCAGTCTGCCTGTTCTGCTCCCCGCTCTGTCTCTGGTGAATCCTCTCACCCCCCACATCTCCTTACACCCCAGTTATATGCAAAAATTAAAAAAAAAATAGATATCTTACATTGAAGATGTCTAATAGATATTGGAATAGATATGCCAAAGTAGGTAGTTGGATACATGGAGCTGCAATTCATGGGAAGGATGAGAGGTAGACACACTTTTAGGACTGATTCATCACATTTACTCTTAACTTCTTCCAGGTATTAAGCACTGACGCCCAGACGAGACCAGAGCCCTCCTCCATGCCCGAAAGCCCCTGTGCACATCTCCAACTTTGCCCTCGTCAGTGCCTGTGATTCTCTCATTGAGTGTGTTTTCCTCACTATACTCTAGTTCTGGGGTCATCAAACCTAAGTGGACATCAGAGTCACCTGCTCCCCCCCATTTTCTGCAAGAAAGTTACTTATTAAGTTGATCTGATGTGGGGCCTGAGATTTGCATTTCCAGCAAGTCACAAGTTAGGGTTCTATGGAGGGAGGAACACACTCTGAGAACTATTCTTTCAAGGTGGGGTCAAAAGTGCTTTATACCTATTTCAGCAGAACTTGACACCACACTTGGGTTGGGGTAGAACTTCAGAAAAGTTTTAGCAGTAAGCCAAGGCACATTTGTCTGCAGAAGAAGAGAAACAGGTACCTGAATGGTAAGCTCTCTTCCCTCTCGGTTAATTTTTAAGTGGTACATCCTTCTGTTTGCAAAGTTCTCTCCATCAATGGTGAATACACGAGTTTCTTCCTTGCTCAGGTGATATCGAACTTGTAAGCTTCCTTGAAATAAAAAATGTTAGAAATTAGAATTAAAAATGGGACCCATAGGGCCTCCCCGGTGGCGCAGCAGTTGAGCGCTGGGTTGCGAAGCTGCCCGCAGCCTCTGCAGTGCCAGTTCGATCCCCAGCTTCTCCCGGGCCAACGGAGGAGGGTCCCACATGGCACGCAGACCTCTCCTGCCGCCCACTGCTCCCCTCAGCAGTGTACTTCGGTCCTTCTGCCTGTTCTCCTTCCCGCTCTGGCTCTGGTGAATTCTCTCACCCTCCCGTGCTTCTGACTGTACCCAGTGCTTGTATAAATAAATAAATAAATCTTAAAAAAAATGGGACCCATAAAGTGTAAAATCATGATCATATTGTCTTTATAGTTAGTCATTATTATTTTCTAAATACCGATGTCTCAAGTTTTCCATCATTCACATTTTTAAAAGATATAAGATGTTGTTACTATAGCATCTTACCCTGTCAAGAAAATACTGCAATACGTATGTGTGTGTTCATATGATCAGAAACCAAAATACTAATCTGAAAAATTAAAACAACCAAACTTCCATGAAATTGGATTGTGGAAACATTAAAAAGATTGAAATAAGCTCTTTTCCAGTATCTGTTCGATAACTAACACTCTCTATAGTTCCATTTTTTTCCCTAATCCCCTTCATGGAATTGTGGAATATGCAATGTGAAATAAGATCAAAAAACAATTCCTGACACACTGGGAGAAAGTAGTTTGGATCTATGAAGCTGTTGCCCTGCAGTGTCAATCAACAGCAGAGGCTGTATACAGTTAATCCTGTCTTTCTGGTTCATTCTTTGCTTTTGGTGCTGACCATCACTGATTTACCTAAATAATTAAATGAAATATTTTGTTTATTTTTTTATGTTCATTGGGACACTGTTTACAATAACCAAGTTAGGAAAACAACCCAAATGCCCTAGGAAAGTTGAGTGGATTAGGAATACTGTGAATTCCCCTGTCTCCTTTGTTCTTGGGATTTTACTTGGTGCCCAGAGTTGGTGCTGATCAAGCTAAAATATAGAGTCAGGTAGGGGGCCTCTCACCAGGACAAAAGTCTTGGTATGAGGATATCAGCTGAAAACAGCAGGCAGACATGAGGGCCAGATTAGCATATCCAGTTAGACCACCTTGACAGGAAGTTAAGTGTAAAGGGACTAGAGATAGGACTTCTGATGAGCAGCAACAATGGAGCTATCCAGACAACAGCCCCTATTCATTGACCTCTAGCTTGTGGCAGACATTTATGCATCCCCAATACACATCCCCAACATTCCCCTTCCTCCACATATTTAGCCACCTTCCCTGAATCTGATACTTCATAAATGTGGGACTGAGGGGGGAGGGAAGGGAGGTGCTGCATCTCCATAGGCGTGAGCCCCTCTAGGCCTCTCTCTCTCACTACTTGGACTTTGAGTTGTCTTACCTCCATCCTGAGCTATTCCCAAAGCTGCCGCCCCACTAGGTGACAGAATACTACTCAAGTTACTAAAAATGAAAAATAAAAATCTTGCCATTTGCAGAAACATGGATGGAATTGGAGGGTATTTTGCCAAGGGAAATGAGTCAGAAGGAGAAAAGAAAATATCAGATAGTTTCACTCACATGTAAAATATAGAGAAACAAAATAAATGGTCAGACGAAATCAAACCATCAATAAACCATAGAAATCTGATTGTAAAATAGAGGCTACCAGAGTGGGGAGAAGAGGATGGAAACTGAAATATGGAGGGGCCCAGTCGACTATGTTGGAAGACTATCGGTGCCTTGGTGGTGGGTGTGGTGTGTTAATACACATCTCAAGAAGTGTGAACCTATACTTCTGAATCATATACAGTGTTGTAAACCAATCTTCCCACTGCCATAAAATGATACATTCACTTTAAAATTGATAGCACATCCCTAGCAGTAACATATTTGGACTGATAGGTATTGGGTAGGTGTGGTGACATGTACAGACACAGAGGCCAAGTGGACCCTGACTTGTCTGTGGTGGGAAAAGTCCCATCTTGTGCACTGGTGGATTGTTGGCCACCTGCTGTTCCAGGTTCATCTTAATTCCAAGAATCTGGTTGTTTTAAGAGTAAATTCAACACAATAATACCAACATGTGGTAGTTATATATAAAGCATGATATCACATGCCACATTACTTTAGGATATTTAGAGTCTTTCATATCACACAGTTTGGGTAATTTATATACTTATATGTATTCCTACATCTTGCCCATTTAGAAAGCATTGCCATTTCACACATCCTTTGTAAGACCTGCCTCATAACCATCCATCCTAGATGTCAGTAAATTTCTCAGGGACCCTGTATGTTAAAATATTCTAAAGCTTTCACCACATCGCATTTATGTCTAAAACACCTCACCAGTTCTTCGAGAGCCATACAAATATTTATCTCACCTTCTTAGGGATTTTGATCTAATCAATGCCTCCCAGAGTACCCCAACATGATCGTCTGAAACCTCTCACTAACTCATTTCACATAACATATAGGAAGAAAAACTCAATGTAAAATAAACTTGCCACCAGTAAGGACTGACTTCCAGTCTTCAGTGAGATGCTGAGGTGAGATGGAGAAAGATGGAGTCAAAGGCAGAGGCTCAGTAATAACTATGCCCCAGCCTCTCTTCTGCAGCTTGGTTAGAGAGCTAAGAGTCAGTTCTCGCCTTCCAGTGTACAATCTAGGGAGTCAGTAGACCACCAACAGCTTCTGGGAAAGCCACTGTCATGTGCACTAGTCTCTACAGAGCCAAGAGACCCAGAACTGCTCTCTGCCCTCCGGTCTTCTCCTAGCTTCTCTGGGTGCTTCATCTCAATGCTTCCAATTCCTTCTAGAGATTCCTACTCCTGCCCTCCCCTCATTAACCCTTTAACATAATAGTAAATACCACAAGTCTGTAGTCCCATAGATGTGAACTGACTATGAGAATGTGCTGTGTATAAATGTGTTAAACCAAAGCCTGAACTGTCCTGGCCAGGAGTTTACTACAACTTATCTAAGACTACATTGTATTTTCTTCTACTGGTCCTTATTTTTCTGGTCATATTACTAATGTTGCTACATTATAAAGAGAACAGTCTTTCTTTATGTATGTGTATGTAGACTGGGATAAGATGTTTAAGTGTGAACTTTAGAAATGAATTTAGTTGGAGTCCTGGTTGGATCATTTTCCAAATATTCTTCTGGGACTAGGAAATCTACAATGACATGACCTTCAGTCAGCAACAAGTACCCAGTGAAGTTTTAACAGATACTATTAATGCTGGAAGAACTCTAGATGTATACATTCTCTTTTTTATGTCTTTAGCTGAAATCCATGCCATTATTGATATAGTTAAACAACAGTTACTTGAAAAAAAGTGGAGGTGGAATTTAGAATTATGAACAAAGCATTTTAACACACTGATAAGAAATCTATTTAAATCCTATTAAATTTCCCTGTTGCTTTGTGGACAAAGTTATCATCACTTTCCTAATATCACGCTTGAGTTCCTGCTTATGACACCATTTTCTAGAAAACTAATTTTTCCCTTCCTCCATTTTATAGGTGAAGAAACAGAGGTACTGAAAGATGAATAACTTCATCATTTATTTTATGTGATGGAATCAGATTTAGAAACTAAATCTAGCAAGCTCCATAATGCATGGCTTTCTCATGGATCATAACTACCCCAGCCCAGAATTCTCTTTCACTCCAACTTTTCTCATTGTTTATTCCTATCCATCCTCTATAATCCTGTGGAAGTTTTCTTCTTCTGGGATGTTTCTGGGCTTTTTCCAGAGTGCCCTCTCCTGCTTCTATATACTCAGTGCTGGCCTCTATTCTAACATGTCCTGGTTGTGCTATTCACGTGCTTGTCTCTTATACACATCTGTAAACTCCTTGGCTATTCACCTTAGATTTTCAGTGCCTGGCCCATGGCAAATACTCAGAAATCTGAAAGGGAGAAAGACAATTCCAAAAAAATTCAGCGGGTCTTAGAGAATTTTCTCATCTCAAACAATAAATTCTCTGAAGAAGTCCCCATACAAGTGATAAATATTCTCATTAAGTCCAGGCACCAACTAGTTGTTCTTAGACACTGCCTCACCCTGGTGTTTGTGCCTGTGGAGTTGGGACAAAATTTATCTAGAAAGTCCCTAGATTGCATGTCAAAGAAACTGGATAATTCCTTCAGATCCCATCAGGAATTGAATGGTGATTTCACTGATTTTCCCCCTTTGCACCTACATCTGAGGTCATGATGTCTCAGGATTCATTCAGGTTCAGACGCCCACCAACTGCCTTGAGCCTTTTGCCTTTTGTTAATATATAAAGTTCGATCTCTTTCTCCTTGATTCTGGATTAGACTTTGTCCTGTGTTTTTCAAATTATTTTTAAATTAGAACACTTTATTTACGTGACATCTATACTGAAAACCAGTACAGGACACAGAAAAATGTGGAGTTACTTGAGTTGAAGTAGGAATGGAAGTCTCTTTCTGGGCTGTGGTGCCACTTCCCTCTCTCTTTGCACCCACCCTCACCCTACAACCTCGGTTGGATGGCAAAATCCCCTGGTCTCTCAGGAGAATAATGGAAAATGCTTGTCTCTTCAAAGAGATAACTCAGCATACCAGATTTTTGCCACATCTTCATTGAACAGATTCTTGTATCTTGTTCTTGTATTGCTCATGTGAACCCCATGGGCCACACCCCATAAAGCAGCCCCTCACTGTGGGTTTGACACCGGGGATGCCATGCTACAAAAGGCCAGAGTACAGATTTGGCGAGCTCAGAACTGGATTCGGTGACTCTTTTAGTTGCTCAATGCTAGACTCTGCACACATTTAGGTAGACACATGCAGCTTCAGAAGCAGAACTTCAGGTTAAAGGGAATCTGCTCACCTGAGATGCTGAAGCATCTTCCTTCCTCCCTTCTGTCTTCCTCTGTCCCTCCCTCTTTTTTCTTTTCTTCCTTTCTATCTTCCTAAATTGTCTCGAGCTCTAGAAGCCAAAAATCTCAAAGCCTACACTTGGTTCTCTCTTGTCTCTTCTTAGTTTTTGATGGACACCGGCAATCCTACATTTTTGGAATGGCAGAAACGCCACTGATGTCCACCTTTGTAGACATGGCATGTTCCCTGTGTGCCGCTTTTGGACACATTTTCAAATCTACTCTAAAAATCAACAGGTGTTCATGGACCTTTTAGAAAGGCATTATAATATTTATACCGAGTGACTATCACCCACTCATGAGGATGGGAAAAATACACACTAGTACTAGTATCTCGGAACTGAAAAATCTAAATAATATGCAGTGTAGTATCTTGAGTTGAGGCTTAGGGTAAAGTCTCACTCGTCAGTTGTTCAAGAATTACTGTTTTAAATTTTCTCACTTTTGCTGTCTTCATATGCTAATCTGACTTCCACATCGTCATCAGTGTATTATAGCACATATTTGTCCATATGACACTGGTACTTTAAATACTCTAAGACTCACTAATTTGACATGATACATTCCAACCTCTTGGCCAACTATTCAAGACCATTTACTTACCTTTACAGCTTTATAACATGCATATTGCTCACATCCTAAAAATCTCTGAATAATCAGTACCCCTCAAATAATATTTTTTTCTCACTGCTGCACATTTTCCCCTCAGCTAGAAACACCCCACTGCTTCTTTATCTGTCTGACAAGCTCATGTGACCCAAGTCTCCAATTGCCAATAAAACTGATATAATCATTCTTTTAACTATATTGCCATTGTGTTCACCTTTGGTCACAATATCAATTTATTATTATTCCTTTTACTGTTGCCTTCAATTTAAGGTCCCTTGGGAAAAATAATTTCTTGTTCAACTTTGTGACTGTGGAGACTAGAACATGAACTACTATCATGCATCCAGAAGACAACTGTTTAAAAAAGAACCACACTGGTGAATGTTATTACTGCTGCACCAACAATATAAACTAACATATATTCAACTTAGTCAAATACTAAAAAGATAGTTATCATGTAATGGCTGCATTTTTAAGGACTTCATAATCTAGTTGAAAGACACAAAATCATGGCCTCCCCAGTGGCACAGGGGTTACGTCTCAGTGCTACCAAGCCATTGCCAGCCACATCAGTATGAGTTAGATCCTTGGCCAGGGAGCTAACTAACCCACATGGTGAAGCAGACCTCTCCTGTCTTGCCTGCTGCTCCCCTCAGCAGTGTATTTCAGTAGATCTGCCTGTTCTGCTCCCCCCTCTGTCTCTGGTGAATCCTCTCACCCCCAGCACCTCTGGCCTAGACCCTAGTTCTTGTATGCATAAATAAAATAAATCTTTTAAAAAAAAAGATACAAAATCAATGTCCATGTTTGCCTACTATTAAAAGTCTACCATCTATTGGTCTTCCTTTGTGTCTCTGAGTCTCTATATCCTTATCACCCTCTTCTTATAAGGACACCAGTGATTGGATTTATGGGCTATAAAATCCAGCATAACTTCATCTTAATGTAAGTAATTATATCTGTTATGTCCCTATTTCCATATAAAGTCATATTTTGAGGTTCTAGGGAGATGTGAATGTTGGGAATCCAACAAATTCTGCTTTTACAAACTTACCCAGAGAAGCAGCTTTCTCATCCAGATTATTTCAATAGCCTCCTAACTACTCTTCCTCCTGACTACTTTCCTTGCAGCCTATTCTCACAAGAATAGCTAGGAATCCTGTTAAGGTAGAAATAAGACCAATTGTTAGGGGGAAAAGGATGTCCTAAAGCTAATTCCATGCAGGCTTTGTGGACTCCACCCTCACCCCAGGCCAAAGCCAAAGACACTGGGAACTCCAAATCTCATCACCACCAAAGAGAAGGTGGCTGGGACCTAAGGGTGGGGTTAAGCAGCCAAGTTGGTATAAACGCAGACACGTGGGCTTTCGGGGGGTCCCCCATTTTGGCTCTGCACCAGCTAGCAGCGTCCGGCCAGCTCTGAGAGTGACTTTGGGTTTTCAGGTCGGCGGATCGGGTAGGACGCATTAAAGACTTTATTTCCCTATTTTCTCCCTGAGTTGTACATTTTCCTTATTTCCTTTTCCCTTGTAAATAAACCTTTTATTAACCTTTTGTGTGTGCCTGTAGTGGAGTATTCATAAGTCCCTTTTAAGCGCGCGGGTGAGGACCCACAGCCAGGAACCGTTCAATATCGGGGCTGTCCTATAACACTATCACTCCTCAAAGTCCTCCACTGGGTGCCTGCCTTCCTACAGGTGGAAGACAGTGTCTCGGTTGTGAGTGTGATTGCCTAAGACCTTCATTACGCTCTCTCCTTGGCACACTGCATTCCCCTTGTCTCCCTGGGATCCAGCCGCCATGCTTTCCTTATCAGTTCTTAAATAAATATACATCTGTTTCAGGGCCTCCCCGGTGGCGCAGCGGTTGAGCGCTGGGTTGCGAAACTGCGCGCGGCCTCTGCGGCGCCGGTTCGATCCCCGGCTGCTCCCCGGCCACCAGAGGAGGGTCCCACATGGCGTGCAGACCTCTCCTGCCGCCCGCTGCTCCCCTCAGCAGTGTACTTCGGTCCTTCTGCCTGCTCTGCTCCCCGCTCTGGTGAATTCTCTCACCCTCCGCGCTTCTGACTGTACCCAGTGCATGTATAAACAAAAACAAACAAACAAACCAGCAAACAAATAAATAAAGCATGCCTCTATAAAAAAAAAAAATATACATCTGTTTCAGGACTTCAAACTTTCATGTTTTCTGTGCTTGGAATGCTCTTCTCTGTATAGACATATGATTTCTTCATCCCTGAACTCCTCCAAGTCTTTGCTCAAATGCCATCAATTTCAAGAACTGTTCTCTGGTGATCATGTTGAAAAATGCAAGATCACCCCCTCTTTCATACACATTCCTGGTTCCTTTACTTTGTTCCTTTTTTCGAGTAGAAATTAATGTCTTATAGTATTATCTTACTGTTAACTTTATTATTTATTGCTTAATTGCTAGAATATATGTTCCATGAGGGCAGAGATTTAATAAAATATCAGAAAATATGACTATGACACCGTACTTAGGAAGATTGTTTCAGATATATAAATCCATTCTGTGTCACTGCATAGGAAATGTTGCTTATTGTAAATTTTGTCAGACACCATTGCAAAAGCTCATTTTGCCAACTGACTACAGTTTGTATAGTACTTATCTCATAGTCGGTCATTTCTTGATTTGTGTATTTTTAAATTTGTTTAGTAATTTTCATCTCCATTTGATTTTAAACTCTACAATTACAGATTTTTACTAGTATCCTTACTGGGATATTTCCAGTTTTAAGAACATTGCTAAGCATATACTGAAGGGTTCAGAATAAAAGAGTGAATAAATACTTTGTGTGATATTTGAAAAATATTTCCTTTTGCTGATCCAAACATATATATAAAGCAAACATCTATGTAAAGGCTGATAATAATGATTTTAATAATTATCATTCTTAGAGCTATAAATGTTAGCTATTGCTATTGTTATAATCAATATCATTAAAATATCATTAGCTGCCCATTTTTTTTAGGGATTGTGTTAATGCTGCTCTCAAATTTCATCATTTAGACTTCAAAATTATGACATAAACATTATTATTTTAAGCTAATTTCACATGTGGGGGAAATTTAGTTTTCTAACCTATTTGTATATTTAAATGTCAGTTATTTTGCATAGATTCTTCCTCTCATCTGACTGTGGTCTATATTTCCCTGAAGAGTAGAAGGCAGACTCTATATCTCTTTCTCAGTACCCACTTAATAAGGAAAAAGCATTTCATAAAAGTCCTTTGAGTGAAGGCAGATGTCTGCATGCTAATCCCACTTAGTGAAACTTCACAGAGAAAACTCTAAAAACCAATTTGTAGTCATTCTGAAGCCAGGCTCAGTTGTTCAGAACTTGTTATCAAATCACTGTATATACAATACAATGCTAAATTGAAAAAGATATTTCCAAATTAAAAACAAATCTTACATTTTAAGCTTATTGGAAAAATACAATTTATAATTCAAAAAATGCAAACTTCGTGGAAGATAGCCACTTTTTGCGGCAAAGTTAACATTAAGGTTGTTCTCCATGGTTTCCATCTTGGGCAAGGTGAGGGCAGATTAGAACCGAAAAGAATCAGCTCCCCTAAAGAAACATTCTCAGCTCTTTGAGAATTTCTCATGAGTCAGTAACTGCAATGCGCTGAGCATTCCCAGATCCACTCGGCTATAATGGTTTTCTGGGGCTCAATTCATTTCTTATTCAAAAACAACCTTGAAAACTCTCAGAGGAAGTAATAAGCAGGTACCAAACCCTCTAGCCTATTCGGTGATGGGTTCTGGTCTACTTCATTCAGCTCTATTCTGAGCATCTTAATAAGCAACAATTATCTTCTTCTATTTCAGTGCTTCTGTTTACGTTTGCACAAAATATTCCACAACCTATCTTACCTTTAACTCAAAAGCCATTTGCATAGAAAAAGAGGGCCATTACTGGGAATAAATGCAGACCAATTACCCCTCTTGGGTGGCACTCATTCCAGACCACAGTTCCCCTATTACCTGCATCATGGCAGACTTTTTAACAAAAGGAAAATACATTGAATTATGAAATTATGACTTCAATGTTTACTTTCTAGTTGATATGTATGAATGAAACCAAGTAAGTCCCCTTGCTTCAGGCTTGTCCTCTGAATTCTTTACAGCGTGTGTAAAAGGTACAGTCCAGAATACTCCATGTGGGAGACTGTCTTATGCTTTATTGCTTAGAGATTTCTTTCAGCTACTAAAGATCTGGTTTCCTTTCTTCTGAGACCCAATTAGAGTCCACTTACATTTAAAAGACTCTCTCCTCTTACTTGTATATGATTTATGGTGTTTGAAGGCAATAGGCATTAGAACTGAATATAGTAATTAGTGTTTAAAGTAGTCAGAATGAGGCAGCTTTGTAAATTTTATGTTCATTTTTTATAATCCAATTGCTTTTGAATATAGATGCTTTTGATCATGGCACTTAAAACTTTACAGTATTTGGAACTAATGATAGTTTTATGTAAGTGTATGTGTTTGAAGATTTCTTAAATTTTGATGACCACAGATACTGACAGTGCAGAGCAATGCAAATTCACAGAGCTCGGGGATCACGGTTGTGATTTGTCACCTGAATGGCGAACATACCACAGAGAGTCACTACTTCTCCCAAACAAGGAGCATGTGTTCATTTCCTCACATCTCCCGTGGTGCCCAGTGCAGAGCTCAGCCAGAACAGAGCCTCAATCAATATGTGGCAAACGGAAGTTCCACCACCATTGAGTCCTAGGGTAAGTTAGGGATAATTAGGCAGCTTCAGGGGCAGTGTAGGGACTTCAGGAGAGTTAAGGAAGGCTCCAGAGCCAAGGGCAAGAAATCCTGAAAGGAGAGAGTCAAATACCCCAGGACTAGGGGCAGAAAGGGCAACAGGACATTCCCGGACAAGGACAATTTAAAAAAAAGGACTCTAAGATAAGGGCTGGAACTCAGAGACTAGTTCTGGGCACAGAGACATTTAGGCAGTGAATGAGACCGCTGAGAACTAACCAATCACAAAGAAACTGGTGGAGCTTTAGAATGATTAGGAAAAGTCGGCTTCCTCGCCCTTTCCCTGGTCTGCTTCACCAGCCTGGGAGTCCCAGTGTATTTCTGTTCCTTTTCTCCTTAATGAACTTTTAAGCTAATTTGCCTCTTCTTTCTTCCTTGCCTGAGCATCTGCGAAGTTCCTGCTGTCGCTTCCTGAGACACCAACCTGTGGTGGTCTAGCCGCTGGACTCAGCGCAGCCCTTGCAGCCTGGGGTCTGTTCCTGGCTGGGAGGCTAAGGCTGAAAACCTGACACTATGGGATCACCATGACATGCCAGGGACAGCTTTATGAACCATGGCTTAGGCAAGAAAGACAAAGTCTTCTCCCAGCTAATGCACAGCCCGGTGAAAAACTCAAAATAATCAGACTTACCATACAGTGAAGAAAAATGCTGGAAAAGCACATGCAGAGGAAGGAAAACTGGAAAATCTGGAAAGGTTTACTGATAACACTGAATTGAAATCCCGTAGAACACAAAAGCAGCTAAAGGTGCCGTTTGCAATAACATGGATGGCACCGGAGGAAGTTAGGCAGTTAGGCTTCTAACATGGCAGAAGGAGGAAAACTAATATTCACCTTATTTTTTTGCTCCCCCCCCCCAGTGCCCTTTGACACACAGATAGATAAAGAATATGGATAGAGGACCTCCCTGGTGGTGCAAGGGGTTAAGTCTCAAAATTATTAAGCTATCACCTGCCACTGTAGCATGAGTTCAATCCCTGGCCAGGTGGCTAACCCACATGGTGCAGCAGACCTCTCCTGTCTCACCCAATGCTCCTCTCAGCAATATATCCAGCAGATCTGCCTGTTTTGCCCCCCACTCTGTCTCTGGTGAATCCTCTCACTCTCCTGACCCACCCTCTGGCTTATACCCCAGTTCTTGTATACATAAATAAATAAATCTTTAAAAATAAATAAATGTATAAAAATAAAATTAAAGATAATTTCAAAAGCCTTGGGTGACAACCCTAATACATTTTCTAACTGTGTCTGTTTAGGCAGTGTGGAGAGCAACGATTTGACCCACAGCACAAATGCATTCATATACACCGGCTAAGCCATATTCATCAAATTATTAGGTCTGAAACTTATCCTAAGAGCCCATACTGTTTGCACTACTTAACAGGCAGAAGTGGTCTATAAGTAACATATAAAAATGTCTTTTAAACATTGAAAAATCTTTCTCTTTTTTAAATTGAATGTGCACGGTGTTGCCTGACCAGAGTGGTACTCACACTCCTGGGTCTTTGAGATTCCTGGTGCCTGTCAGTCCTGTGCAGCCTGCCAAGGGCAGAGACTGCGGAGCAGCTAGTGCTGGCTTCAGGCACTTTCATAAATGAAAATATAAATGATGGACAATTAGAGACGATTTCCTAAGTCATTTTCTACAATCATTAACAAATAGTGTAACTAGCCTAAGAATAACTTCGGGCACTTTACACAAAACTAAACCATCAAGACTTAACCCTGGTATCTCTTTAATGGCACAAAATTATCCAGACAATCAGATGAAGGGTTTCCTGAAGGGTGGGGCTCCTCCAATTTCTCCTGGTGTAGACCCACCCAGTTCTGAAATGAGGTGAATGGTCAGGATTTTGTCCTTCCTTAGCCATTTTTTCTTCCTTACTACAGCATTGGCCTTAGAAATGGAATGCTGATTTGCATCTACAGGATATGCTCCGATAAGATGAACATGAGGTTTATTGAATGTCTGAGCTGTGCTAAGCCTTCAGAGTTCTTATGAATTTATCTTTGACATTTCACTCAATGAGGGAATGTGGTGGCTTTGGGGGTACCCATGATGCAAGCGTGCAGTCTGGTACTGCTCCTCCCCAGCATCTGCTGCAAGACTCATACCCCTGTCTTTAGGAGTCAGAAACTTGCCTGGGTAGGAGGCTGTGACATGATAACAATTTGCAGTAGTTATTATTTTCTGTTACAAATGAGAGGAAAATGAAGTTCTGGGATGTTGAAAATTCACCTAAAGTCTCAGTGGTAACCTGAGATTTTGAAGCCAAGGCCTCTATGATTTACTGTAAGCCCCACCATGGATTTGGAGTACATGAGAAGCTGGGTGTCTCTGCTTTCAATTTTCTCCCCTCAATTCTTTCTTCTTAAACATGGAGTACTACAGAATTGAAATAATAAATCTAATTAATAAATAATAAATCTAAATAACAATTAATAATAAATCTAATCTAATTGAAATAAAACATCTAATCTCGCTGATACACTCACACACTCTCTTAGACACGCCATGTGCCCTGCCCTCACATGACATTCCAGTTAACCTCTCTTAAAAGATGTGACTATTAAATATGAATGGAAGAGAAATGACAAGAAATTTTTTTCTACATGCCATGCAGTATATCCGGTAGAAAAAATAAGAATAAATCTTAATGATGCTGGGAGGTGGGGGGAATCAGAGATCACATAATTAATGTTCTATATCATTATCGATGAGAAAAGCTGGGTTCCAAAACTTAGGAGTGATGCAAGGAAAATGACGTGTGATGTGACAATGAGGTTATGCACTAGGCAGCTGGCAAGTGCGTAGTGAGTACCTGCGGTGGACCTTCCCTCTGCTGGGCGCTGTAGCTACTCAGGCAAGGCTTCTGCTCTCAGGGAGTTCACACCCCCCAGCAAGGATGGAAAGCAAACTCACATGGACAGACAAAGCAAATATCACAACCTGGAGGAAATGTCCCAGGCCCTGTGGAACATACGATAAGTAGAAAGAGGACCGTTGCATTCAAGGAGACCCCCTAACATTCTTCAGTCCCTCAGTGAATGGATGGCCTTCCACTGCCCATCCTTCTCTAACATTCTCCCCTGCATCAGCACATTTACCTTCCTTCACCACACCTGTGATTGTGGCAGTGTCACCTTATTATGAAGTGACCTCCCTACCTAAAACATAATAAAGACCAATGATTATCTTACCTCAAACTATCCCATCTAGCCTCATCTGCATCCTATCCTCCTTCCAAAAACATTCATATCTTTAAATACACAAAGTAAAAAAAAAAAAATGAACCACATAAAGCAAAAGTAGACTTTTAGACTATAATAAGACCAAATCCGTGGCTAACAGAAGGGAAGGGAAAAGAGAGGAGGGTAAATCAAGGACAAAATGTCAGCCGTATGGTGAAGGAGAGATTGGATTTTCAGGGCTGAACTTCCTGTAGTACTGAAGAAACAAAACAAAGAAACAAACAAAGCCAAGTCAAAATAAACCTTAGAAATCTGACCACAAAATGAGGCTGCCAGAGGGGAAGGTAGGGAGTAGAGGTGGGAGAGGGGACCCAGTGGACTACAGTGCTGGATTATGGGTGCTTTGGTGGCGGGTGCAATAACACACACCTAAAAAGGTGTGTACTTATACTTCTGAGAAATTATCAGTGTTGCCAACCAATATTATCTCAATAAAATATAATTTAAAAAATCAAAAAATGGGTCCCCCCTGGTAGCACAAGGTGTTAAGTCTCAGCACTATCAAGCTATCCACAGTCACTGCAGCAGGAGTTCGATCCCTGACAGGCCAGGGAGCTACCCACGTGGTGCAGCAGACCTCTCCTACCTCGTCCGCTGCTCCCCTCAGCAGTGTATTTCAGTCAGTCTGCCTGTTCTGCTCCCCATTCTGTCCCTGTGAATCCTCTCACCCACTGAACCACTGGCCTAGACCCCAATTCTTGCATGCATAAATAATTATTTTTAAAAAATCAAGAAGAAAAAGTCCAGGCCTCCATGAAGAGAATGTCCTAGGAATATGAGCTGTGGGAAACAGGTGAACATTCTAAGGGACTATAACACAATTCTGGAACACCTGGATAAGAGAAAAGTATATTTTAGTGGGAAATAGCCAAGAACATCAATAGGGTTTGGTGGCAGACTGCACATATGAAGGCCAAAGGAAAATAACTGGAGAACTCCAGCTCTAATGACAATCAGAGAGTCTCCCACAGCCCCACTCTCATTCTCTGAGGTAGGCACCATCTTCTAGTTCCTTCACCTGCCTTTTCCACTCTAAGAGAACTTTTGTACACAGCCACCCCTTCTACTGCGTTCAACCCTACCCAACTCAGTCATTTATGCCCACCCTTCATATCTCAGCACAAATGTCTCTCCCTTGGGGAGATCCATACATCCCCATGCCCCCCAATTTTGATACGAGCTTTCATAGTACCCTGTGTTTTGTTCACATGAAACATTTCAGTTTGTAATTATATTTCCATCAGAGTGGTTATTTATTAATGTATGAAGTTTCTAAAGGAATGTGAGATCCAGGGGAACAGAGACCCTATCTAATTAATTCATCTGTCTCTTCAGTACTCCTCAAAGGAATCTGACATATCTGCCATTGAATGAGCAACTGTATTGCCAGTCTTTATTATATTTAAAACAATTCATATTTATGGGTTTTGTGTACAGTCACGACTCTTGCTTTGACTTGGAATGATTCTCTCCTGCAATTAAAATCAAATGGGCTACTGGTGCCTCACCTCTCTTCTGTGCAAATGGCTATAATCATAGCACATGCTTCATGAAATTATAAGGACTGAAGCTATATTATGTGTTTCAAGAGTATTTGGCACATAGCATTCACATATGTCAGCATTTACATAGTATTATAAGGATTATTCTGATTATTACTTAATTACTCTGAAGCTGCATTTGCAGGAATTCCATGAAGAAACAGAATAAAGAATTCATCATCATCATCATCATCATCATATATTATCATTACTATCACTTTTTGTCTTGGACTTGATTCTCTGGATCATCATTTTTGTTATTGCTAAAATGATGCTGCAAAAAACCCTATTAATGCAGCACCATATTTAAGAGCTCCATTTACGCAACAGGGAATTGGAAAGAAGCAAGTGTGGTGCTGAACATTGAAACAGTCGCCTGGAGAGTTGGTCTCATTACCAATTGATATCAATTGAATGTGTACAATTTGCTAGGTAGGCAGCAGCCTAGAAGAATTTTGAAAAACCTAATCCTCATCTCAAGTTCAAATTTCTGCCTGGTAGAACAGAAAATTTGGAATGGATGATTTCTTGAGAGAAGCAGGTTTACATAGAAATAAAGTAGTGGTTCTTATTCATTTGCTGTTTCATACACAAAACAGTGCCTAAAATATCCTATGTTAGGTACTAATTCAATTTTAGTTGAATTCTGTGCAAAAGAAAGAAATGACCGAAATGATTCTTCCATCACTTTCACTGGGTAAAGGACTAAAATTACAAGGTGTGAAACAAATACATTTCCCACTAAAATGATCTTTTCTCTTATCCAAGCTTTCCTGAACTGTGTTATAGTCCTTTAGAATGTTCACCTTCCTCCCACAGCTCATATTCCTCTCTGGATATCCTATCTGGATAACACCCTTCCCAGGAAAAGAAATGTGTTATTGTAGCCCAAGATGAGGTTTAATTATTAAGTTACCTCAAAGTCCATGATTAAGTCAGTATTGTAAAATCTTGCCCATGCTTTACCTCTTCAATCTCCCCACATCTTTATTATTGATTAATGGAAATTCCTGATGGCCCCAAATTGGTATAAAACCATGGTTTTCCTATTAAAAGCCATTTAGTGTCACCAATCTGGCATTTTAGACACAGCTACGACATAATTCATCACATATTCAGGTTCTACTTTGGCACCATAGGCCCTGCTAATTAATATTCCCTGGATCTCTCTTACAGAAGATGAGGGGGTTCACTCTTGCCTTTGAGTTGTGAGGGTTTCCTCTCTTTAGAATGCCTCAAGAGGCATCAACTTAAATCCTCAGAGATCGGTGTCTTAGACATCAAAGGCATTATTTATTGTTTGCAATTCATATTTGCAAAGTGCTTTGAGTTCCCTGGGGATAGCTGGAACACAAACACAGGAACGTGTATAATTAATAACTCTTCAGTGGAGATTATGGTCTCTCAGAGTAAAAATGTTTTTAGACATTGACACACGAAAGATAGTTAAACAATTTGAAAGCAACCCAAGGCAGATTCCCCCGGAAGGAGGGAGAATTCATCTGGAGAAGGCTGAAGAACAGGAATGGAAGCTGTCACGGTCATAGCACAATTCAATCATCTCTCATCCCAGGAGACCACAGTCTCCTACTCCACAGGAAATGACTCCACATCCTCGCCTGAGGACCTGCCAGAAGGAGCACTGATGATCATTACCACTAAATGTGCTAAGAATTTTCTCATGAAGAACGCAAACCAAAACAGAAAATCAATCACTGTTCCAGTTCTTCCCTCTAGAAACAGTCTCCCAAATGGGCACTGGATATAGAAATGCAATGTGTACCTAGAAGGACAGAGTTGCTCACATCTTAGAGGGCACTTTAATTTTTTAGTGACTTTATGATTTTGGTGACATATTAACTCCTGACAAATGCTACAAATAACATACAATTTTGTTTGTGTGGAGTTTGTATTTGTGTGGTGCCCTGAGATTTACAAAGCAATGTATTAAGCACCCAATGATTCCAAAGTCATGTGAGAATTCAAAGGTGAATCATTTTCTCAAATCTGCATCTATCTACCTATTTTCCCTGTAGTCATCCCTTAGAAAATTTTCTATTTTCCTCAATGTCTCTTTGTTCTCCTTTCTACCCTCCATATCTTTAAATCCTTCTCTGGCTCACCAGAGAATAAAGTTGAAGTTTCCTACATGGTTTACCAGACTCACTTCCAACTCTACTTTCTTCCTCTTTGGAGAGTGGAAGAGGCAATATGTTGGCCATTGGCCATCATATTCTTGTTCTTCTTCTTTTTTTTTTTTCAGAATAAAGAATGTATTTTTATTTGAAAAGATAATCTTGTTCCAGGTAAAAATATAAATTATATAAAAAGAAAAGTCTACTTTTCCCTTCCCTTCTAATGACAGTATGTGTGATCTGTTGCAATGGATGCAGATCCTTAGTACAGCTGTGCTAGGTCAGTCAGAATAGAAAGAGTTAGGTGGTCATTCTTTGCTGTGTGAGTTTTGACAAGTCACCTAACTTTTCTGTTCCCTCTAGCAAAATAAAAATATTAACATCAATCTCAGCTATTTTGGTTGATTTTGAAAAAAAGAAAAAAAAAAGCATGTGCTCAGCCTGGCACAGCACACAATATACAATAAGTATTAATTACCCAGAAGTTGGACACCTAGCATCACACACTGGGGACAGAGAACTGCTAAATGCCACACCAAGGTTCAGTTTTATGACTCAGAATTCATTAGAACCTTGCTCTGGCTGCTTAACCAGGGGTGACCTGCTGCATCTTCCCCATCTCCTTAAACAACCCTAGCAACCAGGCAATATATATCTAAGGCTATTAACCAGCTATTTACCCAAGGCAATAATCGAGGCCCCAAAGATTCAGCACTAAGTAATTCAGCATTATATGAAAAAAAAAAAGCAGCAATCAACTTAAATATTCAATAGTCAGGAAAATATGAACAAAATGTATAGCTAATATAATTATCTGTAGTTGATATCAATATGGAGAGATTACACAACATGTTATTAATCAGAATAACTCCATGGGCCTCCCTGGTGGCGCAAGGGTTAAGATGCAACCTATGAAGCTATCCACAGCCACTGCAGCAGTTCGATTCCTGGCTAGGGAGCAGCATTGTAAAATAAGCATTGTAAAACCTCTCCTGACTCGCCCGCTGATCCCCTCAGCAGTGTATTTCGTCAGTCTGCCTGTTCTGTTCCCCACTCTGTCTCTGGTGAATCCTCTTACCCCCCCCACACACACACCTCTGGTCTGTACCCCAGGTCTTGTATCCATAAATAAATAAATATTTAAAAAAAAAACCTCATAAACAGCCTGGACAGTCATACCATATTTGTTTTTAAGTAGAGATAAGACAGATGGATAGATAGAAGATAGATACATGCATGCATACATACATATATAGAGAGAGATAAGGAGATAGAGAAATAGACAGATAAAAGTTACCGGTGATTCTCTCTCTTCTAGGCACTATATTAAATGCTTTATCTAAGGTAGCTCATTTAATCCTCACAATAAGCCTTCAGAGGAAATATTAGTTTTGAGTCACTTTGAAGATATCTTGAAAACAAATCTTCTAGGGGAAGATTGAAGAAGACAGCTGCTGGATGTATAAGTGGCCCTTTCCATGCCATGGCACATTTGAATCCATGGTTAGGGTTGGCCCAAAGCTTCCTTGACATGATTTAGGGGAGCCTGTTGTCCTGTACTTACAGATTGCACCGCATCAGTCCTGCTTTCTGTGCCATTCAATAAGAAATATCTCCTGACAGCTTGCTGAGGCCTTCTGCTGCAACACCTCCCCCTTATGGTCTGGGTATTTAAACATGAACTACCTCTCTCTGCGTGAAACAGCTGTCTAGGAAGCCTGTGCCTTAAGTAGCTGTGTCTCCCTGGGGATTTCTGCTCAGTGAATTCACTCCTCAGAGAAAGTACAGCTGGTGAGATGAAACAACAGAGTCAATTGGCTAAAAATTTGTTTTTGAAGGAAACATCATTTGTGATTGTGTGAGGGGGGCACGGGCCTTGTTGAAAAACACTAGACTTCAGGCTTCAGACTGAGAACCACTCAAAGCTAAAGTCTGGGCCATTAGAGGTCAAGAATACAAAATTTTGAGTGGAATATCTGGTGCAAATCTTGGATCTGCCACTTCATCAGCAGTTCATTTGAGCCCACCCGGCCTGGGTTTCATTAGCTGTGATGAGTGTTGATACTCTCAGTATTTACTCCACAGGGTTATATTTGCAAGTGCCTGGCAAGTAGAAGGTGTTATATAAATGTTATATAACCATCTCCTGGGCTGGTGTGCAAGATCCATAGGAGGGCTTTAATAAACATTTGTTAAGCTAGTATCTGAGAAGACATTGAATGTTTCAGGAATATTTTGAAATGTGTTCATTCTGAAAACTCCTACTGGGTAGTTATGATAGGTATTCTACATGCCCTTCCTTAGTCATTACAAACTTTTTCTGTTTTTGCTTAAAGAGAATAGATGTCATTGATGCACTAAATGTCCATGGAAGTAGTCTCAGAGAGATTAAATAGCTCTTGCCACTCATGGCTGTGATGGCTCAAGATTCCATATATTGGTTTTCAAACTACCACATTCTATCAACAAAGGCTCTTCACCCAGCCAGTGACCAATTCAGAGGAATAGCAACTTGGGGCTGAACTGGAAAGTGTTTTCTTCAGCTTCATGCCTATTCCTAACACAAGGGGCACATCATGCTGCTCAGTGACAGCAATGAAGACAGTAAATTAAAGAGCTCCTTGTATAACAACATCTGTAGTCTGTGAGCATTGACAACAAGGAAGGCAGGAGAGAAACTACAGATCACACACAGAGGACTCAGCTGCCTTATGGATTACTCTATTATCGCACACAATAAGCATTAGTGTTTATTATCTTGACATAAAACTACTTACAAAAGGATTTATCACATTTAGTTGATAATCACAATAATGAAACAAAATCTACTGTACCAAACAAATATGGAAATAATGGTGTTTTATTTAAAAATCAAATAAGGATATAAGTGGCCTACAGTATCTCTATCATCCTCCCTTTGTCCTCAAATACTGCTCACTTATGAAAGGTCTGGGGAGGCTCTGGTGGTTGAGTTTTTCCAAGGAACATGATGGCAGAAGAGGGCCTCTGTCATGGCAGGTTACCTTGGGGGACTATAGTGTCATGTTTTGAGGTCACTTGACTTTCTCATGCTATCTGTGGAGACACTTGGTGCACTGACTGGACAGTCCAGAGCAACCACCTCAGGCCTGGATACTGTGAGGCCCACAGTGAGGAAAGCCCCATGGCACACAGGGAACACACAGTGTGCCAAGGGAGCCGGTAGGCAAGCTGCCTGGTGGTCCCCACATCTCCTAATAAGAATCTCCCTCATCACTCATTAACAATCCACATTTCTGGGACCTCGCCCTTTCCTACTTACTTAGAGTCTTCTGGTAGAGACTTGAAGGATAGACCTTTAACTACTGCTCAGGTGAGTTTTATCTCAGGGATGACTTGGAAATATAATCTAGTTAAAATGGGCCATCAGAATCACCTAGAATCTTGTGGAAGCAGGTTGCTGGTATCACCCCAAAGATTTTAATGTATGTCTCAGGGGTGGAGGGTATTAGAATTCTCATTCCTAATGAATTCCCAGTGCTAAGGCTGCTGGTGGTCCAGTGATCCCAATTTGAATACCCCCGTGAAGAGAGAACACATCTGGTCCTGGAGCAAAACAGGGGAATTGAGAAGAAGGAAACCTGAGCAATGTTCTAGAAGAAAGCAGGCAGGGCCTGAGGATCAGGGATTAGGCCCAGAAACCCGCTCACAGTTAATCTCCCCATCTTCTCCCTTTGGCACCTGTCATATACACTTCTTAGTTCCTTTTTTTTTATTATTAAAGATTCATTTTATTTATACAAGAGCTGGGGTATAGGCCAGAGGTGCAGGGGGTGAGAGGACTCACCAGAGACAGAGTGGGGAGCAGAACAGGCAGACTGACCAAAATAAACTGCTGAGGGGAGCAGCAGGCGAGACAGGAGAGGTCTACAGCGTCATGTGGGATTCTCGCCGGCCAGCCGGGATCAAACCCGCACTGCAGAGGCTGCGGACAGCTTCACAGTGCTGCGCTCAACCTGCTGCACCACCAGGGGAGAACCCCCAATTATTAGTTTCTTTAGCACGCTCCCTCCCAATTCTAAGCCAACTCCAACAACAAATGTAAACATCAATGAGCTCCAAACAGCCTGAGTAAAGTTGGTGCAACTAGATTAAGACATTCAACTTGTCTAGAAACCAAAGAAATAAATTACAAAAGATTAAATTATCCAAAAAGATTTCCAACAGGGTAAAATACGGTCACAAAGTTGCTTAAAGTAAGGTCCTCTTTCAATTTTTAATTTTTCACTCAGTCATAAACTCTCTGAGTAAGGCCGCAAAATCCAAATGATTCAGAATTTTAAAATATCATTTTTAAAAATACTAACATTATATAGAGATGTTTTGGTTATATGAAAATAGCAAAGTATACTAAAATACAAGAAACCCAAAATAGATATTTAAATCCCTAAATTCATTCTCTTTTTTTTAAAAAGCCAATGTGATTTAGAAAGACTCCTGAGCCTTCTTACAAAGTCAATTTTTAAAGTTCTAATAAAAGCTAAGGGTCCTGTCCACAGAAAAATCTCACACACAACATATTGGAGGGGAGCAGCAGGCGAGACAGGAGAGGTCTGTTGCACCATGTGGGTAGCTCCCTGGCTGGCCAGAGATTGAACTCGTGCTGCAGAGGCTGCAGATTGCTTCATAGTGTGGTGGCTTAATCCCTTGCGCCACCAGGGAGGCCCGAATTAAAACAAATCTTTGCTTCATCTATAAGATGCATGAGGCAATCAATTCAGCCACAAAGACAAATGTACCCAGAAGCGCTTGACCCTCCCATCCCAGGCAGACACCACATCCCACCCTCTTCTAGCCAGGGCCAAGTGTCTTCCTAATAGTTCTCGGGGCAGTCTGGATGAATCAACAGGAGTCACCATCCCTGGACAAGACGTTATTTTAAATAATTGCCAGACACACGTTTTCTCATGCCAGCATTTGCCAGGTGCCGATGTTGAGTGATGTTTCTCCTGCCTGCTCTGCCTTGGGCACTGTTCCGAGTGAGCTTCTAACTAATGAGCCCCCTTCCATGGTACACAATGGATAGAGCATCTTAGCTGTGTCATCACAGGATTTTGTTTATTCCTTTCAGTCAAGCAGCCAGCACCTGCCAGCAAGCAAGCTACTTCCTGTTTGGGAATGCGGCAGGGGAACGAACAGCAAACTGTTTCTGGCGTTTTAGCCAGAAAATTGAAAATAACACTAAAGGACAGAAAAAAAAGAACGTTGCCTCCCAGATGGCTCTGGGAAAGGGGACGGTCACTTCTCCAAAACGACATAGACTGTCACTTCTCAGCAGCTCCAGGGTACTGTCAGCCATGCCATCACTAACAAGAACATTGGCTCACCACTGAACACCGAGGACTTACTTTGCAGTGGACATTCTGTTCAGTACTTCACATACCATTGCCATCGGTTTGCACACTTGCCTCTGCGTTTCCACTGAGATGCCGAATGGAGAGCCCATGGTTCTCCATAGATGTGTTTAGGGACTTAGCCAAGGCCACACAGCTAGTAAGTGTCAGATCTGTGATTCATTCCTAAGCCTGTTTCTGCCTACTATACCACTCTTCAGTCTGTTGGGGGCACCAAAGAACAACACGAGCATGGACACTGATGTTTTCCTTCTTGAGATGGAGAAATTCACTGAGCTGTGACAAGTACATGGCTCCTTTGCAATAAAGCCAGGGTTAAATCCCAGATGCTTGTAAACATGATTCTGTCACTCTCACTGACTGAATCTCTAGGCCATGATCTCTGTGTGGTGAAGGTCTTTGTCAAGGTGGAGTTTGTGATGGTGGGAAGGGGGTTGACAGGGAGTGGACTGCTGGTGAGTCAGGGAAACCCAGCATTTACGAGTGGGTCAGCTTTAGAAGATGATCCCAACACCATAAAGGATAAAATGAGTGGCCTTTAATAAGCAATATAACACTGAAACATACCAGTTCTTTAATATGTGATCTGGCACCTCAGGTAGTTTTCCAAGAATCATACCCTAAGAAAACATTGACTCTAAGCCTATGCCATATCTGCACACGTTGACTGCAGCTAGGGAGACCATGTAACTTATATACCAGGAAGATTCTCATATTGCAATAGTTATAAGAGTGAAATTATAATTAAATACTCTTTTTATGATTGAAAATTGCCCTAAAGTGATGACAAATTGTGGGTTACACTAATCATAACATTTATAATAATATACTGCATTTTCTTTTTCTGAGTTACTTTCATTTTGGAAGACCATGAGTTCCTGAAGAACAGGGATAGTGCTTTATTTATCTTCAAATCCACACATTTCAGCACAATATTGTGCACACATAGGTGCAGTTGGGTCTCAGAAGATAAATTTATCACCAAACATCATCTTCCTTTAGTTTTCATCAAAGATTCACCTACTTCATTTTTTATGCCAGAAATTTAGATTATTTTGGTTTAAGATTTCACTCAACAATAACTTGCACCATCTAACAGAATATCCCACAAAAACTTTCCCATACAAACCATGCCTTTCAACAAATGCTCTAGAAGTGAGTAAACATAACATCTGCATTTTCTATTTAAACATCACAGTTTTGGAGTGAAATGACTCAAAATTTCCCTAGAAATTGTTTGAAATGTTGATTTTTTCATTTCATTGTCTGTATGCTTTTTTTAATAAAAAATAACTTCTGGATGAAGAAATACTTTTCAAAAATGATGATAATTCATACGGCTGGAAAGAGGTTGTTAATTCATAATGCCTTCCCATGAAAAATTCAAGCAAAGATGGAGACATTGGTTCTTTAGATGATTTGTGTTTCATATATACACAGTAGTATGAATATAATTATTTGCTTAATTGATGTGTTAAAATTTCCCACAATGCCAAGATTTGCATTAAACTTTCAAGCACCTAATCAGTTAATAATTTAGTGAACATCTATAATGTGCTGAAATCCATCCCAGATTTGGAGATACAATATACAAATTATGGGTCCTCAGAATTTACATTGTAGTTTTGACAACAGACAACAGAAAATAAATGTAGAATATAATGTCAGGTATAGTTGGTGGAGAAAAATCAAGCAGCATTGAAGGCAGAGAGAAGGCTCACACTTGGAGACATTATGGAGACTTGGAGACATTATGGCCCCTTGGGGTCCGTGTCAGACAGTTTGTGGTCAGGGATGACTCTCAGACAAAGGACCATAATGAAACTGAGTCATGTGTCATCTGGTAAAAGGGGATTATAACAAAGATGAAAATGCAGATGTTGTGCAAAAATGAAAATTGATTCAAAAATATATAAAATTAAAAAAAAGAGGGTTGCAGTGAGAGAGAAGGAGAGTAGAAAGTCACAGGCTGCATGCATATTCTAGGAATGGTGACGAGGAAGGTGAATCAATTCTATGAGAGATGGTAGGAAAGGCTAATGATGGAATTGAGTTGGATGTGTATGGCCTGCTGCAGGCAGGAAGAAACTTAAATTTCCTTCTGAGTGACCAAAAAAAAAAAAATCATTTCACAGTTTTAGCAGAAGTAGTAGGTGATTTGGTCCCCCTGGGTAAATGGACTGTCGTTGGGTAAGAGCAGAGGGAGAGAAACCTGTTAGGAGGGCATGTCTGCTGAGTGGGCAAAAGATGGTGGAGCATGGATGAACTGGAACACAGCGATGATCAGCAGGGCATGGGCTCAGAATCTCTTCTGAAGTTACAGGTAGAAGGATTATCCAGAAGACTGATTTCATGAGCTCCATGCCAATTTTAATTTAGTCAAACATCTCTTGGAATCAGTTCCTTAATAGTTCCAGAGGTGGCAGTTTTTTAGGGAGGTTTAAAAGATGAAATCAAAAGGCAAGGAGGCTGCAACATACTAAGTGTCCTTTCCTGTTTGAAAATCCATACTTTTCATTGAAAGTGATCTTGGAATAATATTAGATATAGTTGGGTGTACATCCATTCCTTCAGCTTCTTTGTCACATTTTCCAAGATAGTCATGTCTTAGCTCTTTCTGCTACTCAGGATTTAACATAATTCTAAGTAGAAACACACCAAGTTAGGAAGACAGTGGAGCTGTTGAGGTGGGTGAGAACATTGGACCACTGACATCACCTAGAATGGCAGGTCTATGGAGATAGTACAAAGCAGATCTATTTTTGTTCCATTTTATTATTGTATTTAATTATATATAACACAATTCCTATTTTCCTGTCCCCAGGCTAGATTCCTCCCATTGCCTGCTCTCTACACTTGCCATGCCTCTAGTGCCTGCCCTAAAAAATTACCAAATCAAAGGATTGTTGATTTTTTCAGTAGTCAAAGAGACCATTAGAAAACAAAAGTTCTCTGAGATTAATATGAGTTTACAAGACCAATACTTTGTAAATATAAGTACAGATAGACTAAAAGGTGTTCTCCTTCAGTAAGAGTTATGTTGGAGACAATACAAATTTGGGGCAATTTGCACTATCTAGTGGGCTTTATGGCCCCTCAGTGTTTCATACAACTCTAACTACATTGTGTTAGAAGGGGCTTAAAACTCATTAAGGTCAACCTCAGTGAGTATTAGAAAATTCAAGTGCCCTAGAAATGGAGTAAGGTTACCCAGGGTGGTTGTTTTTCTTTTTATTAAAGTGTAATGTATAACCATCTTTAGGTTTAGAAAAGTGTACATAGGGCCTCACTGGTGGCGCCAGGGATGAAGGGCAGCACTATGAAGCTATTCGCAGCCACTGCAGCATGAGTTCAATCCCTGCCAGGGAACTACCCACAAGGAGCAACAGATCTCTCCTGACTCATCCCCTGCTCCCGACTCAGCAGTGTATTTCAGTCAGTCTGCCTGTTCTGTTCCCCACTCTGTCTCTGGTGAATCCTCTCATCCCCTGCACCTCTGGCCTGTATCCCAGTTCTTGTATACATAAATAAATAAATCTTTAAAAAACAATAATTTAATTGAAAAAAGAAAAAGTGTACATATTATAGCTATGAAGCCCCCAACACCAGTAGAATTTGTCTTGTCCAGGAAACAAGCTGTCTGAACCCCAGAGCCCCTCTTAAGCCCCTTGGCTGCTGCTGTCCCCTATGCTACCCATTATTGTGACTTCTAATAGCACAGACAAAATTTGCATGGCAGTGAAGTACATAGGAATGGGTGCACAGAGAATGTGCTTATTTATGCCTAGCTTCTTTCCACAATGTTCATGAAATTTATCAATTTTTTCTTTTACACAAATAAATCATTCATTCTTATTATTTTGAATGGCCAGTTATGAATGACCAAGAGACACTAGAAATGTAGTAGACAGACTTTAGGTTGGTCCACATGATCACACTTTATATAAAACCAAACTGTTGAGTGTAAGTGTGGCCAGCAACTTGCTTTTAAAAGCAGAAGATGGCAAAGGTGGTGGGATGTCAATCCTGATTAGGCTGCATTATAATATAAGCATATATTAAGCATAATAGAATTATATATATAAGCATAATATAAGAATAATATAAGCATATTATAAGCATAATAGAATATTGCCCTATATTATATTTCAGGATTCATCCATTGATACAGACATTGGTGCTCCCTTGCTGGCTTAAAAACATAACCTGTGAAGCCTACAGGCAGTACGAGGGTGCAAGAGCCTTTA
Organism: Talpa europaea; assembly: GCF_964194135.1. NCBI lineage: Eukaryota > Metazoa > Chordata > Mammalia > Eulipotyphla > Talpidae > Talpa > Talpa europaea. The sequence goes on from NC_140073.1 coordinate 67,743,232, forward strand.
GGCGGCCATTAGAAGTGAGAGCCAGTGCTACTGGGCTGTAAGAAAACAGGGTCTTCGCCCTGAAACCATCAGGTACTGAGTTCTTCCAACAGCCCAAAGAAGCTTAGAAGTTAGATAGTTCCCCAGTGGAAATTCCTTTTTTTTTTTTTTTTAAGATTTATTTATTATTTATTTATACAAGCACTGGGTACAGTCAGAAGCGCAGGAGGGTGAGAGAATTCACCAGACACAGAGTGGGGAACAGAACAGGCAGACCGATGAAATATACTGCTGAGGGGAGCAGCGGGCAGCAGAAGAGGTCTGTCGTGCCATGTGGGACCCTCGCCAGCGGCCAGGGATCGAACCGGCACTGCAGAGGCTGGGGGCAGCTTCGCAGCCCAGCACTCAACCACTGTGCCACCGGGAAGGCCCCGAGTGGAGATTCTAATGAGACCACATCCCAGCAGGCACCTTGACTGCAGAACATGAGACCCCAAGCAGAGCACCCAGAAGAGCTGTGCTGGGACAAGACCCAAGGCGATGTGAGATAAGAAATGTGAGGTTTTTCAAGCTAGTAAGTTTGTGGAAAGACGAAACTCAGAAGTGGGAAACTAACACAAAGTTACCATTTCTTGAGCTTTCCAGTATAGTGATTTTTACTCATTTTTGTTGCTAAAAGTAAAAACAAACACCCGATAAACAATTCAATGTCCCTTTTCTATAATCCAGTGTCAACAGTAACCAATTTGGCAAACACAGATCATGTAAGACATTAGTTCTGGTTTAATAATTTTACATTTCCAGTGAGTCTTTACCTTCAAAAAAATTATTTGTTCATTGGTCAGACACAAATGAAAAAAGGAGTGGAAGAAGACAAGTTTGGGCAACTCAAGACGATTTCCTGGAAGGAACGATCTCAGAGGAGGAAAAGAAAACTGAGGTTGTATATTTTCACGATGCTATTTTCAGCATGTATTTCCCATAGATGCATCTTAAGCACTTTGGAGCAATGCCAACCAGGGTGCAATGTAGATATAAGTCAATATCATTACAACACAGGCACTTAACAGGAAGACATGACTGATGCAATACACCTGCTACATGAGGAGAAAGCTCACCCGCTCTAGGGAAATAAGTTTCCCATAGTCCTTTTCTATTCCTTTTCACTTTGTCCTTGATTTATTGCCTTTGCTGGCTTCAGTATGACAAAGGCTTCAGCTTTCAGCACAAAATGATATTCCAGACTCCACTAAATATATTTGTAAGACAAGGGCAGCCAACAAAATTAAACTGCCGGCACAAAGACCAACTGTTATTTAAAGCTGGAGAGAGATTATGGGGGATTATTACTTTATCAAAAAATATTTCAGCTACAAAAACAGTACTTATTTCTCCAGTACCTTTGGCAGTGTGCTAATTTATTTCCCACCTTGCACAGATTTAGCCTTTCATTGCCAATTTATTGAAAAGCCTGACAAATGTAGGTGGCCTATGTTACAGGACACCCAGGCTTACTTAGTTATTGCTACGGCAAGCTGGAAATCAGGACTTCAAAGGGGATTTATGTATGCTGTTTCTTTGATTTTTATTGTTGTGCTTTCATTTGAGCCATCAGGCATTTCATCTTTAATCTTGTTTGTCCTTTCAGAAGTTCCACCTAAGGAGAACAACACAAACAACTAAAACCTAACTATTACCATTGTGGAACTGAAAAATTGGCGTCATGTTTTTCCTTGATCATTTTTAATGCAGTGTTTTATCTGTTTAAATTGTTTCTTGTTTAGATATTTTTCCTCAGACATACTTTGAGAGGAAAAATATCTATCAGAATTAGAAATAAGAGGCCAAGGTGATCCATTTTTATTATCTCCCACTTAAAGATTTTCTCATTTAACTTCATGCTTCCTTGTAAAGTTATTATCCAATTTAATTTACTCTTCTTTATTGTTAGGCACAGTTTAGTGCAATGCAAATACATGACAGTGACCTCTTTAAAGATGAACCATTAAAATATGCATCGGGCCTCCCTGGTGGCACAAAGGGTTAAGCACCGACCTATGAAGCAATCCACAGCCTCTGCAGCACGAGTTTGATCCCTGGCCAGCCAGGGAGCAACCCACATGGCGCAGCAGACCTCTCCTGTCTTGCCCGCTGCTCCCTTCAGCAGTGTATTTCACTTAGTCTGCCTGTTCTGTTCCCTGCTCTGTCTCTGGTGGATCCTCTTACCCCCCGCATCTCTGGCCTGTACCCCAGCTCTTGTTTGCATAAATAAATAAATCTTAAAAAAATAAAATATGCATCTAAAAAGGTTCTTTTGGCTGAAAACTAGTCCTGTTATCATTAAAAGTTCTTAAGCAATTTCATTAGGAAACACTGCCTGCAGCAGCAGACTATGCATCATGTGGAGATACTGGGCACCTGAGCAGTCATGTCTAGTGCTGGATAGTGTTACAGACCTGGATGCAGCACATTCAGGAGATTGTAACAACTGCTATAATATGTTTCTGTAGAAACCCATTGTGAGAGCACTTCACATAGAATTTAGGAGGGGCAAGTGATACTTCCCAGAAGTGATATTAGACTTAGACTTAGAGAAATAAAATTTGCCACCAAAGAAGGCATGTAGGTAGTTAAGGAGAGAATGTTTCAAGCAAAGGTAGCAAAATGTGATGACAGAGAGATGAAACAGAATATGATGCATTCAATAATCTGAGCATCATTCATACTGGGAGGAGGGTCAGTGGGTATCAGAATAATTAAAACTTCAGAGGAAAGCAAGAACTCCAAGGAGAGTTTGGAAATTAACCTGCAGGCAATGAGGAACTCTGGGAAAAGGAGTGACTTAAAGAGGCTTGAATTTTAAAAAATCATCCAGGTCAGAATAGAAAATGAATTAAAGGGGCATAGGTCTAGAGGTTGGGAGAAATATTGGGATATTGAAATAATCTGACACTGAGATCAGGGTGGGCAGTGCAAAGATAACCATAGTGGAAGTATAAAAACATGCACGGAGATATATATATATATATATATATATATATATATATATATATATATATAAAGAGTGAAACAGTAGCTACAATGCAATGCTAAGATACAATAAAATTTGATGGATTCTGGAGAGGTGAGAAAGAGAAAGAGACAACACAACACTAAGGTGTGTTTCAGATTTGGGAATTTAGGTGAATGCAGAACATTTCATCGAGAAAGGGAAAAATCAAGCTAAACAAGATAGAATACTCTGTGTGTGTGTGTGTGTGTGTGTGCGCGCGCGCGCGTGCATGCTTATGTACAGTGGGAGGCAGGATTAAGCTTTAGGTCAACTTGGGACACAGTGAAATTGAAAAATCAAAGCCATGTGAAGTCGCTCTCTCAAATAATTGGAATAATTCTCTAAAAGTCACAAAGATTTACCCAAACTAGTCATAGATCAGTGGTTCATCAGTACATTGTCATTAATTATTGTGATTATTGACATCATTATCAATGTCATTATTGTCTTAGGAATCATTGATTTATCTCAATGAGTGTATCTTTCCTGTGTCTTTCCTCTAACATTTAAAGGACAGGCTGAAGATGAGCTATCCACACAGAAGGCTGAGGACAAGGAGCCAAGAGCTTCACATGCTCTAGCAAGATCTTGAAAGCGAGGCTTCCACCATAACAGATTCACAGACAGAGCATTTCTTGGTGGTCTTAGGATAAACCATTTAAACAAAGTGTTTAAATGTTAAGAAATTAGAATCGTTTACTATATTGAATGTTTCCAATTAAATAATTCCATTCATTTATTCTTCTACTGATCGACAGGAGAGCTCAGTTCTCTAATAGAGAACATGGAAATGGGACAGGTGTGCACATAATCATCTCATGTGCCCTCAGCAGTGTCCTTCATGCATTTCTGTTTCTTGGTGGGGAGAAGTAATTTCCTAGTCACAAAAGTATGGTTCTTTATAATCAAACAATGGATTTTTTTCAGGCATTAGATCATTTTCATGAAAACACATTTTGAAAGCCAAATATTGTACAGACTTAACATGAGAAAGCAACCCTTGCCTCACTCAATCCTACTTCCAAGCCCTATTTCTTCACAGCAACTACTTTCAGTTCTATTTTTTTCTTTGTTTCCTTCAATTTAATTTTATTTTAAACACTGCTATTTCTTGATTTATCAGTTTTAGATCTTCTAATTTACTGTCACATCATGGTAGATAAGAAATGGTCTTTCCTGGGCACAGTCACATATGAGTTTATCCTCCACTTCTTTTGGTTGAACTGAATTTTAGTGCCCAGACTATGTTGTCTATTGTAAATACCACCCTTTGTTCATTGCTATTGCTTACATCTCTTCTCTAAGTACCTCTGTCCAAAAATCCTCTAATGCTATGCCATTCTAAACCAGGTATTATCAACTTCTATGCTATTTGACATTCTGGACCAGAAAATTCTTTGCTGTTTGAAGCAGGAGTGGAAGAAGTGTTCTGGATATTAAGATCTTAATATCCCTAACTTCTATCCACTACATACCAGTAGAACTCCCATCTTTACAGATAAAAAATGTCTTCAGATACTGCCAGTGTGTCCTGCAGAGGGGGATAAAGTCAATACTCAGTTGAAAGCCATTGGCCTAGACTCATTGCTTATGCAGACTTTGGCATAGTATTTAGCCTATAATTGCCTTGCCAGCTTGGGGGTTTGTTTCTGGTTTCCTGGAACTCATATCTTTCTTTTAATATAGTCATTTTTAAGTATGAAGCACCTGGGGCAAGCAGCTTCCAAGAATGCCCTGAAGGATCCCTGACTTCTGGTATTCTAAACCTTTTGCAGGTTCCTCCCACAGCATATCAAACAAGGCAACACTGTTGAGTTAGGCTCCAAAAGATTTGGATTACTATCTTAAGTAGTCTCTCTTTTGTTATTCTCTCTTTCCCGACCTCTCTTTCTCTCTGTCCTTTCCTCACTCACCACTTTCTTGAGGAAAGTATACTGACAAGCTATCTGAAAAATGTGTGTGTGTGTGTGTGTGTATATATATATATATTTATATATGTGTGTGTATTATATATTTATATATATAAAATGTGTATGTGTGTGTGTGTGTGTATATATGTATTTTCAACATATCAAAGAACAAAACTTTCTACCAAGTGACATATGATGGAACTTAGAAACAGATTTTCTAGTCCATTTGGAGCATTGCAACCCAGGAGAAAAGTTTGACCTCTACAGACACTATGAGCCAGAATCATCCAGCTAAACCGATCCCAGATGCCTAACTATTTTCAGAACTGTGGAGGTTGATAAATGATTGTTGTTTTAAGGTGCTAGATTTTGGATAATTCTTTACATGGTATTCCATAACTAATGCATGCATCTATATGCATTAATGATGCAATTAATATAATAATGATGCTTAGGAAGTATGAAACAATGACATGAGCAACCTTTGCCCTCTTATGTATGAAATTATGACTCTTAAGACTCCTCTCACGGCTCCTCTATCACACTTGAATACTAATTTGACTAAGAATAGGATTATAATATGAAAACCATTTGCCTTTAGAATTATGAGGATATGTTTCTATTATCATCAAATTTTCAACACTTCTCTTAAGACATTCTATGTTAGTCTGATTCTTGATCCTGTCTTTAGTAGAGTTAACAGTTTGCCATTGTCTTTGTGTGTGTTTTTCTGTTTGGTGTGCCAAAGAAGCAAACTTTCACATCGGGTTTCTTTTATTTTGTGAAGTATTGTCAATTATAATTTTCTCAATGTTCCCTCCCCATTTTCTTGTTTTTCACACTAGATATTGAACATCATGTTTATCATTTGACTTTCTCGTCTGTTCTCGTAATTTCCATTTTTTGTATTTTTATTCCATTTTCTAAGAAAATTCTCAAATTTTATCTTCCAACTTTGTAGATTTTTAAAAAAATCCCTTTTTTCATTTCCAAGAATTATTTCTTATTGTTTGCCATTTTTCTTTTAAAGTGCATGTTCCTGTTTATATATTCTTCTTTCTCTCCAAATATTATGCTTTGCTGTTTCTTCTGTTTCCTGCATTATCTTTCCGCCCCCCTCCCCCTGATTATCCATGGCTGTGGATTGATTCAGTATGGTGCTTAATCCCTTGCACCACCAGGGAGGCCCCTCACATGACAATTTTAATTGACAATGACTGTCCCATTCAGCTGGCTAGTTTCAGAATGGGAGCTCTAGCTGTACCCTGAAAATTCAATCACAGAAATTGGCAATCAGTAAGGAATTCTTATTTTACTTGATATTCCAGCATGCTTTGCCATGCACCAAGGTACAAATTGCCAACCATAATGAGATATCTCACAACCTCTTTTATTTTAATGTATTTCTACATATTCCAGTGGGGTTGTCCCAGCCCTCATATCTGCCCCATCATTTCTGTCTGAACTATCTTTTATAAAGAGTTCTATAAACAAAGCACAGTAACCTTTCCATGCCTGTTTCCTCATTTTCAAAATGGGAATCATTTTTACTAAATCCATAGCCATTGTGTTAGAAAGAAATGAATTTATATATACAATTGCTAAATCTTCCCTTTTGCACACTTGAAGCACTTTACAAGTATTAGATGCTGCTTATAACTGTTTTCTAGCTGGGGATCAAGGGAGGGCTCAAGTGGGTGGTGGTAGAAATCAGAACTAAACTCATCAGGTTGAAAACCTATCGGCCATGTTTCCACCAAATTTTTACAATGGGGGTGGAAGGGTGTCTTCAATTTCCAGGCTTCTTATTTCTAAGCATCAAGAGGTCAAGCTATTTATTAATGTGAAAACACATCTTCAATAACTTCAAATTTAGAGAAATAATGATAATCCAAGACCTTCTTGCTGCACAAAAGGTAATTAACTGCACAGAGAACTGAATAAGCCCCAAGCTTGCACCTTCTGCTGATTTGTTTCACATCTCAAGGTATAAGTATTTACAGGTCAAGTGGTTTAAGAAGAATAAAAACATGTCTTTTCTTTGAGCAAACCTTTCTTCACAAAGACTCCAAGTACTTTTGTAATCCTTAAGCCTCTAATTAGAGTTCTAGTCCAAAAGCTAAATATTTTGTGCCCCATTCTCACCACCTCTGGCTTAAAAAAAAAGTATGTGACTCAATAACTGGCCAGCTCTTTGACTTGTTTTGTAATAACCCTTGTTTGAATTCATTCCACATCTTTCATCTGACTTACTGCAAACCCTTTACAAATAGGATCTCGTTAATCCACAACAACACTGCCTCGAGACCCTTGACCACTGCAATTATCCCAAATTTACAGATGAAGAAACCATGACACTTCACAAATGCCTTTTGTCCTTTAACAAACAGAAAAGCACAAGAGTAGATAATAACTCCCTTGATTCTCACACTACAGTTGTAATCAACCACCCTTGTTGAAAAAACAAAGTCACTTGATTATTGGAAAATTCTGAAGACTTATTTAAATGGAGAAAGTGCAAACTGTGAAGATTTCTAAGGTCCTCAAAAACAGCCAAGGAAGTCCAGTTCCACAGAACCGCACCACCCAAAGAACCCTGCTGCTGATACCTAATTACACATGACAGAATGGAACATCAGGAAGAACAGCATTAAAAAGATTAAAACTCCCTGGTGGTGCAAGAGGTTAAGACGTAACCTATGAAGCTGTCTGCAGCCACTGTAGCACGAGTTCGATCCCCCGGCCGAGTCAGCAGACCTCTCCTGACTTGCCCACTGCTCCCCTCAGCAGTGTATTTCTGTCGATCTGCCTGTTCTGTTCCCCACTCTGTCTCTGGTGAATTCTCTCACCCATTGCACCTCTGGCTTGTGCCCCAGTTCTTGTATGCAAAAAATAAATCTTTAAAAAAAAGATTAAAACTCAATTATTATATATCCATGCTTGTCTATACTAAGTCATTACTGAGGCACTGACAGGAGCTCTCCTCTTTCCCCAAAGGGGCCCCACTGTGACCCTATAAAGTTTTCTCTAGGATCTTTCAGGGATTACCACACTTTTGAGGTTTATATCATCTTCTTCTACATCACTCAAAATACTTCACTCAATCTAAGACTACTCTAAGGCCAACCAGGTGCTGGATATGCTACTAGATGCTGACATTACAAAGATGGTCTGTATATGGAACTTAACCTCAGAAATCTGCCTGAAGCCAACCACATCATACTCATTTTTTCCATTCTGAACACACAAGAGAGCACTAGCACATGGTGGGTGCATCGAATGAATGTTTGTGAGCCCCTCAAATTCCTACCTTCAAATACTAACACTCTGGTGTAGCTATATTTGGGCATGAGAACTCTAAGGAAGTAATTATGGTTAAATGAGGTCACAAGGTGTGTCTCTGATACAAGAGAATTAGTGTCCTTTTCAAAATAGATATCAGAGGGTGAGTCCTGTCTGTCTGTCTGTCTCTCTCCTTCCCCCTCTCCCTTCCCCCAGCCCTGGGGAAGAGCTCTCTTGGGACACTGGTCATGCTGGCACACTGATCCCAGACTTGTTGTCTTCAGAATATGAGAAAAGAGATTTCTTTAGATTAAGTCATCCAGTTTGGGGCATTTTGTTACGGTAGCGAGCAGACAAGTGCAGAAGGTATTGAATAGGTGTTTGCGAAGTTTGTTATTTTTGTAAAACTTATTTCCACACTAGTCTTTGATTTCTGCTCATCACCAGGGACTTAGATCACTGACCCAGTAATTTCTCTTCCCTGATTTTGTTTTCTCTGATGCTGGCACATCCATAGTCAGAGTGGTTGGGGTGCAGGAGGGAGTTTCCCAGCCATTGGATGATGCCCCCCAGAGTATTTTGCCCCACCTGGCCTGGCAGTGAGCAGAGCTCTCCATTGGTGTCTCACACATGCTCCCTCTCCCTTAGAAACATCAAGACAAGTTTCCCAAAGGTCTGTTTCAAAGAATATTCGAGAAAGACATTCTTAAAGGTTTTCCTTTTCCGGGGGCCCTGGTGGCACAAGGGGTTAAGCACAGCACTGTGAAGCTATCTGCAGCACGAGCTCAATCCCCAGCCAGGGAACTACCCACATGGTGCGGCAGACCTCTCCTGTCTCGCCCTCAGCAGTGTATTTCAGTTAGTCTTCCTGTTTTGGTCCCCATTCTCTCTGGAGAATACTCTTACTGCCCCCTCCCCAAATCTCTGGCTTGTACCCCAGTTCTTAGATGCATAAATGAATAAATATTTAAAAAATAAAAAAGTTTTCCTTTTCCTGCTTTTGTGTACCAGTGCTGCCCACGAGGAGTGACAGCCAATGCACAGCTGTCCTAACTCTCTCCCTTCTTAGAGTTCAGTCCCAGCTACTAGGTGCTTGCTCTGCCTCCCAGCAGCAGACAATTTTCATGTTTTCTGTGTATTCAATTTTATATAACTGGTCCCAAATCCTGGTCCTCACATTAATGCTTTCAGCATCCAAGCGTGCAGAGAATTCATGTTATTATTATTATCAATGAGGCAATACGATGTGTTTAGTACTTTTCAGTCTACAAAGCACATCTACTTGCATTATCTCCCTTGATCTTTGTCCAAGTCTGATTGAGCTGCTATAAGAACACAATAGACTAAATAGCTCAAACAACAGAATTAATTTTCTCACTTTCCTGGAGGCCAGCATGATGAAAGTGCCGGGCAATTTAGTCTCTATTGAGGACTCTCCTTCTTACTTGCAGATAGCTATTTTCTCACTGTGTTGCGAGACAGAGAGACAGAGAGACAGACATTGAGAGCACAAGGACACTCACCCAATCAGATTCAGTTTCCTCTTGTAACCTCATTTAACCTTAATTTTTCCCTTACTATAAATACAGTCACACCAGCAGTCAGGGGTTAATGTATGAATTTTAGTGGGAGACAATTCACTCCATAGAAATCTTCAAGGAACTGTGAGCACAGCATAAGACAAGGAATCCATTACAACAAAGAGAAATGAAACATGAAAGATTGTCAGATCCAGTTTATTCATCACTCCTCCACTTCTCCACTCAGGCCCACCCTTGGCACCGTGGACTCACAGTGTAGTCCTGGAGAGACCATTTGTTCCTGCCCAAATGTCATAACCACCTTATGAAATGGAGGATGGAAAGCAGTAGATCCCTGTATCTCCCAGGAAGAGATTATTGGAAAACCCAGAAATATTGGAAAGAAATCAACCAAAGCAAGGTCCAGGAGATATCCAAACATTTTGGGGAATTTTAAATTCAAAGGCAGTAAGCGTTGTGTGACAGAAGCAGAGAATGTAGTGGTCAACACTTGCTAAGGCCCAGGACACAAGTACCCTGAGACATTTTCTTTGGGCTGTTTATTAAGATTCCTGCAACTCTGAGGCACTCAAGCATGTGCCGGTGTCAGAGAAGAGGTGGCAGGAGGCAACATTAAGCTTTGAAGGTCTTCTGAGAGAGAGCAGCCGGATGGGCATGTTCTGGGGTCAACCCAGCCCTCGCTAGCAGCTGTCAAGGTCTGCACTTTGAAGATGATACTTCCCCTCTGGATTCCTCCTTACCCTGCCTCCCGTGAGTCAGTCTGTTAGAATAATAAAGTGCCTGGGTTCATCATTATTCCCTCCAAGGTGTGTATAATCACAAATGCAGACAGTGCATCTTATGAGTGTATATGTTAAAAAAAAAAAAAAGATTGATAAAAGGGAAATGCTGAAGCAATGTCAGATGAACCATTTGGTGTTGGAGGGCAGCTGAACAGCCACCACGGGAAGGTGACCTGGGGGCCCTGCTTGAATTTTGTGCCCAATGATTTCACTGTTGCTTGATGGCTGTAGAATTAGTACATATGCTTCTTCTTCTTCTTTTTTTTTTTAATTTCACTTCTACCATAAAGGAGTCAAGGAGGACAGATGATGAAGAGGAGCAAGAAGTATTGACTGGGAAAAATATATATTTCATATGCAATGGAAATAAGATGGCAAAAAAGAGGATTGATCACAGGAACATCTTATTTCATTTTAAAAAACATGTAATATCTCTCAGAATAACACTGAATTATCTTTTAGGACCCAACTAATGGTCACTGTGTCCATGAAGCCCTATCTGACCTACCATCTCAGAAAGAATGAGCCACTCCTTCCTTATGTGTTTCACTCGGCCTGGGAGAGACTCTATTCTAACATGTATGACACACTGTCACTTTTATTTATGTTTCTGTCCCTAGACTAGATTTCTTAAAAGCAAATCAGGGTTCTGCATAGGTATTCCTCACTAGTCCATGAAATCAGTGTCCATCACATGGTAGATAATCCAGAAATATTTATCCAATGACAAACTCAAAGGAGAAATCCCTAGTACTAAGGAGAAGGCAAAGTGGTCACTTGATAAAATGCTGTGAGTCTCGTGTATTTTCAGAATGTTCTTGTCTCCTCCTTTCAATGCTCTTTTCCTCCAATTGCCATCTCTTTGAGAAGGCCCAGTCTCCCAAAGCCCCAGACAGGGAATCACAACCACATTCTCATTCCTGAGGACTTCCTGAACCCCAAAGCCTCCCTTTCTGCCTCCATTCTTCCATCCCAGAAATTAAAATGATTTTCTTCATTTAGGAAGAAGGACTTGTTTTGGAAAAGACAGCAGTAGCTTACCCTGAATAAGTCTCTGCTGGAGAAAATTCAAGAAAAATGACAAAGGGCAAAGGAGAATTCTAAGCCTGCCAGATCAAATGCCTGCTAGGACGAGGCACACAGGAGCTGCTTTGAGTCACATTGTTCTTCTTGCCTCTGGCCTAGACATTCATATTGAATATATTTGCAAGCCAAAGCTGCTGTTCAGTATTTACACATTCCCTTCATCTGTCTCCACCCCTGGTTTCTTACCCCAGAGAGCTGAAATTCGAGTCACTGTGTATGGCATGGTTATGGGTATTTTCTTTTTTCTGGAGAACAAAAAGAACTCCATTTAAGAGTGACCCTTTCATAATTTTTACTATATTCCCAAAGGTATATTAAATCAAAAGAAGGTCAAGAAACCTCTACTAACAGAAGCCTCTTAACTTCATCTCAGAGAGGTGTGCATCAATCTTATTATGAAACCCTTCAAGAGGAAAATTTTCTTCAGTTAACTATTATTTTCTATCATAATTTCTTTTTCATTCTACAAGTATTCTTAATTTCCATTTATATTTTCAAATATTTTTTTCACTGAAATATACCAACATCACATTAGAAACATCCCTAGCTCTTTACAACGTAGTTCCTCATAGAAGCATTTCAAAGTCTGCGAAGAGTCTCTTGGAAAATGAAATATAAATGTAATACTACACTATAAAACAAAATCTCAGAATATAAGACTTGGAAAGAAATTCAGAGGTCTTCATCTCCTTTGTTAAGTTCACTACTAGGCATTTAATTCTTTTTATTGTAATTGTGACTAAGATTGCTTTCTTGCTTTCTTTCTCTTCTAAATTATTTATTGTACATATAAACACAACTGCTTCTTATAAAATTATTTTGTAAAAATCATTTTAAAATATCTATGATATTGTTAAAATAGCCACATTACCCAAAGCTATATTCAGTGCAATCCTTATTAAGTCTCCAATAGCATTATTCAAAGATACCAAAATAAACATGACTGCAATTCATATGAAACCACAAAAGATCCCAAATAGCCAAAACAATTCTGACCAAATCAGCAAGAGTTGTAGTATCATACTTTCAGACTTCCAACTATGCCACAAAGCTGTAATAATCTAAACAGTTTGGTACTGGAACAAAAACACATATAGACCAATGGATAAGAATGGAGAGCCAAGAAATAATTCCACACATATATGGACACTTATTCTATCACAAAAGAGTCAACAGTATACTTTGGAGATGGAGAATATCTCCAACAAACGGTGTTAGAAAACTAGACAGTCAGATGCAAACAACTGAAACTAGATATCCATCTCATACCTTATACAAAAATTTACTCAAAATGGATTATAGACATAGATGTAAGACCCAAAACCATATAATGTTCACAAAGCCATAGGTAAAACATCTGTAACATTGGCTTCACGGTAAATAGACATTTCTCCAAAGAAGACAAGCATATGGCCATCAAACACATGAAAAAAATTCTCTTCAACATTTATCACTGGGGAATGCAAATCAAAACTTATGAAAAACCATCTCATATCCATAGGAATGACCCATATCAAAAAAGACCAGAAACAACAGGTGCTGGTGGGAATGTAGAGGGGTCTCAAAATAATAAAAATAGATCTACTATATGATCCAGCAACTCCACTCCTAGTCATCTACCCAAATAACACAAAAAAAAACATTAATTCAGAGGGATATATGCACTCCTGTGTTAATTTCAGCTCTCTTTAGAATAGTCAACTTATGGGAAAAACCCAAATGCCCAAAGAAAGAGGCGTGGATTAGAAAAAAGTGGTTTATACACACAATGGAACACTACTCTGCAAAAAAAAAAATAAATAAATAAATAAAAAGATTAACTCATCATTTGTGACAACATGGATGGAACTGGAGGAGATAATGCAAAACAGAAGAAGACAGAAGAAAAAAGACACATACTGCATGATTTCACTTACATGTGGTATATAGAAAAACAAAGCAAAAGGTCAGATAGAAGGAAACCAGAAATATTTCCCCTGTACTAGATCATCAGGCTATGACATGATTGGACTAGTGTAGAATGGGGACAAAGCCCTGATATTCAATATTTCTCCAAAGCATCTTTTTGATATGGTTCCACAGCCCGTTCATCCTATACAGTTACACTCTATGAATATGGATAAGGCACAACAGGAATAATTATATCAGATTTAATATATATTGCTCTATATACCTAGGGCATACAGAGTGTACTCAACAGACCTATATATTCTATATGCTCTGTATATATGATTTACTCTATAGACTGCATACAAAGCACTATTCTTACTAATGTACACAACATTTAATCCTCTCAGCAACCCTGTGTAATTGGTATTATTAATATATGAAGAATTTTATAGTTGTAGAAATTAAAGCATAATTATATTAAATAATTTGTTTAAATTCTGTATCTTCTTAGGATCTGAGCTGGGATTCAAGTTCCCCTGTTAGAACATGGGAGCATACTCTGTATTCTTAACCATAAGGGCTAATCTGAGAATGCTATTTATTTTTGGAAGCATGTGGAGTTTTCAATAAATTGAATTAATTTATCTTGGAAGCCATTCTAGAATTCTGCCCTAGCCCCTATTTTCTTATACTCTGAAGCCTCATTTCATTGAAATCTCTACATGACCCCATAGGCATTTGCATTTTTTTAACCCTCGCTAAATGCAGGGAACTCATGCCTTGTCTATTTGTTAAAATGTTTTAAACTTAGATTTCAGTGTAAATGTAAAAGTGCAGGCCTTTCTGCTTGGTCTAATTTAAAGGAAATGGTAGCAGAAGCCATAATTAGTAATAGAATGACTCTCGCCCTCACCCTCAGACTCTCTCTTTCTATCTCTCCCTCCCTCCCTGTCTGCCTCCCCCCAACCCTTTCTCTTTCTCTCTCTCTCTCTCTCTCTCTCTCTCTCACACACACCCCCCACACCATTGCTCTAGGGAACTCTTATCTTAGTAGGCAGTGATGAATGAGTCATTGATTTAGGATCATGGACATTTCCTGCCAGCACAGAGAAGCAACTAACATGAGCTCACTCAGTCATTCTTCCATTGACCAGTTGGCCAGTTGGCCATTTTTATAATATTATAATTCAGTCCTGATTCAATCCACACACCTACTAGTTTTGATCCTTGATGTAGATCTCCTCATCATTCTTTATTTTCAATGCCATAAATGATCCAAAAAAACCCAAAAAACAAAAACACAACCACCACCAGATGAAGCAAAGAATACATACAGAGTAAGGGAAAACAAGACAATTTGCAAGAATCTGGATCTAAAGTCTAGAGGGAATACAGAGTTTGTTGCATACTCTAGGTGTCCTTTCTTCTAAATCCCACCACATTCTACCTGTTTAAGATGGTTCTAAAGCCTGGGCTCATCTCATTACATCAGAAAACTACAAGAGGAAAAAGACATTCTTGATCACACTTGGTCTCACTTTTTCTTCATCAAAGCTACAGAGATGGCCACATCTTTTCCCTCTTAGCTTCTAACAATTGTTCCTTCTCCTAGGATTCTGATCTCATAGTGATCTTTTCCATGACTACATCAAGGGTCCTCAATATTGCCTGGTGAAAATAAGTCATGTAGGAAGAAAACCTAACATTGTCTGATATCAAAACAGATGTCTTTCAACATCCCTTATGTGAAGTGAGTTCCTGCCCCTTAATCACTCTAATCTTTGCAGATTACATCTTATCTAATTTTTTTTCAACATTTGAGCTTCAGAATAAAGTTCCATATTCCAAAAGATTATGAATAGCATATATTTCTTCAAAACCTAGACAATCAGAGTCTATTAATATAGTCTGCATTTATGGTACTTGTTCTAGTTGCCCCCAGAAAAGGAGGCTACAGCAAAGACGACACCATCTATGTGATGAGTATCCTTCTGAAATTCAGATAGTTTGTAGTCTTCTCCTACACACTTAATGTATCCCATCACAGAATAAATAATAAGGAATTATTGCTACACAGTTGAAGTAAATTAAAAGCACTGCACTTAAGATATCAGCAATGACTTGACACTGGGTCTGAATACCAACTGCAACTCCTAAAGGTGAAATACAGTCAAGGGTTTGGTTGGCTACTGGACATAAACCGCCCAGGTGGAACCAAATTTAGGCTGAATTCATGCAGAGTTCTGCAAGGCATGTTCTGAGCTCCAGCCCAGGATGGCATTCCACCAAGTTTCATGCCATCGACACTTACCATTCTTGCAGAGCAGAACAGCCAGGGAGTCCTGAGAAGAAGAATTGATATAGAGCAGGAGACTGGGTGCCTGGGCTGTCACAAAGCTAAATGCGATGTTTTCCTTGGATAGAGACGTATCTGCATAAATTGCTGAGGATGAGAAGCTTACATTCTTGGTCACTGGGTAGGGTTCTTGAAACATGTAAGTAACTGAAGTGCCAGCCTCAAAAACAGCAGAAACCTCTGAAAAACACAAGAGATAAAGAACACACTGAAACATTTAGTCAACATTTAGTCAATTGTTTAGGGTAGCAAAACTGTCGGTTTATTATTTCCTCTGTGACAAGTACTATGTTTGGGTTTTTACACAAATCGCATAATAGGCTTCCCACATTAATTCTGAAGTGGCAGAAGTCATTCATCTTGTTTACAAATGAGAGATGGGGATTGCAGAGGTTATGCACCTTGAACAAAATTGCATAGCTTGAAAAGAGCTCGGATTTGCATTGTGACATTTAAGTCCAGCCTAGCATACATTTGCAGAATTACTACCACATGCCAGGCTGATTTCTTGAAAAGAAAAGATGAAGTCTCCATGCCTCCAGCATAACTTAGAGAAATTTCACTGAGATCATCTCAAGTCCGTAATTGAGAATGAGCTATTTGGTGGTAAACTTAATGTGGTATAGACACATGTCGATTCTCAACGACGCACACCTGAAAATTACATAATGTCCTCATGCGATGTGACTTCACTTAAAAAAAAAAAAACAAACAACAAATTGTGGAATTTTCTTTTTTTTTTTTAATTTTCTAGAGGCATATCTTATTTATTTATTATCTGTTTGTTTGTTTTTTGGTTTATACATGCACTGGGTACAGTCAGAAGCGCGGGAGGGTGAGAGAATTCACCAGAGCCAGAGCGGGGAGCAGAGCAGGCAGAAGGACCGAAGTACACTGCTGAGGGGAGCAGCGGGCGGCAGGAGAGGTCTGCGCGCCATGTGGGACCCTCCTCCGGTGGCCAGGGAGCAGCTGGGGATCGAACCGGCGCCGCAGAGGCCGCGGGCAGCTTCGCAACCCAGCGCTCAACCGCTGCGCCACCGGGGAGGCCCAAATTGTGGAATTTTCAAGAAGAAAAACAAAACTGAGATCCTAACAGTCCTAGTTTGTATATTTCTGCTCAGGAGGATTCTGAGTGGGTGCTGATCAGACATGGGGCAGGCAGCAGTGTTCTCTATGGGGCTGTGTGAAGTGTGAGGCCTATGGAGGCAGAAGAAAAGGAATCTGTGAGCACAATAGAAAAGCCAGTAATATCCAATCCCTATACTCATTTTTTTTTAATTTTTAGGAATTGGTATTCAATTTTGCCCCCAAAAAACATATCAAAGTGTTCAAGAGGGCCTCCCCAGTGGTGCAGGCAGTTGAGCGCAGGGCTGTGAAGCTGTCCGCAGCATCTGCAGCGCGGGTTCAATTCCTGGCCGGCCAGAGAGAATCCCACATGGCGCAGCAGACCTCTCCTGTCTCACCAGCTGCTCCCCTCAGCATTATTTTTCATCAGTTTGCCTGTTCTGCTCCCCTCTCTGTCTTTGGTGAATCCTCTCATCCTCCCGTGCATTTGGCCTGTACCCCAGCTCTTGTTTAAATAAAAAAAATAAATCTTTTTTTACAAAAAGAGTTAAACAAATAGGTTTTCCTATGGAAACGGTTTCTGTAGCACAGTGCATTGGCCACAGTTTCGCTGCCTGTGTGGGGAATGGACCATCTACAAACTGACTAGCAGGAGCCTGCAAATCACACAACACTCCTTCCATGCTGCTCTCACTGCAACAGTTATCATTTTACTGTGGGGAACTCACACAAGTTTTGGCTGCAGCACTGATCTGAAGCCTCACTGGATTTCATTCTAGTTTTGTGATTCCAGGAAAGATAGTCATTCCTGTGGAGAGTCTTGTTTTCTCATCTGGTGAAGGGAAAATTTACCTCAACAGTGTTTCTGTGTAGATAAATGACATGATGTGTGTAAAGCATGTAAGAGGTAGCTACAAAGTTTGACCCCATAGACTGTCCATGTTAGGAGAATCTTTAACCTGAACTTATTTCACTTTAATGTTCTTTTATGTTACTTCAACGTTCTCTTACGTTAAGGTTAGGTATTAATATCTTTCCTAGTGAACTGAGGATAAGGAATATATGTTATAGTCAGTCATTACTACCTAACTTTAAGACTAATATTCCTTTATATTACTCAGCAATCAAAAAAGATAAACTCATGCCATTTGCAGCAACATAGATGGAGCTGGAAGGGATCATGCTCAGTGAAATAAGCCAGAAAGAAAAAGAAAATATCAGATGGTTTCACTTATAGGAGGAAATAGGGAAACCAAATAAAGGATAAGGAAAATAACTATAATAAATTAAAAAATTTGCAGGGGAGGGCGGGAGAGGGATCAAGACAGGGAGGGAAGAGCACAAGGGACCATGGTGATGGTTAATGGGTGAACTGGTGGTGGGAATTTTGTGGGGACTACACCTGAGAGGAGAAAATGCACAAAAATGAAGAATGATGTAAAAGGCATATAAATAAATAAATATATATTAATATTTCTTTGTAGTATGGAGACAGCCAACTCTGGGAATCACTGTCTGTCACTCACGCATCACACCCTAGACTAGCTTTCACTGGTTCTATTATTTTTTTAAATATATGTATATATTATTTATATATGCATTTATATCTATCATTTGCATATGTTTATATATTTATTTTTCTTCATAAAATATATCTGCACACCCATCCAAATGTGGAGATATTCTCTACTTTCAATTAAGACTGTCCTTAATTTTCAATTTTATCTCTGTCTGATAATGGAAGATGGAAGAAAGGTTCCTAGCATAGCAAACCTCTGTCCTGAAAACAGCACAATCAACATGAACCCATATTTGCATGATTAATTTCTCTCTTTCCTGAACGATATGTGGAATTTTCTGAAATCCCCATGAAATTCTCTGATTGAGTTGGTGGTATCTAGAACATAATCAAACCTGGCTTTTTACTTCCTAATTCTATTGCAAATGTGTTCTACCTTTGTCAAAATTCCTTAACAACCTGTAATGGTGCCAAAAAATTAAACGTGCATATTTATGCATACTGCTTAGCAGATTGGGAATACCGGTTCATTTTTACTAAAGGTTCAGAGAAAGTGTTTTGCATTTATCATTCAGGTTACAACATCAGTGCTCCTGATTACAAAGATATGCAGCAGAGACATGTGACAGTGAGGATTCCGGCTAATCATCAGTTTGATCTAAGTACCTTCCTTTAGTAAGTTTCCTTGGGGACATTTGGCCTGAATTTTGAGCTACTATCTACTAGTTGAAAGAAAAATGATCGCTATTTGATGTTCATGAATGTGTGTTCAAATGTAAGTATAATTCAGGACATTCTAGTATGAATAGCATACTAGATGTGGATACATGTAAATATATAAAATACATAATATATAATATATTATTACTTTTTCCTTTACACTTAAAAAAGGAAATTAAACAAACAACATTTTTAGATTAGAAATGTCTTACCAGATTTTTGTCCTCCTTCTATCCTGGTTCCAGTCCAAATTGTTTTTATTCTTTTTAGATATTGTCCATTTCAACATAAATTGAAATTTAGCAACACTTGGATTCTACTAGTCTTGGATTCTTATGTTTTATAATCTAAGATTTTAAGCACTCTGCTCATATTTAAACTCTCTGATTGAATTGTTTGAACATCTAAAACCATTAGGTAAATGTAAGAGAAACTTTAATGTGAAGGTGATTCTTTTTTTTTTTTTAAGATTTATTTATTTATTTATACAAGCACTGGGTACAGTCAAAAGCGCGGGAGGGTGAGAGAATTCACCAGAGCCAGAGCGGGAAGCAGAACAGGCAGAAGGACTGAAGTACACTGCTGAGGGGAGCAGTGGGCGGCAGGAGAAGTCTGCGCGCCATGTGGGACCCTCACTGGTGGCCGGGGATCGAACCAGCGCTGCAGAGGCTGCAGGCAGCTTCTCAGCCCAGCGTTCAACCGCTGTGCCACCAGGGGAGGCCCTGAAGGTGATTCTTAATGACCTTCAGGCTATGCAGGACACACACCTATATTAGCAACATCTCTTGAGCATCTCAGCTAGTGGAGGCAACTGTACTGAACAGATTCTGAGAAGACAAGACACACATTTAAAGAAAAAGTAGTCCCAGTGGAAGGTAGCCTAGGGTGTGATGTGTGAGTGACAGAGACAATAATTCTCAGAGTTGGATGTCTCCATGGCACAAAGAAATATTAATCATAAATTTAGGTAGTAATTACCAACTATAACATGTATTCCTTATCCCTAGTCAAGTGGAAAAGATATCAATACCTGAATTTAACATAAGAGAACATTGAAGTTCACAGAGTTTTAGTGACTTGCCAATAAATGTCAGGGCTGAGAGCCATCCAAAATCTTCTGATTTCCTTTTTCCCTCTGTGACCCTACTTCATTCTCTACATGGATGCGGCAGCAGAATTCAAATATGTCATTTTTATTTTGTATGATTATTTTTTTATTATCAACATGCAATTTTTTTAAGTTATGCTAAACTGCTTTGTTTTTTTTTTTTGTTTGTTTTTAAGATTTATTTTTATTTATTTATACAAGTACTAGGGTAGAGGCCAGAGGTGTGGCGAGTGAGAGGATCCACCAGAGACAGAGCAGGGAACAGAACTGGCAGACTGACGGAAATACATTGCTGAGGGGAGCAGCGGGCGAGACAGGAGAGGTCTGCCGTGTCATGTGAGACCCTCGCGGGCAGGCCGGGATTGAACCGGTGCTCCAGAGGCTGTGGACAGCTTCACAGTGCGGTGCTCAACTGCCTGCGCCACTAGGGCAAGCCCTTATCAACATGCAATTTTAACCATAAAAGCCTACCAACTTTTAAAATATGCAACTCTGTGGGTTTTTTTTTTTTTTAAGATTTATTTATTTTTATACAAGAACCGGGGTATAGGCTAGATGTGCGGGAGAGTGACAGGATTCACCAGAGACAGAGCAGGGAATGGAAGAGGCAGACTGAAGAAATATACTGCCGAGGGGAGCAGTGGGCGAGACAGGAGAGGTCTGCTGTGCCATGTAGATATCTTCCTGGCCGGCTGGGATCGAACACACACTGCAGAGGCTGCGGACAGCTTCACAGTGCGGTGCTCACCAGCCTGTGCCACCAGGGAGGCCTAATTCTGTGTTTGTTTGTTTTTTAACATACTAACAAAGTTGTACAGCTTTCACCACTATCTAATTTCAGAAAGTTCATATTCATGCTCAACTATTCCTCACTCACTTTTGCCCCCAGTCCCTGGAAGTCACAAATCTACTTTGGTCAGTAAAGATTTGCTTACTCTAAAGATTCCATATAAATGTAATCATTTGGGGCCATTTGTTTTAGAGGTTTAACATATTTTTTAGAAGTCTGTCCAGGTTGTAACAGAAGGCGTTTCAGAAACAGAAAGTAATCAGTGCAACATGATTCGGGCTCAGGCATTGGTAATAGGAATTGTCCCTTATTCCACTCCAGATATTTCCAATATTTACATGTTAAATCCACCTGCCATATTGTTAGTACCGAAGATACCTCAATAGAGAACACCTTTGCTTAGAATCGTCTTTTATCTTATTACTCCCATTTCAGTTCCAAGCCACATCTCCTGGAAACATTTGGTATAGCTAAAAGGCTTGGTTACAAGCTCATCAACTAATGTTTCCTCAAAAAAATAATATATATAAAGCAGATGAAAAAAACTTACATTACATATTGTGCAATTGCTGAATATTAAAGGGAGTCATTTCCTTAGAATTATGAGAATGGGGGAAAGTTTGTAAACAGTGAAATGAAAAACAGGCTGAAAAGTCTAAACACATATTTGTGTAATTCTCTGTTAGATCAAAATAAAAAGTGGAGAGAGAGCAAAGGAAATTTTCAGTATATGCAATCAAAAACACAGTGGCAGGACACAGAGCAATTAATAGGAACTGTTTCCGAGAAAGAAGCCAATGAAAAAATAGTCTAAATTTAGAATAATACGAACTATGAAATGTTTGAATAATGTCCCTGTGGAAATGCAAAGAACATTTCTACTGTTCTTTTTTTCCCCTCCACTGTAGACATGGGTATTGCTCCTGTAAAAAAATGCTTGTGTACTGTAGTGACTGAAACAGGTAATATTTCCTGTATTTGCATATTTTCTAGATCAGTCTATGGGTGATATTCCAATTTTCCAGGGGAATTTTTTTCAGATTTTTAAAAAAAGATTTATTTTGTTTATTTATGCATGCAAGGCCAAAAGTATGGGGGTAGGGGAGGGGGGATTCACCAGAGACAGAGTGGGGAGCAGAACAGGCAGATTCCCTGAAATACACTGCTGAGGGGAGCAGCGGGGAGACAGGAGAGGTCTGCTGTGCCATGCAGGTTAGCTCCCTGACTGGAGATGGAACTCATGCTGCAGAGGCTGTCAATTGCTTCATAGTGCTGAGACTTAATCCCTGTGCCCACCAGGAAAGCCCATTGTTTCCGATTTCTTGCAGTGTGAAAAATTTAGCAGCACTTTAGTTATCTTAGTTCACATTGCAACCCTACTGGGATGGGATCTGCTTTATTTCAAGCTCCCAGGCAGGGCCTAACACATAGTTGGTCCTAAAATTTGTATCATTATTTTTCTCACAAGGAATATGATGGTTCCAGCAATAATAAGCAAGTTATTCAAAGTAATTGGGAAGAAGCCTGATGTAAATGAGCAGAGTTTAAATTATAGAGTTCTTCAAAGACAACACTGGTTGTTCCCTATCATCTATAATGTTTAAGTTCAAGTTGGACTGCAGAGAGCATTGTTCAGAAGCGGGCCTTGGGAAATGTATTTTAATTAGTTGACAATAATTCTCTATAATTGCCATCATTGTTTGTGTGTAAATGCTGTTTCAAAGTGATTAAAATATTTTATTTTAATAGTTTAAATGTATCCTTTGAAATATTATTTACATTATTTGGTAACATTTTTTTTTTTTCTCATCAGTAACATAAAGTTAAAATGTCTGATAATAGTAAACCAAATCTTTTGTCCTTCTCCAGACATCTGACACAGACTGGATAGAACTTGAAGTGATTATGTTGAGTGAAATCATCCAAAATGTGAAAGTCAAATGGTTTCACTTATCTGTATAATATAAATACAAAAAAATTAATTGCAAACAATAAAAGAAACAAAAGTTTGAACTTGGTAAAATAAAGAAGATAATGGTAAACAGAGGGCATAGGGAACAGAGTGGAGGGGATGGGGCATGGAAGAGATGGGGTATGGGCATGGGTGGATGGGAAGAAAAAATATACCGAGCCCTTGTTTTTCCCATTTACAGTTAATAAAACTGAGATTCAGGAGAATTAATTACTTCATAAGGCAATACTACTTGCAAGTGGTAGAGTAAAACACAAAAAAAGGAAAGAGGGCCTCCCTGGTGGCACAAGGGGTTAAGATGCAACCTACGAAGCAATCTGCAGCCACTGCAGCATGAGTTTGATCCCCGGCCAGGGAGCTGCCCACATGGTGTAGCAGACCTCTCCTGCCTCGACATCTGCTCCCCTCAGCAGTATATTTCAGTCAGTCTGCCTGTTCTGTTCCCCACTCTGTCACTGGAGAATCCCCCCTCAACCCCCACACTTCTGGCCTGTACCACAGTTCTTGTATGCATAAATAAATCAATCTTGAAAAAAAGAAAAAAATAAAAGAAAAACACACAGTACACTGAACAATGAGACATTCTAGCTTGCAGAGTCATCTGATATTTCTCTAAAGATTTACACCATGGCCATTTCTCTTTGTTCTGTGTGCACCATCCTGGTTAACTTTTGTCAATACAATGAATTGATAAAAGCACAAGGGCAGGGATTTTTGACCCCTATGTTCCATTGTCAGCCCCTGGTGAACTAAATGTGAGCTTGAGGGTAGGATTTTAAAGCTTCAGACCCTATTCACATGTCCTATAGAATAGGGAAATTTTTTTAGTTATATAGTATTAATTTTACTAACTTAGCAATATATTCCCTATTATAAAAATGACTTTGTTTAGCATGTTTTTAAGGTTCCTCTAAGACTTGGTTCTATGACTCTTTGATTATATTTTGGATTGGGAAGATTAATGAATCCTCAGAATCTGATCTACCCAAGAGAAATGAGAGTCCATCTTTGCCAGTGCTCACCTGGAGAGTGAGTGTCTTGGAGAGAGATGATCTTGTGTGTACCTGGTGATAATAAGTGCATGCAACAATGTGGAGATATGTGGAATACCTACCCAGGGAGAAATCAAGGGTCAAGAAATGCCCACCTGAGGACTGTCTCATGGCCTGGCTTGCCTATGACCTGACCATGACTTCTACACCACTACACCGCACATGGGAAGACAGAAGCATCACGTGTACCTTTTCTGCAAAAGGGCCCTTCATACGGGGAGTTGGTGCAATCACAGAAGTAGCCGCTGTGCTTCTCCACACACTTGCCCCCATTGTGGCAGGTGCTGCCATAACTGCTGCAGTGGCCTGGACAGCCTGGCCGAACTCCAGATGTGACCTTTGCCCTCTCCTCCAGGTCCAGTTTCTGCCCATTCAGATGTAAGGAGCGTATACATCCTAGGAAGCCTTTCTGCCTCGACGATGTTCCCCCTGAGGAGTGAAAAAGAAAAGGGAAAAGTATCAGTTTTATAGGCTTGACGGTTTTAAAGTTGGTAAGAGATAAATTATTATTCTGTTATGCTGTGTTAAATTTTCATTAAAATTAACTGTTAGAGTCAGAAATTCAAAAGGCCTGTAAAAAAAAACATGTCTTTCCAGGTTGGGAAAGCCAACCTCCTCTCCAAAAATAAACAAAATAAGACTATAGCTTGTGCAGAATCCTGTACTTAACATGTTTAAGATAGAAACTTCAAATAGTCATATTCCTTGCAAATGAAATGATGCATTGTTAATCCAAGGCAGACATTTGCCAGAAGTCAAATGCATAGAACAGGACTGTTCCATCGGGCAAAGCTGGAAGCTAGTTGTGGGCACATAGAGTTAAAAAGCTGCAAAAGCTTCATAATGATCATGTAATACAGTGCAATATACTGGGACAAGGTAGATTTTAGGGGCCGATATTGACTCCAAACTCCATGGCACTATTTGATTAGCCATATTGACTAGTGATTCACCTAAGCTACTTGATCTGTAAAATACGAATAGTTCATTCCATGTGATTAGAGTAAGGCTTAGGTGAGACCCTGGAATAATGTACATGCTCAAACAGTACTCTCAGCTACCCCTTCTCATGAACCCTCACTGTGACATACATATTTTTTAATTGGTCATAGCTTAGTCCAAATTAGCATCTGGAATACAAAATATGACTGAACTTTCCGCTCAGTGTTAAATCATGAAGGATTCAGAGATTCTCATCATGCTCGTTGCAAATGATTCTAGAACAGAATAGGTTCAAAGCACTACAGTGTTGTATTACCACTGAAAAATCAGGATTCTACTAACCTATGCCTCCGATATAATAATAAAAAAAAATGTGTGTTAAGCAACTAGCTAAGAAATTAAGCAAAGTGCCACCAGAAGATATTTATTTGGCATTGGAGAATTCTGTTAATTCTCAGAGAAGACAGAGGTCCAACCTATCCATAAAGAACAGTCTTATTCTAAAGCCAGTACTGTGGGTCCAAGTCCACACATGTGGATAAATGGAGGACATGCCCTGGTGTACTCTTGGAGAGGAAAGGAATGTGTTGGAAAACATCAATGACAAGATACATTTACCATTTACTTTCTGTATTTTTCTGAAACTTATTCAATTATTCATTTCTAGGGCCTGAAATTGCATCCTTTATAACTCTTGGTGATAATGAAATATATAACATATATAATAAAATATATTCCTACCAAGGTGGATAGAGATGAGAATGCTAAATGAGTTATCTCAGGCTGAATAGAGACATTAAACAAGAAAGGAAGCTATACATTAAATAAACAAATATGCAGTCCACCCAAAAAATGTCTGGAACCAATCAGCCTGGCATAGTGAACAAGAAAATACTCAGAAATGTAGGCACACAGGATCAAGTAGGGGAGGGAACTCTTCCTCCCTGAGTCACACCAGGTCATAGACCCATGGAGATATTTGGCAGTCACTGAGGACAGTCTAAAAACTGAGATAAAAATTTCCTAAAGGGTCATTCCAGACTCTTACTGTGAAATAATGATAAAACTCCTTTGTATTTTCAGTTCTGATAAGTGATACCCAAGCCAGCCAGGAGGGCAAACCCAAACTGCATTCTCCTGTCTGTTTCAATTTTAGTGAGTAAATCCTCTTTTAACCACAAGATGAATCAATTATAAACACTAGCAGATCATAGAGGAAGGTCCATTATTTTATTTCTAGATATTGTGTGGAATAAAGAGGAGAGGATTTATGCAGTCAAATGATTTGTTTTGTTTTTGGTTCTTATTTTGTAGTCACTCCCTGTGGTGGATTTGAATAATTCTTCATAGACCTCGTTAGTGGCATTTTTCTTCAAGCAGAGGTGAACAATGCAAGATCTATCACACATTTTCTTGCATGTGACTTAGTCGCCAAGTTTATAAATGGAGAAGAACATGACTGGGGTGGTTTCTTTGGAAGAAATGAACTCCTTGAGATTTGAGACTTACAGAGCTCCGGGAGGAGGATCCCAAAAGGGATCATTTCAATCGCAGATGCTGACAAAACACAATGATACAATGAACCCTGAACTAAATTGCACAAAGAACTAAATTTCAGTTTTCATCTCACTGCTTTTAATTCTTTATAAAGGAGACAAACTAGAGGTGAGGCTCCTTTTCTTCATGGAGAGGCAATATGAGACTAAGGAGATTAATTTCTAAAAAGATGTTCCTTTCCCAGGTGCTCACATACAGTCAGGTTGTTAGTGCTCACATTCTTCTGACATTACCTACTATGTGAATTGTTGGAGGTGTGAGTCTTCTGTGAAACTCGAACCCTCAGCAGAAAGGCAATCACTGTCATCCCTCATCTTCCCTATTTTTCTCACTCACAGCCCTACTCCTCCCTTCCCAGTCTTGTGGATTTGCTCTCCCAGATAATCTCTGGCCCCTTAAGACTTCTTTCTACACTCAGAGCATAGTCTTGGCGCAATTTCCATTCCCCTGATCTCTCCAGCAACCTTCTCACTGATGTTTGTATGATCAGTCCCCTTTGGGATCAGGGAGCTCAAACGACTTTGACGTTCTGATTCTGCCATTCATGAATCAATGAACACACATTATTTAATAATACAAGTGGTTCTAACAGATGTTTAAAAGATAAAAATAATGACAGTAATAGTCAATTTGATATAAGGTTACTTCTCAGCAAGTACTTTACACATACTGTGCTTTGCAGGCATCTTCTGACTTACTCTTCAAACAAAATGCCAAACCTCAAAAATTGGAAAAGACACAGTTGATAACTTGGAATCAATTAACAACACATCAAAATCATTCCCTTGCTTGTTGGTTTGGTAGCAATGAATACTGTGAAAAACTTTTGAAGAATAATTCAATATGTATCACAGTCATTAAACATTATCATCATTCCTTTTTGTTGAAGCAAATATATATAATAAAATGGAGTTGGAAGAGGACTACACCCAGAAATATTTAACTTTATACATAGTTGTATACAAGAAGTATGCAAATACTTCATAATTTTCATACGAACTATTGTCACCTAGCTAGAAAACCCCCCAAAATAATAATGAAAATTGCTATAACTTAAAAAATAGTATGAAAGGTGGATGGATATAAATATCAATATGCAGAATAACAATGGCCATATATAGAGACAGTAACAATTTAAAATGCAATAACATAGAAAATTCCTCTTTATAACAACTAAAACAGCAATTAATATAATACAATCTGTGTCCATATAAAGAAAACAGTAAAATTTTACCTATGCTCCAACAAAGTATATGGAGAGAGAGAACTTTTTCCTATATGATTTAATAATGTACGGTTATTTGCTTTCACACAGTAAAATACAGATGAATAACCCAAGAAAAAATATTTTCACAGAATTTGTAAAACTAATTCTAAAATCCAGACAAAAATAATGATAACAGTTAAGAAGAAAAAAATGGAGTGATGTCTTGGTGGGGGGAGTGGGAAACTTGTCCTATTCAATATCACAACATAATCTGTACAGGTGATATTGGTACAGCAGTTAAAAAAAAAAAAACTACTTAAATAAAACAGAATAGGAAATCAAGAAACAGACTATGTAGAGGAACTTTTATGTTACAATATATTTTGAAGCTCTAAGTAGTGAGGAAAAAAGAAACCAAGAAATAAGTGGAGACAAGAAAATTATTTTGTCAAATAAATTAAAATTCTACCCCAAAACCTTAAACAAATTCCAAATACACTAAATACATAAAAGTAGCAATAAACTGAACAACAAATAAAAACTGAAAATATTAGGTAAAATATATAGATACTTAAAATCATATTCTATGGATTTTGGCTTTCTAAAATTTTCATGGCATCGGTTAATTATAAAAATCAATCAAACGAACAAAAAAAAGGCAAAAATCTGTTATAGTATGTGTATGTATATTATTTATGAAAATATTTCCATCAATGATAATATTAGGTAGTACTTTCTAAGAGTAATTAAATACATGCAAATATTAGGGACAAGGCTGAAAAATTTCACACTTTGAAATATCCATAAAAAAAATTGTGTGAAAATTTCATACAAAAATTTCATTGGTTACCTCTAGGAAAAGTAAGAGGGTGCTTTACTGAGTAATTTTATAATGCATATGCATTTTCATATTGATTATATAATTTAAAATAACTCTTTTCTTTTATTAAATATTTCACGTATAATGCTATTGGTCTCCTTTTTCTAAAAGTCATTGAAGCAATAATTTATCAGGTTTCAAAACAGAACCCTCCTTGCCTTAGAACTGTGTATCTCTTTAAAAGCCCTGCACTCATCTGCTTATCCCTGTGACAACAGCACACTCATGTTTGGGATGTGGATTGGAATGCATGGAGCCCCCATCTTGAGTTTTCTGTGAATTGATTTCTTTTCAGGACTATAGGCCCAAACCACACATTTACCATCACCTCAGTGGAATGGTAATTGAGCACAATATTTAGCAAGCATGCTCTACATGCATTCAAGGAAACAAGCAAGCACATGGATTGTGCCCCCATCTTTTGCTTTTAATGTGAAGCAACAGGAAACAAATTCCACTGAAGTTCAAGGTGGCAGAATTGGTCATACAACAGCCTTGCTGACATTCTTCCAAATAATGGCTCTGCATACCATTAGCAGGTATCCCTTAAAGAATACCAAGATAATGAGCAGGAAATTTCCCTGAGCCTGATCACAGTCTGCCACAGCCACAGGAGCCATTTGGACTAAAAGAACCTTCTTCCATCTTCCAAGTATGAGAGCCAAGTCACTCTTCATTAAGACTCCTTCACTCCTCACTATGTTTCTTCTGCCAATGTTGCCAATGATGAAAAAGTGTTGCCAAAAGCACTATCAAAAATGTCTTCATGGTGCAAAGTTAGAAAATGCTTTGATGTAAGAGGAGGGGTTTATTGCCTTCCTTGCAAGAGCAAAGGATAAGAACTTCCAGGCATGCTCCCAGTCCTCTCCAGATTCAGCTGGCATCTGCCATTTTCAGCTGGGTGGCTGGCTAAGCCACTGCCCACTGGCAGTGGTGTTGGGATTTCCTGGATGCGCCAGCCCCTGGCAATCACTCTGATTAGTTTTATCCAGTGTGGAATGGCCAAGAGCAGATATTCCCCAGGATGATAAATAACACTCATTTAAAGAAATAAGTAGATAAAGTAAAAGCCTATAATTATAAGCTTGGAGAAATTTCCCCTAAGTCTTACTCTACCCAGAGTAATTTTTAGGGGAAACCCCGGAAGACCTTCTAATACAAACAGATCCTCAATTCACTAAAACGATAGTAACAAAGGCAGGCCAGTGCCAACCAGTTCTCACCATACACTCAGTTAAGACTGTTATGATATTTTGACATATTTGTGCCACAGTCACTTTGGGTCTCTGTCTATGCCAGCTTCCTTTGTGGAAGTGATGGTTGCCACATGACCAGGCGCACATAATTGAGGCTGAGAAGCTGCGCTCTCATGTCAGAGAAACTGGTTGAAACTTGTAAATAAAGCAAATTACATGGATATTTGTCCAACAGAAATGCAAATGATTCCCTTCTGTAGAACAGAATATTTCAAAGACTGCAGAACAGTTTTATAACATATTTATATATTTATATAAAATTTACTTTTATATTTACATAAAAGTTTTAAAACTGTTCAACAAGCCACAACTTTGTAACTTTTTGTTGATGCTGAATTGCCTATACTTGGCCTAGCTTTTCAGATTCTCTCTGAATTGATGATAGTAACTTATGAGCTTCTTCATTATTCAATAAATTAAATAACATCTTTGACAAATGTTCATTTTTTTTAAATAATAAATTTTATTTTTATATTCCCCCATACAATTGCAAACGCCCCACTCTGACCCCAATCCTTCCCCTCCCGCCCCCCATCCCCCAAAAAGTGTCTCTGGTTCATAGTTTTTTGTTGATTTTGATTTTCACTTTCTTATATTCATTTTCCTGGTCCCTTATTTAAGTTTTCTAGATTCCTGCTATGAGTGAGACCATCCGGTATTTTTCTTTTTCTTTTTGCCTTATTTCGCTGTGCATGATCCCTTCCAGCGCCATCCATGTTGCTGCAAATTGCATGTGTTTATCTTTTTTGAATGCTGAGTAATATTCCATGGTATATATGTACCACATCTTCTTGATCCAGTCATCTATTTTTGGGCATTTGGGTTGTTTCCAAAGCTTAGCTATTGTAAACAGTGCTGCTATAAACATAGGGGTGCAGGTGCTCTTTGGAATTGATGTTTCTGTGTCCTTTGGGTAAATACCAAGGAGTGGAATTGCTGGATCATATGGAAGCTCTATGTTTAGTAGGTCCAGAAATCTCCACACAGCTCTCCATAGTGGTTGGACCAGTTTGCACTCCCACCGACAGTGCAGAAGAGTTCCTTTTTCTCCACACCCTCGCCAACATTTGTTGTTGCTAGTTTATTTAATATGTGCCATTCTCACTGGTGTGAGATGGTATCTCATGGTAGTTTTGATTTGCATTTCCCTGATGACAAGTGATGTTGAACATTTTTTCATATGTCTGTTGGCCATTTGCATTTCCTCTTCAGAGAAGTTTCTTTTTAGCTCTTCTGCCCATTTTTTGACTGGATTCTTTTCTTTGTTGTTGCTGAGTCTCATCAGCTCTTTGCAGATTTTTGTGATCAGTCCTTTATCATTAGTGTTGGGTGCAAAAATGTTCTCCCAGTTGGTGGGGTTTCTCTTTGTTTTTGTTATTGTCTCTTTTGCTGTGCAGAAGCTCTTTAATTTGATGTAGTCCCAGCTGTTTATCTTCGCCTTCACTATCACTGCTTTGGGTGGTGTGTCTGTAAAGATATCTTTGATGTGCAAATCCCGTAGTGTTTTGCCTATATTTCCTTCTATGTATTTTATGGTTTCAGGTCTTATGTCTAGTTCTTTAATCCATTTTGAGTTGATTTTTGTGTATGGTGTGAGGTAGTGGTCAAGCTTCATTCTTTTGATTGTAGCGACCCAGTTTTCCCAGCACCATTTATTGAACAAACTTTCTTTGCTCCAATGCATAGTCTTTGCTCCTTTGTCAAAGATTAGTTGACCATAAATCTGTGGGTTTATTTCTGGATTTTCTATTCGATTCCATTGGTCTGTATGTCTGTTCTTGTTCCAATACCATGCAGTTTTGATGATTATGGCTTTGTAGTATAGTTTGAAGTCTGGGAGTGTGATGCCTCCATTTCCTTCTTTTTTTTTCAGTAGAGCTTTGGCTATTCGGGGTTTTTGGTGATTCCATATGAATTTCATCAATAATTGTTCTATTTCTTTGAAGAATGCCATTGAGATTTTGATTGGAATAGCATTGAATCTGTATATTACTTTTGGTAGGATGGCCATTTTAATAATGTTTATTCTTCCAATCCATGAGCAGGGGATGTCTTTCCATTTCTTTGTGTCTTCTTCTATTTCTTTTAACAGTGTTTTATAGTTTTCTTTGTATAGGTCCTTTACCTCTTTTGTTAGATTTATTCCCATATATTTGATTTTTTTTGTTTCGATAATAAAAGGGATGGTTTTTTTGATTTCTTCTTCTTCAGATTTATTGTTTGTGTATAGGAAGGCTACTGACTTTTGTGTGTTGATTTTGTATCCTGCCACTTTACTGAATTGATTGATGAGTTGAATTAGTTTTTCTGTGGAGATTTTGGGGTTCTCTATGTATATTATCATATCATCTGCAAATAGTGATAGTTTGACTTCTTCTTTTCCTATTTGGATTACTTGGATGTCTTTCTCTTGTCTTATTGCTCTGGCTAGGACTTCCAGTATTATATTGAAAAGCAGTGGTGAGAGTGGACATCCTTGTCTTGTTCCAGATCTTAATGGAATTGCTTTCAGCTTTTCACCATTGAGAATGATACTGGCTGTTGGCTTGTCATAGATGGCCTTTATGATGTTGAGGTATGTTCCTTGTATCCCAAGAATTTCAAGGGCTTTTATCATGAATGGGTGTGGCACTTTGTCGAAAGCTTTCTCAGCATCTATTGATATTATCATATGGTTTTTATATTTCTTTTTGTTGATGTGTTGGATAACGTTGATTGATTTTCGGATGTTAAACCATCCTTGTGCCCCTGGAATGAATCCAACTTGGTTGTGGTGAATTATCTTATGGATACATTTTGGATTCTGATAGCTAAAATGTTATTGAGGATTTTTGCATCAGTGTTCATTAGGGAGATTGGCCTATAGTTTTCCTTTTTTGTGTTGTCCTTATTCGGTTTTGGTATTAGTGTAATATTGGCTTCATAGAACGTGTTTGGTATTGTCCCTTCCTTCTCAATTTTTTGGAAGAGTTTGTGAAGGATAGGCACTAATTCGTCTCTGAATGTTTGGTAGAATTCATTTGTAAATCCATCAGGTCCTGGGCTTTTGTTTTTGGGGAGGTTTTTGATTACCATTTCAATTTCGCTAATTGTAATTGGTCTGTTTAGGTGTTCTATTTCTTCTTTATCTAGCTTTGGGTGATTGTAGAGTTGTAGGAATTTGTCCATCATCTCTAGATTGTTGAACTTGTTTCCATAACTGTTCATAGTAGTTACTGATTATTCTTTTGATTTCTGCTGTGTCCATTGTGATTTCTCCTCTTTCATTGATGATCCTGTGTATTTGTGCTTTCTCCCTTTTTTCCTTTGTGAGCCTGGCTAGGGGTTTGTCTATTTTATTTATTTTTTCAAAGAACCAGCTCTTGGTTTCATTGATCTTTTGGATTGTTTTTTTAGTTTCAATTTCATTTATTTCTGCTTTGGTTTTTATTATTTCTTTTCTTCTACTGGTTTTGGGGTTTTTTTGTTGTTCTTTTTCTAGATCTTTGAGCTTCGAGATTAGGTTGTTTCTTTGAGTTCTTTCTTGTTTTTTGATGTGAGCTTCTATTGCTATATATTTTCCTCTTATTACTGCTTTTGCTGCATCCCATACATTTAGGATATTGGTGTCCTCCTTGTCATTCAATTCAAAGAATTTTTTTAATTTCTTCTTTGAGCTCCTTGTTAGTCCAGTGGTCTTCCAGTAGTGTGGCTTTTAATCTCCATGAGGTAGGATAGTTCCTTGCCTTCTTTTTATGATTTATTTCTAGTTTGATGCCTTCGTGGTCAGAAAAGATGGTTGGTATGATTTCAATCTTGGTGTATCTGTTGATGTTTGTCTTGTGCCCCAGTATGTGATCGATCCTGGAGAATGATCCATGTGCGCTTGAGAGAAATGTGTACTCCGTTTTTTGGGGGTTTAGTGTTCTATAGATGTCTGTTAAGCCCAAATGCTCTAGGTCCTTATTTAGAGCTTTAGTTTCTTTACTTATTTTTTGTCTTGTTGATCTATCCATTGTTGATAGTGGTGTGTTGAAGTCTCCCACTACGTATGTGTTTTCTCTGATGTCTGTTTTCAGAGAGGAGAACAGTTGTCTGATATATTTTGGTGCATTTTGTTTGGTGAGTATATGTTAATGAGTGTTATTTCTTCTTGAAGTATTGTCCTCTTAACCATAATGTAGTGACCATTGGGGTCTCTTTTTATTTTTTTTGAGTTTGAAGTCTATTTTATCTGATATAAGTATAGCTGTTCCTGCTTTCTTTTTTGGCCCATTTGCTTGTAGGATTGTTTTCCATCCTTTCACTTTGAGCCTATTTTTATCTTTTGTAGCTAAATGTGTTTCCTGGAGACAGCAAAAGGTTGGGTTTTGTTTCTTAATACAGGCTGCAACTCTGTCTTTTTATTGAAGAGTTTAGTCCATTTACATTTAGAGTTAATTTTGATATGTTAGCATCTGTATTTGCCATTATGTTTGTCTTTCCTTTGATTTTATTTATTTATTCTTTTAATTACTTTTTTTTTTTTTTGGTCTTCTTTCGTTGTTATTCGTCCCTCTGAGGTTCTGGCTTTAGGATTCCTTGTAGTATTTTTTGGAGTGGGGGTTTAGTCGTAATGAAATTCCGGAGTTTCTCTTTGTCTGGGAAGGTCCATATTCTTTCTTCATGGAGGAAAGAGAGCTTTGCGGGATAGCGTATTCTTGGTTGGCATCTGTTTTCTTGGAGTCTGTTGACTATGTCCCTCCACTCTCTCCTTGCCCGTAGTGTTTCTTCAGAGAAGTCTGATGTCAGCCTGATTGGTTTTCCTTGAATGTTATCTGTTTCTTCCCTCTTGTCAGCTTCATTATTTTTTCCTTGTCCTGGATTCTTGGGAGCTTTACTATTACGTGTCTTGCTGTGTTTTTCCTTTCGTCGTGGAAGTTTGGTGTTCTTCTTGCTTCTTGTATATCAATTTTCAGCTCCTTCTTCGCATTTGGGAAGTTCTCTTCAATTATATCCATGAATATTTTCTCTGTTCCTACATCTCTCTCCTCTCCTTCTGGAATTCCTATAACTCTTATATTTCCTTTCCTCATGGAGTCAGATAGTTCCCGAAGTCTTTCTTCATTCTTTTTCCTTCGTACTTCTCTTTCCTTTTCTGTTTTGGTTCTTTTTATTTCTGTGTCTTCAAGAGTACTTATTCGCTCTTCCATTTCACCTATTCTGCTTTCATTGCTTTTCCCAGAGTTCTTTAGTTCCTCCATTAATTCTTTGATCTCCTGCATTTCTTTTACTTCCCTCTTTAGGGACTCAATTTCCTTCTTCTGATCTATCACTTTTTTAATCATGGCAATCTTAAATTCTCTTTCTGGAAGGCTCAGAAGTTCTTCCAAGTTGCTGTCGTTGCAATCTGGGGAGTGGTTTTCTTTTTGTGGTGTGCTTTTTTCCTGAGGAGTTGTTAGGTTGCGTGTGGTTCTTCTACTGCCTACTGTCTGTTTTCTAATTTGTCGTATGCGTTGGGACACTGTGTTGCTCGGACTGACTGGCATCTTGGGTGAACTTCTCCGCTCCCGTCTGGCTCTTCCAGGAGCCATCTCTGTCTTCTGGGGGAGCTTTCTGCTGGTTTTAGGCAGTTTTTACTGAAGAAATGTCCCTGTTCTAAAATGGCGAAGCGGGATGCAGTCCCTGCGCCTCCGGTTTCAGGCACACTTTTCTGAGCACCCGGTCTGCCCCGGACGTGGGTGCCTGCTCCCTCTGTGGGCTCAGACTGCTGGTCGGAAGGGGCCTGGCGTGGGCTAACTTCCCGGCTGGCCACTGGGTCCTCCAGAAGCCTTCTGCCCTTTTCAAGCAGTCAAGAAATTTCCTGTTCTATGGGGTGTTAGTGACTTTTTTTTCCCTGGTCGCTAGGTGGCGCCAGAGATCTCTCCTATTGTCCTTGGGGGGCTGTTTTTCGCCTCCCCCCACCCTGTGGGACAGGGAACAGAGCGGGAATGGTAGGGTACACCTCAACAGCTTTGGGGTGCTGTGTCTGCCTTGTGCCCCACCGTCGTGGAGAACCCACGCCCCGAATTTTCGTGCCCCAGGTCTCAGTTCAAAGCCCTCAGTTCCAGGACGCAGGCTGTAGCCCAGTTCAGTGGCGCGGGAATGGCACCTTTTGCACCGCTCCCGTGCCTGGGCGCCTGGTTCCTGCTTACTCAGGGAGGGACCTTCACCTCAGTGAGGCCCTCCGCGCGTCTCCCCGCAAGCCTAGGTCGCAGGCATGGGTACCTGGGCTGCCGCGATCCCGGTCTGCACTTGCTTTTCAAGTGCGCCCCGAGAGCCGCTTTTCCGCGCAAGCTTACTGGCAGCCCAGGCTGTGTGCACGTCTCCCGGGGTCTTTGTTCTTCTCTAATGGCGCCCGGAGCCTTTCGCTCACCGCCACGGCGAATCCTGCAGGGTTCGCCTCAGCTCCCGTTCACGGGGTGTGGTGGCTGCAATAGTTCCTTTCCACTCACAGTCCAGCTTGCTGCATCGTTTGTTCTTGTTGGCCGTTTTGGTTTGTTGTTTTCCTCCTCTCTGCTGGTCGGAGAGTGCCACCTCTGTGGGTTGGGGAGGGGAGCAGGGTTCTGCGCTTTCCTCCCTTCTGGTCCTCTTTTATGGCAACTTTCTTCTTCGGGTAGTTTGCTGGAGTCACCCATTTATCTTCCGTGTCCCAGTTCTTACTGGGACCTGCCGCTTTTCCTCCCTATTAACTTTTTTTAATGGGAGATCTTACTCGCAGCGTCTCCTCACCGCCGTGTTGCTCCGCCCCCTTTTTCCAAATGTTCATTTTTTATTTGCCTGATGATTTCATCTTTTAGACTATTATGTTTAACACATTGTGTTAAATGGTATAAGTTATCATCAGAAAGTATCAA
This sequence comes from Talpa europaea, assembly GCF_964194135.1. Lineage (NCBI taxonomy): Eukaryota > Metazoa > Chordata > Mammalia > Eulipotyphla > Talpidae > Talpa > Talpa europaea. Next base: position 67,780,032 of record NC_140073.1, read on the forward strand.
ATTGTGATAGAAAGATCTTAACAGGGAAATGTTACAATAACAACAAAATAATAGTAATAATAAATGTAATAATACCGAGAGGTTTTGATCTTTGAAAACATGAAAAAAGATCGAAACATCATCATCTACATTTTCCTGCTGAGAATGGAACCACCCACAGAGGTTAATGGTCTTCAGAAATAAGAGGATGGAAGCAAGATAGCTCTGTCAAAGAAAGGAGGGGCAAATATGACAGTGAATAGACAGAGAAACAATGGATGGAACCAGAGCACATAGTTTAGCATACTCTGGAGGAATGGGAAAGTAGAAAGACCAGGGATTCCAGAATATTGGCGGTATTACAAAAAGAAATAAAAACTCATATATATAATCATTTCACTGCCCTCCATAACTTCCAGAGTGGGGGTCTGCCAGGACAAGAAAACTTTCTTATCCAGGAGTAGGTCAGTGAGCCCCAGTGAGTCTACATGTCATTCTGGGTTCATCCTCACAGTCATGCCCACATCCATATATTGGATGAATGAATGACCCTGGGCAGGAATATGGGGATTATAGGGATGAGGCATGAGGCGAGGGAAGGCTTGCTCAGAGAAAAGACTTTTGAGGACAGGACTGGGTATAGATGGCCTGACCCAGTGATTGACAGGAGCACTGCTTCACTCTTTAAAGACCAAGTGAGCTCAATTAGAAATCTGGGACAACGAGGATGGTGGCAGGGAATGCAATTCCTTGAGACTGCATGGAAAGCAGCCTTTTGTGGCTGTTTCAATAGGTCACAGGGCAGGAAAGTACTTGGATCTTCAAGGCGCTAGACATGTGGGCTTTAGTTGTACTTCCAGAAACCTGAATAAAAGAGTGACTTGCTGAACCAAGGTGAGGACATAATCCCCACACACTGAGCCAGCATACATTCCAGGCTCCTTCAAAGGACTGCCTCCCTTCAAATCTCACATTAGCTTTATTTCCATAATAAGGGAGGGAGTCAGGAAATCATCCCTCAATGTATGAGGGACAGAGTCCAAAACCTGCCTCTGGGTGGACTTAGGGGCCACATACCCATCTTACAGCTTACAGCTCTTGGGTTTATAGCCAGATACAAAATTACACAACAACAGTCTTAAAATCTTTCCTGAAGCTTGTACTTCTTGAACAGTGAATGGATCTAACTCATTTTAATGTCCCTATTGTCACACTCAGGACTGAAAACAGGATATGCACTCAGAAAACATTAGTTAAATAAATGATGTCATAAAAATAATATTAGGAAAATGAGGAAGCAGCACACTGTGGCAAATGGAAGAGTACCTGCAACTTACAGAATCTCTTCTCCAATTCAGCAAAATGATGCAAACTCCACTCTGAAAAACTGGCCTTTAAAGAGACTTTAGACAATGAAGAGGCTGATACCAGGGACATGATACTCATTTTTTCTTAAGAAAATTAGCTCAGTTAAAAAATAATGAGACAAGGTTTGGCCTTTTACTGCCACTTTAATCTCAGCGCAAGAGAGGGCAATAGCTGAGGATTGTGCCAGTACAGCTGGCACCCTAAATGTGTGGCAGATGTGGTGGACTTTTAGTTTATTTCATAAAAGTCATGGTACCCTCAGTCATAATTGGAGGCTCCATGGCTGGTCTGTGCACATTCTCTCACAGCCAGGTCCACTGAGTTCTCCATGAACAAGCCTGTCTGTACAGACCAGAGCTGAAGGAAAATAACAGAAACTTCCATCTGGCTCTGCCAATAGCGCTTGTAAGGCGATCTTGTATATGCCATATTACAATCTGAAAATGTCTTTACCTCTGGGGCTGGTTGCTACGACAACTGTGTTGTAACTTCCCCTTTTATAAAGGCTCTACCCCAGCTTTGGAGGCATTCACACATCAGATAAATTACCATTTGGGGACTCTTGTGCTGATTTGTGCAAAAAAAGGATAAAGCCAAGTGAGAAGGCAGCATCACTTCCCAAGAGCTAGCGCAGCTATTGAATATGTCCTTTAAACGTCAAATCCCCCTATTTTCCAGGCAGAGAAATGCCTCATTATCTTTCTGACAGGGAGGGAGCCCATGTCAACTCCCACTTGAACTTGTGTGTGGCTTGCAACTCCTATTTACTAAACTTTAATAGGAAATTCCAAGTGGGAAAAGAAGTGTCCATGGCCACATTTAATCTTTGCAACGGATTAATGAGGCATTGTCTATTAAGCCCAGTGGGCAGATGGAACAGTGAAGGCTCAGAAAAGGAAGTGACTTTCCTGAAACCACACAGCCTGTAGTGGAAGAACCAGTGTCTGAAACTTTGCATTCATTCACCTTCATTAAACACTGAATATAACAGAAAACTTGGATTAAGCTCAAGGACATAAAGATAAATTAGATACTATGTCTTTCCACAGGAAACCACTAGAGGAGGGAGGGACAATAATTAGGTAATTTTGACCCAACATGATGGGTGTGCCCTGGAGGGGAAAGGAAGGAGTACAGTTCCCGTTGAGAAGAGTTCATCTGAAACACGAAAAATCTGTATCTTCAATGATGTGGAGTCTGCCAGGTAGGTCAGGATTGGGGTGTCCATCCTAGTTAGGGAACCATCGAAGGGGTATGAATGGAAGCAATGCAAATAAACTCTAAGGAACTTATCTGCTTTAAAGAGTATTTTGGAAAAGAAAGTGATGGCTTTAAAGTGTGTTTCGAAGACTTTAAAGATCATCCTTGGAGGCACAGAATCAATTTCACTTAAGAAAAATTTCTTTGAGGGCCTCCCTGGTGGCCTAGGGGTTAAGTCTCAGCGCTACCACTGCCACAGCCTGCGTTCAATCCCCAGCCAGGGAACTAACCCACACATGGCACAGCAGACCCCTCCTGTCTCGCCAGCTGCCCCCCTCAGCAGCTTATTTCAGTAGATCTGTCTGTTCTGCTCCCTACTCTTTCTCTGGTGGATCCTCTCACCCCCCGCAACAACTCTATCCTACACCTCAGTTCTTCTGCACATACATAAAAATAAATATTATTTAAAAATGAAAGTTACTTTGATTTTAAAAAGCACATCTGTCCATGCATGCATGTGTGTATAGGTATGCATGCATTCATGTGTGTTTGTGTGTGTTGCACAAGAAATTTATCTGGTATTGCATCAGGTTACATTCTCCAGTAAGTGGGCTCTGAGATGAAACAATAAAGGCAATATTTTTTCAGGGGGTCCCTTGGGAACCACGCCTATGAACAAAAGGAAGCTGTAGTGGGTGAAGGGGACGTTGGCTTGACACCAGCCTAGTGTACCCCACAGGAAGCACCAGAGCTTGAGTAATGTACCACCTGGAACCCCACTGCCAAGCCCTTTATACCCTAGACTTAACCTGTCACTGTATGTGAACTCCCCTGGAAGGCCTGACATTATCCAGGCATCTATCTATAGCTCAGAAAGTTCCAGAAGGGGCAGACACATGAGAACTGTCTAATAACAGAACCTGCAGTGGCAGGGAACCTCCTTCTTGAAGGGGACCTGGTTAAAGTGGCCCAAATCTACCACAGGTTCCTGGGCCTCTCGACACCACAGACAGGGCCTGTGACGACCCTCACCCTTTCACCTTAGAACTGGATGATGAATCAGAAACGTGAATTAAAATATGGCACTTTGGTGCCTCCCTGATGGCACAAGGATTAAAGTCTCAGCGATATCAAGCTATCACCAGCCACTGTGGCATGAGTTCGATTCCCAGCAGGGAGCTGACTCACATGGTACAGCAGACTTCTCCTGTCTCGCCTACTACCCTCGGCAGTGTATTTCAGTAGACCCGCCTGTTCTGCTCCCCATTCTGTCTCTGGTGAATCCTCTCACCCTCAGCACCTCTGGCCTGCACCCCAGTTCTTGTATGCATATATAAATAAAAATAAATCTTTTTAAAAAGTAAAATATGGTACTTAAATCTTCTACACAATCATCTTCACCTGCTCAAGTGATTGTGAAACCAAGTCCCCTCTCCCTGTATCTGAAGGAAATTGGTAACAAAATGAGAAGAGTGTAAATCTGCCAGTTACACTTTGCAGAGGGTTTTGATTGCATCTTCTCCATCACTCTGCTCCAAGGCTTTCATCTCCTCCTCTGAGTCACCAGTTTTGTCACCAAAGTCTTACAGGAGACAGACTGTCAGAACCCTCGGAGTGACTGCATCAGCCCACCTGCCTGGGTCTGCGCTTTCCGACCTGGACTTTCTCTGGTCATTCTAGTCACATCAGCTTAAAGTCTCCTTGACTTTGGACAAAGGACAAAGAAAATCTCAGTGAGAGACAAAAACTGTCCCTTAGATTGGGACCTTAATGCCCAGGAAGCTTGGTGTATTTTCCAGTAAGTTCTGTCTTGAGTTTCTTTATATATATATATATATATATATCACTCCAGTGCCATATAAATGATGCTTTCCTGTTTGCTTCTTTTTTTCACTGAGTTATAAATTTCAACAATCATCACTGCCAGGAGTCCAAAGGACTGCTTCTAACTATGAGTTTTTTGTGTAGTCTACATCTCAGAATGTTTCTCCCTGACTGCCTGAGAAAATAATACCATACTGCAACTGCACTCTCCTTACAAAAAAAAAAAATAAAGAAAAAGAAAAAGAAAAAAACAAAACAAGACATGCAGTATATGTTGCCAAAGGCAATCAATCATTATCAATCCAATGTAGACCATTATATGTGAAATGTCCTTCAGTTAAAGCTCATTTAACATAAAGAAGATGTACATGAATGTTTAAAAAAAACTTTCTGGAACATTTTGGGATTGTGAACACTAAAATTGGTTATCGTGAATGGCTAAATGTATTCAACTCTCAATATCTTCAAGAAGAGCGAATACTTGGCTCAATTGATGACTTAATCATTCACTTCTCTGAATATAAAAATAGAACCAGTGTTCTTTAAAACATAAGCTATAAGAATCTGAATTTATGGTACAGTGGCCTTGAGGAAGGAACCTTCACAAAGTACCACCTGGTTCAGCACTGTGTTTCTCTTTGGAGGAGCAATTCTTTATTTTTTTAAAGATTTATTTATTTATTTGTAGAAGAACTGGGTGCATGCCAGAGGTGTGGAGGGTGAGAGGATTCACCCGAGACAGAGTGAGGAGCAGAACAGGCGGATTTACTGAAATATACTTCTAAAGGGATCAGGGGGCCAGACGGATGTTTGCTGTGCCATGTGGCTTAGTTCACTGGCCAGGGACTGAACTCAGGCCACAGTGGTGATAGTGCTGAAACTTAACCCCTAGACCAAGAGGGAGGCCCTGAGAAGTAATTCTTGAGCAGCTGCTAGATGTTCCTCTAGGCGCCAGCTATGCGGCCACGCAGCCAAATACTCCTGGGGATTGCCAGCTGCTGTTCTAAGCTCTCCTACAAACTTTTTAAACTAATAGAGTAATTTCTCTCCTATTACATTAACATGAGAAAGCATGTATTAGTTTATTTTACTAAGAATAATGACTCAAGTATACTTGACATTTAACTTGAAAAAGTAAAGTTTTTTTTAAAAAATAGACATTATAATCTTTTATCTTTACAACATTTCTATGATGTTGAAAAGATAATTATTTCACTTTCTGTTTCATCTTTGACATAATGATAAGCATCATCTTTCATGCACAATGACATTGTGTCATAAATATGCTACTAGGTGAGTAACCAATTATTTCTTAACGTGAGGAGAATATATATGTCCTCCCGTGGTAAGAGACACATTATCTCCTCTGCAATTCAAACCTCTACTGTAAGGCATCAGGAAAGCCATTTTCCAGAGGCATTCACAAAATGCAATGTAAGTGACCATCCTGTGGAGAGACTGTGGAAAGACATCTGTGTGTGGCCACATTTTGCCATAGAGCCCACTGAGTTCTACATGCTTCCCCAGATACAGGAATAATAACCCCCTTCCAGTATGGAAGGAGGATTAGCATTTCCAGGGATCTCTGCAGACTTAATGGTTCATCAAGTCTTCTCCCCAAGGACTTGTAAGTGGGGAGTAACTTCAGATTATTTTGACACCAAAACCAGCTGGACCAAAACAAGAAAAAAAAGAAAAAAGGAAGAAGGAAGTTAACTCAGACATAAGTGAAACTCACAGGCCCACACATTTACTAATGTCTACTCCATAATTAAGCATATTTGGAAAGAGGTCAGATTTGGGGAGAATGAGACCTTTTCCTGATGTCAGATACAAAACAAAGAGGATATGGATTATTGCCATTCCTAATCTATATATGGAGTCAGAGGATCCTCAAGTCTTATATGATCAGCTATTAGACTTTTGATTTTTCTTCTGCAGGTGGAGCATGGGTGAACATAGGCTCTTTGTTCCTCTAGCAAACTCCATGGCAGTTGGCAGTTGTTCTACATCCATACTCAGATCTCCTCATCCCACTTTCAGCAGTGAAGTTATCTTAATTTCTCTTGCCTCCTTCTTACATTGATGGGCACACTTCTAGGGAACTACAAAGCAGAGACTTCTACTTCTAAGAGTTCCAAAGATATAACAACCACATGCTTGCAGCATACACTTCAGAAGTTGCACCTAAGAAATTTTCTCCTACTCTTAAAGAAATGTGACCAGGGAAAAAAGCATGCTTGTAAATGCCTGAAACTATCCTGGTGATAAAAGTCTGAAGTTGGTTCTGGGAATCCAACACGCATTGACTCAGCATCAACTTGTCACATTTAAAAGACAGAGATGAGAAGAGAGACACCATTTTCTATAAAATTCAACCTGTTTCTGGTAGTTAGGAAGCTGGCATGGGCACACCAGTGGGCCAGTGATCATAATGCCCAGTGATGCTTTGTTTTGATTGAAAGATCCTTCAGTGACTACAAATATCTAGACAGACATATCCAAATTAATATGTAAGTACTGCCAAATTCAATCAATCCTAGCAAAGTACACACTAATTATTTCTTTTGTGCCTAACAAAAATAAATTCCCAGTGTCTCTAAATTTCTGAATAATAGGAGATGTGATTCTTCATTTTGGCTGCTAGAGCTGAGTTTTCCTTTGTTTTTGAACCACTGAATTATACAAAATGGAAAGGCTGGGACTAGTTTTTTCAGCCACCTGACTTTTCTGAATGGACATATCACTGAATGCTAAACAAGAAAATCCAATCCAAAAGAAAGAAAATGACTTCCAACAGCATCTTTTCATCTTCAAGTACATTAAGACCAATTCAATAAAGCAGAATAACATCCGAGATGGAACTCATTGGGGAGAAACACAGCAGTAAGAGGTACTCTTGGTGCAGCTGAACTTGACTCCTGTAGAAGCGAGCTTTTTCCTCTGCTCCCATGATCAGCCCCTACAAATCATTTTATTTCTGATCAATCTGAGAAGTCTGGAGTTAAAAACCTGTCATAAGATACATGTGCCTCTTTTTCCCTTTAGACTCGCACAAAGTTTATCACATATTCAGACCATATGATAATTACAGAGCTACCTGAAATTTGTATAAAAGGATTTTAAAATCCTATCTTTAGATATATCTTTCAGTCAGAAAGACTCAGAAATGCTGCCTGAAAATAAATTAAACTTTGGCATGGAATATAATTTATGAAAATTGCATACTACTTGCATTGATTTCACCAAAAAAAGGTATTAAATCTTGATGACTAACAAATATCTTCACAGAAATAAAATGTAATGTTTAAATAAAATTAAAACAGCAATATAAATTAAAAAATATTTTAATAGTAAATCATACCACTTATATGGGTTACTAATTAAGCAAATGACTTGAAATCATAAAAATGCTTTCAATCAATTATATCTTAGCTTCTGGTAGATATCTAAAACCTGACATATGAAGAAAGAAATATTATTTCCGTTAAGAACAAAATACATAACATATTCTGTAACTTCTTTTTCTTCAGCTGCTGTGTTTTCATTGACATATTTCTCTGAGTTAAAAGTTACACAAACCCAAATTTAAAAAAGGAACAACTGAGAAACACTCATTGATTTCACTTCCCAAAGACAAATAAAAAAGGAAGGAAGGAGGGGAGGAAACTAAACTTGATCAACCAGCAAATTTTGTGATGTATTTATACTACTATTCTAGGAATTTGAAGTTCAAATTTTGTATAATAGCACACACTTTGTTTTGATATCATAATACTCCTAATATTGACACACCATACTGCACTTAAAAGTTTTGTAAGTCCTGCTCAAGTCACTTTCAAAGAATCCTTTGTAAATTAGAATGGAGAGGGAAACTTTGAATACCTCAATTAATATCATTACTAATGTGGTTTAATTCATTTTTTTCTCTGTCATACACACACACAGAGACACACAACTGGTTCTGAGCGCTTTGAAAAAAGGTGACCAGGCACAATTCATCTTCTAATCTCCTGACTTGTTTTAGGTACCCAATGATGATGGAATGAATGAATGAATGAATGAATGAATGAATGACTGTGAATGTCATCTGAGTCATCCTAAACTCCACTATTGCAGTAGCAGTCAGTTCAGATGAACCACTTGTCTAATGGTTGATTCCAAGTGTCCTAGAAAGAACGACCAGTTAGAGACATAGCTTTGGGACCAGGGCTGCCTTTCTGTGCAAGTGTAAGGCAGCCTCCTAGTTTAAAATACAATAGTTCTTTCCTCCACTATAGTACTGGCTATATTTTATTGCACTGTTATTGATACAAGAATCAGGTATCACTAGGGAAGTTCAAGTATGGGAGGTAAAATCATTCACTTAAATTTAACACTAAGATGAAAATAAATGACATGTCCTTATTCTCAGAGCGGTTTTGATTATGAGGATGAAAAATAATAGGGATCTGTAGACATGTAAAGCTAATATATTCAAGGAGAAAAAATGCAGAGTCTGAGACGAACTCAAAATTTGCTAAAGGGTGGCATAATATTTTATTGCTGTGGCTAATGAGGCTAGAAGGGAACACTTTATAGAATTAAATTTATAATTATAAATGCTTTATGATATATTTTAATCATTTCCTAGAGGAGATTATGCTTAGTGAATTAAGTCAGACATGGAAAAGACAAACATGGTATGATTTCGCTCACATGTGGTGCACAGAGAAACAACAAAAATGAATGAACTAGATAAGACAAAATATGTACCTTTACAATCTAAGACTGATTTGTGATTACCAGAATGGAAAGGGTGTGAACAAAAGGGTCAATTGAGCGTGGAGGAGACTTTGGATTTTCAGTGATGAACTTAATGTGTAACACACATGTTGTTTTTTAATGATGCAGACCTGAACGTTACGTAATATGAAATTATAAAGCAATATGACTCTAACAAGAAATAATTTCCTATTTATTTAAAATAAAATAGCAGTTTTCCTTGAGCCTGGTCACACAGTTGTCTTATAGGGTCTTTAGCACAAAAGGTGTTTGAAGATTCCTCCTACCTACAAGCAACTGGCTGTTCAGCTGCAATCGGAAATGACCATCCTCTGAAGTCGCCCTGGTTATCTTTGGGAGGTTGTCCACCTGGAGTGAAGTCTCTTTGAGGTTCCTCTCGGCTTGGATGTAATGCCACTGGTTGTCATTCAGAGGAGAGGGAGACTGTACTACAAGCTCTACAGGACCATTCCCAACATCGATGGCAAAAGTGATCTCAGAAGGAGCTGAAACCAAAAAACAGGGAAACAGAAAGCAGGATGAAGAGAGTTTCTGGTGCTGCTGGAACACAAATCAAAGACATACTGAATTAATGGTATACATGACTGTAAGTCAACAGCTTGGTAGAGAGGCCTTTAGTTTAAATCCTTGCAGATTAGAAATCACCATTAACAGAAATTACCAAAGTTTTTTTTGGCCTATTTTGTGAAAATTTAGGAATGAAGATAGGTAACTGGATCACAAATTCTAATCCTATAAACATGCATCAGTCTCATGGTACTGCATTTCCTGGGGCTGTAATTGTTTCAATAGTAACAATAGCTCACAGATTTCCGTAGATATTAGGTCATCGAGGCAGCTCCAATCCTACAGGAAGAAGATCTATGCTCTGAAAAATCCCAGTGCTCTCTTCCATGCTATTTCATGGGGAAAAAAATCATATAAATCCCATGATTTTAAAACAAAAAAGGAAAACTCAGAATGTTTAAATGCCTTATCCAAAGAGACATCATTTCAAGCAGTGGTGTGGTGGTTGGAATCAAACCCAGGCTCTCACCTTGATGTTGGGTTCTTTTCATGACCCTTTCTGTTCCTTTATAACAATCTGTGTATCACTCATGGCAGTTAGTCAGGCATAAAAATACTGATGGAGAAGGAGGAAGATGATGTTGGTAGTGATAATGGCAAAGGTGTAAGGGCAGTGTCATGGTGATATTGCTGATGATTGTGGTGATGCTGCTGCTGATGTTAGTGGTAGCAGAACTAGTGATGGTGGGGATACAGTGAGAGAGAAAGCTAGTGGGCAAATGAGGACAACAGTAGTTAGAATGAACTGCTAAGCTCTGTATTAAACATGGCTAAGCTCTGCATTAAACGCTGACTTGTAGGTTTTCTCATTTTAATCTTTAAAACAACCTTATCATAAAGACGTTATTTTGATTTCCATTTCTATAAAGTTTAGAGAAATATAATTGATTCAAAGTTTTCCAAATAGTAAATAGAACCGGACTCCCAAAATAGAAATCTTAACCATTTTTCTCTCTAGAGTATGTATTCTTGCCTTGTTCATCATTACATAAAACTTTTCTAAATATGAAGGTTGTGGAGCAGTAAATTAGAAATTGAATTTGAGAAGACGATCCCATTTTCAGTAACTGGAGCCTCCAGATGCCAGATCTTCCTTTCCTTTTCACCACTTTGTGATGCCTCCTCTATTAAAACAGGACATGGGTATTTATTTGACAAAGTTATCAACTTGGAGATGTAACTATCAGTGCTCACAAAAAAGTCAAACACCAGCCTGGTGTACCTCCTTCTCAGCCTTTAAACTCCTATCTAATACGCACCCCATCTTACCCAGGGTTGGTATAAGAAGTTCCCAATATGGGAAGTTTCAAATAACTCTGAGAACTGCGAATGCTTTGCATTTTGATGAACATGACCCTGACCATAAAGACATACAATATGGAAGAGACCTTAAAAATGGACTTTGGGATGACTATGATCTAAGGCAGATTTTCGACCTCAAGCCTCAGTTTTCTCATTTGAAAAATTGGAATGAAAACAATACTGATCATCAGGTTGCTTATCAATTAATCCTGATGAAGTTCTCAAAACTGTTGAATAGGATGTGCTCTGTGAGAGACTATCAGAGTTGGCATGGTTCACCAGCGCAAGTAAATTGTCTTTGCCTCATGAACCTATGCACTAAAGAAACTGAGTTGAAGGGGGAAAAACTGGATTCAACCATAAAAAAGATTAATTAAGAATGAAGGTGGCCCTGTGATTCACTCACTATTTCTTCAGATTTTTTATTTAAATATTTTTTGATTTTTATTTCCTTATCTTTCTCTTTACATTTGCAGAACCTTAGCTTTTTTTTTGTTTTTTACGACTTATTTATTTATTTATACAAGCACTGGGTACAGTCACAAGCGCGGGAGGGTGAGAGAATTCACCAGAGCCAGAGCGGGCAGCACAGCAGGCAGAAGGACCCAAGTACACTGCTGAGGGGAGCAGTGGGCGGCAGGAGAGGTCTGCGCTCCATGTGGGACCCGCTTAGGGCGGGGAGCAGCCGGGGATTGAACCGGCGCCCCAGAGGCCGCAGGCAGCTTCGCAACCCAGCGCTCAACCGCTGCGCCACCGGGGAGGCCCCTCTTATTCAGATTTTTGATACCACCTCACTGCCCCACATATCCTGAACCCAGTAAACCCTGAGAGATGACTCATCTCTAGATTTATTTATCTCTACAAGACACAGGTAAAGACTGATGAAAACTAGAGGGGAGAAAGTGCAAAGATTTTGCTAGCTGTCTTCCTGCAAAGATGCCCTTGTGAAGTTCTGCTCAGGTAGCATATCTCTGTGGAAGTCTTGCTGTACCACTTGTCTGAGTTTATCTGTGCTCCAACACTTCCCCCTCTTTTGAATAATGATCTGTTTATTGACTGTCTCTCCCACTACTCTGCAAACTCTGGATGAACACCTCATTTATTGGACACATAGCACCTAGCACCAGGCCACGTATAGAATATAGAATAAGTTCTCATCAAACTAAATTTCCATTCCTTTTTTTTTTTTTTTTTTTTGCTCGTTTTAAAACAAGGCATTGTGTTCCTTGGAAGAATCTTTTACAATTATTATTGTTTAACAGTATTCAAGTCACTATTAGAGAACCACTCTCCTAGACTGAGGGAGGAGCGGTAAAATTAAATAATAGCTAGAGTGCATTGAGGGCCTACCATGATCCAGGCACTCAAGCATTCTTCACAAATCAGCTATTCACGCCTTTCTACAATCTTATAAAACAGGTAACATTTATAGATAAGGGACTAGAACAGGCAGCTGCTAAGTTGCTCCAACACAAATGGGAGTCAGAATTTAAATTCAGGTGTTATGTTTCCAAAGCTCACTTTTAACCCATCTTCCTATGACAAAACCTGCATCCTCAAAGCATATGGGCAGCCAAAATTAGAATAAATAAAGTAGGTGACTTGTTACAATTGAATGAAAAAAAATGTTAGTAAATGGATGACACCAATAACATTGACAAGTGACACTGGACAGGGCACCTGAGTCAAGCATAAGGTAGCTCCAACCTACTGGAGAGATGGACCTGACTCAGTGGTCTTGGATGGAAAAAGCTGGAAGCACTGGGCAGTACAGCTCTATCATAATTTTACTTTTTGCCTCTCCTTCCCCCAAACACCCAACAAATATTCCCCCTCATTATCTACTCCCTTAGTGTTCTAGACAAAGCTAATATATCATCTTAACCTCTATGGGTTTTCTTTTTTTTTTTTTTAAGATTTTATTCATTTATACAAGAACTGGGGTATAGGCCAGAGGCGTGGGAGGGTGAAAGGATTCACCAGAGACAAAGCGGGGAGCAGAACAGGCAGACAGACCAAAACATTGCTGAGGGGAGCAGCGGGCGAGACAGGAGAGGTCTGCCACACCATGTGGTTATCTCCCTGGCCAGCCAGAAATCGAACCCGTGCTGCAGAGGCTGCAGACAGCTTCACAGCGCTTCGCTCAACCTGTTGCACCACTGGGGAGGTCTCCTATGGATTTTCATCAAGGCAGACACTGTGTTAAGAACTGAGAAGGCAAAGATGAATGCAACAAGATGAGCCTACAGTTGCCTTTTGAGAAGACTGACAAAGAAGGTACATACTAAGTGGAGGCAAGCATCACAGACATAAGAGAGTGACTACCAAGTACTGAACTTAGCAGGGAGAAGTGACCACTATGCTCCAAGACAATCTTCCGTGGAACCCACACGGCAACATGACTCACAGCAATTGGTCCTGAGCTTTATGAATATAGAGTTGTTACTCCTTTTCTGTGTCCTCAATCCCACTCCACTTCAGGTATGCAGGAGAAAGAGGAAGGTGCAAGACCTTACTGTGTCACTTTACCTCTCTAAACTTCCATGCACTCATCTATAAAATGAGAAATATAAGCTAAGAAATATCGTTGAAGATAGTTTGAGACATGTACTCTTTGAGGATCTGATGACAGTTAAAGTTCCTTTCTCCAAAAAAAAAAAGCATATCCAGTTTTCCAGAAGTTTTCAAGGACTTCTGGATTGTTCTATATCTCAAAACAAGGGAGAAAATAATTCTCTGTTGTGCTAAGTTCTAACATTCTTGGTTCTTGAATTAATTTCATAAAGGAAAGTAAGAAGCTGCTTCAAAGGAACAGAGAGATGGGTTGTATCTGGGATTCTGACTCCCCTTGTATGGCTCCGCGTCTCTCACTTACCTGCTCTCGGCTACCTTCCTTGGTTGTACACTGGACTAGGAGCTGAATAAAGATGATCACAGTACAGTATAAGATTATTTGAAGGTTAAATGAAATAATGAAATGAAAAAAGAACCACTTTTGGAAATAAACTGGACATAGGCACACATGTATATCACATATATGTAAAGATAGCAATAACTAGTCTAGGTTATTAACCTCAGATATCTATAACGACATATGAAATACACCTTTCTCTCCATTTTCCCCATGAGTTTGAAAGGTAGCACAGTATCCAGGTTTAAAATGTCATTTTAAAATAAGAATTACTTTGAACTGAAGGCAAATGAAAAGAAACAGAGTCAAGGAGAGTTTCCTGCCCTTCCCCTATTTGACTAGAAACAAAATACAAATTGATAAAGGTGTCCTTGCTCTCCTGTCTACCAAGGGTGAATTAACAACCAGAGCTAACTTTAGACTCTATCAGCCTAGAGATGATGCCAGAGGAATATACACAACAAACTTTATTAACTAGTCTTTATCTCTCATTTCAGAGGTCTACTGTTGGAGGTGGCCACCCCGCGTAGTGAGCAGAAGGGCCTTGACCCAAGTCCCTAAGACATTTGAAAATACATGCATCTCGGAGGAAAACCTCTGGGTGACAGGACTTAGAGTTGAGAGCCTGGAAGTGACCTGCGTACATCTCCACAGTTTGAGAATAACAAAAATAATGAGCGAACTTCCCAGGCTCTAGCTAGGGGGCAATAAGATTATGTGCGTGAAAACTAACCACCTGGTACCCTACTGTCTGAAGTAAATAGATAATAGTAAGAAAATAGACTAATCACTCATACATGTTATCATTATGTGGTGGTATGCTTTGATGTTACACCTGCTGCAATTAAAATAATATATAATGAGCACTAAGACAATAAAGATTTACTGCATGCTAGACATGACAGTCCCCCATGTCTGATTTCCCTCACAGTCGTGTCCCAGGTTCGGACTCACTAGAAGTCCACAGTTTACAACTGTTTTAAATTTTCCTACCATTTTTCATTTTATTTCTTCATAAATGCATTATTCTTTTTTAAAGATTGTATATAATCTGGAGTTCTAAACCACTTTTAGGAGTTACTCATGAAATAAACATGTTAATAAGTATCTGTTTGTTTATTTCTTACTAATCTGTGTTTTATCATAGAGACCTCAGCCAACATCTCACTAAGTAATGTTAAAACTTATTTTCCCCTCCTATAGATTTTAGGGAATTCTAGCCTCCCTGCCTGTAGGGAGTAGGACACCAGTAGGACAGAGCCTAACAGAACCATTCTGTAATCTGTAATCTATATTTCCTTGGCCAGTTTATACTTGGTCAGAGGAGTTTCATATCAGGAGAATGCCATGGGGAGTTGGCAAAGCTGTGATTTCCCATTAACTGAAGCGGGGCTCTCCTAGAGGGAGAGCTAGCCTGAGATTCAAGTAGATATTCAGAAGTGAGAGCAGAGAGAGAAACCAAATAGACCACTGATAACAATGCTAAAATGCTGAACCCAACTAGAAATGGTGTCCCGCCAATAACAATGCTAAACTGCTGAACCCAACTGGAAATGGTGTCCCACCGATTCTAGACTTAGTCACAAGTTCCAGTGAGTTTTCAACCTTATCTCTACAGTTCAGATTGTGTTTTCTGGTTTGGAGCCAAATACATCTGGTTGGCGTATGTGTGTCACCAACACCATTTTGCATAAATAAGCACTGGATTGATGAGAAAAAAGTTGCTCGAAATTGAATTTACAGAAACAAAACTTTGAATTCATACTGAATTCTAAACAATAGGCTTTGTGCGCTTTGTCGAACTGACTCTCAACAACAAGCTCTTAATGAGTGTTCTTCCTCCTCCACTCCAAAATATCCATCTCGATCTCTAGAGCCATTGTAAGATAATGGTCAAAATAGCTGTATTTTTTTCACAGTTCCATTTGAAAAATAGTGATCACTAAGTCTTGAAGACAAAGGGGCACATCTTGCCTTTCACAATCTCAGGACTACCAAATCCAAATGTTGTAAATGGAAGTGATCCAGAAAGAAGTGGACCGAAAATTTCAAGCATGATTCTGTCCAACGAGTTAGATATATTAACTTTTGAAGTTTCTGCTCCAATGGTTAAAAAGGAATATTCCTTTGGGATAGGATAGAAATCTATTCTGAACTACTACATCAGTTAAAAGGACATTTCCTAAGAAAGTGATTTACAGATCAGGGTGAAAATTCCATCTGCATAAAAGGCACAGGGTGAGTGACTATTAATAAGGAGTGCAAGAAAACCCTCACTTATTTTTCTTAATCATTTTAGTAACTACTAAACAAAGTATTTCAGGAAATTATAAGACCTTATGTTTTCGAATATTTTAAAGAAAATCTCCAAAGTATATATTTTCTGATTTGGTGGTAAAATACAACAATGCATACTAAATTTTTATCAAAGTTAATACCTGCATTTAAACATTCGTGTACAAGTCAAAGAACAAAAAATAGTGCCATAAAGTACAAACAAAATGATCACTGAAATGTAATTAACACTAAATCATCACTCATTACCTTGTGATAATATGCCCTGACATTTGCTGCTGCTTTAATGAATCAAATGGCCTTGGGGCCTGATTTTTATTAAATTTACATTGAGTTTATTATATCTGCATTATGAAATGGTTGGCACTCTACCCCATACTTTCAGAGCCTGGCCAAGTTAGGTAAAAGGAATCTTATTTCACACCAAAGCCACAAGAGCTTCCTCCCATTAATAGTCTAAATCATTGGAGAAAAGGAGGTTAAAACTACCAATTAAAGAGATCTCCTTCCTTGTATGTGTTTTGCTGCAAGTGCAAAAGAAACACTTAGATGCTTAGTGATTTTCAGGATACTTATATAAATACTCAGTGATCTCTTTTAGCCAGCATTTTTGTTTCTTTCTGGAATGCTCAAATTTCGAGACTCTGTTGCTAAGACAATACTTATGCTTTCAAGGGTAGTCCATGCAATCACATCATTAGAGTAATGTGTCCAATTGTCTCAAGAAAACATGCATTAAAACACAGATAAGTGATGTAGCTAATGGCAAGCTTGATACTTTGTGTTCATGAGGATACCACAGGTAAGACAAAGCGAATAATCACCCAGTTGTATGAAAAATAAGGGGCTACACAGAGAGCAAATAATCTGAAAAGCTAGAGAATAACTGAAAGTAGATTTCTTCTTTATCTTTACCATGTACCATTCTTAACATTTTTGGTGATAAAACATTCCTTCACCAAAACAAAACCCAAAAAACAACAATGTTACTTTCTAAGTTCTAACAAATGCTGAAATTAGTGTTAATTTTTAATAATAAATATCTAGGCTTCAAATCAGCACATTTCATTACTTACCACCTAATACATATTATTTGAAAGAGGAGAAGTTAATATAGAGAATCGCCGGTATGCCCTTGACTTATAAACAAGTTTACTCAAATATATGTATTTATTTTCAAGTGTAAGAACTGCTATTTTGATTTTTTAATTTGACAACTTCTGTACTACATTGCTTAACTCAAATATACTATTAATATGTTTGAATATATAGTGGCATCAGAGTTTTAGACATGAATTGCACCCAATGAGAGCGCAAGCAATTCCAGCTCTTTTCACCAAACAGAAAAGTAATTTGTGATGAATTTCCTGCTGAAAAAATATTTTAGTGTTTCCTTATTTTTGAGAGTTATTTAAGGCTAAAACTTTTCCTGAAAAAAATTACATGGACATTATAATTTCTGAAATGTGAAATTTTTGAAAATTAGAATTTTTAAGTCACTATCAAATTTATTTGCATGTTTAAACCTTTAAAAAATTGTGTAAATATTGATTAAAGTGAAAAATGTCTTAATTTAAATTTAATAAAATGTATTATTTGATTAATATAAGAAAATTGATGGGTAATTCTGATTATACTTTTTAAGCACATGAATATGCAAAGAAAATCATATTTGATGAGGCCATAAACAAGTTTATAGAAGTTAAATCTAAGAAACAGAAAATTTAATGTTATTATTAATTGAATTAAAAGAATATGTAGGTATATCTTCCCCTAAAATTAAAAAAAAACATTAATATATTATTATTGAACTGTAACATTTTATTGTCATGATTAAATATAAAATCTTCAATAATATGTCATGATTACTTATAAAATCTTCAATAATATATTTTACCACCTACATTTCTATTTTTTTTCATTTCACTTCATTATTAGTCCTAAATATAACTTATAAATAAGGGATGGGATATTAAGAAATGTCCTAATATCAAATTGACTGGATGTCCACTTCCCAAAATCAAATTTACTACATACCCTACTGTTGATGATGAAGTGGAAGAAAAATAATTACAACTGTGATTGGGTCATCATAAACTCCTAGTGGTAGGAAATATGTCAGGAAAATGACTTTCAAAGGAAAAATGCAACAAAAAAAGCAGACACTAAATATGAATACAATGCATAATACTTTCACCCTTACCATGGAAATTGCAATAACAAAGAGTCCTGTAGCATGGAACTAAGCATGGATCAGACAAGCATGTACTAAGAACTAAGCATGGATCAGGTGTCTTTGGGAATTTTTGGAATGCACTATTCTGAAGAGAGAATGAGTAAATACGGAGTGGTAATAAGAAGTCATAAAGCATCAGAAAGAATTAGAAATTATCACTGCTAATTTTACAGTTATCCAGGGAAAGTAATTTGATAGTACAAAAATATGCACTAATAGTTGGTGGCAAAGATATGGCTAAAACTTCTTCTGTTAACCAGTTACATTAAATTCATAAATGAGGTCACTTACAGCTTATTTCAAGTCGGATGAAGTCTTTAATGCCAAGATTTTCTAGGAATACTCCAGATAAAGCCGTGGTTTTAAAAAAGAAGGAAATGTCAGCACTGAATTCCGCATGGAGGGTAGGAAAGTGGAGATAAGAGGCTTCTGTGTAAAATGAGACAGCGTTCCAGAAGTGTCCTGCAAATGAGAAAATCCTTAAGAATGGTTCGTTGTTTTGGAATAGGGCATAGAAAAGCATGGGCATGTGCATAATTTTCAAGACTGGCGAACACTGCAAGGACAGGGATATGGAATAAAAACATCTTGTGCTTATGCAATGCAGAGAGAAATCTTTAGATTTAGTACTCACGGTCACCATAGCAACGCAAGGGACCAATTCTCCAAGCAGCTTCTGAGTTTGATCTGTTGGTATCAGTGATAACTATCTGAGTGACAGGCAAGTGGTCTTTGAAGGAAAGAAAGCCAGTATCATTTGTCCTGCAAAACATAAATTTAAGAAAAAGAGGACAAAATGTGGATAATCTAGGGACTCTTTGCAGACTTGTCTTTTCAAAAGTAATTTGGGTAGTTGCAAGCAGGGTCTGGGAGGGTCAGGGAGAGGGAAACAGAAGGCCTTTCATCTCTTAAGTATGTGTGAAATGCAGAAATGCCAAATACAAAACCCATGGCCAGCTTCCAGAAACCAGTGGGCTGTTCATCTCTCTAAGTGTTTCCAGAAACACAGGTATTTTTACAGAGCCCGATGCTGCTTGCTCTCCTAAGAGCACCCCAACTGCCCAACATAGTGCTGGTGTAACACTAAACATTGCCTCTCTCTCCAGATCGGCTATCTCAGTAACTAACTTGAAATAGGCATCACAAATTCCACTTGATGAATCCAAAGACTTGTTTCAGCCACCTATCAATGGAATTTAATCAGTTTGGGTTGTTTCTTTTCCCCTTTTAGCTCTGGATAAAAGTAAGTCTATACAGTTACTGGTTTGTTGCTCTTCATTTTGTTCTATGTTTAAAACATCTTGGTAGTTATGGACTTGGAGTTTTCATTAATTATGTAAATAGAAAACTGACTAATCACCTTTTAACAAGTTAAGTTAAAAATTATTCGGAAGAAACTTGGCTGTTTTCCTCTTTTCAAATTGTGTTTTCACACTCATGCTAAAGTCCTTATCTTTTAAATGAAATTTTTAAAAAATGTGAGAAATGGGCATTGAATCAATAATTCTGTTGAGCCAGAAATATATGAGTGTTTCCACACAATATTCCTATGCAGTGAGTACCGTTATTCCCATTCACAAATGAGGAAACTGAGGCTTAGAGATAATAGACGAATCGCTTAAGGTCACATGGCACAGAGGCAGGTGAAAGTCACATTCTTGGTATCTATCCTATGTCAAAATTTACAAGTAGACAGATAAGTATATTTTAATCTGAACTGAACTGAAAGAGGCAGCCTGACACCCACACAGGAGTAGTTTGGAGTTAACTACCCACAGAGCCTTCTTTACGGTCAGGATGGATATCTTGCCTGTTTGTGGGAACTGAATGGCATAGCACACACCAATTATTTGGGGCCAAGTGTAAGACACAGCAATTTGATAACAAGAACACAAAGGAAACTATGTATATTAGTTCTCTGTCATCACAAAGAATTTAGCAAAAGACTCAAAATTGATGTTATATTTCATGATAATTTATATTTCATTTACAAGTCTGGGTTTACAGACAAAGAAAATAATGTCCCAATTATCAACTGGGTTAATATGGGTAAGACCAAGTAGTGTGATAAAAATCTTTAAGGACATAGTTTGAGCAAACAGATTTGTTCTGGAATCTGCAGTGCCCAGTTTCTAGCTATGTTAGCTAGGGCAATTCATTCAATTCTGAGATTCCCCAGTGTCCTCAGTTTTCAAAGGGAGGCAATGTCTGTGTTACTGAGTTACAGAGAGGACAAAATGAGATTATATAGTGACCTAGTTTGGTACCTGCTGTACGGCAAATGCACAAAAGTGGTAGCAGTGATACTCATTTTAGTTCTCTCCTCTGTCCCTGAACAACTCTGCAGCCTCAGGCAAGCAAATCATCTATGCAAGTAACTCTGATTCTGTACTGGAGATCTAATACTACACAACACATTATAGAAACTTAAATGTTAATATTTATTATCCAGCTCATCAGATTTAGAGAAAAACATATCAATTCATCTTTGTAATAAATAAAATATATACCTGCACATATATCCCTATAAGTCTATGAACCAATACTATCAAGAAATATCTATCATTTGAGTATTTGTAGTTAGAAGCCATTCAAATGATGTGGGATAAGGCTTTTGTCTCTATTTGAAAGTTCATTTACGAATGTTGTGAAGACACTGAAAAAAATCTGAGACTTCACATTCCACTATCTTTCAGATATTTCAAAACAAATCACAAGAAGTCAAAGTGGAATTAAGACCACAAAAGTCATATTCCTTTCCCGAAGAAAGGCTGATAACAAGTTCTCTAACATCTTATATGGCTATAAGATTTACTTTTTCTCTCCATTTTTATTTTCAAGGTGAAAATGGTAGATTCTGAAGTTTGTCCATCAGCGCTAACTACTTTCTCCCTTACATACTCTGACATCTTGTCTACATCAATTTGATGTCCTTGTGTCAAAGTGTTGGAACATACAAATAGCAACCTAAGAATAAAAATCCCTTCCAAATAGCAAAGGAAAAAAAATCATTTTTAGTTTGATGATGTAAACACATTACCAAATAAACATTTTTTTCTGAAACTATAAAAAAGGAAGTTTTTCTCCAAAGTTGTTTAATGCAATAGAAATAGCAACAAACTCAAATGCCTTTGGAGACCAGGCAAGGAATAAAAATGAATGAAGCCAGTTTTGTGTTAGATGCTAAACGGAGCTGACACACAGCTTCAGTATTGCAGGTAGAGAAGAGAGAGAGAGGAAGACTATAAAAAGTAGATGTCCTGTCTAAAGAGGACAGTTCCATCCATTAGTAACAAATGATTATGCTGTTCATGAATATAAGGCCAGCTGACCATACTGGAATATTAATATAAAACATCTCAATTATCCAATCTTGCCAATGGATTTAGAATTCCATATATATATATATATATATATATATATGGAACTAACACTGCTGCATTGGCCAATAAAACTCAGGGTAGAACTGTGTTTAGCCTGTAAGAACATAGGCATCAAAAGAACTCTGCATATGTATTCATGCTCTTAGGGGCAAGAGTTCGACTTGATTTAATCCAATTTGTGAGGGACAGGTATGACTCAAACATTCCAAAACATTAGTAGGTAGAACTTTTTTGGTAAGGTGTTGGTGATGAATTTTAGCCAAAAGAAATGATACAAATTGTAGTTGCACCTACCGGAGAAAAGGGAGTCTACCGTTGTTGATTTGACATTCTATACATTAACTTGTTTATCTTTCTCTTTAGTTTGAACTTGTTCTCTTAAAAGCAATGACTTTATAGACATAGTCTATTTTTCTTGGAACAGCACATAAGGTCCTTTCCTAAGAGTACAGTGTATTTGTGCACTTTGTAAGTGCACAATTGTTGCTCTGAGGGGCACTGCCATTTGGCTCAGACCACCATGGTTGAGTCCATGTGCCTGGCCACACTGGTCCTATGAAACTGGTAAGGTCACTTTGGCTCTCAGTTTTCTGAGAATGGAATCAGTTTTCTGAGAATGGGAATAATAATAATAACAATAGCAATTTGATATTATTTTATAAATCAAAGTAGATAAGACATATAAAACACACTGACTATCATATAGCAGAAACTTAATAAATAGTTGAACTTTCCAGCAGGTTGAAATGAAAATATGAAATAATATACGATTTAAAAGTGAAATAAAAAATCCCACAGTTGACATGAATGAGCAGCCAGCCATAGAGTCCAGTCCATGGAGGTTCTAAGGGTACAAGGAATAGACATGTGGTCTTCAAAAAACACACATGATCTAATGAAAAATCATGTTCATGAAGAAAAAGATTCAGTCTCGAGAGCAAAAGTGTGGTGCAGAATTAGTCGATGTTGTCTCCCCTCAGTTATAACTATACCTTGCCATTTTCCCAAATTCAGCACTACAGATTGAATGGGGGCACTGTTTCTTTGAGGTGTCATTAGAATAAAGTAGAGTAAAAAGTCACGTGCTACTGTCTGTTTACATCCACCAGTTTTGATTAACTGGTGCTCTATTCTTTTCATAGTTATTTGGTGACTGAGCCTATTAAGAGAGAGAAAGATTTTTCCCCTTTTTATATCCTTTTCCTTTTCTGAATTAAACATTATGCATATGACAGAGAAACCTAGAATATTATGCAAGAAGTCAAGGCCTCAACTCCTTTTGAAGTCCCTGTGTGAATCTGTGTGGATGAGTCTCAAGGGCAGGTTATTGTGTTCCCTGTTTCCTCGGGCTACAAAGGAGGAAAGACTGTTAAGATGCCCATAAGCTACCCTGCAAGTCTAAAGTACTGGCCTGATCTTTGCCATAATTCTATCCAATGTTGGTTAAGGCAAATTTTTCCCTTTGTCTTCCTTTTTTAAGATACCTAGATAAATAATGACCTAGGGAAGTGATAGCAAGGAACTCAAACTGAGCCAAACAGCTATTTGTGCCAAAAAAGCAATGCAAGTGGGGCCTCCCTGTTGGCACAAGGGGTTAACCACAGCACTGTGAAGCTATGTGCAGCCTCAGCAACATGAGGTCCATCTCAGGCCAGCCAAGGAGCTACCCACACAGCACAGAAGACGTCTACTGCCTGGCCCGCTGCTCCCCTCAGCATGTATTTCAGTCAGTCTGCCTGTTCTGCTCCCCACTCTGTCTCTGGTGAATCCTCTCACCCCCCCACACCTCGGGCCTGTACCCCAGTTTTTATATGCATAAATAAGTAAATCTTAAAAAAAAAGCAATGCAAGCATTGACCGTGGACACATATAAAAGTCCCCACCAGAAGATAGCATTCATTCAGTTGTGTCCCTCACTGACCAGCCTATATCTTGAGTCCTGTTTTCTGTTAATAGATAAGAAAAATGAAGGTCAAAAGAAGACAATTTAGACAGGTATTTAAAATTTTCAGTAACTATTTCTCCCATAAATACCCTAGAAACTTGAAATCATAGGGTTCTTCTCAAGTAGCTGTGAAACAACAAAATCAGATCTTAGTATGTGAATACAGTCCAAGTTTACTTAGGGTCACTTTTTTTTATTAAGAAATTACAATCGTCCTCCATACTTTATGAGTATAAAATTGATTTTTAAGAATGCTAACACAAATGAACTTTTTGGAAGGTATGAATTAGTGAACATGTTCTGAAAATGAAAGAAAAGAGGAAAGAATCATTGGTGCCATAAAGTTAACCTTCTAGATCATGCTCATTAAAGAGGTAGGATTCAGCAAGAGATGATTAAAAGCCAAAATTCCTGGACTATATAGCACATACAAGGATACTGATGAATTTAAAATATATATCTTTACTTCTCTGGAAAAAATCATCTGTTCATATTTTCTAACTTTCCAAACTTCACCAAACTCAAATCCAGCTCCTCCTCAAAAATGCTTCCAAATGTGGGCCTTCCTGGTGGTACAAGGGGTTAAGTCTCAGCACTATGAAGCTATTACCAGCCATGGCAGCAAAAGTACAATCCCCGGCCAGGGAGCAACCCCCATGACACAGCAGACCTCTCCTGTCTCGCTACTGCTCCCCTCAGCAGTGTATTTCAGTAGATCCACCTGTTCTGCTCCCCGCTCTGTCTCTGGTGAATCCTCTCACCACCCACCCCCATACATACCTCTCTAGCTTATAACCCCACTCTTGTATGCATAAATAAATAAATCTTAAAAAAATGCTTCAAAATGTTCTAAATTCTTCTTTTTCTAAACTTTTGATCTAACCTATTTTTTTAAATAATTCTTTCTGATATTTATTCACATTTTGAGTTGTGTGTGTTATTCTTGTATGCCCTGTTGGACAACAGGAAGATTGTTTTTATTTTGTTTGAGGTTTCACATTTTATTTTATTATTTATTGCAGTAACTTTAGTTTGCATCATTGTTTGTGTATTAGAAGTATAGGCTCTCCCCCCTCAGTGTTGTTAGCACCCCCCCACCCCCCAAGCCCCATACAGCTGCAGTCCACCACCATGGTCCATTGTGCTCCCTCTCACCCCTCTGGGAAGAATGTTTTGTAGGCAATCACCTTGAAATTAACCAACAATCTGGCAAAGATCTCTAAAATGTGAGTCCATCTGTCCCCAGGGTGACTGGCTTCCTCTTAGTCTGAGGAATCTTATCTTTGTCCGAGGTAGATACTTTATCCTGCATTTCGAGTTCCATTTTCTCTTTCAGTTAAGCTCTCCTTTTATCCTGTACTTTCAGCTGCTTTCTATCTCCTGACAATTGCTGCCCTCTGCAATTGCAGGCTTAAGATTTTCCAGCCCTACTTCTCAATCTAGTTACATCTCTTTTACCTTTTCTCTTTTCAGAACTCTGCAGTCTTCCTCACATCTCTTCCTCCTGCTCTCCCTTTCCCTCCTCAACACACCACTGGACCATGTCTTAGTGACTTACTTATTTCCATGGAGTAGTCAGCTTTTAACTTACATTACTTGATCGCAACATTTAACAGAGCTGCTCTCTTTTCTGTTCTACACACACACACACACACACACACACACACACACACACACACACACACACGTTTTTTCCACCAGTCTATATTCATACGATCACCTAGTAAATGTTTCCTTTGGCTGTCATAGTCATCTCTGACCAGTATGCTCACACGTCCCCACTGTCACTTCTCCCAGGGATCATGCCCCCTGCTCATCTGTGTCGTTCAGTTCTGAGAATGACTCGGTCCAGCACTGCCAGCTACTGAGGCCACACACATACAAGTCTCCATTGCGCCTCCTTTCCTCGCGTCTTTCCTCATTCTCAGTCAACCAAGATGAAAATGGGTACATTGTGCAAAAATGAAAAATGATGTAAAAATATATATAAAAGTCTACTCATCCCTCCTTTTCATTCAAGCACTTTATCTTCATTGCCTGTCGTCAATGTTATTTTGAGACCCCATAATGTCCACCTGGATCTTGGCAATGGTTACCTAACTGGCTCCCTGCTGCTACCCTCTTCCTACCTCTCTGCTTCATACTCCTCCCAGAAACATACTTACCAAAGGTGGCAGTGATTCATACCTTATTGCTTAAAACCTTTTAAGATAGCACTGCCTCCTATACAGAGTCCAAATTCCAAAATATTTAACATAGAGTGGACAATAAAATGCTATTTAAAACCACAATTGCTTTTTATAGAGAAGACATCTTTCTAAAGATAATGATCTATAAGTTAGAGGTACAACTGGTACTGGGCTGCTATTCTTAGAACCTACTAAGGCCTAGAGTCCAGCTAGGACCTCCCCTGGAACTCCCCTCGGGTGCTGAGCATGGGAGCTGCCTCTTGCCTTTCCCTGGCCCTGGAAGCATAAAAACAGTTTAATCCTGATCTAATTTAATCCTCAGAACTGTCCTAGAATGATATCCTAATCGTGACCTGCTTTATACAGGAGGGACACACAAGGTGCTGATAGATGACCTCAGGTACAGAAAGACCTCTCAGGGCATGTCATTTGCAAGTGGGGAGGCAGGACTTGAAGCTAGATTGGAAGGGCAAAGCCTGTGCTGTCACCTCTGGACTCTCCTGCTCTCCAACCAGAGTTTTGCTCCTATAGAGCTGTTCTCTAATTAGCAGAAATCTACTTTGTTCCACATTTATCTGCATCTTCTCCAGGCAGTGCTGGAATAATACTGCCAGACCCTGAGTCCTTGAGCTGCCTTTGAGGGCTGACCATTCCCATTCTGTTCACATGGGCTTTCTCCACTCAAGATACCATTCAATTGATTAGGTTTCAGTTTACTAATTTGCAATTATTTTCCAGTCCTGCATTCCCTGAGATTACACAAGGGTCACCTTGACAGTTTGTAAAGAGATCCACAAACTCTTCAGTTACACATTCCAAGCAATCTCTAGGTTTACTGTTACTGAGTGCAGACCCATCCGTTACATGGTGATTTTTACTAGTGAACTTTCCAGAAGGTAGTACCATTTTGGGGACAGGTATCCTCGGTGATCTTTGCTTATTCCCTTTAGAGTTGGATAGATGATATATGTGTGCTGGCATCTTGTTAAATTCTGTTATCTCTATTATTGCATATAAATATGTAGACTTTTCTTAGAAATAATTTAAATTCTATAAGCTCACATTGCTCCTCATAGTTTATTTCAGATACTGGAAAAATAGAGAAAATAACAAAAATGATGACTGTCAGCTGTTTTGAGAACCAAATACAAGGCACACGTGCTTGATGCACAGATCACTGCTGACTCAGTGAATGCTCTTCAGATCCATGTAAAAAATTTAATAAAATAGAAACTGGAAGCTCAGAAAGGCCAAATGATTCAGGCTCTATAGTAAATATGTGACAAAAGCAGGATTTGATAGTCCCATTACATAATAAACTATCACTGAGAAGGAAGTAATACTTTCTATCCAGAAAATGAGGGTACTGGCAGCAAAAGTAGCCACAATTGTGTGTCCCATACCTACTACATACATTAGTTCACGATACTTTCACTAAAATTCTTGAAGTTAAATTTGCACTGGAAACAGAACTAGTCTTTCTTCTCCTCCTCCTTCTCCCCTCTTTCTTTTCTGCCTTTTTCTTAATGATGAAGACTTTACATGGAGAAACAAATTCAGAGACACTGGAATTTTTTTGCTTTCCAAGGATGTGGGCAGGTTATTTGGAAACAGCATGCGACAGGATGAAATGAAAACACAGGAAGAAGGAACTGAGGAGGAAAACAAGATCACCAAGGTCCTCTGAAGCCACATGGATGCAGGGTTCCTGCAGGTTCTGAGCAAAAAGCTATTCTAACTAATGCCCCTGGTGTGTCTGCGCTTTGATTCTGGTGAGTTCTGCATAGTCCTGGGGGCAGCTTCCTCCCTGGGGAGAGGACCATTTCACTCCACAGAGGTGAGGAGGCCAGTTCTGAACTGAATCCTTTGTGGTCTGTATAAAGTCCTGGTCCCTTCTGCAATCCACCTTAACTTTCATAACAGAATAGTGGATCATTTAATAATTTGAAGCTAACATTCTATTTAATAGAGGTGACCATTTTAAAAGTCAAAAAACATATTTTAAAAAAGATTCAAAGTTCATTGAAGCACTTTCTAACAGTGAAAAATCATTCACAATTAAAATGTTTACCATGAAGGAATGGGAAAATAAGTTATGATGCTATCATATGATGAAATACTTTTCAGCCATAAAAATGGACAGAACACATTCATTTTCATCATAATGTATCATCATATAGTGATGCCAAGTGAAAAATCTCCAAGATATTTTAAGGGGAAAAGCAAGTTACATAACAATGTTTAATATGATCTAAGAATTAGTAACAAATAAAACTTTAAGTTAATAAATATGGTATGTGCATAGAAAGACATTTATATGAACAAACACCTACACGCCCAACTATTTTACATATGTGGTAGAGGTGAGAAGATTTTAAGTGATGGTGAGAGAGGGGGGCTTCTATTTTTTTTTTTTTTACTTATAGCATTAACATTTTATTCCATAATATTATTTACTAGATAGGATTGAGGAGAAATATGATTATAAAAGTTATTGAAAAAGATTTCCCTTTTTATTTTCAAATTTTATTTTTTTTTTATAAATTTTATTGTTATATTCCCCATACAATTGCAGCCCCCCATTCTGACCCCAATCCCTCCCCTCCCGCCCCCCTAAAAGTGTCTCTGGTTCATAGTTTTTTGTTGATTTTGATTTTCACTTTCTTATAGTTATTCATTTTCCTGGTCCCTTATTTAAGTTTTCTAGATTCCTGCTATGAGTGAGACCATCCGGTATTTTTCTTTTTCTTTTTGGCTTATTTCGCTGAGCATGATGCCTTCCAGCGCCATCCATGTTGCAGCAAATTGCATGTGTTTATCTTTTTTGAATGCTGAGTAATATTCCATGGTATATATGTACCACATCTTCTTGATCCAGTCATCTATTTTTGGGCATTTGGGTTGTTTCCAAAGCTTAGCTATTGTAAACAGTGCTGCTATAAACATAGGGGTGCAGGTGTTCTTTGGAATTGATGTTTCTGTGTCCTTTGGGTAAATACCTAGGAGTGGAATTGCTGGGTCATATGGAAGCTCTATGTTTAGTAGGTCCAGAAATCTTCACACAGCTTTCCACAGTGGTTGGACCAGTTTGCATCCCACCAACAGTGCAGAAGAGTTCATTTTTCTCCACACCCTCGCCAACATTTGTTGTTGCTAGTTTTTTTAATATGTGCCATTCTCACTGGTGTAAGATGGTATCTCATGGTAGTTTTGATTTGCATTTCCCTGATGACAAGTGATGTTGAACATTTTTTCATATGCCTGTTGGCCATTTGCATTTCCTCTTCAGAGAAGTTTCTTTTAAGCTCTTCTGCCCATTTTTTGACTGGATTATTTTCTTTGTTGTTGTTGAGTCTCATCAGCTCTTTGCAGATTTTTGTGATCAGTCCTTTATCATTAGTGTTGGGTGCAAAAATGTTCTCCCAGTTGGTGGGGTTTCTCTTTGTTTTTGTTATTGTCTCTTTTGCTGTGCAAAAGCTCTTTAATTTGATATAGTCCCAGCTGTTTATCTTTGCCTTCACTATCACTGCTTTGGGTGATGTGTCTGTAAAGATGTCTTTGATGTGCAAATCACGTAGTGTTTCGCCTATATTTCCTTCTATATATTTTATGGTTTCAGGTCTTATGTCTAGTTCTTTAATCCATTTTGAGTTGATTTTTGTGTATGGTGTGAGGTGGTGGTCAAGCTTCATTCTTTTGCATGTAGCGACCCAGTTTTCCCAGCACCATTTATTGAACAAACTTTCTTTGCTCCAATGCATAGTCTTTGCTCCTTTGTCAAAGATTAGTTGACCATAAATCTGTGGGTTTATTTCTGGATTTTCTATTTGATTCCATTGGTCTGTATGTCTGTTCTTGTTCCAATACCATGCAGTTTTGATGATTATGGCTTTGTAGTATAGTTTGAAGTCTGGGAGTCTGATGCCTCCATTCCCTTCTTTTTTTTTCAGGAGAGCTTTGGCTATTCGGGGTTTTTTGTGATTCCATATGAATTTCATCAATAATTGTTCTATTTCTTTGAAGAATGACATTGAAATTTTGATTGGAATAGCATTGAATCGGTATATTGCTTTTGGTAGGATGGCCATTTTAATAATGTTTATTCTTCCAATCCATGAGCAGGGGCTGTCTCTCCATTTCTTTGTGTCTTCTTCTATTTCTTTTAACAGTGTTTTATAGTTTTCTTTGTATAGGTCCTTTACCTCTTTTGTTAGATTTATTCCCAAATATTTGATTTTTTTTGTTTCAATAACAAAAGGGATGGTCTTTTTGATTTCTTCTTCTTCAGATTTATTGTTTGTGTATAGGAAGGCTACTGACTTTTGCGTGTTGATTTTGTATCCTGCCACTTTACTGAACTGATTGATGAGTTGAATTAGCTTTTCTGTGGAGTTTTTGGGGTTCTCTATGTATAATATCATATCGTCTGCAAATATTGATAGTTTGACTTCTTCTTTTCCTATTTGGATTCCTTAGATGTCTTTCTCTTGTCTTATTGCCCTGGCTAGGACTTCCAGTATTATATTGAAAAGCAATGGTGAGAGTGGACATCCTTGTCTTGTTCCAGATCTTAATGGAATTGCTTTCAGCTTTTCACCATTGAGAATGATACTGGCTGTTGGCTTGTCATAGATGGCCTTTATGATGTTGAGGTATGTTCCTTGTATTCCAAGAATTTCAAGGGCTTTTATCATGAATGGGTGTTGCACTTTGTCGAAAGCTTTCTCAGCATCTATTGATATTATCATATGGTTTTTATATTTCTTTTTGTTGATGTGTTGGATAACGTTGATTGATTTTCGGATGTTAAACCATCCTTGTGCCCCTGGAATGAATCCAACTTGGTCGTGGTGAATTATCTTATGGATACATTGTTGGATTCTGATAGCTAAAATTTTATTGAGGATTTTTGCATCAGTGTTCATTAGGGAGATTGGCCTGTAGTTTTCCTTTTTTGTGTTGTCCTTGTTCGGTTTTGGTATTAGTGTAATGTTGGCTTCATAGAACGTGTTTGGTATTGTCCCTTCCTTCTCAATTTTTTGGAAGAGTTTGTGAAGGATAGGCACTAATTCGTCTCTGAATGTTTGGTAGAATTCATTTGTAAATCCATCAGGTCCTGGGCTTTTGTTTTTGGGGAGGTTTTTGATTACCATTTCAATTTCGCTAATTGTAATTGGTCTGTTTAGGTGTTCTATTTCTTCTTTATCTAGCTTTGGGTGATTGTAGAGTTGTAGGAATTTGTCCATCTCCTCTAGATTGTTAAACTTGTTTCCATATAACTGTTCATAGTAGTTACTGATTATTCTTTGGATTTCTGCTGTGTCCGTTGTGATTTCTCCTCTTTCATTGATGATCCTGTTTATTTG
The DNA here is from genome assembly GCF_964194135.1 of Talpa europaea. Taxonomy (NCBI): domain Eukaryota; kingdom Metazoa; phylum Chordata; class Mammalia; order Eulipotyphla; family Talpidae; genus Talpa; species Talpa europaea. Next base: position 67,811,382 of record NC_140073.1, read on the forward strand.
TGCTTTCTCCCTTTTTTCCTTTGTGAGCCTGGCTAGGGGTTTGTCTATTTTATTGATTTTTTCAAAGAACCAGCTCTTGGTTTCATTGATCTTTTGGATTGTTTTTTTAGTTTCAATTTCATTTATTTCTGCTTTGGTTTTTATTATTTCTTTTCTTCTACTGGTTTTGGGGTTTTTTTGTTGTTCTTTTTCTAGATCTTTGAGCTTCGAGATTAGGTTGTTTCTTTGCGTTCTTTCTTGTTTCTTGATGTGAGCTTCTATTGCTATATATTTTCCTCTTATTACTGCTTTTGCTGCATCCCATACATTTAGGATATTGGTGTCCTCCTTGTCGTTCAATTCAAAAAATTTTTTAATTTCTTCTTTGATCTCCTCATTAGTCCAATGGTCTTCCAGTAGTGTGGTTTTTAATCTCCATGAGGTAGGAAAGTTCCTTGCCTTCTTTTTATGGTTTATTTCTAGTTTGATGCCTTCATGGTCAGAAAAGATGGTTGATATGATTTCAATCTTGGTGTATCTGTTGATGTTTGTCTTGTGCCCCAGTATGTGATCGATCCTGGAGAATGATCCGTGTGCGCTTGAGAAAAATGTGTACTCCGTTTTTTTGGGGTTTAGTGTTCTATAGATGTCTGTTAAGCCCAATTGCTCTAGGTCTTTATTTAGAGCTTTGGTTTCTTTACTTATTTTTTGTCTTGTTGATCTATCCATTGTTGATAGTGGTGTGTTGAAGTCTCCCACTACGTATGTGTTTTCTCTGATGTCTGTTTTCAGAGAGGACAACAGTTGTCTGATATATTTTGGTGCTCCTTCGTTTGGTGAGTATATGTTAATGAGTGTTATTTCTTCTTGAAGTATTGTCCCCTTGATCATAATGTAGTGACCATTGGGGTCTCTTTTTATCTTTTTGAGTTTGAAATCTGTTTTATCTGATATAAGTATAGCTGTTCCTGCTTTCTTTTTTGGTCCATTTGCTTGTAGGATTGTTTTCCATCCTTTAACTTTGAGCCTATTTTTATCTTTTGTAGCTAAATGTGTTTCCTGGAGACAGCAAAAGGTTGGGTTTTGTTTCTTAATCCAGGCTGCAACTCTGTGTCTTTTTATTGAAGAGTTTAGTCCATTTACATTTAGAGTTAATATTCATATGTTAACATCTGTATTTGCCATTGTGTTTGTCTTTCCTTTGATTTTATTTATTTATTCTTTTAATAACTTTTTTTTTTTTTGGCCTTCTTTCATTGTTATTCGTCTCTCTGAGGTTCTGGCTTTAGGACTCCTTGTAGTATTTTTTGGAGTGGGGGTTTAGTTGCAATGAAATTCCGGAGTTTCTGTTTGTCTGGGAAGGTCCATATTCTTTCTTCATGGAGGAAAGAGAGCTTTGCGGGATAGCGTATTCTTGGTTGGCATCTGTTTTCTTGGAGTCTGTTGACTATGTCCCTCCACTCTCTCCTTGCCCGTAGTGTTTCTTCAGAGAAGTCTGATGTCAGCCTGATTGGTTTTCCTTTGAATGTTATCTGTTTCTTCCCTCTTGCCAGCTTCATTATTTTTTCCTTGTCCTGGATTCTTGGGAGCTTTACTATTATGTGTCTTGCTGTATTTTTCCTTTCGTCGTGGAAGTTTGGTGTTCTTCTTGCTTCTTGTATATCAATTTTCAGCTCCTTCTTCACATTTGGGAAGTTCTCTTCAATTATCTCTTTGAATATTTTCTCTGTTCCTACATCTCTCTCCTCTCCTTCTGGTATTCCTATAACTCTTATATTTCCTTTCCTCATGGAGTCAGATAGTTCCCGAAGTCTTTCTTCGTTCTTTTTCCTTCGTACTTCTCTTTCCTTTTCTGTTTTGGTTCTTTTTATTTCTGTGTCTTCAAGATTACTTATTCGTTCTTCCATTTCATCTATTCTGCTTTCATTGCTTTTCCCAGAATTCTTTAGTTCTTCCATTAATTCTTTGATCTCCTGCATTTCTTTTACTTCCCTCTTTAGGGACTCAATTTCTTTCTTCTGACCATTGTTTTCCCTCTCTAGGGACTCAATTGCATTCTTCTGATCGTTGATTATTTTTCCCTTATCATTGTTTTCCTTTATGACTTCTGTCAGTTTTTTAATCACGGCAATTTTAAATTCTCTTTCTGGAAGGCTCAGAAATTCTTCCAAGTTATTGTCGTTGCAATCTGGGGGCTGGCTTTCTTTTTGTGGTGTGCTTTTTCTCTGGAGAGTTGTTAGGTTGCGTGTGGTTCTTCTCCTCCCTACTGTCTGTTTTCTAATTTGCCGTATGCGTTGGGACACTGTGTTGTTGGGACTTGCCGGCATCTTGGGTGGGCTTCTCTGTTCCCCTCTGGTTCTTCCAGGAGTCATCTGTCAGTTTCAAGCAGCCTTTACTGGAGAAAGGTCCCTGTTCTAAAATGCCGATGTGGGGACACACTCCCTTGTGCGCCTGGTCTGCCCCGGCGGTGGGTTCCTGCTCCCCTCTGGGCTTGGACTGCAGGCCAGAGGGGGTCTGGCGTGGGCAAACTTCCCCCGCTCACCTCTGGCTCCTGAGGAAGCCTTCTGCAGGTAGTCTTTACTGAAGAAATGTCCCTGTTCTAAAATGGTGATGTGGGACACACTCCCTGCGCTTCTGGTCTCAGGCACACTATTCTGCGCGCCTGGTCTGCCCCGGCTGTGGGTGCTCGCTCTCCCTGTGGGCTCAGACTACTTGTTCAGAAGGGGCCCGGTGTGGGCTAACTCCTCAGCTGGCCACTAGCTCCTTCAGTAGCCTGTGCTGGGGTCAAGTTGCTAGGTGGCACCAGAGATCTCTCCTAGAGCCCTTGGGGAGCTGATTTTCCACCCCGTGGGACAGGGAGCAGAGCGGGGATGGTAGGGTACACCTCAACGGCTTTGGGGTACTGTGTCTGCCTTGTGCCCCACCGTCGTGGGGAACCCACGCCCCTAATTTCGTGCCCCGGGTCTCAGTTCCAAAGCCCTCAGTTCCAGGACGCGGGCTGTAGCCCAGATCAGTGGCGCGGGAATGGCGCCTTTTGAATCCCGCTCCCCTGCCTGGGCGCCTTGTTCCTGCTCACTCAGGGAGGGCCTCCGCCGTCTCCCCGCAAGCCTAGGTCGCAGGCGCAGGGCCCTGGGCAGCTACAATCCGAGCGCAGCTTTCGCGCAAGCTTACCGGGCGCCGGGGCTGTGTGCTGGTGCTGGTCTCCTCCTGGTGGGCGGGGCTCTCTTTAATGGCGCCTGGAGCTCACCTCCGCGGCGGCGGATCCTGCAGGGTTCGCCTCAGCTCCCGTTCACGGGGTGTGGTGGCTGAAATAGTTCCTTTCCACTCACAGTCCCACTTGCTGCTTCCGTTTTTCTTGTTGGGCGTTTTGGTTTGTTGTTTCCCTCGTCTCTGCCGGTCAGAGAGTGCCGCCTCTGTGGGCGGGGGAGGGGAGCAGGGTTCTGTGCTTCCCTCCCTTCTGGTCCTCTTTTATGGCAACTTTCTTCTTCGGGCAGTTTGCTGGAGTCGTCCGTTTATCTTCCGTGTCCCAGTTCTCACTGGGACCTGCCGCTTTTCCTCCCTATTAACTTTTTTTAATGGGAGATCTTACTCGCAGCATCTCCTCGCCGCCATGTTGCTCCGCCCCTCCTTCTATTTTTTTATTTTAATATTTCTGAGATTGTTTTTTATAAGACTATAATAGAACATACATCTTTTGTAATAAAAAAACCCTTAAGTTTAAAAATTCAGTAAAATAATTTAATTATACATTGTTAAATATGGACTCCTACATGGGGTCAATCAGATTGAACAATTGTAAACAAATCTGCAGGAGAAAAAAGAGGTAAGCAACTCTTCTTATGTGTACCGGAGTAAGAGCTACTGTGATGAGAGCAATGCCATCCACAAAGTCATAAGTAGGCAAATTAAGGTAAAATCTAGGCTCATTGCATTTTTAAGTAGACTTGTATGTTGTTATATAATAATAGTCCAAATAAAATGCATAGGCTAAAATATACTACCCAAATGCTAACTTTTAATCCCGTTATTGTTTTTGAGTTCTATTTCTGATATATTTTTACATTTACTCAATGAGACTCCACTGGCAATTTAGAAATAATATATTTGTACATCTTGACAGATAACAGATGCCTCAGTCTACATTTTGGTTTCAAATGAGCATAAAGAGGAACCTTTCACAGTGATGTTTTGTTTTCCAGAACCAACAGGTCTTAAATTGCTTATACAAGATATTTTCCCACTAGATGATAAGATGGTGGCATCACTGAATAATAAAAAAAGGAAACAAAACAAAACCACTCCATAATGCTACCCTTGGTAAACTAACAACTATTTTATCAACTATATTTCTCCATCTAGAATTCTACAGGATACCGATATGATATGTTGGCTTTGAATATCCAGTCTCTGTTGACAAGCTCTTCCCTCCCTCCCTGCATATTTTTGTACTGTTCCTTCTTTTCTTAAATATGCAGTGCCTTCTATTATCTCCGCTTAGATATACCACAGAACCTTGTTTCTACAAAGAATCTGAAAACAAGTCATGAGATCCTTAGTGGAAACAATTTAGTATCAAGCTACTCCAGGAAATTTATTTTATGTGAAAATTTAATAAATAAAATAGCAGGCTACTGGGCCTCCCCTGGTGGTGCAGTGATTGAGCGCTGGGCTGCAAGGTGGCCCGCAGCCTCTGCAGCACCGGTTTGATCCTTGCCACCTGTGAGGGTCCCACAAAAAAAAAAAAAAAAAAAAAAAAAAAGAACAGCTATTAAAAAAAATAGCAGGCTATCATGTGCAAATGGAGGATGAATTTGGACAGGAAGAGAGGACAGGAAGGGAAATGACTCCATTTATTCAAAATTAATGCATGAAGGACCTACGATGTGCCAAGCACACTTCTCTCCAACACAGGTGAAGGTCCTGATTATACTGCTAGATGCATGTGAGAATTCAGGATCTGAGTGAGTAAAAATCCAGATAAACCTTTGACGAATTCTGCCTGCCTGGGGGCAAAGGCATTTTTAAAACTCAATATGTAGTACAATGACTCATAAACAGATTCATGAATAATACAATTCAACCAGCAGAGTTGAACTTTATTACTATTTTTTCAATAAGAAAAAGAACCTCAGTGTGTCTAAAGTGGCCCTTTCCTTTCTCTAGGATTCAGAGTCCCAGTCACATCTTGGAATCTGAGCAGGAGTGAAGACCCTCACAGTGCTGTCCTGTGCATCTCAGAGGTGGAGGTTTAAGGGAACCATGGGGGGTCTGAGAGACCAAACAAAAGCCTATGTGAGAAAACAGGAAAATCCTAAACCCCAGCATCATTCTCCTATAGACACTGTCTCATAAAAGTTTATGAGACAGGAAGGGAAGGTCTTTGTGAAGGAAAAGTTGTGGTCCAGACATGGCATTTATCAAGAAAAGTTAATGCAATGGTATAAAAAGATAACTTTGGGGTCAGATGGATCATTTCTGTCTACTTTTTTGTTGGTAGGTTGGTTGGTTGGTTTTACTTTATTTTATTATTGAGGTAACACTTTACTACACTGTATATAAGTCAGAGATCCAGGATCACACATGTTCAGATGTTTGTAATTACACCACACCCACCACCAAGGCACCCATAGCCTTTCACCATACTTTTTGATAATCATAGAAAGTAAAGCTGCAGCAAAAGCTTACGCTGAACATTGGAAAATATGTGAAAGATGGGTAACAGGTACCAATGAAGTAAATATCAGTTAATCCAAGAATGGCCATGGCTGATCTACCAGAAGACAGAAGGTAAAAATATGTCCAACAGAAGTCATTCACCCATTGTTCATGCCTAGATTCAGCACCATTTATTAAATAATTTCTCTGTTGTAAAGAAATGGAATCAAGGGATAAAGAGTAGTTTGAAGCTTCAGGAATCCATGTACCCCCCAAAAAAAAAATCTCCTAAAAATATTTTATTATCTAAGAAAAAGAACAAGCTTCCCCTTTTTGGTGCAGGATGACCAGAATTTAAACCTTATATAATGTTCTCCCCTGTTTAGTGCCATATCGCTTTATAAAAGGTACATTAACAGCAAGAAGCCAAGAACACAGTTACTAAAAATCAAATAAAATGTCTTCATTTTCTTATGAATAAATAAAAGAATATTCTGTTAAGCAAGAAAATTACACTTTAGTTCTACCCAGTGTTTAGTTGAGAAAACCTTTCAATCAGGTGTTAGCCATCACCAAGCAGCACACTTGGTGACCCCCCGTCGTGTCCAGCTTGCTGGGTGACCATCCCCTGTGTCCTTCCACCAGAAGGAGGACCCACCACCCACATAACCCAACATCCCCCTTGTTGTCTTCCACGGACCACAAGCTGGAGCTGTCACTAGAATTTGTTTTCCTACTTTGGGTAGTCTAAAATATCTAGGTCATAAAACTCATGGAAAATTTCTATTGGTTAAATTGAAACCATTGTAAATGTCATTAACAGTGAAATTATTACTCATTGCAAATTTTTCATTTCTTGATCTTTGTCTTCCTGTTTACTACTTTGACTGAGAAACTCTTAAGAAGTGAGTTTCATAGTATACTTGAATCAGATGTTTAGCTGAGGTTTCTCTTAAAGAAGGGATTGCAGCCTCCCTGGAGGCTCAAGGGGTTAAATCTCAGCACTATGAAGCTATCTGTAGCCACAGCAGCACCAGTTCAATCCCTTGCCAGGGAGCTACCCACATGGTGCAGCAGACCTCTCCTGTCTCACCCACTGATCCCCTCAGCAGTGTATTTCAGTAGATCCACCTGTTCTGCTCCCCACTCTGTCTCTGGTGAATCCTCTCACCCCTTGCACCTCTGGCATACATCCCAGTTCTTCTATGCAAAAATAAATAAATAAAATATGTTTTCAAAAAGGGGGATTTGTGCTTTTGGGGTTCAGTAACTATTTATTTTCCCCTCATCCATCTCCATCTTCTGAGATGCTTACCCTTCATTCACCTCTACTCCACATACTTATTTTCTTCATTTATGGGGTCTTGTTGAAATATGTAACAATCAGTTATTTAGTTACGTGGGAGGCTTATTAAAACAAAACAAAACATTATTAATGACCAGAAGCATGAAGAGGACTGAGAGGCCCTGAGCAGCCTGACTTGGTAAAAACTACAACACCCTTGATGATATGACTAGAGGCCCTGGGAAAATTCTCTCTGACATCTTAACTAACTCCAATAACACATAATCCCAACTCAGAAACTTGTTTGAAGTCGACAGCAGGAGTACTTTTGGATTCAGTTGGAATCCAACTTTCTACTCCTTTAATCAGATAATCTTAACCAGTGTACTGATCATCTCAACTTTCAATTTTGTGTCTGGACAAAAGGAGATAATACATCCAACCTAAGGACTGTTGTGATGATGACATGAGATTTAGAAACCAGACACCAAAAAATAATTCAGTAGATGTTTAGTGACATTTGTAAGAGACAATATTATCTAAGCAGATGTAATACAGTAAACTGCTGTATTAGATCCATTAGATGCTATACTAACCCTGACAGTTTCCTGAGTAACTTAACCCAAGAAACTTAAAAGAATTTCACAAGGTATAGATAGTTGAGGTTTCTTAGGAAAATCCAAACTACCAGTGAAAAGGGCATGCTTGTCTGAAAAAAAATTTGAAAAGTGCAGTAAGCCAGCTAGGGCACAGGTTAGCCAAGAATGAGGGTGAAAGAATGCTGAAGAATACGGATGTTTCACAATTATGTCCTATTTTGCACATTTTCTTTCTACAGTAAATACTAAAGTTAAATAAATAACTAATGTTATCTATTTATAGTATTTCCACAAAGCTCTGCCAGATCTCATGTCTGAATGTATGTATTCTATGTCCACAATTCTTGTTCCACAAAAATCTATCATTATTTCACATTCAAGGAGCTACATGATCTGGATTTGACTTCCCTCTACCATCATGTCCTATAAATCCCCATAAGAAAACTGTACAATAACCACACCAATATGCACTAGTGGTTTGAGGAGTAATTTTTATATTATTTCACATTTCACTAAGTACAAGGAGGGTCCCCCTATCCATATTCCACTTACTTTAGTTAACTGCTTCTGGTCCTTCAGAACTTACTGCTTTTTCTTGAACTCCAACTATCACATCTATATCCACCACAGGTCCAAACACACCTTGGACATTCATCACATTGATCCATTTATGGCTAACTAGTTTTTCTTCTCCCCATTGTTATGTGAGTTCTTCAAGATCAAGGTCAATTATGTCCTTGACTTTGTCTGCACAGCAGACTACCTGCCTGTTGCAAAGTAAACATGTGATAAATGAGTAATATCAGATGGAGCATTAAGTACCGCTGCAACTACAAATTATTTTCCAAAACTGTCACCATATAACTTAGGACTAGGTTCTAAGATGATGAATGAAATAAAAAAAAAAAAAGTTAAATCAGAATCTCAACCCCTTCTCCCTCATGAGACTGACAGAAGGAACTTCTTGATGTCCTCTGAATCTTGCCCTGAGATGCTGACCATGCTTTCCTGGGCATACTTATGAGGGGAAGTTAGATCCCTGTCTTTTGATCCTGGGTAGGTTGGTCATTGAAAAACTGTATGGAAATTAAATGCTGATGCCTTCATTGCCACAATAAGTTGCAGAAGATGGGGCTTTGTCATTTTTCTACAGAAAATGGAAAGGGTTGTATAGGAAAAATGATGATGATGCTTTTGCGCTGTTGGCCTCTCTGACTATCACCTGCGGCCTTGAATGCAGGAGGCATTTAGGAGCATGGGCTTGGGGTACACTTGATGGTGGACACCTGGAGCATGGTGTCGGTGTGCATAAATGGGCACACCTGATCTTAGAGGCTAAGCATATAAGGGTAGTGTCAAATAGGACAGTGCAGCAGAGTGGCAGACAGCAGCATGACAGCTATTAGAGGTAGAGACCACAAGTGTAGGGGAAGGTAAAATATCAGGCTTTTCTGCCCTCCTGCCATCAGGATGGATGATGGATCTGCGGTCCTGAATGGGTGTGGACACATGTAGATGGGATTCACCTGGGCTGAGAGACTGGGCTTATAAGGGCGGCGTCATGGGGACACCAGCAGAACCACGAGTAGAAGCAGAGGAGAAACACGAGAGAAGCAGAGAGAATGCGAGCATGCTGGAGAGCCCAGAAAGAGTGAAAACTTGCTGGGGGCTGGGAGGCCTGCCAGCTTCCTGGCTCCCTAGTAACCCTGCCTGCCGTGTGCCTGGTAGATCCCAACAAAAGCCTGAAAAGCCACTGAGGGCTCCAGGACTCTCCTTTACCCGGTCTGCTGGATCAGAAAACCTGCACTGTATGCTTCCTGCCGATACAACGAGACAATGCCACAGAGTGCCCAAGGAGTGGAGATTTGCTGGGGGCTAGGAGACCTGCCAGCCTCTTGGCCCCATAGACCCCCCCACTCTGCCCTACTGCCTTGCTGGTATAAAAGGTTGTTAGATATACACTATCTTCTATGTTGATGATTATAAGGGAACCAGAGCAGAGGGAAAGGATGTTCTGAAGAGGTGGCCCATCTCATAGAACCCAAGGGGGCCAAAATTTTGGCCATTTTCTCACTGAGCTGAGGTTTCATTTACAATAGTTTCTGCTGGCCTCCCTGGTGGTGCAAGGGGTTAAGATGCAGTACTATGAAGCTATCCACAGCCACTGTAGCACAAGTTCGATCCCCAGCCAGGGAGCTACCCACATGGCGCAGCAGACCTCTCCTGACGCACCCGCTGCTCCCCTCAGCAGTGTATTTCAGTCGATCTGCCTGTTCTGTTCCCCACTCTGTCTCTGGCAAATCCTCTCACCCCTGGTACCTCTGGCCTGTACCCCAGTTCTTGTATGCATACATAAATAAATTTTCAAAAATAAATAAATAAATAAAATAGTCTCTGCTGTTGTGAATTCAGAGTGAAGGAAAACTACTTAAAATAAATTTCAGCTGGTTGAGAGCAGCTTCACATAGGAATTCTTAATTATAATTGAGCGCCATTTGAAGAAGCAAGCACAATTAGAAAAGCAAAACTAAAGAATGCCTTAAATTCAGACAAAAGTGTCTTTAGAAATGTTCTGTGCATATTTCCATAATCGATAGAGTGAAAAACTAGCAGTTCAACTGGAAGACAAAGGAACAGTAGATGTAATGATCATGGGAATTTAAAAATAAACTTAATTTACAAAAGGAATTTGTAAATGAGTGGCTACTCTCAGATATATGGAGTTCAAATTTTGCATCTGTCACTTAGTAGATATGTGTGACCTTAGGAAAATTACTGAACCTCTCTGCAACATGCCTCAACTTTAACATGCAAAAGTGAAAAGGTAAAAAACAAATTATGGAATTATAATTTAATTTACAAAATTTTATTTATTACGAAATAAATCTTGCAATATAGATTTATTTCTATGCTCAATCATTAGAAATCTCCTTTGCTATATTTTTATCGACAGTAAAAGGGTAGACTGGTGACTGAAACATCAGTGGCAAATGGAGGAGAAAGAAATAGTTTATCTAGTTACACATTCCTCATCTCCCACTCGATCTTAAAAAACCTGCATTCCCCACAATATAGAAACACTGGCTAAATCACAAGGCTAAATATTCCATTAAGTTCTTTGTTTAAAATGGAATGTTCAGAAATAAGGAGGTGATGATGTGAAAATGAGCTTTATGTTGCAAACCTCAGTAATAGTCCTCAAAATACTGGAACTGGCAACTTTCAAAGTTAAAAACAATCACAGTCATTAGGAAACCCTAGTTCGTATTGAATTTCTCATTCGGGCTCTTCTCTCGGGGGAAATTTTATGCATCAATTAATGTACTTTCTCCACAAGCGAAGTGAGATTGTGATGCCCATTACCATTCATCCTTGTCGGCATCACAATTGCAGAAGTGTCGAATGTCCAGGCAACTCTCGTCCAGGCCACACTCACACTGCTGGATTCCAGGAGGGGCACCACCCCAGTAAGGGTGCCTTTCATTGGACCGCCCAATCCACCAGGTAAATGGTGTTCCATCTGAAAGAGAATATATTTTGTCATCAGAGTGGAGCCAGCCTGAACTAGCACTGAGGAATCACAGAAACTGAAGATAATGTATTGTAATATATATTGTTGGTGTGTACATTATATGCCATATATATAGTCTGTCTGGTTGGCATATATAATATATGTAATATATACCTCAAACACACACACACACACACACACACACCCCTCCTTCCTTCCATATCTCATCACTTCTTTCTTTTCCTTCACTTTTTTCTCTCCTTTCTTTTTTCCTTTCTTCATTTCTCCCCTTCCTTCCCACCTTCCCTCCTTTCTCCTTTACAATCTTTCTAGACACACACACACACACATATATCTATATCTCTGTACCAATATGCACATTCACATACAGACAACACTTTCGTGGAAATTATATAGTGTGACATTGATTAATCACAATATTCAGAGGCATTACCACTAAGAAATGCTTAATAAATCACTCACATATCAGAAATGAGTAAAGTTTATCAAAATTTGGAGATTATAGATAGGTGGATACATACAAAACCATATAGACAAATAAAGCTATAGACACAAATATTAACTTCCTTTTAAAGGTACTCAAGAAAAATCCACCACCTGAGGGCCAATATCTGCCTGACATCTGTCCTTAGTCACAGGCAGAGTATGTGAAGGGGTGGTTGTAGGGCCTGTGGGAAGACAGTTTTCTCAGTGTTTTTCACCGTGACCTTCCAGCAGAGGTGGCCCAGCACATAACTGTAGCCTTGAGGTGTAGTCCTCATGGAAGAAAGCAGTAATGATATGTCATGTTGATGTATAGTTCACATGCGTGAAAACATACTTCTGTAGACGAGGCCTAAACTTGGCCCTGTGCTGGCTTTGTCTGTAAATCATTTACACGCTAATAGGGCTTCAGTACAGGTGTAGGAGCTCTCACAGCTTCTCACTGACCACTCAGGGGGCACAAGACCAGTGTTGAGACAAGAACCCAGAGGCGCTGCCACTGCTGGTTGCTGCGAATGTTGCTACCTGTGTGTCCACTGCCTCATAATAACAACATGTTCCTGCTCCCCACATATGGGCTTCATTCCTGCTTTCTCACCTGCCACCATCAAGAACTGGGCAAGCTTGTAGCTGATGCCCTACAGGTGGGGACAAAGGTGTAGAAGGAATGTTCGCTCAAAGAGGGCAACCCTTTTCTAACTCCTGTTTATTTTTGTCATGACAAAGATTAGCCCCATGGTCATCATACTTCCAGAAATATTTTTTTAAGAGAATCCATATCCTTCAAGTTTAACTATTTGGAGGAAAACAACATTGTGAAAATCTATGTATGAGCCAAAGAAATCCTTTAGATGGTCATTTTTAATCCATAGAAGGCTGACACATAATTCTGGGCCTATACATTTGAGTCTTGTTCTTGTCAGTTTATTTCTTTGCAATGTTTAGTTTACTAAAATATATTGAATTTTCTTTTATGAATGGAATATATAAGTAGAATTGTCATTCAGAAAATGTTCAGGTATTGAAAATGACAGGGAGCTGTCATTGATGCGTAGGCTAAATGAAGTGAGGCCTAGGTGCCCTTTGGAAATTGCTGTTTTATCTTATTCTTTTCTTCTTAATTGAGATAACCTTGGTTTACAACACTGTATTTTATTTAGGAGGATAGGGTCATGCCTTCTGAGACACCTGCCACCACACAACACACCATCAAAGCTCCCACAGCCCTTTACCACAGACCATTGAGCCCCCTCCGCACTCAGTTCCCCCTACTCCATCTTCCACCACTAGTAACCTCAATTCCGCAGTCTGATTTCTAGGATTCGTTTGGGGTTAGTTTCACCGGTTCCTTTATTTTATTTTCTATGTATGTGATGCAAGTGACATCACCTGGTATTTGCCGTTTTGCTTCTGTTTGACATTCAACAGGTGTTTAATATGAATTTATTTTAAAAATGAAAAAATATTAAGAGCAAGTTTTCATGACTTATCATTTTAAAGTAGAATAATATTTGTCTGAGAATGGTGCTAGGTTGGAATATTGCCTAGTCGAGATTTAATTTTGCATGCGCCTCATGATTTACAAACACATAATCTACAAATTAACTGTGTATACAAATAGCAACAACGTTCTCTACATTGTTCTCAGGTTACATCCTCATGGTAATCAGTAAAACAAACAAGAATAAAAAAGATAACCTGGAGCTTCCAAGAATCTGTAGGTCATGAGAAAAAGATAAGAAAGATATTGTGAAAACAGGCATATCTTAGGGGTGCTAATTCAGGGATCAGATCTCCTGAAGGATTTACTCATCCCAAAAGATCAGTCTTTACACTGCCTACAATATTTCAAATCCCTTTACTAGCTTTTTTTTTTTTTTTTTTAAAGATTTATTTATTTATTTATGCAAGCGCTGGGTACAGTCAGAAGTGCGCGGGAGGGTGAGAGAATTCACCAGAGCCACAGCAGGGAGCAGAGCAGGCAGAGGGACCGAAGTACACTGCTGAGGGGAGCAGCGGGAGGCAGGAGAGGTCTGCGCACCATGTGGGACCCTCACCGGCGGCTGGGGAGCAGCCGGGGATCGAACCGGTGCTGCAGAGGCTGCGGGCAGCTTCGCAACCCAGCGCTCAACCGCTGCGCCACCGGGGAGGCCCCCTTTACTAGCTTTTAAGATAGAATTCCAGTTTAAGCTAGATTTAAACTAGAATTAGAGATATCTATTAACGAGCACCTTCTTTGCAAAGAATACTTCTACGTGGTGTGAGCCCATTTTCTCTAGCTTTAAATAACTCCAAATAACTGAGCACAAATTCAAATAGATGGATTTCTTTCTAAATCATAGCTTAAGTAAACCACACCCACTTGTCCTTAAGAGTTTGCAGGTTCATTTGTAGCATAAAGCACTTTCAGAACTAGATGGGTATAGGTAGATTGTCCTAGGGTGTAAGTTCAGGTCACACAAGGGTAAGACATTGTGCATTTGGATATGTTTGCCAATGTAGACTTTGGAGCCAAGAATTGGGAAGAAATTTCCACCTCTCTTTCTTTCCGGCTTATCCCAAGATTCTCTTCCCATAATCTAGAATCCAGATTACATAGTAAAGTTCAATGTCATCACAGATTATTTTTGTTTGTGAGCTATACCAAGGTTGTAAACATTTTAATAGCAACATTAATGAATTCTGAACAACCACTTAAACCCCTAAAAGTTCTATTAGTGGCTTTATATTTATTTTGTTTTGAATCTATCAGTGTCTTTTTCACTGAGACTTGGGGACCATAGCCATGTCTGGTGATTAGTATGAAGGTTGAAAATTGTTTTAACTGAGTAAATGTCAATGTGCAAGATAATAGGAAGGGAAAAAGAAAAAAAGGAAGTACCCACAGACACTTGAAAGTAGAATGTTACTGCTAAATTTTCCTACGATAGTCCATCTTTGTTTCCTTCTCTATGGAGTACTAATAAAACATAAAAAATGAGAAAACTAAGCATCAAAAGTTTTGCAGATTTTTCCTGAATTCATGATGGAGCCAGGAAGAGAATCTACATTTATCCTAACTAAAAATTTTGGCGATTGGAGAAGTTGGAATGATATTCTTTTGACAGAAGATTGTTTCAAAAGTGAAAGTACAAAGCATAATTATAAATACATCTTATAAAAATATGCATTCACCTACATATATTTATGGAAGTTCTACCCTATTCTAGTCATTATTCTAGGCACATGGGATAAATCACTAATACAAATCAAAATAAATATACAGACAGAACATGACCACAAAGAGTTTACCTTGAAATGATGGGAAACAGTGAATAACAATAATTAAGAAATTTGGCTTTTAGGAGGTATAAGAAGTATGGAAATAATACAGCAGGCCAAGGAGAACAGGTATGTGGAAGAAGAGTACACTGCAATTATAACTAGAGTGGTCAAGGTAAAAGTCAGGAAAAAGATAAATTCTGAGCAAAATTTGAAGGCAGGGGACAGTAAACATGTGACTGATCCTCTGGAAGAGTACAGCCAACAAAAGAAATGGTCCAAAGGCCAGAGAGTAAATTTAGGCACATCTCAAAAATTATCAGCAGATTTTTAAAATGCATTTTTGAAAATTTTGAGGAAGCCTAGTAGGAAGATTTAACAAAATAAAAAAAAAGCCACAGAAAATAGTCAAAACAGACTTTTATTAATGGGGTTGTTAGTGACAAACTATGAAGCCATTCTGAGTGTTCCAAGTCAAAGGTATTTGTTAGGAAAGCACTGGGCTGTCCCAGAATCTTAAGGATGTAAGAACTGGGCTTTTAAAAGACTAATGGGCTAACTATGCATTCCCTTTATAATGAGTGATACCGAGCAATTTTTTTTAAAGATTTATTTGTTTATGAATAGAAGAGCTGGAGTGTAGGCCAGAGGTAAAGAGAGATCTGCGGATTCACCAGAGACAGAGTGGGGAGAAGAACAAAGGCAAATCTACTGAAATACACTGCCAGGGGGAGCAGCAGGTGAGACAGGAGAGGTTTGCTGCACCATGTAGTTTAGTTCCACGCCCTGGGATCAAATTCCTGCTGCAGTGGCTGTGGATAGCTTCATAGTACTGAGACTTAACCCCCTGCACCACCAGGGCAAGGAGGCCTTATATATAGAGGTCCCAATACTGAGCAATTTTTGCTGTGCCCTATGCCACCTGAATGTTTTCTTTGGAGAAGTGTCTATTAGGGTCTTTTAACTATTTTTCAATTGAGTTGCTTATGTTGTTGACTTATATGAGTTCTTTATATATGTTGAGAATAAACCCTTTGTTTGACACGTGATGTGCAAATATATTCTTCCAATCCAAAGGCTACCTTTTTGTTTTTTCGGTAGTACAAACATTTTTTGGCTTTATGTTCTATTTATTTTTGTTTTTATTTCCCATGCTTCTGGGGTTAATATCTGAGGTTAATATCCCAGACACCTATATTTTATTTTTTGTATTGTATAGTTTCATGTCTTATATATAAGCCTTTAATCCATATTTGAGTTAATTTTTGTGTATGGAGTTAAGTAAAGCTCTAGCTTCATGTTGCTGCATGTGGCTGTCCAAGTTTCCCAGAACCACTTATGTGTGTGGTTTCTTTTTAAAGATCAACTGTCCATTTTCTGTGTCTTTATTTTTGGGCTTTCTATTTTGTTCCATTCAATCCTTTCTATTTTGTTTTGACTGTTGTTCCAGTGCCATACTGTTTTGATTACAACTGCTATGTAAAATAGTTTAAAGTCAGGGAGTGTGATACTCCAGGTTTCGTCTTTTTTCCTCAGGATTGCTCTGTCTCTTTGGGCTTTCTGTAGTTCCATAAAAATGTTACAATTGTTTTATTTCCTTGAAACATGTCACTGGAATTTCCATAGGCTTTGTGCTGAATCCTTAAATTGCTTTAGGTATCATGGCTATTTTCCCATTGCTAATTCTTCTAATCCATGAACACACAAAATTCTTTCCAGTTTTTGTTTTGTGTCTTTTATTTTCTTTAGCAGCCTCTTATAGTTTTCTCCTCTTTTAAGTTTACTCCCAGGTAATTCATCCTTTTTGGTACAACTATAAACAAATTGCTTTCTTAATTTATTTTCCTGTAATATATTGTTCACATATAGAAATGCAAATAACTTGTATATCGATTTTATTTATATTTTTATTTTTTAAGATTTATTTATTTATACAAGCACTGGGTACAGTCAGAAGTGCGGGAGGGTGACAGAATTCACCAGAGCCAGAGCAGGGAGCAGATGTATCGATTTTATATACTGCCACTTTACTGTATTCATGCATATTTCCAGTAGTTTTTTAGTAGAGTCATGAATTTTTCATGTATATTATTATGTCATTTGCAAATAGTGATAGTTTCTCTTCTTCTTTTCCAATTTAGATTCTTTTTATGTCTTTTTCTTGCCTCATTGCTCTGGCTAGGACTTCCAACATGAAGTCATACAGTAGCAAGCATTTTGGCCTTGTTCCTATTCTTAGGATAAATGCTTTCTGTTTTTCACCACTGAGTATGATGTTGGCTGAGTGTCTGTCATATATGACCTTTATTATGTTGTGATAAGTTCCTTTTATCCCCATTTTACTGAGAATTTTTTAATCATAAATGGGTGTTGAATATCATCAGATGATTTTTCAGCATTTGTTGAAATGATCATGATTTTTATCTTCCTCTTGTGATGAATGACATTGATTGATTTGCCTGTGTTGAATCAAGCTTGCATCCCTGGAATAAATTTGACTTGGTTATGATGGATGAATCTCTTAATATATTCCAGGAATTAGACTGCCCAGTTTTGTTGATTTTTGCATCTATGTTCATCAGAGACATCAACCTATAGTTTTCAATTTTTGTACAGTTCTTGTTTGATTTGTGGATCAAGGCAATGCTAGTCTTGTGAAATATTTGGGAAATATGGGCAATTTCCCTCCTCTTCAATGTATTTTAAGTGTTTTAGGTATCAGTTATCACTTTTTTTTCTATTTTGATAAAGATCACTTCGGTCCTGGGCTTTCCTTATTAGAGAAATGTTTTATTGCTCTTTTCATTTATCTGCTTGTGTTTGGCCTGTTCAAACTCTCTATTTCATACTGGCTCAGTCTTGGAAGGTTGTATGACTCTAGGCTGTCCAATTTGTTTGCATACATATGTTTACAGCAGTTTCTGATGAGCCTTTGTATTTCCATGGTATCTGTTGTAACTTCTCTTCTTTCAATTCTGATTCTATTTTTTTTTGTTTGTTTGTTTCTCTCCTGTCTCAATGAGCCTAAATTAAAGTTTATCAGTGTTGGTTATCTTTTCAAAGAACTAGCTATTGGTTTCAGTGATCCTTTGTGTTATCTTTTTGGTTTCCATTTTGTGTATTTCCTCTCTAATTTTTATTATTTTCTCTCTCTACTAATTTTTTGCTTTCATTTGTTTTACTTTTTCTATTCCTTCAGATGTAAAGTTAGTTTATTTTAGTGTTTTCATGTTTATTGATGTGAACCTGTAGTTGTGTATCTCCCTCATATTGCAAATTTTAGTGCATTCCATAGGATATAGTAACTTATCTCTTCAATTTAGTTAGTCTACAGAATTTTGTTTTTATTTCTCATTTGATTTCTTCATAAATCTAGAAAATCATTCAGTTTATTTTTAGTACATTTTTCCATGTTTTTGATTTTTTTCTGAGTTTTCTTTTGTGGTGGATATCTAAATTTTTTTCTTTGTGAATATAAAATATTTTAATACAAATTCTACTTTCATATATTTTTGAGACACATTTTATGTCCAAATATGGGAATATGACCTATTCTTTTTTTTAAGATTTATTTATTTTTATACAAGAGCTGGGGTACAGGCCAGAGGCATAGGAGGGTGAGAGGATTCACCAGAGACAGAATGGGGAGCAGAACAGGCAGACTGACTGAAATACACTGCTGAGGGGAGCAGCGGGCAAGATAGGAGAGGTCTGCTGCACCATGTGGGAATCTCCCTGGCCTGCCGAGATTCAACCCGCGCTGCAGAAGCTGGGGACATCTTCACAGTGCTGTGCTCCAACCTGCTGTGCCCCCAGGGAGGCCCCTGACCTATTCTTGAGAATGTTCCATATGCACTTGAGAATTATGTGTGTTCATTTCTTTTGGGATGGAAGGCACTGCACCTATTAAGTCTGTCTAATCCATTATTTCATATAAAGTCATTATTTCCTTGTTTTCTTTCTGTTGGGTTGATTTATTCATTGATATAGGATATCTGAATTTAAAACATTATGAGAGGTCAAATCTAGGAGTTCTGTAAATGAATGCATAGCATACCATTCTGCTCCTAAGACTTGCTTACATAATATATTCAGGGAAATGTCTCAAGAAGACAAAAACCACAATAAGTTTTAAAGAAAACCTAAGTATAAGTCCAGCTTATACATGCTTAGTTCAAATTACAATTTTTTTTCTAATGTAAGAAATTTAAGTGAAATCATGAAACAGGTGAGTTGTACAATTTTATGACTTAATTGTTATGAGCCATTGAACAGAATTCAAATTGGAGATTACTTTTTAACCTTGAGTTGTTTAGAATCTTAACAACCTGGAAAATAGTAAGCATCAGTGTCCCAATGATATCTACAGCTACCACCAAAAGAAGTGGGCCCCTCTTCCACAGTTATGAATAGTGTAATTCCAAACAATGCCTGCATGTAACTGGGAAATTCTGTGAAAAAATAGAAATAGTGTTACTATGTGGATTTTCTGTCATTGTTGCTATCATTTGTGTTTATTGTAATTCTACGTTTAGAAATCGTATGCTCATAGCCTCAAAATCTTGTAATAGTTATGTGAACAGAAATTTTTTTTTTAATAGAGGTATGTTTTATTTATTTATTTGTTTGTTTGTTTTGTTTATACATGCACTGGGTACAGTTAGAAGTGCGGGAGGGTGAGAGAATTCACCAGAGCCAGAGCAGGGAGCAGAGCAGGCAGAAGGACCGAAGCACACTGCTAAGAGGAGCAGCGGGCGGCAGGAGAGGTCTGCGCGCCATGTGGGACCCTCCTCCGGTGGCCAGGGAGCAGCCGGGGATAGAACCGGCGCCGCAGAGGCCGCGGGCAGCTTCGCAACCCAGCGCTCAACCGCTGTGCCACCAGGGAGGCCGCAACAGAAATGTTTGAACTTCATTTCCCTTAGATCTTCAAAAAAGCCTATACTGGTCAGGAAGCACATGTTGTCATGGACTTGTGAGAGGAGTAGATATACCTGACCCATTGATGTTAGACTTGTTCTTACTACTTGCTTTGCCCCATGGTATTACTTCACCTCCCCAGGCTGGGCTCCAATATGTGACACATGAACAACTCTCATCCCATCTGACTGTGAACCACAGATTAAATACTGAGCATCGCATGCCACTGAGCTTTGTCAAATGACTATCTAGCATTATTGTGACAATGACTTAAAAAATACTAATTATATATTAACTACACATACAATCCACAGGGATTATAAACAAATAAAATGAGAGATGTCTCTCTTTTTATATTTGCAGTTGGTTAGAAACATTAATAAAGAGACACATAGATGAAGAAATTAAAAAAAAAAAAAGGACCTCCCTAGTGGTACAGAGGTTAAAGACAGTGCCATCAAGTTATTGGCAGCCACTGCAGCACCAGTTCCACCTCCAGCCAGCCAGAGAGCAGCCCACATGGCACAGCAGACCTCTCCTGTCTTATCCGCTGTTCCCCTCAGCAGTGTCTTCAGTCAGTCTGCCTGTTCTGTTCCCCGCTCTGTCTCTGGTGAATCCTCTTACCCCCCACACCTCTGGCCTGTACCCCCAGTTCTTGTAGGAATAAAAAAAAATCTTTAAAAAAAAAAGTAAAAAAAAAAATCAATTCTCTTTTCATCATACTATCTATCTTATTTACCGAAATAGTGAGCAGTTATAACAAGCACGTGAGCAACAACTCAGGATATCACTCCTAGTATTCTTTTCCAGTTGCCTTTTTTTCATCCTGCATATATTTAACTCAAATCTCAGGTCACTCTCTGCCAGTCCCAAAACAGTTCTAATGATTGGCAGTGTAAACCTGACTTTCATATTTATCTTTGCCCCCTTCAAATATGGCACACAGATCTTTTTACAGTGTAGATAGCAGTATATCTATTGGTGATCGTCTTGGCTCATCTCTTTCAGTCTCAATGCCTTCTACTCTTATTCAGTGAAAAATTCTGCATAGAACTTTGGAGAAACTATCTCATGACTGGTCTGGTCACTTGACTGTCACCTACCACAACTTCCACCTGTAGGATGACATGGGATTGAAAAAAAAATTTATATATATATATACAATTTATATAGTTATTTTATATAGTATTTATTAAAATTCAGTAAATATGATATAAATGTGTATATACAGACAGATAATATAATTTAATCTAGTCAATGCATAGCCCATTCAATTATTTGTTTAATTCTATGCTGTGTGAAGGTGTTTAGGGTCATGGTGTGATATACTAGTGCTGTAAATTTTAATAGACTACTGCAGCCCCACAGGAGTTTCGAACATGTACGGGAAGAGGGACAGGTATGCAGCTAAGACAAATGCAAGTGGGAATGAGATTAGGGTCAAAATGGAGAAGTTAATAAAATGCCAGGGAAGCCCAGTTAGAAATTTTCAGAAGTCGGGGCCTCCCCGGTGGCGCAGCGGTTGAGCGCTGGACTGCAAATCTGCCCACAGCCTCTGCAGCGCCAGTTCGATCCCTGGCCACTGGCAAAGGTCCCACATGGTGCGCAAACCTCTCCTGCTGTGCCCGCTGCTCCCCTCAGCAGTGTGTTTCATCAGTCTGCCTGTTCTGTTCCCCGCTCTGGCTCTGGTGAATTCTCTCACCCTCCTGCACCTCTGACTGTACCCAGTGCTTGTATAAATAAATAAATAAGTAAATATTAAAAAAAAAAAAAGAAATTTTCAGAAGTCCTGGGAAAGGATAAGAGAAATGATTCATGAAAGGCAGCATTTCACCTAAGGCTTGGTGCTGAAGAATATTTCAACAAATGGTACCACGAGGAATGTGTCTACACAGGTTAAGAGTCTCAAAGTAAAGGTACTCTGGTTTCACTACGGTGTTGCTAAGAAGCAACTCTCAAGGATAATGAGATATCCTCATGTGCAAAATATATGTATTTATTGGCTGGAATTAAGCCTTATGGCCTTAAACAATAAGAAAGGAGGAAGATTCCTCCAAATTTGTTAGGTGAAGTAATTACCAGTGGTTTCACCAAACTGTTCCACACTGTGACCAAAATGCAGATCATCTAAATACTGGCTTAAGAGAAAATACCCTGAAAACCAAGGAAAGTATTTATATACTCTTTCTTTCTGAATAGAATATCATTCCTGAGGAAATGTGTAGTCAGAAAGAAAAACAACCTCATCCATATCAGAAAATAATGGTGGTCATTCATCAAAGTCAATCTTGGTATTACTGCTTGTTGGTCAGGACCATTAAATCAGAACATATGTCTAATAGTGTGATTAAGAGCTTGTCAATGACAGTAGGAATTAACATTTTTATAATGTTGTTCAATGTTCTCTTCTCCCTGCCTATTTAATTGAAATGAGCCCAAAGGGGGGGGAGACTTGGAAAAGATTAATGATATAACCTCTCAAAACAAATGATAAAAGTCACTTTGATAGGGTCATTTAATGCTGGACTAGACAGTCCTTTCTAGAATATACCACAGGGATTCCTCATGGTTAAGCAAAGAGGTGGACAAAAGGATTTAATTTAAATAATTCTGTTTGCATTGTTTAAATTTTTGCAGGGAATACACTTTTTTTTTTTTTTTTTTTTTTTTTTTTTTTTTAGAGGCATTTTTTTTTATTTATTTTATTTGTTTGTTTGTTTATACAAGCACTGGGTACAGTCAGAAGCGCGGGAGGGTGAGAGAATTCACCAGAGCCAGAGCGGGGAGCAGAGCAGGCAGAAGGACTGAAGTACACTGCTGAGGGGAGCAGCGGGCGGCAGGAGAGTACTGCGCGCCATGTGGGATCCTCCGCCAGTGGCCGGGGAGCAGCCAGGGATCGAACCGGCGCCGCAGAGGCCGCGGGCAGCTTCGCAACCCAGCGCTCAACCGCTGCGCCACCTGGGAGGCCCGGGAATACACTTTTTGATAGCATATATTAAATGAAGAGGAATCTTGCAAGCTTACATGATTGGTTCAAAGTTATCTTATAACTGAGAGCAAAGCCAGGCTCAAGTTCTGGATCCCTAAAGCCCAACCCTTCATGGTTCATATCCCAAACACCCACCTTCACTGAGACAGAGATCATTTTATTTCTGTATGTGCTAAAAGCATATGGAGTTAATGTGAGCTTTGCTGAAGATAACAACCAATTAGAGAAAAAAATTATTATAAGTTTGTAGAAATGGATAATATCAAAGGAATAAGGTAGTATTGGAATAAGCTTCTTAGTTTGTTAAATAATGTCTATAATATGACAAACTTGGCAGATGTAGTTCCCAGATGTGAGATGACAAAATCAGAGGACACCTAAATCCATATTAAATTATAATGTAGAAAGGAAGAAGAAAAGAAGAAGACTGTATGGTGTTAAGTTACAGAGATTTGGGGTGGGGAATATTGGTAACTGTAGCATAGCTTAACCTATGCTGATATATAGAGTCAAAGAAAAACAAAACTGAAGAAAAAGAAATAGAATGGTTAAATGCTTAATGTTTATACACAGTCATAAAATTGGGAATTACATTAAATCAAGATAATACATGTATGTATACTAGTAATCTAATGAAAAAATATCCAGCATTTATTGAACATTTAAATTTTCCAGGCAGTTTCACATACTTTTTATACCCTGTTCATCTAAGCTCCACAACAACCTTATGAGGTAAATGCTTTTATCCCACTTTACAGATGAGGAGACAAAGGCATTAGATAGAGGATAAATTGCTTGCCCCAGAAACTCAGGTAATTGAATGACAGACCTTAGCCAAAGCCACTGTGACCTTTTACAGTTTCAAAAGCAAAAACCTTGACTCTGCTATTTTTCCATCTCTTATAAGTTATGCTTATTACAGAAAAGGGAAATTTCAGGTCAGATCATTTATCTTTCAATCAAATTATCCATATTACTCCATCTAAGAATTAAATCTAAACTCTACCACACCCCGAATGTCCTGTAGCTCTGGTTCTGCAGACTTCCGGGTCCTATTTCATTGCACACTCCAACCTATTCACAGACCTCACTGCAGGCCCTTGTCCAAATCCCACTTTACATGATTTCTTTGATTTTTATTTTTTGCAGTGACTACTTGTGTTCTATCTTTGGATCTGAAATGAAATTTCACTATTTTCCCATTGTCCATATTTAAAGTACTCTAAAATTATTTGCTTATTTTTTTGTTTAGCACGTTCCTCAAATGTCACACGTCATGAGAGTGCATGGATTTTTAAGTCCCATTCATGACTATATCCCAGCACACAGAATGTGCCGGTTTGTCCTGGGAATTAAATATATGCCTGATGAATATACAAATGAACAAATGTCACCAGAAAAGAAACATTAGCATAGAAAAATTTCTCACAGATGACATAAAAAAAAAAAAAACTTCTTGCAGAAGCCAATGTGACCATTACACCTTCTGTCTTTGTGTAGGTAGATTCATCTTTGGCATTTTACTCCATAATTGAAGATATCAAATAGTTTTGCCATTATAATGATAGGTAGGTCCATACAATGACACTCAAGTCTGGAATAAGAACTTAATATAAATGTGGCATAGAATGAGGTCATCAGATATAAAGGTGTTTACTTACCTGTTAATTCGTGTACTCAAAGCAACATACCATATCTACAATTAACAGGAGACTTATCTACTTAGATTATTAAAAAAACAGATAATGATCCTTGCCATTTGGACTCTCACAAAAGAGTAAATGAGGGCTTCCCTGGTAGCGCAGTGGGTTGAGCGCAGTGCTGTGAAGCTGTCCGCAGCCTCTGCAGTGTGGTTTCGATTCCTGGCCAGCCAGGGAGAAACCCACTTGGCGCAGCAGACCTCTCCTGCCTCGCCCATTGCTCCCCTCAGCAGTGTCTTTGGTCTGCCTGTTCTGTTCCCTACTCTGTCTCTGGTGGATTCTCTCACCCTCCCGTGCCTCTGACATGTACCCTAGTTCTTGTATAAATAAATAAATCTTTTAAAAAATAAACGAATAAAATACAAACAGTGCTGTAAACCAACATTACCTCAATAAATATATTTTTTAAAAAAGAGTAAATGAGAGAAAAAAAAACATTCAATTATCACCTTCAATGCAAATTGGAATAAAATAAAGTTGAGGTAAAATTTAAGCAACATTTGGGAAATCAGAAGAAAAAAGGCTAAATTTTAAGAGAGCACAGCTCCACAGAAAACTGTGAAGTCATTTCTATTTTGAATACATCTGCCATTTCTGTTTTATAATCAGTGAAATAAAATTGGATCTCCACGCCATTATCATTTAAAACAAGGTTGACATAATGCATGTCAATTCAAACCTCTCAAAAATAATATGAAGATTTCCTTCTAATATTACAGATAAATTGAAGTTGACAAAGGTTTAATAAATTTCCTATGATCACACACATAGGAAATGTTGAATTTAGATTTTATTTTGATCTGGCTCCAAACCAAAATATCTTTACTACATCATATGATACCTAATCCTATGATACCTAGACATGTAAAGAAACCTTAGGTCTTCTCAGTAGTTGGTCTGTAGTAAAAATTAGAGCATTATATTTCAAATAATTATACTGTTGATTAAGCCATAGAACACTATTGAGTAGGTATCCTCAGTTCTCTTGGGGATGTTCCCCATCATATTATCTCCCCCACTATATTGGGCTATTTATTGACTTACATATGAAACGTGCAAACAAATCAAAAAGATCTGAGATATAAATAATGGTTTTAATAAATGCCATTTTTTTCCAAGAAGGTCAATAGCTTGAACTCCAATGACTTTGCTCAACAGCTACATAAGGGGGTAATAAGCTAATCATGTAACCAAGAATCGAGTGAAATTTCTCTCTAAAATTCTTAGATCTATGTTTCACAAAGTATAATTTCTGTCTGACTTGAATTAAACTGCCCCGATGTGCTTGTAAGAACACGGGTTTCTGAAATCTTTTCCCAGACACTCGAGGAGTGGAATTCAAGATTCTCCATATCTGTCAAACCCACCAAGTGACTCTAAATTTTACAACTAGGACTTTAGAATCACTTGTTGGGAGGTTTGAATCTTTTTCAAAAATGTGCAAGCATTCCTATCTTTTATTTTTGAAAAAAAATCCTGTTTAATGACAGTGCAGCTTGCTAAACATGAGTGAAGTGCTTAGTTTTAGATTTAACTTATTATTAAAACAAATGTATTAGGTTATATTAGTTGCAGCTAATGAAGATATAATAGGAAAAAAACAATAAAATACATGATTAAAGTGATGTTTAACTTGTAACTGAGAGGAAAAACTACTGATGAATTCATTAACTAGTTCCTTCTCTCTTTTTTTATTTTTTTGGTTCAATGAAAATCCAGTCAGCATATATTTGATGATGTTAATCCTCTCATGATTTCACTGAAAATTTACCAATGGATAACTGAGTTCATCCTCTCCTAACCTCCACTTCTACCATACTGCAGTTCATTTTCTTTAGTGAAATCTATTTTGTGCTTTGGAAAGATTGGGGAGGTCAAGTTCAAATTCTCTTAATTTTCTTCTACTCTGATAAAAAAAAAAAAAGGTAACAGGTATATGTTCATGTCAAATGGCTCTCTTGGGCACACTTGTCATTTATGTTCATGGGAAGAAGATAAAGTTGTTCTTCTAACCATTTTATTTCTGCCTACCTACTCACTAGTCCATCCACTCATCCATCCACTTAGCTGTTCTTCCTCCCACCCAACAACCCTTTAGATAGAGGACCTGGCCTTTTACTAATACACAAAAATCTTAAAAGTCTATATTCCTCAGTCCTGCATTCTTTCCCAAGTTATTTGGTGGACATGACATTTCCATGAGTATTTCTCATTCCTTCCTCACTAAGTCTGAAAAATATTTATTACAAATTTCCCCATGTATATATGTAAAATACACACACAGAGGTATTCACACATACATATTACACCAAGAGATATTCACACATATATAGTACACCATTATCTCCTAGTTCTTTATTAAATTTGACACTCAGGGAATTAATAATTGGGTGCTAAATAAAGTGAGAAAGGAGTAAATGTTGCATTGCTAATCAAATACCATAGTGATCATTCATGTTAATAGGACCACCTCTACCTCATTGTTCCCATTTATAATTTATCAAACAACAACTAACCCAATATGGTTTAGAGCATGAGTTTTAACCATATTGTGAATTCCTCTTGGTGATGGCATATTTTGTGGGGTATTTTTTGTTGTTGAAAAACATGTAACAGAAGGTGAGAACTCTTATACGATTAATATTTATAGAAATGAATATGTACTATAGTTTGATAAACTAATATAAATTCACTGTAAATTGCAGTAATTTATAAACACACACACATGCACACACACACACACCATTCTGTGTCCTTTCTTATCTGAGAGCTCTGTTGTAATTTCTTCTCTCTCTCTCTCTCTCTCTCTCTCTCTCTCTCTCTCTCTCTCTCTCGCATCCATTCTTACTTCTTCTCTTACCTAAGACCCTCCCTCCCTCCTACCCCCAGAATTTTTACTTTTCTTTTCTCTCTTCCATCCATTTTTTAAATTCACCTCAATAATAAACTTAATTTCTTCTTTTGTAAACACATAACCACGGATTCAAGAAGATTTGGTCACAATTCTTTCTATAATATTCCATCACTGTTGGCGAGTAGACATTATCTGATTCCCATAACAAAACAAAACAAAAAAGAAAAAAAAAAAGAGCTTCTAATTCTTTTCTGTAAATACCTACATGAATCAAGTTTTCCTTCAAATTAGTTATAATAGGTGAGCAAATTCATCAAAGAAAGCATGAAGTAGACAAAGGGAGTTTTCTTTTCACACTGCTAATGAACAAACAAAAATCCCCTATTCATTTATTTCTGTACTTGAAGCATAACTGATGACTGTAAGTCTAATATTCATTAGAGGCTGAATAAGGCATAGACAGAAAGTTTATGCAGCCCACAGATCACACACTTTAGGAAGTACTGGAAACAGTGTGAGGCAGCAACAATAGAAGCCTGGGCACAGAGCAGCTCTTCTAATGAATAAAATATGAAGAACTTTGCAATTACACAGACCAGACAGAAGTGGCCAGAGAATCATCAGCGTAATGATAGTAATAAAAATAGGATTTCATGCCTGTATCTCCTCTTTCACATCCCCAAATCTGAATAGTATTTATTAACCTCTCCTGTTTATGGTTATTTGCTGGGTATATAACAAAAAGTAAAACCAGGCTATGTGTTTCCTTCCTTCAATAATATTCAGTTTCATGGTAGCCAAGAAAGGTCATTTAATTTCTCTGAAGGTAGGAGCCAATCAGAAAATACATGGAAGTGGTAATTTTGGTTTCTGAGTAGGAATACACCATTGAAAAGAGGAGTACACCATTTAAAAATTAGATAAATGACCAGTTGAAGTAATTGAGAACACATGTGTCAATAAAAGATAAATTTTTAAATAAAAAAATTAAAACATTGAGTAGTGTTTCTAACACTTGCAATGTGCTACTTATTATGTTTCTACATCTTAAAAGGCAGAAAGCCAGAAATGAGGTTACTACAGGTGGCTAGTGATCTATCTAGGGGTAGGGATGATTAGCAACCATTATATACCCAGCATATATTACACATTCATTGATTAAGGAGAAATTTAATAAAAATGTCTTTGTGTACAAATATTTATGTGTATATATATTAAACACCTGTCTAGTGCAGATATTTAGACACTCAGTAATTCTTTAAATAACAATGGAATAAATACATATATACTGTTTGTCGATATATTTATATCTACGTATATATTTGCCTATACACACAAACACACACACACACAAACAAGCACTTTCTAGGATACAGCACAAAATACTATCCTATATAAAAGGTATAGCAATGCAAAACATTCTTAATGACAATTCCAATACAATTCCCCCAAAGATGACTTATTCTACCTAAGATCTCAGACAGAATCATTATCAAGAAATTTGCAGCTACATTGCTCACAGCTAGCTGTATATTTTATCAGACAACAGGATGTAGGGCTTCATTCTTCAAGAAGTTACTTTGTTGCTATCACAAGGAAAAGCTAAGCAACTGGAATATAACTTGATATACTACATCTAGAACTCAACTCCAAAGCTGGCAAACCTATTCTCTGTCCCGCATCAGGACACACCATTAACAGAGGCTGCCTTCTAGAATCTCAGTCAATAGGAACAAGTCAATTAAAGGGCCTTTCAGTTGACAGAAGTCAGCGAATGCATTGTTAGCTATCCTTAAAAGT
The DNA here is from genome assembly GCF_964194135.1 of Talpa europaea. NCBI lineage: Eukaryota > Metazoa > Chordata > Mammalia > Eulipotyphla > Talpidae > Talpa > Talpa europaea. The sequence goes on from NC_140073.1 coordinate 67,840,436, forward strand.
CCAGAATCAAATGAGAGAAATGAGCACATTACCAAAGGAAAATAATACCTCTGAGGGTATACAGGTTTCTAGGACAGTGCAATTCAAGCAAAATCTAAGATCCAGGACTCATTTCTGATTATATGGAAAATCTCTCAAACTAAAGTATCCTAAGTATCTCTAGTTATTCTGGAATTGTGACAACTACTAATGAATATTAGTTGCCATATATAAAAAAGCTGTGTTATTATTTTAGGTACCACTAAGAAAGAAAAGTTGCTATGAGTTCAAATAAAATATAGTACTAATTCTACGATTCATTCTGATTTCCTAGATATTAAAAATAAAAAAAAATGGTTTTGCCTACATTTACATATATATAGTCAATCTTCCCATGACTCATTCCAGCTGTAATTAATGCATTTTTAATCTAGTCAGGAAAATTGCTTAGCATTTGATTGTTTATTGTAAATACGACAAGGATAAGGAATCATCTCTAAAACAGAAGCCAGTAACAGCAAATCCATAAGAACTACAACAGTTTCCTTATGAAAAATAACTACTGGTTAGCTTAGACATTCAATGCAAGTATTTTATAAAATACATGAATGTTACAGCTGTCAAATAAGAAACTATATAACATAGGATGGTTTCAAAAGAGGGGTCTCTAAATCCTCTGATATCACCCTTACTTTAAATCTGAAGGTATTTGTGAGTACTTCAGTTTCTAGAACTGGATGAAAGTGATACTAATTGACTTCAAAGGGAAGATCCAAAAATGTTATGTCTGGTCATCCCTACATTTTAATTTCATGAGAGATCCTTGCAGATTATACCTGAGAGCCTCCAGTTCTCTCTTCCAATATCCCAAGGGAATGAGGATGGTTAAGAGACATGGAAAAAAATGTTCATCAACACTTCTAATAGAGGAAATGCAAATCAAATCCATGATGAGATGTCTTTCACACTTGTGAGCATGGCACACATCACAAAGAGAAGGGGGAGAGAGTGGGACTCTTCAGCTCTATGACCATATCCAAGCTCCCCACACCGGACTACCCAGGTGACCTGGGCCCAATAGACTGTCAGATCTTGGTGTTAACTGATAACATGCATGACTTTTATTTATTTTTTTTCAGCTCTCAGTACATTTTATGGGTTGAATTCTATCCCCCTAATCCATATGTTTAAGTGCCAACTCCTGGCAGCTCAGAATGTCTTTATATTTGGAGATTAGGTCTTTGAAGAGGTGACTGGGTTAAAAGGAGGCTAGTAAAGTGGAACTTTAATTCACTATGATGGGTGCTGTGAAGAGACCAGGGATGTGGAAGACCATATGAGGACACAGCAAGAAGGCAGCCACCTGTGCAGGCCATAAGGAGAGATCTCAGAATTAAGTCAACCTCACCTCTACCTAAATCTTGGTGTTATTGAGCACTGGGAAAAAATAAATTTCTCTTTTTAAGCCACCCAAAGTTATAGCATTTTGTTAATGCAGTCTTAGCAGATCAAGTCATTTCCATTGAGCATTCCACTTGATATTTAAGAGTTTTGAAATAAAAAACAACTAATTCATTGAAGGTAAGCTGCAATATCCTTTAATTATCTAGGGATCATGGTGACATTTATTAAAGGAAATAGGAAAAGAACATCTGGTTTGTTAGAGCTACTGACTCTGATATCACCTGTGATTTTTGTATTTGCTTTCATTTGGTTTGTCTGTCAGCTTCCAGCATCGTGCATTTGATTCTTATAGATAAGCAAAGTGGACATCTCTCTGCAGTACAGAGTACAGTGAGAGCTGCCCACCACTCAGTGTGAAAAGGAAGCTGGGCTCCAGCAAAGCTAAGTGTTGGAATCCACTTTCTTTCTCATCTGTTTAGCAAGATTTTCCATTTTCACACATCAGGAGATATGTTCCCACTGGGAAAATGGAAATAGAATAAGACAAACATTTCACAGAATATGGACCGGCATTATTTAGGTTGGTAGTACAGAATAAGATCAAAGGGAAAAAAAAGAGGCCAGAAATTACATCTGCCACATAATCTGGAAAAATATAAACACATTATTAGCCCTTAAATTTAGCAGCTATTTTCATAGGTAAAGGGTATAAACAAAAAAAAAAGAAATGTCATTTTGGGGAAAAAAAAAACACAAATTTGTTTTTTATGTAGAAAATTGATTTAAAGATGACATTAAGTTTCTGAATATAGTGTTTTATTTTTATAAGGCTCCCAGTAATCCTCATTTGGGGAAAAAAATGAAATTCCTGACTCTACCTTTTCTCCCTCCAGGTGCTGTGATCTGGTCTCTAAAAGTAGCTCCAGGAGTAGTGGAGTCACCTGACAATTAAAATGCATTGTAAGCATTCGATTTCTGAGTCATTTTAAAAAAACTGGGATTGGAAATAAAAGGTTGTTTCCTGAAATACCATCAGCTGCTAAGTTATTTCTGGTTTCATCAATAGTACACTTTAAACTCATCAGAGCAGCATGGGAATTTGGAGAAACAACCAGATGTGACTCAGCTTCGACTAGGGAAAATGGGAACACATGTTTTCAGAAAATATTCAAAAGAGAAAACCACTAGGTTTTTCAACAGCTTTAGTGGCAATATTTAGCAGTTAAAATGCTTCAGATACACACTCTGAAAACAACTAATAAATTAGTCAACATGAGGCATCCCAAAAGCAGAGTCCCTTGGTAGAGATGAGGATAAGAAGCTCAGGTTGCAGGGCTGGTCTTAAGGTGAGGACCAGATCAAGGGAGCCAAGACTCCTTAGAGGCGGGGATCAGAAGGGTTACAAGATTCACAGAACTTCAAACCACCTTTGAGCTCAGGGCCTACTCCAAATTATCCAAAATGACTATTGTCATTTATTGCCAATTTCTTCCCAAGAGCACCTTGATGGTCTAATGATTTGTTATTTCCTTTTTTTACTTTTTTTTTTTTTTACCATGAATCACTCCAAAGAAATCATCTGCTTCAGGCAAAGAAGACTAGAGTCTCCCTCCAAAATTTTGACCATTGGGCCTTTGCCTGGAAAACCAACCTCATTTTCACATACAAAATCTAAGCCATACACTGTCTTAAAAAAAGACAAAAGAAAAACTTTTTAAAGGAACATTGGCATTTTAAAAAAAAAAGTTTTGTTCATCATGATATTATTCAAATTGAAAAAAATGGTATAAAATCTCAATTCATTCAATAGAGGAATGATTAAATAAATTGTCACACAAATCACCAAGGAATTATTACACAGTCACTGAAAATCACCTTCTACAAGAAGTTCTCCACATTTCTATTGTTAAATTCCAATTCAGAAAGAAAATTAAAAATAAATGTCATTTAATAATCCCTTTTTTATAGCCAGGTAGCAGAACAAATAATCTTCCCTCCATTTCTAATCCTTTGGTAAACTTACTACTTGGTCACACCACTCCATAATTGTGTGTTTTATATTTCCTTATAGTTTGTACACACTCAGAGACAGGAAATTTATTTTATTCATTTTTTATTTTTCATTATTATTTGTTTTTACTGATGCAAAATTGTTTTGCAATGCTATTTATTATTTAGAGGTACAGGATCATACTCCAAACATTTCTTTGTGTCAGTCACTGTATTAAAACTTTTAATAGAACTTATAGAACTTTAATAGAACGTTCTAGAATGTGTGCACCACAGGACACAACAAGAATTAAATATTTCTTAAACATGTATTAGTTGCTAGCAATTGTAGGAGGTGACTTAGACGTGTCATTCCAAGTAGTCCTTCTGATATCCTATAAAAGTCATGCCGTTTGCAGCAACATGGATGGAGCTGGAAGGGATCATGCTCAGCAAAATAAGCCAGACAGAAAAAGAAAAATACCGGATGGTTTCATTTATAGGAGGAATGTAGGGGATCCAAATAAGGGATCAGGGAAAAAAAAGTAATTGTAATAAAGTAAAAATCAAAATCACCAGGCATAAACTAGAGGCGTTCTTCAGGGGAGGAGGGAGTTGGATCAAAACAGGGATGGGAAGAGCGCAAGGGACTATGGTGATGGTGCCGGGTGAATTGCTGGTGGGAATTCCACAGGGACTATACCCGAGATGATAAAGCATGCACTATGTAGAAAATAAAGAATGTTGTAAAAAATATATAAAAAAAGAAAAAAGAAAAATCAATAAAATTCCTGAAGATGGTTTAAAAAAAAAAAAAAAGGAATTCCATTATACCCATTTGGAGAGAGAGACTGAAACTTAGGTAGGCTAAACCTTACCCATGGTAGGAGAACAAGAACCAGAGTGTACACTGCCCACCCCCCCTCGCAACCACCCCCTGCCAGACCTTACAAGAGACTCTCCACACTCTTGTCCATGACAGGCACTATCTCCTCTACTGTGGAGGGGCACTCAGCCACTAGCAGTCAATAAAGTCACCAGCTTGTCCTTTAATGAGTCCTTGTCATTCCTTTAAGTCACTGACCTCACATCGCTTCCTTAATAAATCCAGGGTCTAGCAAACTTACATGTCTGGTCCCAAAGGAAAGAGTATGAGGACCCATCACATCCAGTAGGATCACACCCAGGCTGTATATTCACAACACTGTTGCAGCAGCAGCAATGTATTTAAAGGCAATAATTAGCATTTTTGGTTGTTTTCCAGTAAATGGGCAGTAATTTTGACATCCATAGTTTTATATCCTGATGCATTAGTGACATAAACTGCCACAAATGAGAACAGGAAAAATAAGGGTGAGAAGATTATTGATCATTTCCTACTGAAAACACAGAGAATGTGCTGGATTGTTTACTTTTTTTTTCAAAGTAGAGGTAAACTTATAAAATAAGAGAATGTTATCTTTCTCATTACTAAGTCAGATAATGTAGCTTTTTTATCCACAGAGGAGGTGCTTATGAATAATAACATCTTGCACATTCATAATTTTCAAAGTTTTTAATTTCCACATCTCATTTGGTAAGAATGAGGCAGGACTGGGAATTTGGCCATTTAGGTGAGACCAACAAACAGGTGTCCACTTTGAATCTGTTAATTTTGTAATTTATCTGGTACAAAGGTGTGAAATAACTGGTGTGGATAGACTTTAAAACACCAGGTGATTAAAGTTGTTAAGTGCATGTGGAGGTATTTACATTCAAACTTCAATATCGTTCCAAGGAATGGAAAGCAATTTGAAACTTTAAGTATCCCAAGCCCCAAGGAATACCCCCTGCTCTTACTATAGAACAACCTATCATCTCATTTACTCCGATAATACATTATATTAACATATTTATATTTATAGCCATCGGTCAAACAAACACTGATAAAAATTTAAAAATATTAACAATTTCTGTCGATGGTAGCAGTAACCTGTGAAAATTATCTCCCCTAAGCTTGACAGCTCATTTAAATTAGCATGGCTTACATTGCTGATGTCAGCTTTCCCAAAATTCTGCAAAGGTGGGCAATAGGTACCATTTGAAACTGAATGGTGCATGGTGTGCCCTTCAAATCTTTAAATTACAGATTCTAGGACCTTCCATCACATTAACTAAATCAGAGTTTCTGTGTAAAGCAATAAAATAAACATTTTATTATTTTAATTGTATTTCTTAATTGAGTTAATGCTAGTTTACAATACTGCACATGATTAGAGGTACAGGTTCATTCCTGTTCAGATACATTTTGCCACAGCCCCCACCAAGGCACCCTTGGTCCTCCCGATTAGACCACTATTCCCCCCTCCACCTTTGAACTCTACTCTCCACCCTCCCCTTCTGGTAGCCTAATTCTGCAGACAGGTGTTTAGGATTTGTTTGGTTTAGTTCTGTCTATTGCTCTGTTTTGTTTCTTTATGGTCCACATATGAATGAATTAATCTAGTATTTCTCTTTTACCTTTTTTTAAAAAATATGTATTTACTTATACATACAAGAACTGGGGTACAGGCCAAAGGTGCAGAGGTGAGAGGATTCACCGAAGACCCAGAGGGGAGCAGAACAGGCAGATGGACTGAAATATACTGCTGAGGAGAGCAGCAGGCAAGGCAGGAGAGGTCTGCTGCTCCATGTGGGTAGTTCCCTGGCCGACTGGGGGTTGAACTTGTGCTGCAGAGGCTGCAGACAGCTTCATGGTGCTGTGCTTAACCCCCTGAGCCACCAGGGAGGCCCTTTGTCTTTTACCTTCTGATTTGTTTTGTTTAGCATAATCCTTTCCAGTTCTATGAATACTGTCACAAAAGACAAGATTTCATCTATTTTTATAGCTGAGTAGTATTCCATCAAGTACATATACCACATCTTCTTTATCAGTTCAGGTGCTGTTGGATACTTATATTGTTTCCAAAGCCTCTATTGTGCTGCAGTCAGGATAACAGTGCAGAGGGCCCATTCAGATTAGTGTTTTTTGCATTCATTGAATAGACAGCTAGGAGTGAAATTATTTTAATTGTATATTTTTTTCTGCTAGTTAACATCTATTTTGCATGGAACATCTACTTTTAGTATTTTGAGAAACCTACATTCTGTTTTCCAGTTGGACCAAGCTACAATCCCACCAACAGTGTACGAGGGTTTCATTTTCTCCACATCCTAAGCTACACTTGTTATTTCTGGTCTCTTTGGTGGGAGCACTGACACAGGTGTGAGATGGTGTCTCATTGTGGTTTTGATTTACATTATCTGGTCACAGTGATGACAAACATCTTTTCATGTACCTGTTGACCAGCTATATGTCTTCTGTGGAGAAGTGTTTATTTAGCGCTTTTGTCCACATTTTTTTTCCCTTTTTGCTCAGTGTTTAGAGTAAAAAAAGACTTTATATCATTAACAAATAGAATTCAAAGTTATTTTTAAAAGTTTTTTTTTTTGGCCTCTAACATATCTTTTTCTCTGTGTCTAATATACTAGTATATGTGGATAGCTTATAAATAAAAACACAATGTATATATAAATGTTTTCTTTTTTCATTTTTTTATTTTTTATATATTTCCTACATCATTTTTCAATTTTTGCACAATGTATGCATTTTCATCTTGATTATATTCCCCATACAATTGCACCCCCCTTATTTTGACCCCAATCCCTTCCTCCCTCTCCCGCATAGTGTGTCTCTGGTTTATAGTTGCTTGTTGATTTTGACTTTTACTTTGTTATAATTAGTCTTTTTCCTGGTCCCTTATTTAGGTTTGCTAAATCCCTGCTATGAGTGAGACCATCCGGGATTTTTATTTTTCTTTCTGGCTTATTTCACTGAGAATGATCCCTTCCAGCTCCATCCATGTTGCTGCAAATTGCATGAGCCCACTTTTTGATGGGGTAATTTGTCTTCTTGTTGTTGAGTTGTATGAGTTCTTTGTATATTTTGGATACTAGTCCTTTGTGGGATATTTGGCATGCAATTGTTTCTTTCCATTTGGTAGGATGTCTGTTAGTTTCAATGATTCTTTCACTGTGTGGAAGCTCTGTAGTTTGATATATTTAGCAAGCTCCTAGATGATTCTTATGCTTAACATGGTTTGTGAGATACTGTGTCAAGTCAGTGTTTTGTTATTTTTTTTTACAGTTGTCTGTGTTTTCATATATTTAAACAATATTTATTGAGCACCTTTAAGCAGATGCCACTATCCTACAAACTATTGTGTATCATCCAACACTCATAAAGTATTCCTGAATGTTCAAACCATTTTGAAATAGAAACCTCTCACAGCATATAATTTATGCCAATCTGGCAGCACAGAACCTCTGGCCTTCAAGAGACAAAATACACCATACTCTATTCCTCCTTTCCTCTTTCCCCTTTGAATCACCATCATAAAACAAATCAAATTGGATTCTAACCATTTTAATTTTCCACCCTACTCTAGAAATGGCATCATTTGCTATCACAGTTAAAGGAGATAGAACTCCTGATTAAAATAATTATATAGTGGGAGCTTGGCCAAATGAAAACAAAGTATGGGGGATGATTATCTAGAGATTTAGAACTGTGTTGAAGAGAATAAGCACACAGAATTTATAGGGAGGTTGTGATTATGAGTAACAAGAAGAAATTAGGCAAAGGAATACTTACACTGGCTACCACAGGAGTTTTGCCAGACCAGTTCTATTTTTGAGTGGGATGATTTCCCAAGAGATGAATATTTATCCACAGGTTGTTGGAAATTGCAAAGAGACCCACAGCCTAATTTTATATCCTCTCATCCTAACTAGGTACCATGCTAGAAAAATCTATCAACTAATCAATACCTATTTACTCTTCTTCTAGTAGTTGTCTATTTGAAAATATATGTATGTTTGTGTTTTCTATTCATATAGGCATCCCACTATCTAGAGTGGGTCTTCACATTCATTTCTTCTTTTTTATAGCAGGTTTTTTATTGCTGTTTTAAGTTTAGAAAGGTTATAGAGACAACAAACGAAATTTTTTCAGCCTAGAAGTTGTTCAGTCTAATGTAATTTAAAAATATGTTTGTAAGAAGGTATTCAATATTAATGATATTTAAAGCTTTATGGTGTTGTATAAATGACTATACTATACTGTTTTTACTTTTAAAAGTAGTACTACTATTACTGCTACACCTAATTTGTACAGCAATTTCAGAGGGAGGCATTGCATAAGTGAAATTGCCTGAAGATAGATGCATTTTTTCCATGAATTTTTAAGAAAACATAGTAACATTTTTATTGCAATTTTGTAAACTGCCCCAAGCTTTCTTGAATAGAATATGGTCCAAAATATTCAGGGTCAATGCTATGACAAAGAACAGTACACACCAGAGTTTGTTTAAATATTTAGAGCTACTTTAACTTTTTCACTTTTTTAAAAATCATTTTCCTCTAGTGGTGGTCACATAGAAGTTTGGTAGCAATGTGAAGAGAATTTAAAAATAGTGGTACATCAATTAAAAAAATAAAGTACTGTCTATTGGAAAGAAAAGGAGGAGGAATAAATGGAAGAATGTAGATATTTTTTCAATGCAATATTAAACATCTAATAAATAAAATTGAATCAAAGTATACCTGAGCTTGAAACTGTTCCTTCTTATTGATGGAGGCAACTATATGCCTCATTAAGATTGGATTTATATGACTCAGAGACATATTTTTGATAAGTTCTGGTATATTTCAATGGGAGGTCATCTGGGATATAATTAAGTTATTAATTATATCCCAGATAGCTGTACTTTAAGAAGAGGATTTGGGACCTCTCCCGGTGGTGCAATGGTCGAGCACTGGGCTGCAAAGGTGTCTACAGCCTCTGCAGCATCGGTTCAATCCTCGACCAGTGGGTGAGGGTCCCACATGGCACGCAGACCTCTCTCCTGCCTCACCCGCTGCTCCCCTCAGCAGTGTACTTCATCAGTCTGCCTGTTCTGTTCTGTTCCCTGCTCTGGCTCTGGTGAATTCTCTCATCCTCCCGCACTTCTGACTGTACCCAGTGCTTGTATAAATAAAAAAAAATAATAATTAAAAAAAGAAGAGGATTTGGAAGTCATTTTATCCACACACCCTCTTCCATTTTTAGAAAAGGTGACAGAGTTTAATGTTGTTTCCTCATATCCAGTCTCCTTCCTTCTCCAATAGTTATTCCCCCTTATGTAGTCTCCTTCTTTCTATAGCAAAATAATTTGGGGAGGAGTTTAGTTAACCGCATAAACTGCATTTCCGGTGCTTCTTGGCAGCAAGGGAAAGCCATGTGACTATTTTCTATAGTATATGAAAAGAAACAATGTGTGTTCTTTAAATGAAATGTCCCTCCTTGTTTCTTCTGTCTTGCAACTTTTTTTTTTTAATTTTTAAAATTAATTTATTTATACAAGCACTGGGTACAGTCAGAAGCGCGGGAGGATGAGAGAATTCACCAGAGCCAGAGCAGAGAGCAGAACAGGCAGACTGATGAAGTACACTGCTGAGGGGAGTGGCAGGTGCGGCAGGAAAGGTCTGTCGTGCCATGTGGAACCCTCGTTGGTGGCCGGGGATCGAACCGGCGCTGCAGAGGCTGCGGGCAGCTTTGCAGCCCAGTGCGCAACCACTGCGCCACCAGGGGAGGCCTTATCTTGCAACTTTTATGGGTATGTGGTGGTGAGATGCCCAGGGTCACACAGAACACTTCAGCTTCTTAGGAGGATAGAATAACGAGAAAGGAAGAACCCAAACTAAAATAATGTAGGATTATATTGTGGGAAGCATGAATGTATCTTGTGTTCATGACATGGCTAGTTTGGCTCTATCAGAAATCACATGTGCTTCCACATAAAAGGACTGAAATGCTGGAAAAGCTATGCTTAATGAATAATGCTAGAGATTTGAGGCACATCTATTCTTGTATAGAGAAAGGTGAACTCTGCCAAGCTATTCACTTGAACCCAAGCGCTTCCTTCCCTACCAGCACGCTCACACACATAAATGAAGAAGTCTGCTGACTGCTAATAATTTAAACTTTAAGTTCTCAGAGATTAGCCCGAATCCATCAGTATATCATGGACCCCAAATATCATGAAATCAGTATGTACTCATTGCAAGAATCAAAACTCAAGTACCTGAATGATTTTTGAAATATTATCAAACAATGAAACAATGAAGAACTAAAGGCCATAATCAGAAAACCACTCAGTTTGAAATCTATTAATATGTGAGTGATTTATTTAATGCAAATAAAGAAGCTATTGGTATCCAAAGGGCACATTAATCTCTTGAGGTATTGAGGTGACAATAGTTAAGAGCAAAAGCTGAATTGCTCGTTAGCAGAAAGCTCAGATCATCTGTGGGAACAAGAGAGGTAGTGATAGTGATGTAGAGGGAGGCATGCTGGCATACACTCATCCTTTTCTTAGCAGCTAAGTCACAAACAGATTCTATCAATAATCTTGGCTTCTCTCATGAACAACCGTCAAGCAAAGCTTCCCTTATTCCCCAGTAGGTTGAGTCTTCCTGTGGGTTCCTGTTCTGCCCTATATTTATTTATGTATCTATTTTAGACAGAAACATGACGGATTTCACCACACCTAACTACTGCTGCTGCTGCCAATTATTTGCTTGTTTCTCTGTCCCCCTATATGGAGTCCAAAGAACAATTACAGTACTTTAGATTTTTTATTTCCATATTTCAAGATCTGTGGTCAATTAAAAGTTATCAGCAAAATAAGCCAGAAAGAAAAAGAAAAATACCAGATGGTCTCACTCATAGCAGGAATTTAGAAAACCTAAATAAGGGACCAGGAGAAAGACTAATTATAATAAACTAAAAATCTAAATCAACAAGTAACTGTAAACCAGAGAAACACTATGGGGAGGGAGGAGAGGAAGGATTAGGGTCGAATTGTATGGGGACTATAACCAAGATGAAAATGCATACATTGTACAAAAATGAAAAATGATGTAAAAAATAAATAAAAGTTTTTAAAAAGTTATTGAAATTATGAATAAATCTGTCTCTTCTCTCACCCCTAAACAGCCCTTATATTTCACCAGCTGCATTGCTAACAACTGCTCAAGGACAGAAATATGGCTTATTAGAGATAAGCTAAATTAAGGACCTTAGTTTGCTGTTATATGGTTCTGTTTTGGGGAAAATGGTCAATTATAATATTCCCCTTACTATATATTATAGATGCCTAGTTCAAATTTCTTCCTTGACTCACAAATTTCTGAACTCCTTGAGTACAGCTCTGTATACTAATTCAGTGAAAATATTTTGTGCTTATTCTACACCGAGTTATAGTGCGGATGTAGAGATGAATAAAGCTCAGTGCGTGCCCTCAAGGAACTTACACTGCCCTGGAGTGAGGAATAATAAAGAAAAATAAAAGGTGTCTTAATACATGGGGAGCTTTGGGAATAAAAATAAGGCTACTGAAACACAATGAAATCAGTGTCAGTGAAGAAAATTTAAAGGAAGTGACATACTGATTTTTGAAAAAAAAAAAAAAAGTCCTAGGATATAATGGGGTGGGGGAGGGAGGGAGAGAGAGAAAACATGCAAAATCAAGGGCATAGGAGACAATATATTCTGATCTCCGACCTAGAGCTCATTAGACAACATCAACGCACAGAGTGTGCAGGGATGGGACAGGGATTTCTGAACTAAGGTAGAGAGATAAGGGGTCTAACCAAGGTGGGCCATGGAGTCCTGATAAAACGTTTAGGATTTCTCTTGGGTAACTGTGAGACAGTGGAAGAGTTCTGTACTAGAGAAGTAATATTATCAGATGTGTGTTTTAAAAAGGACCCTCTGGTAAGCAGCATGAAATCTGACTTGAGAGGAAGGTGAGAACAAAATTAGTCATAAGAAACATTACTAGAATGTCATCATGGAAATATAGCATACCCTTTTAAATGCTAAAAAAAACCTATACTGGTAGGATATAAGCAGATAAGGAACATAATTCCTGATCAGGAAGCTTGCAAATAAATCCTGGTTGCTTATGTAATTTCCATCTAAATCCTTAGCCCTTCTAAGCTCTTGTTTCTACTTGTGCAAAATCAAGATAATAATACCATTTACTAAATGTGGTTGCTGTGAGGACCGACTGAGACACTACAAGTAAATGCTTAGAACAGCATCTCACTGCTTTCTCTTGTTATTTAGCTGTTGTTATCACTATTACCATTGCACTATTATTATTATGTTATTATTGTTGGGTTCATGTACTTAACCTCCATGAGCTTTCAAAAAGTTGAGTTCCTGAAAAAAGTAAACTGTAGTGGTCTAAGCTGATCAGTGTAATTCAATTTCTTTTTCAGTAATTGTTTTAGACAGAAACATATTATACAACTCTGCCCCAAAGATGTAAAAGGATATGAGGCCTGGGACTTAAAATGTGTTATGAGGAAGGTTTTCCTCTGTTAATGGATGTTATTCTTTCTGTTGAGTTGCTGAGACTCCTACATATGTCTGGGGATCATGAAGTGAGGTTTGAGGAAAACACTGAAAAATTACAAAAACTTGTTTGTGATGAGATGCTGAATTAAACAATCCTAAATCTGACTCAATATAAAACATCTCATTTTGCAAATTAGATAATAAATCTCTTTGCTATGTAAACCATTTTGTCCTAAGTATTATGTTCCTGTGGTCACAAGCATCTTGGATAATTTTCTGGTGTTCTATCACAGGTCATGTATAAAGATATCCAATAAACTAACACTTTCCCACTAAAACTCGTTCTCTCTAATTTGTAGACAAAATTGCAAGATGGCAGCTCCCTGAGCAGAGGGAGCCTGCAACTGTTAACCCATGCAGTGTTTTTAACTTTCTGACTTAATTTACTAACATTTGAAAATCAAAATATCTGACATAAAAGTTTGGTCTTCTCATGAAATCAGAAAATTAGACAGCACAGGGGCCACATTCCTACAGACCACTTTCTCCATTAAGGATGACCTTGGTTCTCACTTCCATTCTTGCATATCATAGTCAGCACAACATGCGACCTTCAGGGATAGAGGTCAAGTGTCTGCTACCTTCTACCCTTTCACCATAAAAAGCAAAAAGTGGGAGCTGGGTCAATTTTTTAGTAATTATACAGAAAAATTTAAAGGAAAGTATTTTTTTTTTACATTTACATCTACCAATACTGAGAAACTAAAGAAAATCAAAGCATCTTGTGGTTTAAGAAAAATAGAAGACAACAGTCTTTTGTCCAAAAAAAAAAAAAAAGAAACTTGGAAACATGACAAAAGAATGACAGGTAGTATTTCAAGTCATATTAAAGCATTATTTTATTGGTCCATCCATTACTTCATTCTCTGAAGAATTAATAAAGTATAGAGGGGATTGATAATTTCTTTAATGATTCTGTCTTTATTTGACTTGTTCTTTATTATTGATTGTTAATACCTATTAACATATAGATTTTTATACAGTCAAGAAAAAAATGATCTTCATCTATTTAATTTATGGTTTTATGGCCATAATAACATGAGTAATATTATTTACTCCCCATATTGCTATATGGCAGTAAGACATTAAACTGATTCATCTTTAACAAAGCAAACTTACTTTAGATGTTTTCCTAACTGTATAAATTTGTGTTCCACAAGTGTTCTTTAAACTAACTTACCCTACTGGTTCTTTCACTAATGACTTATACAAATCTTCAGCACTTGCTCATTCTACATTTGTATGCTAGTCATGCTCTTAATTTTATGAAAACTTTACTTTGACAACTTTGAGGAAGATAGAACATTTCCTAAAATCTTATTATTTGTACCTAATGGATTTTTATTTTTAAAAAGATTTATTTTTATTTATTTATGCATACAAGAACTGGGGTGCAGGCCAGAGGTGTGGGGTGTCAGAAGATTCAACAAAGACAGAGTGGGGAGCAGAACAGGTAGCACTACAGAAACACACTGCTGAGGGGAGCAGTGGGCAAGACAGAAGAGGTCTGCTGAGCCATGTGGGTAGCTCCCTGGCCAAAGATCACACTCATGCTGCAGTGGTTGCCGATAGCTTAAGTGCTGAGACTTAAGCCCTTATGCCACCAGGGAGGCCCACCTAATGGATCTTTATAGAAATAATGTTTTCATTTATGTAAGCTGTTTGACCTTTGTGGACACTTTGGTTTATAAATCATATCAAAATGAACATCCACACACACACACATACACACACCACACATACACACCACAGTTGTTGTATTTCTATAAGCTGTTATCTCTACCTCTCAGTGTGAATCACTGCAAGAGGGCCTTCCCAAGAAATTTTATAAAGGCCTAGGGGAGATGAAATATCAAATAAAAGTGATGCTAGAAATTTTCCATTTCATAGTTCTTTCCAGGAAATAGTCTGCTCACATTCTGTTGAACTGCACATAGTAGATGGTAAGCAAGTTATCACCGTGATTGAGTCTCCAAAGAAGGCTGCCATAAGGTGGGTGCTTGGCCAAAAGTGCACAATATATAACCCATTTCTGAAGCTTCTGTGTAGCCAGGTAAAACCACATTAAAGAGAAACTGTACTTAAATAATTGCTGACTTGCCACAATTGTCAACTGCTGAGAAATTCTGGCACAGAGAACTCAGTAATGAACACCAATAGCAAGTGATCACTAAGCGATGAGATGGGAATACATTGCCACCATAAACAGAGTTAAACACATTCGCAAGAATAAGGTAGTTGCAAGGAAATCAATTGCAGCATCATTATTCTATGAAATTCCAGGGAACTATTTTGCAAATGCAGTCCCAGCAAAAATACAATCTGACGTAACAATAAAGTTGGGGAATTTACATTCTCTCTTGTGCTAGTTATTCTAGGTCAACCTATACCCCTATTTGTATCTCCAATCCCCATAGTATATTTTTTTAAGATTTATTTATTTATGCATACAAGAACAGGGGTACAGGCCAGAGATGTGGGGGGGTGAGAGGATTCACCAGAGACAGAGTAGGGAACAGAACAGGCAGACTGACTGAAATACACTGCTGAGGGGAGCAGGGGGCAAGACAGGAGAGGTCTGCTGCGGCATGTGGGTAGCTCCCTGGCCAGGGATCAAATTCATGCTGCAGTGGCTGTGGATAGCTTCATAGATTACGTCTTAACCCCTTGCGCCACCAGGGAGGCCCACCCATAGTATATTTTTATGTGCCATTTTTGTGCCCTTGGTAGGTGTCCTTGAAGACTGCCCTACCCTGGTTCCCAAGGTTGCAGGAAGTTGAGAGAAATGCATGGTCAAGATATTTGTTTTCAACTTCCTCTTTGCCTTGGTAGAACTACCAGTGCTTGACTTCCTTAACTGACACCAGCTTTTATCTGCTAGCTCCTTCCATACTCCAGTTCTAGGTCCATTTCAGCTGCAGGGGTAGGGATGACTCCCTGCTTTTGTTTGACTCTTGGTGCCTTCATTTTGCTCATTAGAATCTATATTCCTGATGTCACCACCATAAGCAGCTCCTTCATTAAAGACTCTTCAAGCTGGCTATCTGATGAGTTCTAGATCATGCAATCATAAATGTGAAAGAAAAGAGTCCATTTGATCTTCTAATGTATTAATTATAAGCTCAAAGTACATTATAAGCACAATTATAACTACTCAGATGATTAGAAAACAATAGCAACAGTCAAAACACCATATAAGTTCAACTAATTACTTGACATTAGCTTCCTTTGTTCAATTGATTCATTCTATTCATGTCATTACTGATACAACTTTTATTTTGTATTTTATATTCCTGGTGTTGGCACATGTATGGAAGGTTTTTCATCCTTACTTTTATTTATAGATACTCAAAATATAAAAATAATTGTATATAATCTTGCTTGCATGGAAAGAAAATATGCAACACTTAAGGCTTATGAGCTAACATTTTCTTATATAACTTTTTTTAAAATCCAGAATAACAAGGGAAGAGATGCCCATTTTATTGAAATACAATAGAAAGCGAGACAGAGATGTTAGTAATCCTCAAGGTAAGGGGCTGAGACAAAGCATAACTGAAACTGGAGTCTACTGTTCTTCCTCCATCTTCTCCCCTCATCTGAACAGGCCCGCCATCCCAGGTCAGGGTCCATATGTGATCATTTTGTTTCATTTATCAGTTCCGTAAGGGGGTACAGATCTCAATGATGGATTAGGTGGAGGGAGTTAAGGGTTATTTTTACCTTCAAAATTTATTTACGTTGATACACCCTGGATTTATTTGATAATATTATATGATAATTCCACACAACTCAATAAGTATGCAAATCTTTCCAGTTACATTTATTCCCAGTTATTCAATCAAATGGAATTTGGTGGAGGATATGGGTCTTCAGGTGGTGTGGTAATACACATTTGAAAAGGGTCAACCTATACCCCTAAAAATCTACAGTGTTGTAAATCAATATTAACTCAATAAAAAATAGTATACCATTAAAAAAAAAAATAGAATTGTCAGGCCTCTCCGGTAGCCTAGAGGTTAAATCTCAGCACTACCTACTGTTATGGCCTGAGTGAATCCCTGCCAGGGAGCTAACCCACATGGCACAGCAGACCTCTCCTGTCTTACCCACTGCTCCCCTCAGCAGTGTATTTCAGTCAATACGCCTATTCTGCTTCCCTCTCTGTCTCAGGTGATTCCTCTTACCCCCCCCCCCCGCACCTCTGGCTTGCACCTCAGTTCTTCTATACAAAATAAATAAATAAATCTTGCAATAAAGGAATAATTCTTAAATAAATAAATAAAATTTTCAAATTTGGATGGATGGATATTTTTTGGAAGGTTCTAAGCTCCTTCCACAGCATCTGCCTTCCCATCCTTTTACCACATGACTACAGGCCTCTCCACTGAGCAGAGGGGTCAACCTCTCTCCTGAGTATCAGTGGGAGGCTCTAAGTTTCTTCTCATACTAGGGAATACTATACAGGCCACAGAAATCATAATAAGTAACAGACTAAACAACAGTATTTTGCAAAAAAACACACATTTATTAGATTTTTGTACTATATTGAATTCTTTCCAAATAATATTACCCTGACATTAGTAATTAACACTGTGGCTCAGAGGAACAAATGATCTGAATCCACATAAAACTTAAAATTCTTGCTCGTGTTCTCTCTAAACAGATTGCCATGGGCCTGATATCACATGAAACCAATTATTTCTAACACTTGGAAAGGGAACACATGTGCTTTGGGAACTCACCTTGCTACAGTGATGAAATCGCAGATGATAGAACCTGGAGTCAAAGTTACGACTTCACAATTCTCCAGTATCAAAGGCAAACCTATAAAGACTGATTATATACTCTGGGCCCAGTATCTATTATTAGGTAAAAGTGGAAAGACCTGGGCAAAATGGTCGGTTAGATCTTCCCTTTATCTGGGAAAACCAGAGGTTTGGAGGGAAAGAGCCATAATGAGTGTCCACAGTTCTCACCGACTCAGTATCACAAAAGCTGAGAAGGCAGTAACTTAAGCTTTACTAATGGTTACTTTACAAATTAAAAAAAAAAAAAGCCTATTATTTGGCATTTGAACTTCTTGACACTGCTCTGATTTTTATGCTTCTCATTTTATTATACTCTCTCCATTTTGAAAGAATCATTTTTATCAAACTGTATTATTCTATTCCTATTGCAAATCATTCATAATGCCAACCCCCATTCATTCAGCAAATATTTATGGAGTGCCTATGCTGTGCCAGATGTTGTTCTAAGCAAGAGATATATCACTAAATTCAAGCAAACAGGGCCGGCCCTCATGGAATTCATTTTCTAGGAAAGGGAGTTTCACACACACACACGCATAGCACTCTATGAAATATGTGTTTATATAGTTCAAAACCATTTATTATCTAATATAACAGTACAGTGTACAATTAAGTGCTAATAGGAAAGGAAAACAGCAAATGTAGAAGAAATTGCCAGGGCTTGATGTAGGAGAAAGAAACAGAGAAAATATTAAATATCAATAGAAGATTTTTTTAAGGATTGTCTTCCTTCAAAAAGTTGTTTTAATCACTTCAGACTGCTATAACAAAAATATCATCCACTGGGTTTCTTAACAGCAAATATATTTTTCACATTTCTGGATTCTGGGAAGTTCAAAAGAGATCATCTCTTGGTATTTTTCTTGTTTTTATTTTTTTTTTCTCTTCTTACACAGGGGCTTATTCCATTTGTGAGGGTTCTGCCTGCATGACCTAGTTACCTTAGAAAGGTTTCACCTCCAAATACCATCACATTTAGCACTTTAGGATTCTAAATGAATTTTGGGAATACAAATGCTCAGTTCATAGCAAAGTGGTATTTGAATAGAACTTTCGAGGCTAGATACTAAGAAGCTACTTGCAGGGAGAAAGCTTTAGGCAGCAGGTCAAAGATGTTAGTCTGAATGCTGGAGGAATAGCCAAGATGGGTTCAGTGGAGAGCTAGGAGCAGTGAGGAGGGGGCAGTTGGAGCTGGGATGGGGGTGAGGCAGGAGGCAACCAGATAAAGCAGTATTTATAAGCCACTACAAAGAACACTGTAGCTAGAAGAGAACTGTGAACATATTGTTATTTTCCTCCTTTCCCCACCCCCCCGTGGACAGACAGACATTTAACATGGTTTGATAAAACTTTAAACCTATAGAAATACTTTGTCCTATCAAGATAAACAGCTGGGACTACATCAAATTAAAGAGCTTTTGCACAGCAAAAGAGACAATAACAAAAACAAAGAGAAACCCCACCAACTGGGAGAACATTTTTGCACCCAACACTAATGATAAAGGACTGATCACAAAAATCTGCAAAGAGCTGATGAGACTCAACAACAACAAAGAAAATAATCCAGTCAAAAAATGGGCAGAAGAGCTTAAAAGAAACTTCTCTGAAGAGGAAATGCAAATGGCCAACAGGCATATGAAAAAATGTTCAACATCACTTGTCATCAGGGAAATGCAAATCAAAACTACCATGAGATACCATCTTACACCAGTGAGAATGGCACATATTAAAAAAACTAGCAACAACAAATGTTGGCGAGGGTGTGGAGAAAAAGGAACTCTTCTGCACTGTTGGTGGGAGTGCAAACTGGTCCAACCACTGTGGAAAGCTGTGTGGAGATTTCTGGACCTACTAAACATAGAGCTTCCATATGATCCAGCAATTCCACTCCTAGGTATTTACCCAAAGGACACAGAAACATCAATTCCAAACAACACCTGCACCCCTATGTTTATAGCAGCACTGTTTACAATAGCTAAGCTTTGGAAACAACCCAAATGCCCAAAAATAGATGACTGGATCAAGAAGATGTGGTACATATATACCATGGAATATTACTCAGCATTCAAAAAAGATAAACACATGCAATTTGCAGCAACATGGATGGCGCTGGAAGGGATCATGCTCAGCGAAATAAGCCAAAAAGAAAAAGAAAAATACCGGATGGTCTCACTCATAGCAGGAATCTAGAAAACTTAAATAAGGGACCAGGAAAATGAATAACTATAAGATAGTGAAAATCAAAATCAACAAAAAACTATGAACCAGAGACACTTTTAGGGGGGCGGGAGGGGAGGGATTGGGGTCAGAATGGGGGGGCTGCAATTGTATGGGGAATATAACAATAAAATTTATTTAAAAAAGAAAAAAAAAAAAAAAGAAATACTTTGTCCTATCAATTAATGATACTTTAGAACTTCCTCTCTGAAATATTAAACATTCTGTATAAAGATCTTTAACGATGGTATAATATTGTTTTTTTTTTTTCATTCCAATGAACAGGCGTAAGAAAACACTCCAGCCCTTTCTTCATATGATGGCATAATGAGTTTTATGCTTTATGTCCAAATAGTCTCTTGTTATGTTTGTTTAATGCTTTGAGGAACTAAGGGGAAAAATTTTCTTTGGCATTAATGATCTTTTCAATGCAGAGTTCCCACTTTTGCAAGCAGAGAAGCCCCGTGGGGGAAAATCTTTGCCTGTAACCAGTGAACAGGGGCCACCAATTGGGCGTCTGTGACTCATGATAGGTCCAGTTCACTTAAGAGGGAGACTTAAATCGTTTTGTTATTCTTTTAATAAAGATTAGAGAATGAAAATGACTTTAAGAGGGACAATCTTTTTTTTTTAATAAATTTTATTGTTATATTCCCCATACAATTGCAGCCCCCCCCATTCTGACCCCAATCCCTCCCCTCCCACCCCCGCCCCCCTAAAAGTGTCTCTGGTTCATAGTTTTTTGTTGATTTTGATTTTCACTTTTTTATAGTTATTCATTTTCCTGGTCCCTTATTTAAGTTTTCTAGATTCCTGCTATGAGTGAGACCATCCGGTATTTTTCTTTTTCTTTTTGGCTTATTTCGCTGAGCATGATCCCCTCCAGCGCCATCCATGTTGCTGCAAATTGCATGTGTTTATCTTTTTTGAATGCTGAGTAATATTCCATGGTATATATGTACCACATCTTCTTGATCCAGTCATCTATTTTTGGGCATTTGGGTTGTTTCCAAAGCTTAGCTATTGTAAACAGTGCTGCTATAAACATAGGGGTGCAGGTGTTGTTTGGAATTGATGTTTCTGTGTCCTTTGGGTAAATACCTAGGAGTGGAATTGCTGGATCATATGGAAGCTCTATGTTTAGTAGGTCCAGAAATCTCCACACAGCTTTCCACAGTGGTTGGACCAGTTTACACTCCCACCAACAGTGCAGAAGAGTTCCTTTTTCTCCACACCCTCGCCAACATTTGTTGTTGCTAGTTTTTTTAATATGTGCCATTCTCACTGGTGTAAGATGGTATCTCATGGTAGTTTTGATTTGCATTTCCCTGATGACAAGTGATGTTGAACATTTTTTCATACGCCTGTTGGCCATTTGCATTTCCTCTTCAGAGAAGTTTCTTTTTAGCTCTTCTGCCCATTTTTTGACTGGATTATTTTCTTTGTTGTTGTTGAGTCTCATCAGCTCTTTGCAGATTTTTGTGATCAGTCCTTTATCATTAGTGTTGGGTGCAAAAATGTTCTCCCAGTTGGTAGGGTTTCTCTTTGTTTTTGTTATTGTCTCTTTTGCTGTGCAAAAGCTCTTTAATTTGATGTAGTCCCAGCTGTTTATCTTTGCCTTCACTATCACTGCTTTGGGTGATGTGTCTGTAAAGATGTCTTTGATGTGCAAATCACGTAGTGTTTCGCCTATATTTCCTTCTATATATTTTATGGTTTCAGGTCTTATGTCTAGTTCTTTAATCCATTTTGAGTTGATTTTTGTGTATGGTGTGAGGTGGTGGTCAAGCTTCATTCTTTTGCATGTAGCGACCCAGTTTTCCCAGCACCATTTATTGAACAAACTTTCTTTGCTCCAATGCATAGTCTTTGCTCCTTTGTCAAAGATTAGTTGACCATAAATCTGTGGGTTTATTTCTGGATTTTCTATTCGATTCCATTGGTCTGTATGTCTGTTCTTGTTCCAATACCATGCAGTTTTGATGATTATGGCTTTGTAGTATAATTTGAAGTCTGGGAGTGTGATGCCTCCATTCCCTTCTTTTTTTTTCAGGAGAGCTTTGGCTATTCGGGGTTTTTTGTGATTCCATATGAATTTCATCAATAATTGTTCTATTTCTTTGAAGAATGACATTGAAATTTTGATTGGAATAGCATTGAATCTGTATATTGCTTTTGGAAGGATGGCCATTTTAATAATGTTTATTCTTCCAATCCATGAGCAGGGGATGTCTCTCCATTTCTTTGTGTCTTCTTCTATTTCTTTTAACAGTGTTTTATAGTTTTCTTTGTATAGGTCCTTTACCTCTTTTGTTAGATTTATTCCCAAATATTTGATTTTTTTTGTTTCAATAACAAAAGGGATGGTTTTTTTGATTTCTTCTTCTTCAGATTTATTGTTTGTGTATAGGAAGGCTACTGACTTTTGCGTGTTGATTTTGTATCCTGCCACTTTACTGAACTGATTGATGAGTTGAATTAGCTTTTCTGTGGAGTTTTTGGGGTTCTCTATGTATAATATCATATCATCTGCAAATAGTGATAGTTTGACTTCTTATTTTCCTATTTGGATTCCTTGGATGTCTTTCTAAGAGGGACAATCTTGATCTTTTGGTTTGTATACCAGAAACATATAAAAAAATTAAAAAAAAAAAAAAACCTGGTAGGCAATGCCTATCCAAAGGGTTATAGTTATCAAAATTCATTGTCATTTGCCTGTAGGAAGCTAACCAGCCTTTCACAGTTGTGGCTGGAAACTTAAAAACTCAAATCTAAATCCAGACAAATTCCTTAAACTCAATTTTGTCCTGTGCAGAATGAATGTGGCTTTCTCTGACTCAGCGGATGCCATGAGACCTCCTGAAATAGCATCTATTGTTCCAAGGCACCTCAATTTTTTTCAGAAGAGAAGAGAAGAAAGGAAGGAGAGAAGTAAAGAAGGAAGGAAAGTGTCATATGGATGTTTGAGAGCAGAGAGGTTTAAAACCTTTGTTTTACTTTTAAATAAAATGCATAGATGCTTATTCTGACATAAGAACAGCTGGCACATTTAACATTATAACATAAACATCTGTTCATGTTCATGTGTTGAAATAAGAACATCAGATGGCAACATTCAAAAATTCAGATTGGTCTTAAAATAGTGGTTTTTGATAGCTCCTGAGGTAAATGACAAAATCAGGAAGAGAGAACGCGAGGAAGGGGCAAATAAGTCCTTTAACTATCCCCGCAACTCCCTTTAATATTGTATGCAATTGCTTTGCCAATCATCTTAATAAATGCATCCTAAAGTTGCATCTTTTTAATAGCTGCTTTTACATAATGGAAAATTTCATTTCAATTCTCTTTCCCCAGTGCTGTGCAAAATTGATATAGGGCAGACATGCTTGACATGCAATTCTCCAGCCCTTTCTGAAATTCTGCTGAACTTTCTCTTTAGAGCAAATAAAGCAGGTAAACTCAAAGGCCATGGAATTGGTACTATTAAATTCAGGACATTAAAAAAAGGCACTAGAGGAGATAACTTCCCACTCACAAAGACTTAAAAAAAGTTCACATATTTAAACGATTACCTTAGCTGTTGAAATACACACAAAGTTGAGGGTGGCATTAAAGGTCCTTTTTAAGTGCTAGTCCCTCACTAGCAACAGAACAGGGATTACTAATAGGCCCATAGAAAGACCTTGGAATGTCCTCTACCTATGTGTCACTCCAGCAGGTCTTCCAGCAACTGAAACAGTGTGGAAAAGGGCCTCTCTGGTGGTGCAAGGGGTTAAGCACAGCACTGTGAAGCTATCCACAGCCTGGAGTTCGATCCCTGGCCAGGGATCTACCCACAAGGTGCAGCAGACCTCTCCTATCTCGAGTACTGCTCCCCTCAGCAGTGGATTTCAGTAGATCTGCCTGTTCTGCTCCCCGCTCTGTCTCTGGTGAATCCTCTCACATACCCCCCCACCTCTGGTCTGTACCCCAGTTCTTGTATGCATAAATAAATAAATCCTAAAAAAAAGTGTGGAAAGGAAAGCAGCATGTAATATATATAGGCCCTTTCACCGTTGTTTCAGTTACTAATCTGAGTTCTTCCATGAAACCTGCAAGTAGGTACTACATCCAAACAATATAAAAATGACAGAAAGCATGTCTGTGACTGTGGCGGCTCCTGAGAGCAATGTGACAATTGCCACAATCTCGCATTAATTGGGTGGCTGTGCTAGTGTGGCATAATAAGCCCCCTGCCCCTGTGCGCTGGACTGGACAGTCAATGACGGGTAAGATCAGGAAGTGAATTCTGACAACCTAAGACAGACGCAGTCCCCGAGGGGAATTTGGTTCCCACCTTTTCAGCCATGACGAATAACTGGAACAATTAGGCCTGGGCGTTGTTAAGGCACCACCAAAATATGTTGTTACTCATTGCCAGTAACAAGGATCATAGTAAAGGAATGCAGCCATGGAAACTAATTCTATTACTTAGTAAATAATATAGCCAAACAAAGGTATAAAAATAAATAATAGTATATGAAAAATATAATACTAAAATAATAATAACAATGTAATCATAATGCAAATGTGCTAGAGTGAACCTCCAGTATGGAGATTAGAGTAAGAAATGTTCTTGATTTGCACTTGATTTCTTGATAGATAATAAGCAAGATGTAATGATATATGACACAATATGCACTTATGCCTTGGTAAATGATTAACCAGACACTGTGCAAAACACAATGAAGTAATTACTGTAAAAATGTATAAAAAGAGAAGATTGCTTTCAATAAATTGCACTCAGATTTTCACTCTCCCTTGAGTGTGTCTGTGTGTCATTCTTTCTTGTCCCTCGCCCTAATTCCTTTGATCACCTTTTGCTCATTCACATTCAACCCTGAGATTGTCTCAATCTCCCGCCACTGCTGGGCTGGTCCGCGGCAGCTGGCGCCCAACGTGGGGCCCGAGTCCCAAACTGTGGGAGCTCTGTGAAGCTGGACGATTTGGCCTTCTCTGCTTTGTGTGCCTGCGTGTATGTTAGTGTGAGTGCTTGTGTTTGCGCTCCAAGGCTCTTTTGAGCCGCGGAGCCTGTGTGGGCTCGTACCTGCAGTTCCGCGAAAGCCGTCACGGTTTAGTGGGGTCTCCCTTGGGAGTCCGAGACCGGGGCTTATACGGTCACCCCTATACCAAGGCTTTCTAATACTCCGCGAGGAGTACGGTCAGGCGAGCATCGCTGAGTGTTTTTAGTTTCGCTTTCTAAGCGATCCACTCTCTAGGTTTTTCCTTAAGAAGAAGACGTGTTCGCGAGGAATGAGCTCTAGGTAAGCTATCTCTTCACTTTTATATTTTCCTTTATTATCGAAGGATAGGGAGTCTCGTCGGGGCGCCGCGGGCCCGCTGGTAAAGGCTGACCAGTTAAAGAAGGCGAGTAATCCATAACTATGGGACACTCTTACTCTAGAAATAGAGGACTTTTCCTTTCAGTTTTAAGTCACATGTTGAAAAGCCGAGGGATGACAATAAGTAACAGATCCCTCAGTGAATTTTATGAGTTTATTTTAAGAATCTGCCCCTGGTTTCCTGAAGAGGGCAGTTTGTCTTTGACAAATTGGATACGTGTAGGAAAAGAAATTCAAAAATTTTATATTCAAAACGGCCCTACACAGGTGCCCGTTCAGGCTTTTCCTCTATGGGTACAAATTAGAAATTTATTAGTTGATACTACAGAAGCAGATCTATGGAAAGGAGAAATCTCAGAAAAAAGTAGTGATCAGGAAGCTGTTCCTTTTGCCAATAAATCTAAAACATATTCGGGTGCTGTGTTCCCTACTGCACCTATTGCAGAAGGAGAACTTGTAGATTGTCACCCTGGAGATCCTGAATATGCAGAAGTTATGGGTGATGAGGATAATAGTGACTTTGAAGAAGCATTTGCTGATCTTTGTAGGACAACAGAACCAAAACAAAACCCCGTGCCACAGAATACTCTTATGGCTCCAAATTATTTTAACAAGAAAAAACAATGTAAATGCTCTAAACCAAAGAGGCTGCACACCCCTCCTCCAGGAACAGTAAGTGACATAAGGATGGACATAAATTAAAACAAATAGAAAAGAATCAAAAACAAAACTCTCCTCTCAGAGGGGCAAGCCCTCAGCCCCGTAAACGAAAGAGGGTCTGACTCGGCGCCTAACAACATCACACCGACTGAAGCGCCTGACTCTACTGTAACCATACATGAATTACCTAGAGGCACTCCAGGAAGTGCCGGACTTGATCTTGCATCGGTTGCTGATGTTATTGTTTCAGCCATCGATGGAGTTACACCTATTGAAACCTGCTTAAAGGGACCACTACCCCAAGAAACAGTGGGGCTGATAATTGGCCGTAGTTCAAATTATAAAAAGAATTTTGAAGTACTTCCGGGCATTGTAGACTCTGATTTTACTGGAAAAATTAAAGTTATGATCAGACCTTTAAAGGAAACAATACAAATTCATAAAAATCAGCGTATTGCGCAAATTCTTGTGCTTTCTTATATTAAGTTACCAAACCCAATTTTGAAGGAAGAAAGAGGAGAACAAGGTTTTGGGTCCACAGATGTGATTGCTTGGACTCAAAATATTACAAAAGAAAGACCATTGAAAAAGTTAATTATTAATGGACACCCAATTATGGGATTGTTAGACACAGGAGCTGACCGGTCATGCATTGCAGGTAAAGATTGGCCTGCGGCTTGGCCTGTGTTAAATTCTTCCTCTACACTGATTGGATTGGGCATGGCCAATAATGTTGCTCAAAGCTCACAAATGTTGTCTTGGCAACTGGGGTCACAGAAAGGAAAGTTTCAGCCTTATGTGATTCCTGCCTTGCCGTTTTCCCTATGGGGACGTGATATTATGGAATCTTTACAAGTGTCTTTAGTTACCCCTGATGTAATAAATGAACAGGCTTTTTTATAGGGGCCATTGAAACTCAACAATATGCTGATAAAATTAATTGGAAAAATAAAAATCCTGTCTGGATCGATCAATGGCCCCTTACTTCAGAAAAGATCCAGGCTATTCAAACTATAGTTAAAGAGCAATTAGCTAAAGGTCATTTGGAACTGTCTACGAGTCCTTGGAATACTCCTGTTTTCTGTATAAAGAAAAAATCTGGCAAATGGCGATTATTGCAGGATCTGAGAGCGGTAAATGCCACAATGCAAGACATGGGGGCCCTACAACCAGGGTTGCCCTCTCCTGTAGCAGTTCCAAAAAACAGCTATGTTATTATTATTGACCTTCAAGACTGCTTTTTTACAATTAAATTACATCCACATGATTGTAAAAAATTTGCCTTTAGTATTCCATCTAGTAATTTTCAGAAACCGTGGCAACGTTATCAATGGAAGGTTTTGCCACAAGGTATGAAAAATTCTCCTACTTTATGTCAAAAGTTTGTAGATCAAGCTTTACAAAAGACAAGGTTAAAATTTCCAGAGGCCTACATTGTTCATTATATGGATGATATTCTCCTAAGTCATCCTATGAAAGAAATTGCGGATCTAATATTGAAACATCTCATAGGACAATTGACTACATATGGCCTAGTAGTGGCCCCTGATAAAATTCAAAAAGATAGACCTTTAAATTATTTAGAAAAGTCATATATAATAATTGCATTATGTCACAAAATTTACAGATTCGTGTTGATAAACTACAGACTTTGAATGATTTCCAAAAATTATTGGGAAATATTAATTGGATAAGACCTTACTTAAAAATTACTACTAGAAATTTACATCCACTTTTTGCAATTTTACAGGGAGATTCAAACCCTAAATCTCCTCGTAAATTAACTCAGGAAGCATTGCAGAGTATTAAATTGGTTAAACAAAAATTATCTGAAGCAAAAGTTATTCAAGTGAATTATTCAAAAACTTGGGACTTATTAATTATTCAGACTGTTTATACTCCAACAGCTTGCTTATGGCAAGACGGCATCCTGGAATGGCTGCACTTGTCACATGTACAAACACGTGTGGTCACTGCATATCCATTAATGTGTGCCTGGTTAATCATAAAAGGTATCCTAAGGTCTCGAGAATTATTTGGCAGAGATCCAAATAATATAATAATTCCATATAACAAAACACAATTTAAATTTTTATTGCAAAATAATAATGATTGGGGAGTTGCCATACAAAATTTTTCAGGACAAGTTAAATTTCATTTGCGTCAACATCCATTATTGAAATTTGCAGAAAAAACTAAACTTATTTTTCCAAAAATTATTAATTCTAAACCTGTACCCAATACAAAGGTCATTTTCACTGATGGCTCTTCATCTGGAGTCTTTGCAGTTTATAGTCTTAGAGATAAACCTTTGCAAAAAGTCTCTAAAAATGTCTCTGCTCAGCAGGCTGAAATAATTAGTCATTATGACACGAGCATTTTGCTCAGCCTTTAACTTTGTTTTCTGATTCTAAGTATGTGGTTAGGCCATTTATTCTTTTAAAATAAATAAATAAAATATTTCTAAATAATAATATTTAAAGTTCATTTACTATTGCTAAGGTAATAAAAAATGGTTAAATATAACTATATAATATAACTAAAGGTTTTTATAATGATATTCTAAACCCACTGCAACGAATGGGTGGGGGCTGCCCCTGATCTCAACAAGCAGCTGCCTGGACTTTTTCTCCAGTGTTGGGATCACTGGCAAGTCTCTACTGCCTTCCTGCTGTGGGGGACTAAACTGTTTTGGTTCATTCTAGGAAAAAGGTTTTATTTCCCTATGTTTTTTTTTTTTTTTTAAATTTTAAAGTCTAAATTGTCTAAGTAAAAAAAATACTGAGTTATTTTAAATTTGCTAACAAGCTATACAAAATGCTTATTGGTTGAATAAAAGTTTTTAGATTTACTTATTGGACCTGTAAAAGGTTAAATTTCTTGTTAAAATTAATTAACCAAAAAAAAAAAAAAATTAAATAATAATACAAACATATTTGAGCTAAATTCAAACCTCAAATTTTAATAAAAGCCTAAAAACAAACAAACTGTAAAAATTTCCCTCTTCTTCTGTTATCAAAATAACAGTATTCTTTTTTGTTTTAATATATACTTGCTCTCAGTATAATAAAACATTGACAACCTAAAGCCAAATAATCACTTCTTAAAAATATAAACTCAAAAAATATTCTCTTATCTAAAAAAGTTAATAAAACTGCCTGATTGTTGTGGTCTCGAGCCCAAGGTCTTTAATAATAATTAAAATTAAATACTTATTTTCTGCACAGTTTTTAGCTTTTAACTCATTAAAAAACCTCAGTGACGTCACAAAAATTAATAAAATAACTATCTCTTAAATTATATACATATGGCCAAAATTTTAAATATATATATCAAGAGATCTCTGTATCTGTTTGTCTGTCTTTGTGTTTTGTTTTGTGTTGTTTTATTTTGTTTTGTTTTTGACCTCTAGAGGACTAATTATAAATGGCGCCTATATAAATTCTCATAAAAACAAATCTTACAATCACTATCAAAAATTTTTTTTAATTTTTGGAAAACAAAAACTAGTTCAAATTTTATAATATAATTCAAGGCATATATGCCTTAAAATTATGTTAAATATTAATAATTTACTTTGTTTAAATGTGTTTATTAAAAAAAAAAAATATTGAGTCACCTCTATGTAAAAAATGTACAAAGTATCTATATGGTACTCTAATTTTTTTGTTCCTTTTTATTAATTTA
This sequence comes from Talpa europaea, assembly GCF_964194135.1. Lineage (NCBI taxonomy): Eukaryota > Metazoa > Chordata > Mammalia > Eulipotyphla > Talpidae > Talpa > Talpa europaea. The sequence goes on from NC_140073.1 coordinate 67,870,048, forward strand.
TCTAATACTTGTTTAATGATGCTAATTCACCCATCTGGTCCCTGCTAAATTAAACCAACACCTTGGTTCCTCCTCTGCACTGACTGAAACCTGAAAAGTCACAGATCACCTACTTCTTCACCACTTCCAATGGAACTCGTGCTTACTTGAACTTTTTCGTCTTTTTGCTGCTGTGAATACTATCAAACTTTTTAGCACCAGACAAAATATCTACGCCGTATGAAATTTCAATCTTCGTGCCTGCATTGAATACCCCTATACATTGCTTTTTGGATCTGCCAACACAATGAACATTTCCTGCCATGGGAATTCCTATTCTGTCACCTGTTCTAAATGTGTGTTGTCTAATTGCCTAACTCCTAATATTGTTCATAATTTTTCTACTATGGTTATGTTAAATAGACCTTCTTATGTTATATTACCTGTGGATTTACAAAATACCCCATGGTTTGACAATATTGCTTTACAAATTATTCAGGAAGTCAATGCTTTAATTCATTCTAAACATTTTGTTGCTACGCTTATTTTACATATTACTGCCCTAATTGCAATTGTTACTTCTCTTGCAGCATCATCTGTTGCCTTGGTACAGGAAACACATACAGCACATTTTGTTAATGATCTTACACAAAATGTAACTTTGGCACTTGCTTTACAACATTCCATAGATATAAAAATGGAACAAAAGCTTAATGCTCTTAGAAAAACTGTATTGGCACTGGGAAAGGAAATACAACAAATCAAAAAACTTCTCTCCACTCGTTGTCATGCACAATTTAAATTTATTTGTGTTACACCTAAACCTTATAATTCTTCTCTTGATTGAAATTTTGTTAAAAATCTGCTTGGTGTTTGGCGTGAAAGTGACTCTAGTCATGATATGTCATCTCTTCAGACAGAAATCTCTGCGATGAGCCAGGCGCATTTGTCTGAACCAGCATTGTCTGATTTTGCTTCTACATTTTCTGATTCTCTGCGTTCTCTGGCTCCCTCAAATTGGCTGCATTTTTTAATTTCATTTGGAGTGATTACACTCATTGTTTTGGTTGGTTGCCTTTTAATGCCTGTGTTTTTAAAACTACTTAACAAAAATCTGAAGATTCTTCGTCGTGATATGCATTTTGCACCTTCAATTTAAAAAGAAAGGGGGAACTGTGGCGGCTCCTGAGAGCAATGTGACAATTGCCACAATCTCGCATTAATTGGGTGGCTGTGCTAGTGTGGCATAATAAGCCCCCTGCCCCTGTGCGCTGGACTGGACAGTCAATGACGGGTAAGATCAGGAAGTGAATTCTGACAACCTAAGACAGACGCAGTCCCCGAGGGGAATTTGGTTCCCACCTTTTCAGCCATGACGAATAACTGGAACAATTAGGCCTGGGCGTTGTTAAGGCACCACCAAAATATGTTGTTACTCATTGCCAGTAACAAGGATCATAGTAAAGGAATGCAGCCATGGAAACTAATTCTATTACTTAGTAAATAATATAGCCAAACAAAGGTATAAAAATAAATAATAGTATATGAAAAATATAATACTAAAATAATAATAACAATGTAATCATAATGCAAATGTGCTAGAGTGAACCTCCAGTATGGAGATTAGAGTAAGAAATGTTCTTGATTTGCACTTGATTTCTTGATAGATAATAAGCAAGATGTAATGATATATGACACAATATGCACTTATGCCTTGGTAAATGATTAACCAGACACTGTGCAAAACACAATGAAGTAATTACTGTAAAAATGTATAAAAAGAGAAGATTGCTTTCAATAAATTGCACTCAGATTTTCACTCTCCCTTGAGTGTGTCTGTGTGTCATTCTTTCTTGTCCCTCGCCCTAATTCCTTTGATCACCTTTTGCTCATTCACATTCAACCCTGAGATTGTCTCAATCTCCCGCCACTGCTGGGCTGGTCCGCGGCATGTGACAGAATGATTTATTGAGATAGTAATTCGTACATCTTTTCCTCCCTATTCTAAGCAGGTGATCAGACTTCTGTGTTCCTGGTCTTAAGGTGATTTGCAAGGCAAAGCAGAATGTACAAATGACTTAAAAATATCCTCCTTCCCCGCTTTACTATGTTTTGCACTCTCCATATTATAGCTAATAGCCATGTGAGGTTACTGAAACTTCAGTTTAGTTACTTAAAATGAAATATTCAGTTCCTTATTGGCACAAGTCATGTTTCAAGTGATTAATAACCACATGTGGCCAGTGACTGCAGTGCTGGACAGCACGGAGTAGAACACAGCCACCATCACAGAATGTCCCATTGGCTACACTGACAGGCAAAAACAGTAAGAGAAAGAAGAGATGTCCATCTAAGGCAATGGGGCAGAGTGGGCTTTTCAAACACACCAGTGATGCTTTGGGGGCAGGAGGAACTCAGCAGGAAGGGCTCCTGGTGGAACTGGGATCATCAGACCTGGGCATCAGCCCTTCCATCAGAGACCAAGATGTAGCTCCACCATTGCCCAGGTGCTAGCACTGGAAGTACTTGCCTGAAAACGAGAATGTTAGCAATGTGCACAATAAACAGAAGTTCAGAAGCCCTTCTTCCATGAGTGCATGCTCCTAATTCCTTGGGTCCAGGAAGGATTACCCAATAATCACCAAGAGTGCATTTTCACTCAGACCCACTCAAATTCACATTCAATAAATTTGATGGATTCAGTGAATCTGACTGAATAAGATTCCATGAATTTGACATAAAAAATATTCTATTTATGCTTGGCAAAGCTTATGGAAAGAGATCATATTTGCTACCATTTTTTCCAATTGTGAAACTAAGACTATCTACAGGGAAAGCAGATGGGTGAGGCCTGTACAGTGCAAAATGTCCAAGAAATGGATCATTCCCATCGGCCCTGTCTTCATGAAGATCATCATCTCTCTCACCTCCATTATCTAAAGCCTCCCTATTCTAGTACCAAGCCCATTCTGCACACTGCAGGAAAAGTGATTCCCCTGAAATAGAAATCTGAACATGTCAAAGTCCTTTTGATGACCCTTCCATTATTACCTGTTTCCTCAGGAGCAATATATGGCCCTTGCTTGGGCAAAAAGGAGCTCTAGAATGTGGCCCCAACTCACTCTTCCCACCCCTGCATTTGCTGCTCATTCTCTTTCAGGCAACACTCATGCTGAATTGGTCTCTACATTTCTAAGAGTTCACCCCATCTCTCACATCTGGTATTGGTACATGTGGCATCCTAAAGTGTGCCTTGTTTCTTGTGTAAAAGGATTAGAATGTTTTTTATATAGCTGCTATAATGATCAATTAACACAAGTACAGTGAACAGTATCTGGTGTGTGTAGTGGGGAGAGTTAAAACAAATTTGCTAGGTTGTCAACAGATGACAGAGGTTAATGCTTCACTTCTGCTTGGCAGGCATCTGCCCTCCAGAGGGCGCTCCTAGGAAGAGCTCTCCAGGGAGGATGGGTACGTGAGTTTAATGGCAGACTTCTGGAAGGATTGGACTTTCCTTCTCATTTCTTTTTAATTAAGGGAGAGCTTTTTAGATTTATCTATCACATTACTCATTAACATTGCTCACTTGAGATAAGAGAAATCTTGTTGAAGTTGCCAGGAAAAAAAAAAAAGCCATTATTGAATAAATAGTGAGATAACACTGGATTTCAAAACTAGGACATCATCCTGCAAAGTACTCCTCAAAACTGTCAAGGCCATCTAAAACAAGGGAAGTCTAAGTAACTGTCACAAACATGAAGAATGTAAGGAGACATGACAAGTAAAGGTAATGAGGGATCGTAAAACAGAAAAAATAACCTAAGTAAAAAATAATGAAATCTTAACTATAGCGCGCTTTAGTTAATGATAAATGTACCAATATGGGTACATTAAGTATAACAAATATAATGAATAAAATGTATGTAAGATATTACCATAAGGGAAACTGGGTACAGTTTCTCTATTTCTGTGAAAATCCAAAGCAATTTTAAAAAACAGACTTTTTAAAAAATCAGATATTTATAACAGCGAAAACTTAAAAGCAACCAACATGTCCCACAGTAAGTGACAGGAGTAATAAAATAAAGTGGAATATTATTCAATGCTAAAGACAAATGTGCTATCAACCCTAGAGAAGATACGGAGGAATCTTAAGTGCATATTAGTAAATGAATGAAGCTGCTCTGAAAAGGATACCTAGTGCATGATTACAATTATATGACATTCTGAAAAAGGCAAAACTACGAAGACAGTCAGGGTTACTAAGGGTGGCAGGGGTGGGAGAAAGATGAATAGGCACAGCACAGAGACTTATTAGGGTATTGAAAATACTTTGTATAGTAGTATGTGAGGAGTGTATGACATTATACTTTTGTCCAAAAGTATACAACATCAAGAGTGAAGCCTAAAGTTCAGACTTTGGGTGATTATGATGTGTTGATGTAGGTTCATCACTTACAACAAATGTACTAGTCTACAAGGAGACTCTGAGTATATGGGGGCAGGGGGTATAAGGGACAGTAGTTGTTCTGAAAAAGCAATCTTGAGCAAACAAAGCATATCTGAGTTGTATAAACAAATCCACTATTGAGTAGATGCATGACTCTGTGACTCAGATTAACTTAATTAACCTTTTGTATATGCTATTTCCATATGTAATGAAATGGTGGAAAGGAACCAAATTTACCTTCTCAGAGTTCTAAAATTACATAAATTTGAATAGAGAAAGAAAGGACTCAATACATAAGTGATGAACTAGGTATATCAAGGACCAATTTGTTGGACCAAATCTTAATCTGAAAATTGGAAGAAAAATGCACTTGTGAATTGTGTGAGTGTGTTTGTGTGTGTGCATGTGTGCATGTGCAGTGATGCAATGCTGTCAGCCATGGGGGTAGGTTTGATTATTGATGAATATCACTTACTCCTTGACTCACTCATTTAGGATGCTTCAAAAAATCAAATGCCTATGAGCCCGACTGAGCTATAGTTGCCTTTAATAGTTCACTGATTCATGGATAAAGAAAATAGTTGAGGAATTTTTAAGTGAAATCAACTTCCTTGGTCCTCTTCAAGAACATATAATTCAATGATTTAGACAAGGACAGAAAAAACTGGAGAGAGGTTAGGCAGAGCTAACTGTGGTTGTCAGGGAGGAATACGTTTTTACTGGTCATTTCAAGGCCACTTTTTCACCAAGAAGCAGGAGGGGGAAAAAAGATAAAATAAGTGAAGTTAAGATGATATGGGTAGTTAAAGGAGTTATTGCTCTAGGATAGAAAAGATTCCTAATCTTTTAATATGAGGTGAACTTTTAGGATAATACTATAAAAGGAAGACATGAGATCAAGGGTATTAATCCATGATTTCCTGTTTCTTTGATTTATCTGCCACAGAATCGTCATTTCTGGGCAAAAGCATGAGAAAGCTTTGAAAACTTTCTTAACTCAAGTCTGAAAAGAAAAATTCTCTCAAATATAGCAAAATTTCCACTGACAATATTTTCTCACTTTTTATAGGAATCATGACAGTCATGGTTTTCTGGACCATCTGAATAGCTGTTCGTGACATCAAGACATTTACTTACCATCTGGGGTGACTCTAAATGGTCTGCTCTATCCAAAACTTCAGACAGAACAATAAAGGCTTTGCTAGTCCTTGCCATGTTCATATTCTGCCTCTACGTCTTAAAAGAATACCAACTGGGGCCAAATTCATTCACCTTTCTTCAAACCTAATTTTATCATTTTAAAAATGGGAACAATACCATTACCTAGCAAAAATGCTTCATTAAAATCAAAGACCTACATGCAGTCAACCTACCACAGTCACAAGCACTCCCCAAAACCCCTGCAGGTTGCCTTCAGAAAACAACTGAAAGTAGAGGCTTCTACTCACCAATTCCAGAAAGTGAGCCTTGGCCATGGGGACATTTGCATTAGCAGTTATAGGTTCCAGACACCCTTTGGTTGACCAGTTACCTTTGATGAACACAGTCTTTCTTTAGACATGTTAATATATCCCTTATATACTGTTCAATTTAGAAGATACTTGATCTCTTTTATATGATTTGAAGTAGCTGGTAGTTTGAGATGTATATTTAAGTCTAAATTACAGTTTGAATTGTATTTTTCTTATATCTCAATTCTTCAGATGTTCTTAGGGGTGTTCTGCAGTCATCCTGTGCTGACTCAAGAGAGCAAACTGCTAAATACTCAAAAACTGTGTGAGCTTGACACAGTCATTATTAAAAATTGAATTATATGAACTATATGAACTTACCACTAATAAATTAGGTTGAAACAAAGAGAATACTAAAAATATTCATCTTTCAAATATTTTCCTATGCTATTGGCATTATTTTTTCTATTGTAGCTATGTGATGGCAACAACATAGAAAGCTGTGCTACTGGGCCACATTTTTCCAGTTCTGTTTTTCTTGACCTCATGTTGGTAGCCTGGAATTAGCCATGGTGAATGTATTCATGCAAGCACAATTCACAAGCATTACAATCAGGAATTGATGTACTGTTTCACTGGTTGTCTAGATTTCAGAAAGTGTTGAAGAAGATGCAATAACACAGATTAAATTTTAAAATGTGTCCTGTTGCATCTATTATGTTTAATAAAAAATGCTATTAATCAAAAAATATTTTCTAATTCACCAAAGATAACATCATTGATAAACAAGTAAAATTTCAACAACTCTCTCCATTATTTCACTTTTGTCCTATTCATTAACCTAAATAAAAATAGTAAGAAATATTAATATTGAAGCTACACTCTTTCATCCATTGTAAACATAAGTTGAAAATGAATACCAGAATTTGGTAAAAATCAACAAAGACCTTCTTGAGAATCAGATCACTACATGGGATTTACAATAAGAATCATATATATTTTTACTATGATTTGTCAACCATATTATATATATATATATACGTGTGTGTATGAGTGTGTATGTGTGTGTGTGTGTACTCTTTATACAAATAAATATATGATACACTCACATGCATAGACTTTTTTGGGATTTTTGTCAAATATTTTCCATTACCACCACCAGTGAGACCGCCCAAATGTGTCTATAGGTTGTTTCCATGCCTCATAGGGAATGAGTCATAGCTTTTCATACATTAAGGTCTTTACCAATGTTTCTGCCAACCATGCAACTATGAGATCACACCAAACTGAATGCACATGTTTGACATTTCACTATAGGAAAAACTTGACGTTCAATGTTTGGCTATGTGCAGACAAGCATAGTGAAACACCAGAAGTTCTAAAGAGATTCTGCATTCACATCCCAGCCTTGCCAAGTACAACTTCAGGTCTGCAAGACAAATTACTTACTCATTTAATTTTTCATGAAAGGAATAAGAGAAAAAAATCTATAGAATCTTAAAAAGAAAACAAATTTTTAATTTAAAAAAAATCTAGAAAATCACAAGGCCAAGTCTAGTTCTGGCTAAGCCAGAGAACATGCACTTGTGAAGAAGTTCACTGAATTGTACAGGGGAAGGGGAGTTTGGGGCCTTTTCAAAGCTAAAAAGGGGAGGTTGTGGAGTTGGGCCAACTCAGAAAACCAAATGAGTCCATATATCACTACACAGTTAGTTAAAAGAAATACCAGTGTTTGTGTGCCAGGCAAGTAGCTTCGGCAAGGCCCAGTAATTGACATTCAAAATTCACCCTCCCTTACCTGCCTCAGCTGGTTAGAGAGCAGGTGTAATGACACAGTCATCAAGTGACCCGGTAAATCGTCTTGTGTTTATTTGTTGTGTTTTGCCACACTACATCATTTAGAATGACATGTTAGATTTAAAAGTTTTTATCCAGAAGGGGGAAACAGTCTCATAATATTTAAAACAAACTTGCCTAGGCTGATGATCTGACAGCAGACCAGTGGTTCCCAGCAGAAAGTATAGCCCACCGTGTCACATGCATGTCTTAGCCATGAATTTCAAGGGGAGGTCAGGAATGAAGTAACTAATGAGTTCACAGAGCTTAGAATAAGGCACGTGGTCAACACCTGATGGAAGTCAAGAGTTGACATTCTAGGGGCCTGTCAGTGGCGCAGCAGGTTGAGCACAGCACTGTGAAGCTGTCCTCAGCCTCTGCAGTGCTGGTTCGATTCCCGGCCAGTCAGGGAGAATCACAGATGGCGCGGCAGACCTCTCCTGTCTTGCCCGCTGCTCCCCTCAGCAGTGCTTTTGGTCTGTCTGCCTGTTCTGCTCCCAGATCTGTCTCTGGTGAATCCTCTCACCCTCGCACGTCTCTGGCCTGTACCCCAGTTCTTGTATAAATAAAACAGATCTTTAAAAAAAATACTCAAAAAAAAAAGAGTTGACATTCTCATTTCAGAAAAAGCTGAACAAAATCTAGCCTAACCTATGTCCCAACAGATCTGATACTTAGCACCTCTGATTCCTCATTCTGAAGAGGTTCCTATCACTTATGATATGCGCCCTTGTAATTTCAGAGTTTGGCACAATGTCATGGACACATTATGTTCTCAAGAAATGGTTACCTCAGTTCCAGGAAGACAGCTATATTCCTCGGATTTTTATTTTGAACGTTGACTGAGATCATCTCTGAGCAGGACAAAAGAAAACATTTTCACCATAAAAAGATCAGAGCACATTTATTTTGTCCCAACTGTATTTCCATTTTGTCCACACTTTGTAGAAAAGTGATGCAAGGGTAGGTTAAAGCCCCTGGTCCGAGTCCAAACAGCAGGTAATTGGGAAAGCCACAATTTGAACCTGTGGCTCCATAAATCTGAAACTCATGCTATTGCCACTGTGTCATTGCTGCCTTCTTTCCACTAACTAAAGTTTGTCTGTAAAACATTTCAGGATCCATGTTTCACTGGAAAAAGATAATTCTCTGACTTCAAAAAGACAGATGGATGTCCCCTTTGGGAAAATACAAGAAGGACTCAAAGCAGGTAAAAGTTATTAAACCCACAGGAGATCTATTCATCAGCGAGGGCGTTCTCCAGGGACCAGTAGTTTGCACCTCCCTGGCTTCCGAACAGTTCATTTTTGGATGACATCTGATTGTAATAGATAACAGTTTAAGCAGCTCTAACCCTGTCACCTGCAAATAATTGGAGAATATCATTATTTCTCTTGCTCTGTGTTAATATTTTATTTTCCAGTGTTAGTAAGAAAGGTTAAAAGAAAAGGTTCTGGAGCACTAACATGGATTGCAGTGGGCTCTTATAAAGACTGGCACATCCAGGCCTTCCCTCTGATCACTTCACCTGGGACACATCCCTTACTTGCTCCCCCTCTGTGGGTATGCTGATATCTAACAGCACCCCTCTCAGTGATCTATTAAAGATGCTCAGTAAACTATGCTAAACTTACTACCTTGAAAGAGGGACATGCCATTTTCCTGGAAAGAGCCAGATAATGAATATTTTATACTTAAAAAAACATGCGGTGTCAAGTCTTATCTGTTCAACTCTGACCTGGTAGTGTGACAAAACATTAGTCAATATACAAACAAATACATGTGTCTGTGTCCCAATAAACCTTTATTTACATAAATAAGCAGAGACTCCATGAGGTACACTTTGCTGACCCTTTTTGAAATATTTTTTAATTTCACACAATTTTCTAGGCTGTCCTTATTTACATATGATATTGACGGTGACCACATTTATTGGGGAGCTTGACTTGGGCTAAGATATGCCGAAAAACTTAATTCACATGTCTGGCACCTCACCAAGGGTGTTGAAATAGATGGGAATATTCTGATCCAACTTTTTCATGTGGTCTCCTATCATTCAATAGGCCACTAGCTTAAACATCTTTATGCAGTTGTTAGACAGATCCCAAGCACACAGAAATAAAAGCTGTTAGGCTTTTTGTTGCCCAAGCAAGGAACTGAGACAGAATTAGAAGGCCCAAGTCATAACCACAAAGTGGACTAGACTGATGGGAAGGGAAACAGGCTTTGTGTTTTCGGGGCAAGAGCAGCAGCCACACACAGGAATGGAGGGACTGTTGGTGACCAACCTCACAAGTAAACTCCCACAGCACTAATCACCTGTGCTACACAATTTATCCAAAGACAATGGTGTGCGCAGAGGTATCAGGTCACAGAAGCACAAGGTCTAATTAAAGAAAAGCAGGATTATATGGAAAGAACAATTTATCCCTCAAACACTAATTACATTTTTAATAGGTGTCAGCACTGTGTGAGAATAGCCAGGATACGAATATAAACAGACACAGATCCCTCTCTGAGTTCACAAGATATGAGAAAAAAGGACATGAAAGAAAATAATTTAGTACCATAGTACATTCTAGAATAGGAATTTGAATAATCAAAAACCAGAGGAACAAACTGAGGAGGATTCTGCCTGGAAGTGATGAGGAAGGCTTTGAGGAAGAGATACTGTTAGGACAAAGGAATAAACAAGAAGAGTTTGCCATGATGGAACGGAGGTGGGGTAATCCAGGCAGAAGGGAGGGTGTGAGAATGTGAGCAGGACAGAAGAGCTGGACTGCTTGGCTGGACTGCAGAGGATGGAAGGAAAGGGTGGGGAGTCCAGCAGGCGGCAGGGTCACAGAGGCCTTGAGTGACATGCAGAGATGTCCTCCACTCACCAGTCAGCGAGAGTTACTAGAGGCAAGATTTCAGAATAGTAAGAATTTTAAGCAACAGTGTCACAAAACAGAAATTGGTGACACACGACATGTGAGACGGGAAGCTGTTAGGAAGCTCTCACAGTATAGCAGGCAAGAATAGATGATGAATTGGGAGGAAAACATTTCAACATTTTTTGTTTATTCATGCAGCTCAGTGAGGGGAAACTGCTTGAGGAGGCTTTGCTTTAGAGGAAGAACAATTATGAGGAAAAGCGTGCAGAGAAATACGAATGCAAAGCATGTTGTCTTTCAGCACACTGCTTGAACAAAGCCTTCTCTGAAGAATCTAACAGATTAACTTGGCCTTCAAGAATAAAATCATTTTTAATTTCAATAAAGGGTCTTGTACTGACACAATGCATTTTTAATCGATATGAACTGATGTCTTTTTCTTTTTTACACAAAGCAAGTATTCCTACTAGTGCTGAATACAATGTTTTTAAACATATTTTAAAACATTTGCTTCTTATAAAAGTTATATAAGTTTTGTGTATTCGTTCATTATAGAAAAGTTTTCCAATGGGTGAAGATGAAAAAAAAAAGTAGAAGGGAGAGCAGATCTCCCCTTTATTTTTTTTAAGATGTATTTATTTATGCATACAAGAGCTGGGGCACAGGCCAGAGATGGGGGGAGGTGAGAGGATTCACCAGAGACAAAATGGGGAGCAGAACAGGCAGACTGACCAAAATACACTGCTGAGGGGAGCAGTGGGCGAGACAGGAGAGGTCTGCAGCGCCATGTGGGTTGCTCCCTGGTGAGCTGGGGATCGAACTCATGCTCCAGAGGCTTCAAATTGCTTCATAGTGTGGTGCTTAACCCCTTGCACCACCAGGGAAGCCCAGCAGAATTCCCCTTTAACCCTTTGTTAGTTCCCTCCTCACTCCCCACTGCCCTTCTAAAAAGTGTGAAGATTCATTGCTCTACATTGGGTACAAAGAGGTAAATGGAAGAAAAAGAAACAATAATGTTAACTGAACTTCTTGTGGAAGTCTATAGTTCAGTACTCAAAGAAAAGTCAATTGAAATAAGAACAAAAATGTAAGAGCATAAACCCCAGGGCAAGAGGTGGTTCCAGGTCCCCTTCCTTGCCCAGAGGGGGGTGGGACCGGGCAATGAAGAGAAGTCAGAGGAGACTGAAGGAGAGCAAGAGGACCTGGAGGAGGCACATGGAGCAGAGACATGTGAAGAAGCTGCGCTTGCTTCTCGGCGTTGGACTTGTACCAGAGACATGGGGGGCATGGAAGGAGACCCTTCAAAGAGACAGAGACATGGATGAGAGACCTACAGGGAGGCTGACAATGGCGACCTTTACCTTTACTTGTAATTTGACTTCACTTCTTTCATCTCAGACCTGCCTGGCTCCTCTGCCCCTTTCCTATGGGTCCCAGACAGAAGTCGCCTCAGATGTGTGGAAAGCTGTGGGGCCTCAGTTGCCCTGCTTTGACTGGGCATTTACACATGAGGGGATGAGTAACTTTGGATGTTTCATGTGAAAACTATTTTATCTATCCTTTCTCTTCTCTTTATTGCACACTAATAGTATTAAAGTTATTTTCTATTGAAGGTCTTACACACCATGGCATGTTTTGTTTTGATGTGGCAGTAGCAGAACATATTTATTCAGAGCAGGCAGGACTGGGAGCCACAGGGTGCCCCTCACCTGCCTTGTAACAAAAACAACATGGAAATTATAAATTAAGACTGAGATGCTTTTTTTATTTATTTATACATATAAGACTTGGGTAGATGCCAGAGGTGGGGGGGGCAGGAACGGGGTGAGAGGATTCACCAGAGACAGAGTCAGGAACAGAACAGGCAGATCTACTGAAATACACTGTTGAGAGGAGCATCGGGTGAGATAGGAGAGGTCTGCTGTGCCATGTGGGTAGCTCCCTGGCTGGCCAAGGATTGAACTCCTGCTACAGAGGCTGCGGACAGCCTCATAGTGCTATGCTTCACCCCTTGAGCCACCAGCGAGGCCCTGAGATACTTTTTGACCTATATTCTGGAGATAATCAGCTATCTCTGGTCTCACCGAGCTCAACCCCCACAGTCACACAAACATTACACACACATACACAGACATGCAGACCTGCAAATATATACTTGAGAACAGACACCCGTACACATAAATGCACACATGCTTATATACACACAGTTTTAAACACACATGTGCATGCATGTATATGCAATGCTGTTTTGTAAGGCAGAGCCTTTGCTGATAGCTCAGGTTTACTCTCCAGCTTCATGTATTCTTTGTGTTCATTTTAGCTTAGCTAATCCCCACTCAGCCTCCAAGACTTACTCAGATCTAATCTCACTCAAACATTCATTTCCAGAGCCAGGCCTCTATAACGTCCTCTAGCCCAGCAATGGTTGTTTTCTTTAAAATTATTCATTTACTGATTTATGTCCTCCATTAGACTGTGAGCGCCTGAGTAAGAATATTCTTGTCTTACTTACCAGTACAGTCCCTGGAATTAACATTAAGTATGACAAAGAGTGACTATTTGGTAAATGGTTGCTGAGCTGGGTGTGGTAGAATGCACAGCAGCGAAGTTGATGGTGAAGAATAATACCACAGTCTGCAGGCTCGGGATAGTGGCAAAGGTTGATGTGTTCTTTTAGAAAGACCATTCTAATGAGTAATTCTTTATGTCCTAAGTGTGAACATTATCCAAGTATAATTATCTGTCTGCTAATATCAAAATACATTACCACTGAATTCAATGTTTTCCCTACCTTTTATTTTTTAACTTGCTGTACAGCTAACTTTTTCCTGTGACTTATTCATAATACATTCTAAGTGGGTGTAAGATAATTGACCTTGCCTGCGTGAGACACCCATAATCTCACCCTGTAATAATTAACTCTCAGATGTGGGCCATTATTTAAGGGTAATGACTTTTCATCAGTTCGACAATACATTACTGCTTAACAGGTCCATCCGATTCTGTATTTCGCACCTTGATTTTACAATTTCTCCCCAGGAAGTAACACTTGTCAGCTACCTGTATGTCCCCAAATGAACTCAGCATATTTCCAATCACACCAGGGAACCTTCCTCCTGTTTGAATTAATTACATAATTATTTACCTCTTTCATGAAGTCAAAATTCTAGAAGTTATTTTAGAGCTCCAGATCATTCTGTATGTCTTATTGCCCTGCTCTCCACTTTTTCTTAAATAGCCATAAAAACTAAATGACTTTTACCTTGAAATTTTCTCCATTCTCTCAGTTTCTAACAGTGCTCTAGTTCAGGCCTCAATTAAGGCTGCTCCTCAATATCTACCCACCTCATTATCTCCCCCACATCCATTCTGCTGAGAATTTTAAAGCACAAACAAGACTATGTCAATATCTGCTTAAAACCATTTTGAAACCAAACCCTGCCAAATAACCCCAGGATTCTATTTGCTTCAGAAAAAAATAAATAAACCAGTTACGAAAATATCATTGTGAAAAAGTGTTATTATGACATTTCAATGAACAAGGACCAACTAGAGAACTTTTGTTGTTGGCAACCAAAATAGAGCTTAGCTGTACAGAATTGGGCTTGGTTAGAGAATCATAAATACATTCATGTGTGGAAATGTGTCCTACAAGAAAAAAGAAATGTGGAAATTGAGCACACTTATCATGAACTGCCAGTTTCATATATTTGAGCCCAATTAGTTTAAAATTAATTCATTAAATTTTATTGCAACAAATTCCTTATTTGTTGAATACATTTTGGTAAGTCTAGCTCAGTATAAACAACTAGGTTGAAACTGACTTACTAAGGAGATACTGTATTTCTTAAAATTTTAATAGTATTATTGTATTTAAGGATGACTACTCATTGCAAATGCTTCTCTGCATTCATTCAAACAAGGAGTAGATTTGCAGAATAGAGCATGGGCTCTAAGGAAAACAGCTATTTTTCATGGCAGACTTTTTGTAATTCAATCGTGTCTTCCTGTCTGCCACTTACAGGTTTCTCTGTAGTTTCCATGCTCAGGAAGTACCATCCGTTCTGAATATAGAAATTGCTTCCTGTGATTACCAACCACCTTTCACATCAATATTCTCTAAGCACTCAAGGGAGGAACTTAAGAAAAGTGTAATTCTGGTTGAAAAGGAAACCCATGAACCATAATGAAACTTCCAGAACAGTGCTTTTGAGAGAGAGAGACAGAGAGAGAGAGACAGAGAGAGAGAGACAGAGAGAGAATGTGAATTTATTTAGATACTCAAATGTATACATTAAGATATATATATATATAAATAACACATATAGTTATACAAAGTATTAAAAGAGTTTTGAAGCATGTTGAACATAAAGTGTAACAGTTAATATCACCCAGCCATCTAGGTAAACTGAGTAACTGAATGATCATTAAAAAAGAGTGTTGTTCAGGAATTGCATCTCTAGCCCTATCAGTCAAGTCTTTCTTAAAATGCAATGCTTAGATCCTTGATGTGGAACAAATGGGGTGGGATGTTTTACGCATACCCCAATCTTATTGATATCACAATTGGTGACACACTAATATGTATTTTAGTAGCTACTACACTCCCTACCACCCAATCCAGCTCTAGTCATCCAGCTACTCACATGCCAAACTGAAAAGAAGCCCAGTCACCAAGTCAGCTAATCAATCCTTATCCTATCAATTCAATTTCTGAACTACAAAAGCCATTCAAATGAATCTACTTCCAAAACTTTAGATTTAGTGTCCAACATATTTGCCACAAGTGATTGCTACATTTTAAATTTTAATTAATCAAAATTAAGTAAAATTAAAAATACAATTTCTCATATGAAATAATTGAAATACATTCCAAACACTCTATAGCTACATGTGGTAACTTGCCACGATATTGTTGTATAGCTGTAGAACATTGCCACTATTGCCATAAGTTCTACTGTACAATGCTGATTAAAAGCATTTATTTAGAATTTAAGTCATTAATTTAAAACATGAAAATCAATAAACATCAAATTATCACAACTTGTGGTATTTTAAAATTCTTCCCCATTTATAGTAATTTTTATCTAAGTTTCAAAATTCCACCGTTTCACTTACACATTGCTGCATAGTCAACCACCAAAGTTTTGTGATATTAAAGAATTCTTTTACTATTTCTCTCTTTCTGTGGGTTGAGTAGGTCTCAGCTAAATGATTCTTTTACCGATCAGATTCCAAGTGTTTCATACTTGGGATGAAGAGGCAGCTCAAGTTGTTATGTTTAAGATGACTTCACCTCCATGACTAATATGTTGGAAGGGATTGTTGCCTTTACCTTCATCGCTGGCATATGGCCATGTTAGAAAGGCTGACCTGATCTAGAAAGCTGAGCCAGTCTCTCCGTCTCTCTGTCTCTGTCTCTGTCTCTCTCCTCTCTCTGTTTCTCTCCCACTCAACATAGGGTTCAGGTGCTTTTCCTTGGTAAGTTATGCCACCTTGGAGAACATTCAACAAAGCCACCAAATCATACTCCTCCACAGAGTACTCTACCACTATAGTTCACAGTTCTATAAATTTCCACAGGACTACTTATCTTCTAACTTTTCACTGTTTACATACTGATCATACAAGCACCACACTGTCCTTTAAATCACCCTCAATTCTCTGCCCCCTTCCTGTCCCCACACAACCAAAATATATGTCAATGTTCCTCAGCAAAGGGATTGGGTCCTAAATATTTAGTATCTGTGTACCTCTCCCAGACTGTCAACATTTGGCTGAATGCTGTGCAAAAATTAAGTCATTAATAAATAAAAGACTGAATTGAATCCACCCTCATTACTGTATACCTCAGATACCACGGACTCTATTCAAAAGTAGGAGAGTATTCATTGATTCCTATGCTGGATGATATGACAATAAATTTGGGAGTTAGACATACCAAGGTTTAAATCTCAAATTCAATGTGACATTACATCACATTTTTTTCAGACATAATTTTAAATTATGTGGAGGATTGAATCTATGAAAAATTCATTATAAACTAAAAGTGAAAAATTACAAGGAAACAATAGCAGTAATAGAACTTAGAGAAATTGCAATATAAAGTTACTACACCTTATATTGCTTACGAGCTCAGCATGTTGCTTATATATCATTCCCTCTTCTTCCAGGAAGTCTCAATCACTCACACACACATGCACACATACACTTTAGGTGTTGAGTGTCTCTAGACTCTTTAAAAGCATTAACCATATAGACAAACTTGCCAATGAAGACTGCCTAGATAATAAATTGCACTCATTTTAAAAAACCTCAGTTGTAAGCAGTGCAATTTGCTCGACTGAAAATCCAGATTTTAGTGATTCAGGATTGAGCACCATAAAACGGCTTTTGTTGGCAGTAAAAATATTTTCACTACCTCAAGTCATCACAAACACCAAATGTAACTATTTTTCTTTCAATGCAGAGATGCTAGGGTACTCAAACTCATAACCTACAAGGAAAAAATTTTATCAGCTGCCTTAGCCTTTGACACAAATATTTCTATAGGTGATTGAGATGATCTATGTTGGTACTAAGAAATAAAGTGTAAGCAGAAATGAGCCATTTTACAGTATTTATTCTGCACAGTCTCCAAAATAGTGGAGAAAGTGAGATCTGAGACAGGAAAATGGAAATAATGTGTCTTCTTTAATTTATATGAGAGGCAAAAAGGAAATGAACCCTTTGCACTTTGGCAGCTGGAATTAAAGGAAGTATCCGAGGGGATTTTCATCCAGGGGCACCTCAGCTCTCAAGTAATTTACATTTTTGAAGATAAGAGGCTTTATTAACCAATTTGAAGATTGTGCACCTCAGAGGTTGGCTAGAAAAGTACTCAAATAGAGTTTTAATCCCCATGGCAGATATGAGGGTTGGAAGTTGTACAAAGAGCTAAGGAAGAGTCTTGGCATTGGCTGAGTGCCACTATTTACAAATGCAATAATGCCTGGTGATTAATAGGCAAGGTTGATCAAGTCTCTGGTATCAGACAAGGTAGATTTGAGATAAAGCTCTTCTACTTACTAGCAGGGTGACCTTGGACAAGTTATTTCCCCTCTCATACCTCAGTTTCCCTAATGTAAGATGTACACAGTAGTAATTTCCACTTTACAAGTTTGTTGTATTAAATATAATATATATACACATATATATATTATATATATAAAATATATTTTTATATAAAATATATATTATATATATTTTATGTATGTGTGTGTATATATATAAATCTCTTAACATACTGCCTGCCACATATGAGGGATTCAATAAGAGTTATCTATTTTTGCCACTGGCATAGATACTCTCATTTAATCACCACAATTCAAATCACTACAAAAGGTGATATTATTCTTACTTCATGTCTAAGGAGGAGTGTAAGCCTCAAAGAAGAGGCACAAGAAAACAAACAAACAAACCTTCCCAAGGTCAAGACCATACACTAATCAGTCCATTTGAATGCATAATTCATGTTTTGGGACAGAATGGCAATAGGTTTTTGGGGAGAAAGGCAGAAGACAACATAGAGAACTGGCCCTCTAAGTGGAACACGATGGCCATATTGAAGACATGATATAGGAGTAAGGGTATTAAAATCCCAACACAACAAACGTTAAATAGATACTTTTGAATAAATGCAAATATGGTTGCATTTTTGCTGCAATATGAACTCAGATTGCTAGCTCTAGTCTTAAAGCTCCAGAGCTTGCCCTGTGAGTATGCGGAGACACTGAGGGGACTGCACGTTAATGGCAGTTTGCCTGCTTCATTTGAGTGGCCACAACTCTCTACCACAGACAGATAGTTCCTGTCATTTCAGAGTTTCTGTTTACACATTTCGCTTTTGCTTCCTTTCCCCAACCAGATTCCAAACCATGACTGTGGGTCTAATGGGCTGTTACACTTTGCTAATTTACCTATTAATTTTGCAAATGGCCTGTTTCACGGAAGATAAACCGTATTCTTTGGAAACATGACATTCTTCAGTACAATCTGTTTACAAGGCTCTCCAGGCCTTGTGCAGAAAAAGGAAATGAATTGTCCAAGGAGGCATTTCACAACTTACTAAGTCCCCAGTGACATTGTGTAGATAAATGATTACTCACACAATGGTAAGTGATTAGCAAGTCAATGAATTTTAGTTGCCTAACATTTTGGAAGATGGACTAGAGGATTTTTTTTTCTGTCCTATGAATATAGTAGAAAAGTAAACACTGAAAATATTTAACTTCTTATGCCCACTATTAAATGAGAGTCAAATTTTAAGATGAACAAGGGCACAGATAGCTCTTTGTTTCTGGTGAGTCATGACCCAGAAAAGAAAACATTAATGAAATTATTGGAAGATGCTTTGTGTGCTTCCTTGGTTAGAGCATTCACAACAAACTAACCGAGAAGACTACCCACCAACACAGAGTTTGGCAAAGAGTTTGCGACTCTGGTCCCCACTACTTGATACTGACAACTCAACCACACTCTTCTTACAGAGACTCCTCAATAACACATATTAACTGGAAGAAACACCCAAATTATTGTTCTCAAATTCTGAAAAGTTGCCATTTTACCTCCAAAGAAGTGTTTTCATGTTAAAACAAACATCCCAATTATACACACATATACAGAAACACCTGTTACCATCATCACTACCAACAATGAGAACAACAAAACAATATAGAATCACTATAATGTGAAAGTTTATAATGATCACTATAGTTATTTGCTCATAAGTAAATATTTATACATGATTGAAACCATTTGCTTCCTTCAGTGCCTAAATGGCTTGTTTCTTATTTCTGCATTACTAATTAGCTAACATTCTTTTCTGTAGCTGGCGATATGGCGCAATTCATTCTAAATCCACCCTCAGCTCTTACAGTAAAATGATAAAATTAGCACCTCTTATGAAGTGGCAAAGGGAAGACCTTGGTGAACTCCCTCTCCCTCTAAAACAATAAAAACTGGCAAAACAACTAAAATCAACCACTCAAAACTTTAGCAATTAACCTAAGGCACAGAACCAACTGAAAATTGTCTGCCCTAGTGAAATTACTGACCCTCAGGAAGACAGTGGGTATATAACTTTCTCATTTTCTCTCCTTCCCCAGCTCAGTGGCTTGGTAGCCAAGAGCTTGCAGACTGCAGACAATGGGGAAATCGGAAACTCCAATAAAAACACCATCAGTAGAGCACAGTAAACATTTTGTCCAAACTCATATTTCCCTAGGAAATTTCTGTCACAATAAGGTGACTATTTAATTTAACTCAGAGCTCAGCTGTGTGGCGAGGGGCAGGGCCAACTCCAGGACAATACCAGAACAATTGCAAAGCAGTGGCACTACCCAGCTGCTTAAGGTATGATTTCCGCTGGAACAAACAAGAACTTAGTGTGCAATTTAACAGAAAATCTTGGAGAACTAAAAGAACATTAATACTTTGGAAAACTCTGAAATATTCCTGGTCATTTCAAGGACCACTCTCACATACAAGAATATGCAAATCCCAGAAAAGACTTGGGAAAGGAGATGGTAGATGTTACTTAGCTCTGGCTGATCATAAGTCTTGCACAAGCAGCAAGTAAGTGATCAAGTCTGTCTTGCAAAAAGCCTGATGTTCAAAAATCTGCCTTTTTTCACAGATGCTCTTGGCAAAGAATGGAACAGAGACAAGGCATTTAAGCATATCTTCTGACTACTCATGGGCTTGCCACTGAATTCTATTGACCCACATGTGATCCTAGGACAAGTTCATTCATTTTTTTTAAAGATTTATTTTTCATGCATGCAAGAACTGGGGTACAGGCCAGATATGTGGGAGAGTCAGAGGATTCACCAGAGACAGAGCGGGGAACAGAACAGGCAGACTGACTGAAGACACTGCTGAGGGGAACAGCGGATAAGACAGGAGAGGTCTGCTGTGCCATGTGGTTATCTCCCCGGCTGGCCGGGATCGAACCCACACTGCAGAGGCTGTGGACAGTTTTATAGTGCTGCGCTCAACTGCCTGTGCCATTAGGGATGCCCTAGGGCAAATTTAAAGATAAAAGCAAGAACTTTAAAAAACTGGAGAGCACTCACATGCTATATATACATTGCAAGGGATTATGGCATATGCATAATTAGTCTAGGAAAGTCACTAAATTAATAAGCAAAACAAGAAAAATCTTGCAATAGCAAACCATAGAGTACAGAAAAAATCAGGTAACAGAATTGCCACAACATATTATCTAAAATTATCATAAATTTTCTACAAAAATTTATGAGTCATGCAAAGAAAGAGGAAAGTCTACCCCATAATGTAACAGCCAATGAAAATGTCATTGAGAGGACCCAGATTTCGGACTTGGTAAAAATGAAGCTATTAGCCTTGTGAAGCCCTGTCAACAGCGCACTCTGGGATATGTGTGTAATAGCTAGAAAGATCAGTGTAAGTCATTTGCAAAATGTATACAGGAGGCTACTAAGTGTCAGGTTTTGTGCAAGGTACAAAAATATGGGCTGGAGATGTAAGTCATTCTTGGCTTTCCTAGACATTGTATCTGACTCAGACAAGTAAACAGAAGGTGAAAACATGGTTTTACAAAGAGGGATAGCAGAGGGTGATGTTGTTAATGTTTCTATAGAGAAAAGTACAGAATGCTGTGGATTGTGAGAAAGGAAGACCCTAACCTACGCTGGGAAGTTCAAATAAATCTCTCAAAAGATTTAACATCTAAACTGACTCTTGAACATAGAAGAGTTTGCTGAGTGTCATATAAATGAGAACTTTGAAGAGCCTTCAGGGAATCCTTCTAGATATCATAGATTTTTGTTTTCTGGATGCCCATTTAAGGATCAAATAAAAGTTCTTCTCCTTCAAAATTTCACAGCCAAGAAACTGTGTAACTAGCGTGTCCATACACTGAAGAGAGTTTAAAGAAAGGGAGAGCCAACTACGGAGCATGACTAATATTGAAGTCTCTGAGAACACAAATGGTCTCTCAGTAAAGCCTGGAAGACTCATTAGTTTGGATCATTGAAGGAAAGTTGTTCATTAGCTGCAGAAACCTCAGTGGCCATATCCAAAAAGTAAATGGAGTACAAACCTATCAGAATTAATGCAGAAAATCACTAAAGTAACATTATCAGTGAAAAAGATAAAACAACAAAACTGCATAAAAACCAAAATTGGGATAGAAGAGATCTGAATTGTTACATTATATTATCTAACATAGACAATTTTAAGAAAAATTATAATAAATAACAGAAAATGGTGACACCAAACACATGGTGACACAATGTGACACAATGGTGACAATGGTGACAATCAACAAAAACTGTCCTAAGGAAACTTGAATGTTTATAAGTTATATCAATTTGTATAAGTACTTTAAAGATATAAAGGAATAAATGTCTAAAGGAGTAAAATGAACATAAGAACAGTATCTCAATAAAGCACGGAATTTAAAACAGCAATGATGGGATTAAAAAAGAGACAGATTGAATTTGCATTTCTATTACAATGACAACACAAAAGTCAGAAAAGAGAATAAAAGTACGTCTTATAAGTTTTCTATAATTATTAAAATACAAACTAGAATGTAAATTACAATTTTAAATTAAGATTGTAATTGGCTTGATAAACAGCAATAAATGACTGAAATAGTATAGTAAAACAAAACCCAAGAATTGTAAAAGACACACCAGAAAATACACATTTAAAATAAAGACAGGAATCAAAAGTTATGTCATAAGACAGAAAAAAAAAACAGTAAAATGACAGATGTACCTTTTATCATAGTTGTAATTATATTAAACATAGATAAAATAATCAAAAAATGGATAGATGAAAGTTAAAGAATAGACATAAAAAAAAGAAATCCGTGGGTCATCTCTGGTGGCCTAGGGGTTAAATCTTAGAGCTTCCACCCACTGCCATGGCCATCCTGTGGCAAAACAACCTGAGTTCAATCCCACCCAGACAGCTGACCCACATGGTGCAGCAGACCTCTCCTGTCTCGCCCACTGCTACCCCTCAGCAGTGTATTTAAGTAGATCTGCCTGTTCTGCTCCCCACTCTGTCTCTGGTGAATCCACTCCCTCTTGTACCTCTGCCTATACCCCAGTTCTTCTACCTAAAAATAAATAAAATAAAAATCTTAAAAAAAAAATCATGATCCATTATGTGATGTCTTTAAGTGACAACACCACAAATGTGTTTAAAATAAGTGAATGGGTTGGGCCTCCCCGGTGGCGCAGCGGTTGAGCACTGGGTTGCGAACCTGCCCGCAGCCTCTGTAGCACCGGTTCGATCCCCGGCTGCTCCCCGGCCACCGGAGGAGGGTCCCACATGGCGCGCAGACCTCTCCTGCCGCCCGCTGCTCCCTTCAGCAGTGTGTTTTGGTCCTTCTGCCTGCTCTGCTCCCCGCTCTGGCTCTGGTGAATTCTCTCACCCTCCCCGCTTCTGACTGTACCCAGTGCTTGAATAAACAAACAAATAAATAAATAAATAAAATAAGTGAATGGGAACAATATATGTCATGCACGCATACTAATAGAGAATGAGAGAGACTACAATAATAAAAAAAAAAACAAATTTTAAGAAATTAATTATTATGAGAAAAAAAGACATAAGAATATCAAACCTTCAGGAAAATTATAAACACATTTACAACTAATAACAGAGTCCCAAAATAAAATAAATAAAAAAAAACTTAAAAACTTAAAGAACTAGGGCCTCCCTTGGTGGCAGAACGGTTGAGTGCTGGGCTGCAAAGCTGCCCGTAGCCTCTGCAGCGCTGGTTCGATCCCAGCCGCCCGCGAGGGCCCCACATGGCACGCAGACCTCTCCTGTCACGCCCGCTGCTCCTCTCAGCAGTGTATTTCGTCAGTCTCCCTGTTCTGTTCCCTGCTCTGTCTCTGGTGAATCCTCTCACCCTCTGCACTTCTGACTGTACCCAGTGCTTCTATAAATAAAATCTTAAAAAAAAAATTTACAAAAAACTTAAAGAAATAGATAATTCAATCATAAATATTGGAGAATTAAGCACCTCACAGTTAATAGAGCTCGGTAAGAAAATCAACAGGAAGACAAAAGCTTAAACACTAAACATCAATTAGAACTAACAGACCCAGTAAAATACTCCAAAGAATAGTTGAAAAGTATATTATCTTCTCAAGTATACATGGAATCTTCTCCAGGTTGACAGGTACTGTTTTGTTATTCAAAAATCTTGAATTTATATTAAAAATCAATAATTCATCATTGCAATGTCACAAGTTAATAGAAATTAAATGTTTAATTTCCTGAATAATCAATGAGTCAATAAAGAAATAACTAAGGAAGTAAGAAAAATCAAAACTTTGAGACAAAAATGAAAGCAGGAAGAGGCAAAGATTATGGAATATAAAGGAAGCATAGAGGGAAATGCGTAGCTATCAACTTCTAATTAAAAAAAAAGACACTTCAAATGAACAACTTCTAATTTTTAGATTATTTTTAAAGACACATTTATTTATGCATACAAGAACTGGGGTATAGGCCAGAGGTGTTGGGGGTGGGGGTGAGAGGATTCACCAGCAGAGTGGGGAACAGAACAGGCAGACTGACTGACATACATTGCTGAGGGGAGTAGTGGGTGAGTCAGGAGAGGTCTGCTGTGCCATGTGGGTAGCTCCCTAGCCACAGATCGAACACATGCTGTAGTGGCTGTGGACAGCTTCATAGGTTACATCTTAACCTTTTGTGCCACCAGGGAGGCTGCTAATTTTAAGATTTGAAGAAAAACATAACTAAACCAAAATAAAGCAGAAAGAAGGCAGTAACGGGTACTAGAATGTAAATAGTTGAAATACATTTTTTTAAAAAATGGAAAGAAAAATGGAACTGAAAAATAATGTGAAAAGATTAACAAATTTTATAAACCTCACATAGAATAAGCAAAACAAAAGGGAGAAGACTAAAATATCTACAATTAGGAATGCAGAAGGATACTACTAACTATAGAAATATATAGGATGATAATGGAATGTTTATGAATAACTGCATAGAAACAGATAAACTAATTTCTTTGAAACAAACCACTGAAATTGACACAAGAAGAAATATAAAATTTGAGTAGTCATACAACAAATAAAGTGAATTACTAATAGAAGAAAATAAATCCCCATTATACACACATACCCAGATCCAAATGGTTTCCTGGTAAGTGCTAACAAATGTTTAGAGAAGAATAACACCAATCTTTCCTAAGTTTTTCAGAAAAAGTAAAAATAAAACACTTGGGGCCTCCCTGGTGGCTTACGGGTCAAGTCTCAGCGGTGTCACTGCAATGGCGTGAGTTCGATTCCTGGCCAGGAAGCTAACCCCACGTATGGTACAGCACACCTATCCTGTTTTACCCTCTGTTCCCCTCAGCAGTATATTTCAGTATATTCACCTGTTCTGCTCCCCACTCTGTCTCTGGTGAATCTTCTCACCCCCACCCCCGCACCTTTGGCCTACACCCCAGTTCTTCTATGCGTAAATAAGTAATTTTTTTTTAAAGAGAACACTTTCCATTTGCATTTCCTCTTCAGAGAAGTTTCTTTTTAGCTCTTCTGCCCATTTTTTGACTGGATTATTTTCTTTGTTGTTGTTGAGTCTCATCAGCTCTTTGCAGATTTTTGTGATCAGTCCTTTATCATTAGTGTTGGGTGCAAAAATGTTCTCCCAGTTGGTGGGGTTTCTCTTTGTTTTTGTTACTGTCTCTTTTGCTGTGCAGAAGCTCTTTAATTTGATGTAGTCCCAGCTGTTTATCTTTGCCTTCACTATCACTGCTTTGGGTGATGTGTCTGTAAAGATGTCTTTGATGTGCAAATCACGTAGTGTTTCGCCTATATTTCCTTCTATATATTTTATGGTTTCAGGTCTTATGTCTAGTTCTTTAATCCATTTTGAGTTGATTTTTGTGTATGGTGTGAGGTAGTGGTCAAGCTTCATTCTTTCGCATGTAGCTACCCAGTTTTCACAGGCATATGAAAAAATGTTCAACATCACTTGTCATCAGGGAAATGCAAATCAAAACTACCATGAGATACCATCTTACACCAGTGAGAATGGCACATATTAAAAAAACTAGCAACAACAAATGTTGGCGAGGGTGTGGAGAAAAAGGAACTCTTCTGCACTGTTGGTGGGAGTGCAAACTGGTCCAACCACTGTGGAGAGTTGTGTGGAGATTTCTGGACCTACTAAACATAGAGCTTCCATATGATCCAGCAATTCCACTCCTAGGTATTTACCCAAAGGACACAGAAACATCAATTCCAAAGAACACCTGCACCCCTATGTTTATAGCAGCACTGTTGACAATAGCTAAGCTTTGGAAACAACCCAAATGCCCAAAAATAGATGACTGGATCAAGAAGATGTGGTACATATATACCATGGAATATTACTCAGCATTCAAAAAAGATAAACACATGCAATTTGCAGCAACATGGATGGCGCTGGAAGGGATCATGCTCAGCGAAATAAGCCAAAAAGAAAAAGAAAAATACCGGATGGTCTCACTCATAGCAGGAATCTAGAAAACTTAAATAAGGGACCAGGAAAATGAATAACTATAAGAAAGTGAAAATCAAAATCAACAAAAAACTATCAACCAGAGACACTTTTAGGGGGGCGGGGGCGGGAGGGGAGGGATTGGGGTCAGAATGGGGGGGCTGCAATTGTATGGGGAATATAAAAATAAAATTTATTATTTAGAAAAAATATTTAAGTTTTGGAAAAAAAAAAAAAGAACACTTTCCAATGCATTCTATGACGGCAACATTATCCTGGTATTAAAACCTAGCACAGTCATACCAAGAAAGGAATTATATTCACCAAAATCATTGAGAATATCAACACAAAAATATTCAATAAAATATTAGCAAACCAAATTTAACAGTATATAGCTTTGCGCAGTGGCAGTATCGTAGCCAATGAGGTTTATCCGAGGCGCGATTATTGCTAATTGAAAACTTTTCCCAAATTTAACAGTATATAAAAAGACAAGTAATAGCACACACAGGTGCAACATGAAAATCAATCAATGTCATAAGCAATATTAATAAAATAAAAATAAAATCTATATGATCTTAATAAAACAAGAAACGGCATCTTACAAAATCCAAAACAATTAAATGACCAAAAACCAAAAACAAATGAACAAAATATAAAAGCTACTAGGAAAAGTAGTAAGCTTTCTGAAGCTGATAAAGGTTATCTATGCTATACCTACAGCTAATATGCATGATGGGGGAAAAAAAAAAAAAACCTGAAGACTTTCCTCCTAAGATGAAGAAAACATCAAGAACGCCCAATCTTGCTACTATTAATTGACACTGCCCTGAGGTTCTAGCCAGTGCAGTTAGACAAGGGGGAGAAATAGAAGTCATCTAAATTGGAGAAGAATAAGTAAAATTCTTGACAGATGACAAATTTTCCTTAGGAAATCCTAAGAGAACCAATTAAAACTATAATTTATGAATGATTCAAGAATGTGTCAGGATATAAAGTCAATATACAAAATTTAATTGTATTTTTTGTAATAAGAAATAACAATCAGGAAATAAAAATAAGAAAAACATAAATATAGGAAGATATTTAAATAAAGAATCACAAGACTTGCACTCTAGAAATAGGATTGAAATAAATTAAATAAGATCTAAATAAATGGGAAAGATATGTCATGTTTATGAATCAGAATGTTTAACACTGAAGATAGTACTCTCTAATTAATCTACAGATAAATATAATCTTCATCTAAAGCATAGATTTTCTTTGCAGAAATTGGCACACTATATGAATTCTAAAATTCACATTGAAATGCAAAGGGCCCAAAATAGCCAAAATAATTTTGAGAAAGATTAACAAAGTTAAAGGATACATACTTGTCAAATGAATAGTTTAGTAAAACCTGTAGTAATGGAGACAATGTAATATTGGAACAGGATAGGAAATAGATTGATAGGCCAGCAATTAATCTTTACATTTATGATCAAATGACTTTTGACAAGAGTGTCAAGGACAGTCAATGAGAAAGATTAGTCTTTTAAATAAACATTGCTGGATCGATCGTTTACTGTAGCAAAATGATAAAGTCAAAACCTTACCTTATATTGCAAACACAAATTGACACAAAATGGATCATAAATCTAAATTTAAGAGCTAAAAATATAAAGATTCTTGAGGAAACATAGGAAGAAATATCTAAGAACGTGGTCTAAATAATGGTTCCTATAAATAACACCAAAACGCAGTTGTCAAATATATATATAGGTAAATTAGACTTTCTCAAAATTTTAATAAATTGAGCCACAAAAGACACCATCAGAAAGTAGAAAGTAATTTTAGAAAATGAGAGAAAATATTTTCAAATCATTTTACTGATATGAGAGAATCATCCAGAATATATTAGGAGCAAGTGCAAGTCAATAATAATAGGACAAATAATCCAATTTAAAAATGCATAAACAATTTGGATAGATGTTTCTTTAAAGATACAGAAGGGGCCTCCCCTGGTGGTGCAGCGGTTGAGCAGCTGCAAAGCTGCCTGCAGCCTCTGCAACACAGGTTCAATCCCTGGACACCGGCGAGGGTCCCAAATGGCGCGCTGACCTCTCCTGCTATGCCAGCTGCTCCCCTCAGCAGTGTATTTCATCTGTCTGCCTGTTCTGTTCCCCACTCTGGCTCTGGTGAATTCTCTCACCCTCCCGAGCTTCTGACTGTACCTAGTGCTTGTATAAATAAGTAAATAAATATTTTTTTAAAAAAAAGAAAATCTTAAGAAAAAGATACAGAAGTTCCTAATAAGTATATGAAAATGTGCCGAACAATTTTAAGGATTAGGAAAAAAAAAAAAAAAACCTCAATGAAATACCACTTTACATCCATTCCAACAGCTAAAATAAGCTACACAGACTTTAACAAATTTTGGCAATATTTGTTGCATATTGGAACCCTCATATACTACTAGTGGGCATAAGATGATGACTCCATTTGTAAAAAAGTTTAGCAGTTCAACAAAATGTTAACACAGAGTTTCCAAATAACCTTGTTATTGCACTGCCAGGTATGCATCCAACAGGAAGGTCTATTAATTTTTATGACAGACCTAATCATAACAGTCAAAATTGTGGAAACAATTTTAAATGCTTATAAACTGATGAATGGAAAAACAAAATGTGGTTGGATTATAATACTAAATGTTCCAAATTAATAAAATTGGAATATTAATTGCAAATTTTAGAATACTGATACATGCTACATTATGGGTGGATTTTATAAGCATTGTGCTAAGTAAAAAATCTACTGACAATGCCTCCCGGATGGCACAGTGGGTTGAGCGCAGCGCTGTGAAGCTGTCCGCAGCCTTTGTAGCGCGGGTTCTATTCCCAGCTGGCAAGAATCCGGGTTCGATTCCCGGCCGGCTGGCAAGAATCCCACATGGCGCTGTAGACCTGTACTCTCTCTCCCGCTGCTCCCCTCAGCAGTGTATTTCATCGGTCTGCCTGTTCTGTTTCCCGCTCTGTCTCTGGTGAATCCTCTCACCCTCCCGCGCCTCTGGCCTGTACCCCAGCTATTGTATAAATAAAATAAATCTTCAAAAAAAAATCCTTAAAAAAAATCTAGTGACAAAGACCACAGATTGTATGATTACATTTATGTGAGTTGCGAAGAATAGGATAATTCCTAACTATAGAAAGCAGATTAGTATTTGTCCCAGGTGGGGCATTTTGGGGATGAGGCATGCGGGAGTGGGGACAAATGCCATGGAAAGGGAATGCAGATGGACAAACTCAATGGGGAACAACAGCAATATGCAGGGGGGCATTATTCTGGCATGTTGAAAATGGTTTTAAAATTAAGCTCTGCTGATATGGGCAAATCTGTGACTATACCACAAGCCATAGACTATTATACATGTTGGGAAAATTTTATTGCATGTTACACATATTTTAATAAAACTTAAAAAAATAAACCAGCATTTCATTGTGAAACTATTTCATGACTGAAATAAAAAAAAATTATTTGAAATCTTATATAGTTTTGAGTCTCTGCAGCAATTCTTTCTTTCTCAGGCACTTCTCTATAACAATCAGAAAAGCAGGAGCTGTGATGATTGAGTTCTAAGATGCCCACAGTAGTTACCTTGGTTTTTCTAGTACTGAGCAGTCAATCTATAAATAGATGCTGCTTTTGTTATCAAGGTAGATGCTTGATTTTGTGTGCAAGGAGTTTCCCCAAAGCAAAGCCTGCTAAGAAAATAAACAAGTGCCTTCTCACTTAAGGTCCCACATGTTAGCAAAAATATTTAGGAAATCAAGCGAAGAGGCAGAAACAAATATTTACAAAAATACCTCAACATTGTTTATGGCACTGCAGGACTGTCATCCTGTCAGGAACTGTGGACTCTTAATTCAGTGCTATTCCTTTTAATCACCACTGACAGAACCATCACCGTTACTGTAATCATGAAATTAAGTCCATTAAGAAGGCATATTCCCAGAATGTTACTTTTCTTCAGATTATCAGTGCTTTAGGACTTAGTACTCCAACTCTTCAACTAAGACAACACAGTTATCACTACTAATAAACTCAGGGTGTTACAGAGCAACCCCAAAGGGAAATGGAATGGCCTGGAGTTGAGAGCTTACTCATATGCTTAAAAAAAAAAAGCCTTGAGAACAAAACACAAGGGCAGCCACACATAGTGAGGTTAATTAAAGGTTATTTTCAAGGGAAATGAAAAGAGGGGGAGCACAAAGAGAGCAAGACAGAGACAGACAGGGAGAGAGGGAGAGAGAGAGAGAGAGAGAGAGAGATTAATTGGTGAATGTATCCTATCAATAACACTGTCTAAGCTGGAACCCCAGTGCATGCTGAAGGCAGGCAAATCCCAGTTCCCTTCCATGCCCAGAGCTGTTTGGTTTTACACCAAACATGGTTTTACTAACTCCACCCTCAGTTCCCACCAATCAACACCTCCCAGGAGGTTAGGAGTCATGGCAGATTCACGGCATGATGGGAGTTGTAATCCTGGGCACCTGGGATATCATTGGCATGGAGGTGGGGGTGGGGTCCATAGAACATCAGTGGGTGGAGTTCATTCAGGACATACTGTTCCCTCAACAAGTGTTCCTTATAACAGCTACCAACGAAAGGAGTCTATGCTTGACTTACACACAAATGGAATTAAGCACACAGTTCATATGATGAAAGGCCTCTAAGGAATGATTTTCTCTAATTCTCACAACCTCATTTTACAGATGAAGAAACTGAGTTTCAGAATAGCATGATGTTGATGTAAGGCTATAAACTCAGCACATAAACAGTAACACAGAATTTGCTTCTTATTCTTATGCTTTTTGAGACAAAAATTGGGTTACATTTACATTGTCAAATAAACTTATTTTTAACTCAAGAGTGTACTGAAAATTCTAGATGTGTGTTTCTATACTTAGCTCATCACCCCGAGTAGGAAGAACCTTTCTATATAATATTTAATAGTGATGATTATGCTGACTCTGACACCAATAATGAAGTTATAGTTGACAGCAAAAGTAGATGAGGAAAGGAACATAAAACTGTACACATTCTGTCAGAATCAGGCTCTGGATGATAGGCTGGGCTACCCTGCCAGTCAGGTGCATGGTAAATATAACAATAGATTAACAGCCACTAATCCCAACTAACGTAACGTAAGTCCATAACATACACCTACAAGTAGGTGAATCTATCATAGGAAAATAGTGTTGAAGAAAAGTAAGAGAGATAAATGGAACTAGAGAGTCGTGAATCCAGAAAGTTAGGCAATGTTAAATAGCATGAACAGTGTAGCCTTTACTAAGATGGTTATATAAAGAATAAATTTAAAAAAATAAGATACTTACATATTTAAGAAGATATAACCCTGAAAGAGATAAGCATGTGGCAAATTGGAAGAGCTTGGCCAGCAGAGGAACAACAATTTTAAAAGCTCCAATGTGGATTTTAGATTTGACTCCAAAGGACAAACAACACAAGGAAAGGTAAATAAATTGAACTTTATTAAAATGTTTAGATCAATGGATATTATTAAGAAATTGAAAAGACAAGCTACAGAATGGGAGAAAATATTTTAAATGATATATTTGTTAGGAGTGTAGTATTCAGCAGCTCTTCTGCCCACCTGTGACTCTTTTTCTTTTATTTCTACTTTTCCTAATAAACCTGATCTTTTAAAATGTAAAGGGGAAAAATGAGTCTAGTATTCAGGATATATAAAAAAGATACAACTCACTGAAAAAACAAAAACAAAGTAAACTATTGAGTTCAAGGAATGGGCAATAATTGAGTAGATATTTCTCCAAAGCAGATACACCTACAAATGTCCAACAAGCATCCGAAAAGAAGCTTAACATCATTAATTATTAAAGAAATGCAAATATAAACCATTATGAGATATAACTCACAATATTAAAATGACTATCATTGAAAAAGGGAAAATAACAAGTCTTTGTGAAAATGTAGAGTCTTTAACTGAGACAGAGAAGCAGTGGGACATGGGTCAGGAAGAACCAAACACTAACTTCTATTTTCAGACCAAACTGAAGGGTGCTATGAGAAGAAGCAAAAAAAGAAAAAAGAAAATCATCAAAATAATCCTAACAATGATGGTTCCTCTTGGGCCCAGGGAGTGAACAAGGTGGTGGGAAGCATGGTTACGTTCTAGATGTATTTTGTGGTCATCAGCAGACTTGGGAGTGTTATGAGAAATCATAACAGGCAACAGAAAGGAGTTACTCCAAGGTTACTTGATCTGCCCATAAGATATAAAGAACCGTTATTTATTTATATTTTATAAGCTATATTTATTTAGGGCCTCCCTGGTGGTGCAGACAGTTGAGCTATACGCAGCCTCTGCAGTGCAGGTTTGATCCTGGCTGGCCAGAGAGCTACCCACATGGCGTGGCAGACCTCTCCTGCCTCGGCCGCTGTTCCCCTCAGCAGTGTATTTCATCAGTCTGCCTGCTCTGTTTCCCACTCTGTCTCTGGTGAATCCTCTCACCCTCCTGCACATCTGGCCTGTACCCCGTTCTTGTATAAATAAATAAATCTTAAAAAAAATAAAAATAAAATAAAAAATATTTATTTATTTATGCATACAAGAAATGGGGTGCAAGCCAAAGGTGCAGGAGGTGGGGGTTGAGAGGATTCACCAGAGACAGAGTGGGGAGCAGAACAGGCAGACTGATTGAAATCCACTGCTGAGGGGAGCAGCGGGGAGACAGGAAAGGTCTACTGCACCATGTGTGTCAGCTCCCTGGCCAGGGATTGAACTCATGCTGCAGTGGCTGGCGATAGCTTGATAGTGCTGCGACTTAACCCCATGTGTCACCAGGGAGGTGCAAGAACTGTCATTTAAAAAGATGGAAAGAATGTGGGAGAAGCAAATGCAAAGGAAAACAATCAGCAAACATTTTTTTTTTTTGATATTGTAAAACCAGTAAACAACTGGGTACATGAATCTTGAGTTCAGAAAAATGTTCATTAGAAGTCTAAATTTGAAAGTGTCCAGCATGAATTGTACACCCAAAAGATAATTCATGGATACAAAAAAGAGTCAGTAACTGAGTCCAAGTCAACTCATTTTTGGTACCACGTAAAAAAAAAAAAAGTCTAAGGGCATAATCCCCATATTTAGGGAAGGTTCCAGGTTCCTGCGCCACGTGAAGGTGGAGCTGAGCAGCACAGCAAAGCTAGAAAAGACTGGGGAAAAGATGTGGGAGAGGAAGAAAGGAGAAGAAGACCCGGAAGAAGCACATGGAACAGAGGACATGAGAAAAAGCAGCAGCACTTGCTTCTCTTCCAGGACTTGCACCAGGAATTTGCCAGATATGGAAGGAGACACTGAGAAGACATGGGAAGGCTGACAATGGCCACATTTACTTTATGTTGTATTTCAATGTTGTTCTTTTCCTTCGAGACTTGCTTGGCCCATCTGTTCCTTTCCTATAGGTCCCCACCAAAACATGCCTTAGACTTTGGTGAGATTTCAGGTCTCAGTGGCCCTGCTTTGAGCCAACCCTGATACTCACAAGAGGATGCGTAGCTTTGTGTGTTCATTTGGAAACTATTTTAACTATATTATTTCTCTTCTCTTCTCTCTTTTGCACACTGATTGTATTAAAGTTCTTTTCTATGGAAGGTCTTTCACACCAAGATACGTTTGTCTTATGCACTAAGATGCATGATGGCAGAACATGTAGTTTGAAGGTCTCGAACACCATCATTCTCACCTACCAACACACCAATGGCGGAAAAATAAATTGGAGTCTGGCAAGTCTTGGTAAAAGCAAAGTATTTTTAAAGGACTTACTCCATACCACCCAGTTCCCTGGGCAACTTCTTTCTAGCATTAACATATTATAAAATTTTCTACAGGTCCCTGATTTAGCAAACAAGAGAGCAAAGCCCTGTTCACATACTTGAAAAGCAGGCTCTATTCTGTCCCATATTCAGGAATCTACTACCCGAAGATAAAGGCAGCCACACTTCCTTCCATGGGGAAAGGGACATGGCACCCCCCCCTTTCTGTGGATATCACATTTCACAACCCCCTCAGATTAAGGAGCCAGATGAATATTTAACAATAGGATATTCAGCCTTTGCAAAGGAAAGTATTAGGTTAAATGCTGCATTGTCTTCCTTGGCACTAGCATATTTTTAGGTGGGGATAACACAGAATCTGAAACTCCTCCTATCAAGAATAACTGGGGCCTCCCTGGTGGCTCAAGAGGTTATGATGCAGCACTATGAAGCTAGACACAGCCATTGCAGCACGAGTTTGATCCCCGGCCAGGGAGCTACCCACAAGGCACAGCAGACCTCTCCTGTCTCACCCGCTGCTCCTCTCAGCAGTGTATTTCAGTTAATCCGCCAGTTCTGTTCCCCACTGTCTCTGGTGAATCCTCTCACCACCCCCACACACACCTCTGGCCTGTACCCCAGTTCTTGTATGCATAAATAAATAAATCTTAAAAAAAAAAGAATAACTATATTCTTAAAGTCAATAACCCCCTGTTCCTAGTATAATCTAAATTCAAAGGTGTTTTATTGGAACAGCTCTTACAGAATAAAATCTGTAGCCTGCTACTTCCTGGGTTTTGATTATCTGATAAACTCTTTGTCTAACTATCTTTGAGATTTTATTTTCAATTAGCACTAGTAATGTGCTCAATTTGTTCTTCACCTTCAGCATCTCTGGAACGCGCACCATGCTAAAGAGTTGCTCCTAAAGCTTTCAATTAGTTGCCA
Organism: Talpa europaea; assembly: GCF_964194135.1. Lineage (NCBI taxonomy): Eukaryota > Metazoa > Chordata > Mammalia > Eulipotyphla > Talpidae > Talpa > Talpa europaea. The sequence continues at coordinate 67,904,982 of NC_140073.1, forward strand.
TGAATAACTCAGACACTTGCCCTTCCCTTAGGAGCCCCTGATTAAAAGCCCAAACAGAAATCTACAACAGTGTCACTTTTACATTTGTTCACTGTGGAAAATCCAGAGGTCAGAGGATTGTCAGCCTAAAAGCATGACTAAAGCTTGCTTTTGTTAGTGGGCTTTTGTTAGCAAGGGCCACACTGTGGCCCCTAAAACTATATACTCTAAATGGGTTCTGCCAACTGTCACATAAAGACGTACACTTTTAATGCATAAGACTTTCAATAGGGGCCTCCCTGGTGGCGCAAGGGGTTAAGTCTCAGCACTATGAAGCAAATCCACAGCCACTGCAGCACAAATTCAATCCCCGGCCAGGGAGCTACCCACATGGCGCAGCAGGCCTCTACTGTTTCACCCGCTCCTCCTCTCAGCAGTGTTTTTCAGTCAGTATGCCTGTTCTCTTCCCCACTTTGTCTCTGGTGAATCCTCTCACCTCCCCCACAACTCTGGCCTGTGCCCCAGTTCTTGTATGCATAAACAAATAAATCTTAAAAAAAAGACTTTCAATAGAAAAGGGCTTTAATACAATTAATGTGCAATTGAGAGTAAAGAAAGAATATAGTTAAAAATTTCCCCATGAAATACCCAAAGTTACCCATCACCTCATGAGTAAATGCTCAGCCAAACAGTGTTGGTCCAAGGTGGGACCACTGAGGCCTTAAAGTTTGCCACAAATCTAAGGTACTTTCTGGTGGGAACCCATAGGAAAGGGGCAGAAGGGGAAAGAAAATTCTGGAAGAAAAAAAGAAAAACATCATAATAAAAGTTAACATAAAAGCCACCACTGCTAACCTCCCCATGGGTCTCTCACCCACATATCTGTCATATGAGAGGCCAAAGCAGTGACAGCACTAGCTTCCCTTCCCTGCCAGCTCTACTCTTCCTTGGGTGGGGCAGGGAAGCTCCAACTTCCCCCTTCTATGGATATCACACAATTTACACAATCATTGGTGGGTTGGAGGACCTAATGCTGTGTATAATGTCAGGGTACCATTTAATAAGGTTAAAAATGAAGCCCCCACTTCTTGCCGAACAGTTTTCAGAGACTTGAATAGATAAAGGAATTGATAAGGTTGCCATGGGAATCAGACTCTAAAATGACCACCAGAAAAAACAACCCAGATTCAGGAATGCTGAAGCAGAGACCACATGGTTTTGTGCCAAAGGCCAGCTCCTGAGACCAGACATCCCAGCAAATAACTGGTGCAAACCGGTGCCCAAGTTAGAGAGCCATGAAAACAGGGTAAACAAGAGCCTCAGATCCTTCTTCCTGTGCAGACCTCTCCTATCTTGGCCCCTGCTCGCTCGCCTGGTATTTCAATAAATCTGCCTTTTCTGTTCTCCACTGTCTCTAGTGAATTCTTTCACCCCCATGCCTCTGGCTTTACCCCAAGATTTCTCCCCATTCCATATAAATGGAAGCCGAGTAGGATCTGAAACCCGTTGGTGTTAGAAGGCAAGGGAATCCAGTGATACATCACCATCACTCACTTACTTTTAACCTTTATAAAATTTGCTCTCTACTGTAATGACCTTTCAATTCCAGGATGAAAGAAAAGTTCACATTTTATCATTTGATAAACGAGTCCCATCATATTTATCAGCAGCAGAGCTTTCTTGACAAGTCTCCATCCTCTGGGCCTCTTCTCCCACACACTGCCTTTGATCAGTCAAGCCAACCTGTCTCAGATTGGTGCCCTGAGCATGGGCAAATGAGAAAGAGACAGGCAGGAACAATTATTACCTTTTCTCTTTCATCAACATAGGTGTCATTGCTACCATTAGATTTTCATTAGGTGCTACAAGAAAAAAAAAAATGGGACAGAGAGAACAGACATGAAAATGTTGCTGCTTAAAAAATGAAACCATGGGGAGTGCTTTCCATGCACTATTAATGTTAATGTAGTGGAATTGCTCCATCCTCTTAATTAGACTCATAATTCTTAACCTTTAGGTAAACTGTGTATTCAGGCATGATGGAGGATGAGAAATGAAATTAGCATTGCCCTGAAGCAGGAGGGATCACATCCACCAAAGACCCAGGGGTACTTGTGAATAACTGGAGGAGACACAACACTTCCCTTGACCATTATGCTCACCTTCACAGCACCATGAAGCAGGTGGGATGGGGCAGGCTTAAGTACATGAATATACAGCTGCTCACTGACAAAAATACGCTCATATTTAAACGATGACATGCATGCTATCCCTCAGACAGCGGAGGGCTGAGTTATCAAATCAACAACAGAGTTCTGTGGCACCTGGAGAACATGTGGTGTGTAGATTAAAGAACCCTCTGAGACAGCACAGAGCCTGTGTCTTTCATTTGGCAGGAGGTGGGATTGCTCTTCTGGTGCTAATCAATCAGCACCAGAATGTTCGGAGCAGATCCTATAGAGCTGCATTCAAATTGCCTGCAGCAAGTACTGCCCCAGGCCATCCTTTCTTCTCTCTGTCTCTGTCTCTCTCCATTCATTTATTGGCTAACCTTCTGTTTAAATATCATTAAAGTCCTTCAAAATATCAAAGAATTTCTACCAATCTCTAACTGCTCAGTCATTTTTAATGACTGCCCAGTCATTTAAACATTTCCCAAATTTTCTTTTAGATAATGCCTGTCCCAAAATGTATATGTTAACATCCCAAGAGAATCTGATTCCTTGCTATACTTCATGCACCATCATTTGAACACCTCTAACAATCCGATGAATCTAAACAACTCTCCCAAAAATAAAATAAGGAGAAACAATGCACTCAGTGTGAGACAGCTCCTGGGGAGCCTGTTGCTATTGGGCACTGCAATTTACAGCAGGAGCCCCAGACCATGCTGGCCATGAGCATCAAGCCTTGCCAGTTTTCCACCTGCCAGGCTTAACAGGCACAGGCTGAACAGCACTCAGAACATGAGAGAAAATATGTCCAGAGAGCATCGTGAAGCACAGCTGTATACAAATACACAAAGACACATCTTAAGGATGACAGTGTTTCAAAGGCAACAGATTCATACGAACAACATTAAATGAGATGTTCGTGTGAATCAAAAAATGTAAAATATTGTTTGGCTACATGCCAACACATGCATATAGACATGGCTATTCTACATATATGTTAAGGACTTTGTGACTAATTGCAAAACTTTGCTTCATTCAAAAAAAAAAGAATAAACTAATACTTTCTAAATATTGGCTCTCCAATACACATTAAGATTAGCATAAATAAATTTGAAACTGTAGTATTAACTAAACAGTAAGCTAATTTTTGTATTAATCAAATATTTAGTTTTAGCCAACACCAAAATTCAGGCTTTATGTAATCCTACTTATATGAGGATGTATAAATAGAGTTTGTTTAAAATAACTTGTACTATCTCAGAGGTCTGTATATTTTCCTTTGATGAGTCCTGCGTTTAAAAGAAAAGGATAGGCCCTCTCTGGTGGCTCAGGTGTTAAAGTTTCCACATTATCAACCTATCACCAGCCAGTGGGGCATGAGTTTGATCCCTAGACAGGAACCTAAACCACATGGTGCAGCAGACCTCTCCTGCCTCTCTTGCTGCTGTCCTCAGCAGTGTATTTCACTGGATCTTCCTGTTCTGCTCCCCACTCTGTCTCTGGTGAAACTTTTCACCCCCAAATCTCTGACTTACACCCCAGTTCTTGTCTGCATAAATAAATAAAAATAAATCTTTAAAAAAAGAAAAGGATATGCCTTGCAGTAGATAAGAAGGAAAAAATAATATTATAAATATGGTTTTTTATATCAGTTCTAATTTGGTTGTGAATTTTATTTTCTTATTGCTTTTTCAGTATTAATTTTCCTGCTATGTGATGAGCTCTGCTCCATTTCTGTTTCTTCACCTATCAGACATATGATAGGATTATACTCCCTGATCCCCTTAGGTTTGTAGGTATTTGAAGAATGGCAAAAGATGCCCTCGCCAAAAGATGTGCAATATTTACCTAACATCATGTCTCCCTATTGGCAATCTATTCAACTTTGCTGGAGATGAGGTAGAACAGGAATTTGGCACAGTGGCCACAGCCCCCTACTTCCCCCACCCAGTATTTCTGAAAACAGCTGTGCACATTTCAGAACAAAGTGACCCAAGTCCTACTAGTTTGATTTAATTTAGTTTATCTCACACATGGGTGCCCCTAGCTGTAAAACTTCTAGCTTATCTGACAAGTTAGAGGTCTGGTACTATGATAAACAAAATTGGTCAAATCTAAATTCTTGCCCCTTTTGTTAAGTAAAGTTCAGGATCCCATCTGTGAGCCCTGCCCCCCTCAACCTAAGCACATTTATATCAGCAGCCTTAAGACCCAAGGCTGGAGTCTGAATCTGACAGCACTCAAAAGGTGTGTTTTTTACCTACAGTGAAGCTTCTTTTCTAACTCACTAACTTCTACATGAATTCTATCCTGTATAGAAGTCAAAAACCTCTGGGTACCTCAGCACCCCTGGCTCTCATCAAAGATACAAAATGAGATCAAATGTAAAATCCTTGTTCAGAGACAACGGCTTCAAAATGTTGTTTTTCTTTCTTTCTTTTCACTTTCCCTTGTTTTGACTTTTTCTTTCTCCTCTCTCCCTTCCTTCTCCCTGTCTGTCTTGACCTCCAAGGTGACTTCTGTAACTACTCCAATATTCTGACATCTTATCCGTTCTAAACCCAATTCAAAAATTCTGCTGAATATATAGGTAATTTGTTAGAGTGTCAGCAATTTCATTTCTGATTTTTCTCCTTATCTGACTTATTTTCCCTGTCAGTGACGTGATCACAGAAAGAAATAGCTTTCTATTTTGGGGGGCAACTTATGAAATGATTACTCAGATTTTGGAGTGACTTCTGACTGTATCTACATAATACCAGTTTACCAGGCAAAATGTAGTCTTGGCTTGATTCAGTCCAAGGATTTGTTGTATTTCTAGCACCTGTATCCATACAGATATGGATACAGATATGGAGACTATTTCTAAAGATATGGATATACCATGTAGTTCTTACTTTACTTGACCTTTTGAACCTCAGTTTGTTTATTGGCAATAACCTATAACTCATGAGATTGTGAGGATTAAATTAGATGGTTTCATAATTCATCTGTACTAGGAGCCAAAAATATTAAAAAGCCCAGCACAGTGCACTTATTAGACTCAAAGAGTTGGTTTAATGTTAACATTTGATCTTTCTCCTATTCTAAATGCCTTCTATAGAAGGATTATTAAGAACTTGAAAATAAAGACACGGCATATAAAATGCATATAGGCACTTCTCAAAAATATCGTGGCTTGGTTTCAGAGTGCTTGTAAGATAGCAAAGGTCTCAAAGCAAATCATAATTGTTCTGGCTTTCCTGTGCAAATAAAAGTTGTGTTCAAACTATATTGCCATCTATTAAGTATGCAATTACATTATATCTAAAGAATGTCCATACCTTAATTAAACGTAAAATAGAAACATGATGTTGGAAAGTGGATGCCCACAGTCTTGCTTAAATGCAGGCTCGCACTCACCTTCGATTTGTAAAAAGCACAATAAAGTGAAGTGCAATAAAGCAAGGCATGTCTGTCTAAATATGTATGTATGTATCGCATGCTGGCAAATATTGGTGTAAGTTGTAATGTGCATACAGTTACGGTATGTGGTAACCAGCTACATGTGTTACACAGAACTATTCTCTTGTCTGTGAGCACATCTCTCCTCATTTCGCAGAACCATCATGTGTGAGATATTTGAAGTCAGGATCCCCATCCTGCTTTTCCTTCATCCTCTCTTGACAGCTGTCTCTAGATTTAAGAGGATGAACTTTGAAGCTAGATCTACTTGGATGCAGATTCCTCCTATAGAACGTAGGGAAAGTTACTTTACCTCTATATTTCCATTTCATCATTTATATAATGGAATAATAAAATCTTATTCAGTGATTGATGAAAAATATGAAAATGTATGTGTATGTGATATTAATATACACATACTATTAGGTATACTTATACCCATTTATAGACACATACACACACTCACCAACAGTAGCTTTTGCCTCATTGTCAGACTGTTATTGACATTGCACTTAGTGGCCATGGTATTTCTTAGTTCTCTTCTTAACTGTTCTTCAGCATTGAGCTACTGAAATGTCAACATTTCAGTATGTGAGAGTTTAGTACCCTAAACGTAAACCATCACTGGAGCTGCAGAAGGGAAAACTTCTAGAAGTTTCCTACGGCTGTTGTTTATAAACTTTGCTCTCTGCACCCCTGTGAGTCCCTGGGCTCAGGGACTGTTGTTTCTCCTAGGTGTCCACTTTATCATGTTGACCCTTGGTCAAGTCTCTGATCCTCAGTACAGTTTTCTCCTGCTCCCCTCCACTTAACCCTTGACCCCACAGTGCAGTGGGGTGATTGTTGCTGGCATAAGCCTCTCACTTCTCACCTCAGAATCTAGTGCAGACTGTTGACCTGAATATTCCCTGCCACTTATCTTAAAATCAGCATGTTTAGAACAAAACCTAATTTCTTTCTCAGACTCTTAATTCCATCATTTCACTAATTATTACACATTGAGTGGGTGCTATCTTGGAAATATTGCTGCAGATTAAGGATAATATTAAAATTAATTTCACCTGTTCCTTTTAATATTTATAATGCATTTATTTAAGAATCTTAAATTGTAGACCATGTAGCTGACACTATATTCCTGCTGAACCACACTGTTGCATAACCTACTTTGGTCATAACCTACTTTGGTCATTAAAACTAATCATTTTTATTTGCCTTTCGATCTCCATGATCCCAGGCACCTTCCACTTTTCTTGACCTCTGAGATATATACCTAACTAGTCTGGTGTTTCCTCCTAACCAATCAGTTCTCTCTGCATCACGTGGCTGATCTTCCTACTACAGCACTGCCCAGCCCTCACAAGCTTCTTCCTTCAGTGAAAGCAGCAGTTGTCTAGGGAGGCAGGCTGCATAGTCTCTGAGCCAGTGAAGGCCTCCCTCTAGCCTGCCTTTCTTCCCATCCTTTTTGCTTCCTCATTTGAAATAAGCTATAACAGCATGTACTGCTTGCTTCCCAATTATAACTTTCTCCATTCCCTGAGGCTGGAGATCACACTATCATCCCTCCACGCTTTTCCCATCATACCAACTCCTATCTAGACTGTGTCTAAAAAGTTATGCCGTCCCATAGCATATCCTTGGATTCACTTATGTGGAAGCAATTTCTTTTTCCCAGGATACTTAACATCTAACTATTCTGCCTACAAGGGGACAGACTCCTTAAATGGTAGTAGACACTATAGCCACCCCCTTTTCATACACTTTCATAATCTCTGAAAAAGCCTGCAAGGGAGGTTGAAATGTTAACTATTTTGCAGATGAGATGTTGTGTTTTGGCCATGTGACCTGCTCATGGCAACTCAGCAAACAAGTGGCAAAACCGGGCAATTCAGTTACTTTTTCTTTAGAACCTAAAATGTTGTACTGAGATCATGATGGGTTTAAAATCTCTGTAACACCTAGTACACTGCTTGTTATTTCTTATCAGACATTAAATACATACACACACACACACTCACTCACACAGAGTAAAGCAAGGAGTAAGAATGCCTTCACTCCCTCCACCCAGCAAAAGTTCAAGGACAGTGAAAACTGTTTAGAATGCCACTTCTGTCATTTCAAAAGAAATTAGATAAACTTACAAATTATAAAGAATGCAAGCTTCCCTTATTTTTATCCTTCCAATGGTGTGAGTACAATTAATCAATTAATGTGATTTTTGTCATGATCATTCTTTTTTTTAATTTATTTTTATTTATTTATGCATACAAGAACTGGTGTGTAGGCCAGAGGTGCAGGGGGTGAGAGGATTCACCAGAGACAGAGTGGGGAGCAGAACAGGCAGATCTAGTGGGCAACACAGGAGAGGTCTGCTGCACAATGTGGGTTAGCTACCATGCCGGGGATGGGGCTCAGGCCCTAGTGGATGCCTATAGCTTGATAGCTCTGAGACTTTAACCCCTTAGCCATCAGGAAGGCCCTGTCATCCTCATTCTTAGAGATGGCTAAAATGAAGCTTAGAGAGATTGAGTCCTTTATCTAAGGTCAATGGCTATTGCTAAGAGACAAAGTGCTGTGACCCAGCCCACACCTTGGGCTCTTCCTGGAATCTTCTACTGTCCCTTTGACGTGGCCATAGTGAGGACTTGGGCAAGAATGAGCTTCAGCCTCAGCTTGACTCCCGATGAAAAGCAATCCAGCACAAAGTCTGTGTAGACTGATGGGTCTCCTCTGTGCAGTTGGTATAATTGGATTTCCATGTCTACCTCATAACACACGGGAAATGTTTATAAAGCAATTACTGTAATAGATGCATAAATACTCTAAGGTAAGAAATTGTTATTCTTGACTTGTTATGACTTTGGGGGAGTTTCTGTGCAATCAGTGTTGCCATATGGAAAGTATGTTCTTTTTGGAGGAGAAAAGCAGGCAGAGGAAGGTGTTAAAAAAATCACCTACTATATAAATAAATTATCATACTTGATGGCCTTAAGAGTTTCTGAAAAGATTTTTTTTTTCTGGTGAGGTGGTCTTTGTTCATTCTACCAACCTTTCTAGTTCCTTTCTGTGACAAGAAGTAATAAACAGTGACAAGTATTTTAACTTATTTTGTGTTGGTTAGTAGAGAGTCCTGAAGTGTCAGGGCAGAAAGGACACTTAGAGAACATCAAATAAAATCCTCAAGGAGTAAAGATGAGAAACTCAGGGCCCATAAAATGTAAGTAACTTGTTTAAGGTCACAGAGAGTCAGTCACGGTGGCAGGGAGGGAGCACCAACCTCCCCTCCCAGTCCAGTGCTCCCCATGCTCTGCCTGCAAGAGTCTCTGCAGTGCACTTAGACAAAAACACTGGTTGATATCCTGCGAGAACTAGTGATACTGACTGTTCATTGAGAAGGGGTCTTCTATCCAACTAACAATCGCTGACTAAATGCTTGCTTATTGCCAAAGACTATTCTGGGCATTTTGAAGATAGAATGAAACAAAGAAGGCCCCTCTTTCATGGAGCTCACATTCAACTGACAAAGGTAGATAATAAATAAGTAAACATACAGGAAGAAAAATTCAGGTAGTAATAAGCTCTCGACCAAATGGAAAATTGGATGAAGTGACAGCGTGATGGAGTGGATACGTTAGATGCATGTAGCTGAAAGTTGAGCATGGGAAGAGGAACAAAGCTTTTGATTAGAGAGAACAGCTAGTACATCGGGCTCAGGGAAGGGGACAAGCTCATCAAGGAACAGACAAAAAGGAAACAGGGCCAATTTTGGTGAGCAGTGGAAGAACAGGGGCTGGAATGGTGGCTTGGCCGGCAAGACATTGTAGTCACAGTAAGCAGTCTGATTCTATTTCAAGGGCATCAGGAAGGGATTGGGGTCAGGGTGTTTAATCTTATTTTTAGAAAGATCATTAATTTTACTGGTGTGTGAGATATCAACTATGAGGAAGTGGGGTACGAATGGATAGGAGAGGAAGCAGGAATCAGACACACTTTCCCAGTCTGGAGGTGATGTGTTTGGAATTTAGGTGGGAGTAACAGAACTGAAGACAAGAGGCAGGAGTCGGTGTCAGTGATGACTGATGAGTGAGTGCTAAGTGCTAAGTACTGGCTGGTAAATGGAGAAGGTAAGGAAGGAATGAGTCCTAGGCTGTTTCCTTAAGAAATGAGACAGTTGATGACATTTACTGAAATCAGAAAGAAAGATGATGAATGCTTTTCAATAGCTGGCAGAGGTGGGGAAGAAGCACATGCTGAACTTCAACCCTCGGTGGAGTGCTATTAAGTAGGTAAATACCACATTTATAAATAAGTGAACTGAAGTTAAAACGGAAGCGGGCTCACAAACCAACAAAGGGAAAATCCCCAAACTGGAATCTTTCACCAGACCTGTCATGGTTAGCGAGGAGAGCTATTATTGCTCCCCATGTTCATTAGGTAATGTGATCAAATGTTGGCTAGAATAATACTGGTATCTTCAATGTCTACTAAGATAAAGAAAGAGGCTCAGAAAGCCCATGGAACTTGTTAAGATGGCACAACTGATAAGAACAAAAAAGGAAAGGCTAACACCAGGTTTTATGATCCCCAAATTCCTGCTCTTTATAACCACTCTATAACCCCCTAAAATTAGAAAATAGGATTCTTTTTCCTGCAAGCTTATTTGAGATAAAGTAAGGGAACAATGTTTTATTCATTGATGAGAAAACTAAAAACTTTATCTTATACAGGGTCCAAGTGTTGATTCTCGGTGATCCACAGGATAATTTAAATAATGAATGGTCTGAATAGAAATTCATTTGCAGCCAGGTGCAAAGAACTTATGTGGGATAGTTTTTATTTTTCCTCAGATACACACCCATATCTCTAGCTCTCTTAAGGTATATGTCTTCTTCATAAAATCCACCACCTCTAATTTGACATGTCCCCAGTGAAACACCAAGAGTGAGTTATTAGGAAACTGGGAATGGTGGTTTTCACACACAGTAAAATGTATTGACTTGATTCATGTGATAGGTTCTTTGTATTTTTTAAAACCTGCAGCAAATTCTTAAAAAACACATTCTAGTCGTATTACTTTAAGGATGACAAAAGTCCCCCAAGAGGGATACTGGAGAGCCAGACATATTTCTAGGCCGAGTTAAAATTGACTGATGAGTGACTGCTGGAGTGGAAGAGCCTGAACTGAGTTGGAAAGACCTGAGTCTATGTCCTGTCCGCCCTGTGAGTGCTGCATTTCCTTAGGATAGTTCCCTATCCACGCACAATTTTTAAGAAGATAAGGTAGTTTTCAAATATATCAGTACAGTCATCCCATTAAAAGCCGGAATAAAATTCCCTTCCGTTTGAATGTGGGCCAGCCTGAGACACTGTCTTCTAATAATTAGAGAGCATGGAAGTAATACTCCAGGGCTCCCAATGCTAGGTAATAAAGTGCAACACAGCTTCCACCTGTCCCTGAAACAGAGCCACCACGTTCCGAGAAAATCAAGCAGCCATATGGAAAAACCACATGTCGAAATGAGGTCCCAGCCACTAACTCCACTGAGGACCCCAGCCAACAGCCAGCACCAACTCAGTGGGTGAGCCTTCAAATGGCCCAGCTCCAGTCCCAGATGATGCAGAGGGGATCAAAGTGGGGTAATTCCTGCTGGACTTGGCCCAAATTGCAGATTCAAGAGCAGAGTGAAGATAACCATTGTTTTAAGCCTCTGTGTTTCATGGAGGTGTGCTGCCTGACAGTTGATAACCAGCAAAGACAAGCCTTTACTTTGGGTGTCGGGATCCCTTTTTTATTATTTCCCCTCTCTCTGTGAGACCTTTGTTCTTTTACTGTATCTTATCTTTGGAATGCAGGTGAAGTTTAAAAAGAGAGACAGTGATTTGAAACTGGTCTGTAACACTTAGTACCAGTAAGACCTAACTTCTAAGAGTCTCCCTGTCCATCAGGAAAATGAGAACGATGATACACACTTGATAAGACCATTCAGATGATCAAATGAAGTAGTGTTAGAAATGCCTGGCAGAGGGAGGTACAGAGGAGAAGAGAGTCGCCATCATTAGCAGCAATCACACTATACAAGAAGTAGCCTCTTAATAGAGAGATTTCAAATACTGACCTGGTACCGTCTTCCAGGTATCATGGCATAGTTTTGTGGCTGGATTATGTTGTGCCTGGAGCAATTTATTTTTAGTACTATGTTTGCAACTTGGTATATTAAAGGAAACATGGTGTGTGTGTGTGTGTGTGTGTGTGTACATGTGTACATGTGTACATGTGTACACACATCTGGAAGAAGAAGGGGCCATTAGGAAGGGATGTAGGAAGGAGAGACATAGGAATTTGGGAGGTACAAGGATTTCTGCTTTCTGACAGAGACCCCTAAGATGTGTGAGTGTGGCAGAGGCAAGTGAGCAGTAGTATAATGGTAGTTGAAGTGACCTAAGTATCCTCAACTCACTTTTACTGGGGAAGCATGAACCTAAAAGCACTGCCTTAATAAGAGGCATCCAAAGTGGTCACTAGGCATATTGCAGACAGAGCTGAACCACAATACACAGAAGTGCGAGGCATGATGTCTGGCGTGGTACAGGGAGTGACCTAAAATGTGTGCCTAGCACGTCATGCATACCTGCTTTAGACTGACTTAAACGAAATGACATTAGACTTTAGATTTGACAATAGGAGAAGAAAGTGTAATCCCTTAATTAAATGTTCCAGTGACTTCTCTGCATGCTTAAAATCAAATCCATAGTCCCGGGTCTTGGATAATCTAGCCTCTGGAAGCTCTCCAAATTCATTTTCCTGCTATCCTTGCTCCCTCCTTAATCTCACTGGCCACATTGGCTTCTTAGCCTAGAATCTTCTGTCAGATATTCATCAGTCCTACCTCCCCCCTCATGCAAGACTATTAGGGTGCTCTCTCCAGGCCACATGAGACTTTCCTATCTCTTGATCTGAAAGTGAACGCCTCTCACCTGGTCACTTTTAGGCACCTCATTGTCTTGATATTTCTGTAGCATAATTTTCACAAACCGTGTGTGCACATGTGTGTGAGTGTGTTTCCCCACACGTGCATGTTTGGCTTTCTGTCATTCCTACTACAATCCTGAGGACTGGAATTCTGTCTTTAATTCTCACTGGTGAGAATAATATCAGTACATAATATATACTCAATAATTACTGTTGGAAACAAAATGTAATCATCTGTTCCTTGATCTTGATTGGTACAAATATTGGGGACAAAGAGTTTTAAGTTCAGTAAACTCAGATTATCTTGGAGGGCTGTTTTTTTTCTATTGCATAATAATTTTTAAATCCGATCATTATTTTTTGTACATAGCAGAAATTGAAATCACAAATACATGTAATAAATACACAAGTGTATTATAGATCCATTTGGACATACAAAGAGTATAGATCCATTTGGACATACAAAGAGTATATGATGAGACTATTTACCTTGTATGACATGTGTAATATATACTTTATGAATAGTATGTGTATGTTTTCTTCTAGCATATATTGATAGGTAGTTTATATTATCATCATATTATGTATACACAAGTTGAAATACTATTAAGAGGAAAATTCAGAATTTCATAATACTTTAAAAGAGTAGAATTTTATCATTTCAAATGCACTAGAACCTAAGTAGTTAAAACAATTGATTCCAGGTGGAAGTCACCCAGGTGCCTGCAAGAATGCACAAGGGTGACCTAAGGCCATTACTGGTAGGGAAACAGTGACTCTGAAGTGTTGTCAGGCCCCAATTCATGAGTTTTCCTGAGGAGTTTAAATGATCCTCATGGCAAACTTGTTTGCATGACTGATTTCGCTTGGCAAATAGTTTCCATTCAAAACCAAACTAAATTTGAACAGCTCAGGCTGTCCTACAGCTATTAGATTTCAAAGTAATGGAACCAGAATTTCCAAAGCTTCCATATGTATCAATATTGACTTTTTAGTCTTGCCTTAGAGAGTCCCACTTTACTGGGGATGGTGTTCCTTCTAAAGAGTGGGAACTGCACATAGATACACACAACAGATTCACCCCAACAATTAAATCCAATGAAGTAATTCTAGGTTTCAAGGAAACTATGGGAAGAGAACTCGGGCAGAGGCAGGGCTTCCATTCCCATTGCCAGCAGGGACCGGGGGACTCTGCTTCCCTGGAGATCACCTTTCCATGCCCCTCTGAGTCTTCCTTCTTGTGGCTCACAGAGCTAACTGGCCATATGATTAAAGCATCTTCCAATGTGTGGGCACAGTATTTCTTTTTCCATCCTCTGTGTAAATGTTTCCTGAGATGGGTTTTATTTTGTTTCATAAGCTCATTACATGCTATGCTCAGGTCCTCAGCCTCAGGCATGTTACCATGAGGTGCTGACACATAGAAAAGGCCTGGGTGCAAACAGGGCAGCCCCTGACCCTGGGACAAATGTGCCTTTCCTCCTGCTGGAGACCAGGTGCTGCTGAGCACTGACAGTCCTGTGTGGGAAGCTGCTCTGTAGCACAGAGTCTTGAGCCCTGCTTTCAGCTCAGGGTAGGGAGTAGCAAGCATAGTGGAGACCACTGCAAAGATGCCAGGGAATAGCAAAGATGCCAGGGAATAGCAAAGATACCCTTCCTCAGAATCCTGATCCTTTCTTCTGAGTTTCTAGCATAAACCTTCAGTTAAAGAAACAGATGACACATTCCATTGGCTGGCACTCATCAACTGAGCTCTGGGGAAGAATATCAGAGGAAACTGTCAGAAAATGACAGTGTCATGGTTCAGTCACTAACTGAATGAAAAAGACACAGTGGTGAGTCAGGCCCGACCTTATCCTGTCTGCTTCTCTCTCCATCTCCTTCAGCTGCTGCTGATTGAATGAAAGTAATGCAAAGCAAAGAGCAGACAGAATGAGGCTCTCCCCTGAGGACTTCTCCATGGTGGGGCTCCACAGGGCCTCCTGTGAAAGGGTGTGTCATCCACGGAAGTTCTTGCCTTCAGGTGAGGACACTGCAAACCCACTGAAGCTGCCTAGGGCTTCCCTGATTCCGGCCACCACCCCCATGCCCCGCACACAGCTTACAGAGGTGCCTCTGCTGCTTCTCTCTTCGCCAACATTTTCTTACAAAATAAGGACAATCATAGAAATTCATGGTTCCCTGACTACTTCATTTCCTTGTAACTTTTCACACTTTCGTTCTTTGCCTGGTGTATCAGAAACAGCATCCTTGTTTGACTTCAGGGGAAGCTGGGTATGTGGACTGGATCTGTCCCCACTCCCCAGCTATGTGACATTAATAAAGCATCGTCCTCTCTCTGAGCTGCTATTTCCTATGAAATAAACTAGACTGGGATAAAACTCTGGTTATACAGATCTTTGTTAGGATTACAGATATGCTGGCATAACACCCCACTCCCCACCCCATCCCCAGCTTCACACATGAGAAATGCTTAGTCATGGGTGGCCATTTGAGCACCTCTTTTATCTCTTTCCTTTATTACATATTGTGTACAGCACAGAGGAGAATCTATAGCAAAAAAAGCATCATCCACATTAACTTCTTATTGGCGTGAATCCACAGTAGTCACAATTTGTAATATTTTATAGAGTCTACTAACCCTGATTACCAGCACCTTCCTGCAATAGGTTATGGGAACCAGTCTACGCATTATTTTTAAATTAACAAACAATATCCTAATTTCTTTGACCACCCCCAGCCCCCACATTTATTAGATTGCCAAAGTTAAAATGAGATGATATTTGCTAAGAATGGGGCCTTTACTCCCACAATGCAGTTGAGAATATAAATTGATGTAACCTTGACACATAACAGAAATCAATATGGCAAAAGCCTTAAAAATACACATTTTTTTGCCTTGGCAATGGCACCTCATGGGATTTATCCTAAGTCTGTAATCAGTTTTGTTATATGTACAATGATCTTGTACATGTAT
The DNA here is from genome assembly GCF_964194135.1 of Talpa europaea. Taxonomy (NCBI): domain Eukaryota; kingdom Metazoa; phylum Chordata; class Mammalia; order Eulipotyphla; family Talpidae; genus Talpa; species Talpa europaea. Next base: position 67,920,523 of record NC_140073.1, read on the forward strand.
AATGATAAAAAAAATAAAAGGGAAGGAACCATCTAAGTATCCAAAATAGGACATTTGTTAATTTTGCATATCCATTGCAGCACATCCACATCATGAAAGAGTCTTGTTAAAATATATTACAGTGTAAAGTCATCTATACTGATATGGGAAGATATCTGTACATTGTATGTGTGACAAATACAGGTAATCAAATGTATCACAGTGGGGCCCCAGCTTCAGCAGGTACAGGAAACTTGCTTAGCTCTTCCAGACTGGCAGGGAGGTAAGAAGATGGCATCCATCCTTCATTCCTGACCTTCCCATAGATAAGGGGGAATTCAATAATTAAGGAGATCAGGAAAAGTCCCCGCATGTATGTGCTTGTACCAAATGTGTGAACCGAGTGTGTCACACCAAATGTATCCTATGTTGAACCCCAAAGTGAATGTATGATATTATGAGGTCAGCATCTTCAGAAGTGGGGTTAGTATTCTTATTAAAGGAACCCCTGAAAGCTCTATCTTTCTCCTTCCACCATGTGAGGCTATGACAGGAAGCAAGATCCTTGTGACATGGAAGAGGGGTCCTGTCAGGACCCGACCATGCTGGCATCGTGATCAAGGACTTCCAGACTCCAGAACAATAAGAAATAAATCTCAGTGCTTTATAACCCAGCCAGTCTGTGGCATTCTGTCACAGCAGCCTGCACTAACACAGCGCATGGGCTTTCAGAGTCACGTGACCATCAAGGTGTGTTTCATTGTCTCTACCCAGACTTCCATGACATTAGCACACCTGAGGCTGGTCTAGAGGGCTCTGCTCTGTACTGAGGGGCATGGGGCTGAGTTCACCTCTCTGCGGGGCTCTGGCTGCAACTCCCACCTCATCTTCAAGTAATGCCACAGGTAGAACTCAAAGATTGGCACTCCTTGACCTTTGGTTCATGTTACTTTCTCCAAGCCAGCTCACCAAAACGCTGAAAGAAAGTAGATACTGTATTTACATGCCACTGTCCTTCTTCATCAATCTCATTGGGCTCAAAGAGGAATAGGAGTAATGAGCACATACACGCCCTAACATACAGATAGTGTGATTTCACGAATACACACATAGAAAATGCCTGGAAGAGCACACCTTGGTCTTCTCTGCATAGTAAGACTGCATGTATGAGCTATAATTATTATAATTTCCCTATAAAAACTGTTAAAATGGAAGTAATATGCCCCACTGAGCTTGTTTCCCACTTCAGCACAAATTCTGGGCCTTTGCTGCTAGGAGGGAAGCTGCCATCAAGGCAAAAAATGAAAGATACTCGCGTTGCTGAATTCCAAATGACTAACAGGAATGGTACAAAGAACTCAGACAACTTTTCTCCTTTACTCCTCACACCAGTCTTCTTGTTCAGAATTTTCATGTCAATTTTTCAGAGGGTGAAGTTAAAACTGTGGGAATTTAGCAACCTGCACAAGCTCACATTCACGACAAAGAGGCAAAGTGCCTCATGTTCACTTTCAACATGTTCTGTTCCCAAAGCATGCCCTTCCCACTCCAATATACTCCAAGAATTCACGACAGTTGAGGTAGAAAAAAGGCACTCGATTTCAAAGGTAATCACGTAGTCACACTGGTAACACAGCAGGCACATGCTAAAGACAATTCCACAGTCCACCTGGGCATAATCCCATTTTTTTCCTAAAATTCTACCAAACCCAACCCTGAGAAAATGAGAATCAATACAACACAGAGGGCCCGCTGGTTTCTAAAGGCAGGTACTTGGGCGTGAGCTGTGAGTGACACGTGCAGACTTGATAGCGAGGAGGGTGAGAAGGAGGAATAAATACAAACATAAACCTCTCAAGCCAGAGTCATCCGAAGACTCAGGGAAAAGGAACACCAAGTGGAACCTCAGATCTAATCGGCCCTGCAAGCTTGGCTGACTCTGAGGAGGGTACAATAATTGATTTTCACAATGAATATCCTGAGTCATCAAGAAAAGGTTACACTTTATGTTCCGAATTCTCTGTTTAAGAAAGCAAGGAAGCATGTAATCCATTTGAGAAAGATTTTCATTTCAAACAGGTAAAAATTCTTTGAAAGGATTTTTGGTGCTTAAAGAGATAAGTGACAGTTATCTGGAAAATTCACTTCTATGGAACAACGCTTTCCCTAAAGATTCCAGATAGGTGAGGCGGTGTGTTACATTTAGTTAGGCTCCTATCTTCTTTTGTTGATGTTTCATTGTCTAATTTTCTCAAGGCTTGCAGAAATCCTGACTTCCAAGCAGTGGATTGGAAGTTTCTTGTGGCTAAAGATCCTGACATCCTTTCTTGGCTAGTACACACCCCAGTGAATCTCAATAATTTTTTCGGCTATGAAACAAATTCACAAAAATGGCTCTCTCCCCAACCTATGTACACTTTAATAAAGCCTTTCCAACATTTTATAAAAAGTCCTCTGCGGTTTTAGCAAGCAGTCCTGTAAGACTTTTGCAAGCATGGTAATAACCTAAGCAACCATTCATTCTAAAAATAACCACTAAGGAAAAATAAATTAGGTTAACCTATTTTTTTTTTCCTAAAAGCAAACTATTTTTTAAAACAGAAACATTTCCATTGAGTTCGCCACTCTTGGGGTAACACAAGGGGTGTCCCTGACCACACTGCTGGCCTCCTCACTGAATGTTGCTCCCTCAGCCTCTTCTGCCCCCGACATAACCCAGTGCTCTTTGCAGAATGTGCCAGATCTTTGGTGATTTCTGGCATGCTATTCCTTCTGCCAGAAACACCACACCCCACCTCAACAATTTCTAGGTCTAGCTCCAAGGCTCTCTTCAACTGACATCATTCTCAAGAAACTTTTCATTCTCACAACTCTTGCAAGAGCGAGTGGTCCTCATTCCATTTTTTGAGGATGAGGAGAACATCGGGAAAGGCTACAGAGCTCAGCCTGGGTCACTCCGTGAGCATCAGACCCAGTTCTACCAGACCATGAGTGCTCGCCTGACCACGTTTCTCTCCACCACACATTGATAAACTATAGCTGCAGACCACTCCTCTCTCCCCCCCCTTACTGGAGAACACTCGTCTCCTCACCACTCTGTGTCTGGGGACCTCTCTCAGTTTCCAGGCAGGTGTCCGGGCAGAGTGGCCAGGGTGGGGCTGGGTCCTACCTGGTGTGTTGAGCAGGCGGGACCTCCGGCAGTGGTAGACCACCTCCTGCTCGCAGTGCTCCGAGCGGTCGATCACAGCTTCCACCTGCTCCGTGGTGCCGCGGTAGTCCAAGGCCATGGTGTAGGGCTTCTCAGAGTTGGCGCCCCGCACACGGGTCAGCTCTGTGTTGTTGTGCTGAATGGATGTCCAGATCTTGTCCTCTGTCCAGACAATAAACGCGAGGAAGGAGATATTAGAAGGGTGCATAAAAGAGGATCACGTTTAAACTTCTCAATCAAGCTGGCGCAATTAGAAAAGAGTATCACGTAGGCGCTGTGAAGGGTGGCTGGCTATTCTGTAATTGATGGACACCAGAGTGGCTTCTCAGGCAAAGAACTAAACCAGATAATTGTTGTTCTTCATGGAGCTCCACCCAGGCAATAGTTTGAGGTTACCAATCCTATGAGTTAAATGTGTGACACCCTCATTCCAGAGACTACGCAAAACGTCCAACACCCATCATCACATTTAAAATTGGCATTACCTAAATTTGTAGGATGTCATACTCCCATGGCACACTGCTGTGTCAGAAATAAGGTAGAAATGAGTGAGGAGAATTAACAGTAAGTGATTAAGCAAGAATCTGAAGCCAAAATGTCTGACTCCAAAGTTCACACTTTGAACTACTGACCAGCCCTTCCTCGGGAGAGAAGACTGATAGAACTTGCCTCAGGGGACCATGAGTAACATGGTGACAAGACTGTGCACAGAAGGGAAGTCCAGAGCAGACATCTTCAATAAGCCTGAGCTGTGTGACCCACACTGCACATGCAAGGCACCTAATTGTATTGTTTCTTATTTATTCTCCAAGTGGCATCTATTTGTCAAAAGCATCTGAGGATACTTACAATTACAAAACCACACAGAAATGAAGACCTTTAAGTTGGTGTGGAGAACATGTTTTACCAACTACAGTTAATAACAATGCAGGGAAAGAGAAAGAGGCATTTGAGCACTTGAGCGAGACATGTATATGAAACCTATTTCTGTCTATGACAAATTTGGACAAATCACTTTTCTGGGACTTAGTTTTATCATAAGTGAAACCAAAACAAAGACAAAAATGAAAAAAAAAAAAAAGCAATTCTGTGGTAGTGCTGTTAATATGGAATAGCAACCCAAGCTATGAGGTTGCCAGGTACAATCTAGAATGAAGCAGACTTCTGTAATAATAACCTAGGCTAAAACATTTACTGTAATTGGGCATACAATTTAATTCTGAACATGCTCACAAATAAAGCAAAAGAGAAAATAGGAAGACCTGAAAGGTTTTTGCCATTTGAAATTCTTGCCCACATAATAAATCCATTACTCCTCAGAGATGCGCAGAGCTAAAAAAGTATACAGAATAAAAATCATATGGTTTCTTTCCTCTTTTGCCTTCTAAGTTTTACAAATGAGGAAACCAAAGTCTTGGAAGTAAAGTAAACCATGGATATCTATTGGACAATAAGGATGTGCACATCTACAGAAAGTAACATTATTAACTAGTACTACCAATGACTATCAGCATGATTTAGCTGAAAAGAGAAGAAATCATCAGGAGCTTCAGTTTTAATACTTTCTCTACAACTAACTCTGCATGTGACTTGAGATAAGTAACTTCATTGCCCTGCACTTCAGTTTCAATATATTAAAAGGAATAGGAAGAGAAAAAGATTTTGGTTCCAATTGTCTGTATTTTCTAACTCTAAAAAAGTTGTAGCATAAAATTAAACTATGTTCAAACATTCTGATTCATCTTAAGATTGTTTCCTAAAATGCATGTCTCAAATGTTGAATTGAGGCAGAATTACATTTTCCATGAAGTCTAAAAATCAAATTAGAATAAAGGTTATTGGATTTTGACTTTCAAAGCAAAAATAGGACATGATTCATATTGGTAAAAATCATAATGTTACAAAATTAATTGACGCCAAACTCCAAAACTGTTAGTGCCAATAAAGCAAATGCTGATCAAATAACAAAAGAAAACTAATTGTTCAATAATCCAATATTGCAGATGGAGAAATAAAGACTGATATGCCCTTGGTGCTTGGAAGATGAAAGCAAGAGTCAGTCTAATCTATTATAATAGACACTGCTGCACTTCTTCATACTGGGATATTTTACCTACATTATCTCGAGTGCTTATAACATTCTGCCCATTGAAGACATCAATACCTGTATGTAGTATGTAAAAATATGAAGTTTCAGGCACAGAAAGTAAACTTGATTCCCGTCTCAGTGGATCCAGTCTGTCTATTGAATGAGTCATATAGCACCATTAGTTATATGAAATTGTATTCCCCTCTCAGTGTACACAGATTGCCATATACATATATCTAGTGAATGAATTGTTCATTCATTCGTGAAGTGATTTGCTTAATCATGCTCCAGGTGGAAAAAGAAGTGTCTAAGAGACAATATTTCATTGTAAAGTCACTAACATTGCCAGTCGCACCTTTAGCACCCAGAGGGTGAATTGAAGTTTTAGTAATTCCATTATTGGCACTTTTTGATACTTGCAATATGCAGAAGATACGAAGGAACAATTAAGAGCTCCAGAGTGCTCTCCACAATTCACTTAACAGTCTTCACAAGCCATCGCAGAAACACTGTATGAGACACAGGAGGGGAAGTGATTACTCCTCCCCTCAAGCCACTTAGCTGGCTTTCATTACAAAGATGCCCTTCATCCTCCAATTATTTTTCTTCTGGGAGCTGGTAGCATGAAGACTGAAAACAAGGAGGTAATAGGATATTATTTTTTCTCACTTTAAAATTTTTTCGCTCAACTTTATGAGTAAGCGTACGGATGAAGCCCTGAATCCTGACAAAACACTAAAGACCAGTGGTCAAGACCACTCTTGAGGGTCTCCCTGGTGGTGCAGGCAGTTGAGCGCCGCACTGTAAAGCTGTCCGCAGCCTCTGCAGTGCGAGTTCATTCCCGGCTGGCCGGCGAGAATCCCACATGGTGTGGCAGACCTCTCCTGTCTCGCCCGCTGCTCCCCTCAGCAGTGTATTTCATCAGTCTTCCTGTTCTGTTCCCCGCTCTGTCTCCAGTGAATCCTCTCACCCTCCCGCGCATCTGGCCTGTACCTCGGTTCTTGTGTAAAAATAAATAAATCTTTAAAAAAAAAAAAAGACCACTCGTAAGAGTCAGCTCGGCAGTTGGCACTCCTGGGAATGCATGAGCAGTTGCAAATAGGGAGTCTATGCCTGTAGTCTAGGTGAAGGTCAGCTCTCAACAGTTCAGTTTTCAAATATGTAAGATTAATTTTGAACAAACATTTAGGTGGATGAGGAGAGATCCATTCATGAGCCCAAATATGATTTATCAAAAACTGGACCCATTAAGTGAAATGTTCAAGAAGATCAATTCACCAAATGGGCAGTGGAGATCAGTGGGACACACGGATATGGTTTTCTATGTCAGCTCAGCACTTACCGGTTAGGTAACCTGAATCAAATTATTACTTCTCAAAAGCTCAGTTTACTCATCAATAACATTTAAAAATTAGCACAGACCCAAACTATACAGGATGCTTATTACATAAGAATTGAGGGATTTGTGCGAAGGGTCCATTACTAAATTAATTACTAACAATTTCAAGGAATCTATGCACACCTATTATATAGAGGGATAGATCATCTGTGTCTCAAGATCACAAATATCAGGTGCTAATAGTATTAACAAAAGCATCAAGGAGGAGAAGCGTGACTGGCCTCTGGCAGTGCTGATAAAAGCTGAGGGTTCTCTCCCAAAGCATAAGGTTAGGCCACAGCATACCTGGAGGGGAGACAGCTGAGCCTGGCCTTCCCTAAAAGTCCATGGGGAAAACACGCCAGTTTCAATGACCAGGAACAGGAAAGGATCCGTTTTTGTGGTTCTATGAACTTGAATTCCCATTCAAAGAAAACTACAGAGGTTTCCCTGTAACTCAAGATGGTCCAGGAAAAATAATCAAAATGCTACGGTTACAAGAGCATCATAAAGTCCTCCAGGATCCAACCTCCACACTCTGACCTGCCTCCACACAGGACAGGTGTTCTAGTCTCTAGAGACACAACTAGAACTTCAAAGTACTAAGAATCTGATCTTAGAAATGAGACTATTCCCTTAGAAACTATTCCACTATATGTTCCTTGGGAATATTTAGGCAAGTTCTATATAACATCTCTCAAGGTTTCTCATTGGAAAATGACAATGTTAATAATACTCTTTTCATCCATGATACTAATATAAAGATTTGCTATCATGTTTTAATGGACACAGACAGATCATTTGGCATGCAAAAGAGATAAGAATCTATGCTGGAAGTCTACTATAACATTAAAATGACAACTGGATTTTCATTCTTTAGAGAGTTAGGGGTGAGGAGCCCATCTGGAAAACGAGCTGCATGAAATGCAATCTCTTGTTATACAGCCATTGCTATATACACTAAATGATTACCATCTTTCTCAATTAGCTTTTACTCTGGAATACTCTCATGTGGCATTATATTTATTTGTGTCTCTTGTATTTCCTAAAATTTCTTCAACAGAATTTGTTGTTTAGTCCTCAGGGACTCAGAAACCTGGAATAAAGTTGCCCTGATAACACATTTTCCTACCCAGTTCATTCCTTGTATTTCTTATATTGAAGACAAACCTTCAGTCCACCAAGAGAAACACACACACACACACACACACACTCATCTCTCTAACTTGCTCAGAATACAAGTATTTAGTTATCCAAAACAAATTATCCACTTAAGAGAGGACTGCATTTTGAAATGTATTTAATTGGCAAGAATCTATTCAATTCACTAAGCATTTTAACCTAAAGACATATAGTATACCATATACTTATATAAATAAGTATTCAGAAGTATATAAATATACAATATAATTTTGTATATTGCTTGTGTATATGGCTTGTGATTAAATTTTCTCATTCTTTTTGCAATCTTTTCATTTTGTTTCTTGTTTCTTTGCTGTGCAAAGGTTTTCTATTTTGATGTCTTGCTTCTTATTTTTGCTTTTATTGCTTGTGCTTTCAGTATTATAGCCAAAAAAAAAATCAGTTTTAAGGAGCTTCTTCCTTATTTTTTCTTCTGAGTTTTATGGCACATCAGGTACTATATGTAAATCTTTAATTATTTTGAATTAACTTTTGTGATAAGAGGAGGACAGAGGATGCCCAATGGTTGCTTTTGACTCCCTAGTCAAGTATTAGTTGATGGTGTATGCTGGGGATTATTTCTGTATATTCCTATTCTGTTCCATTAGTCAATATGTGTGTTTTGTACTAGTATCATACTGTTTTAATTACTACTTCTTTGGGAAATGAATTAAAGTTACTTAAGGGTGCCAACTTGCAACTAGTAGATAAATAAGTTCTACAGCTGTTGTCCAGTATGATGATTGTAGTCAACAATACTGCATGATAAACTTCAAAGTTGTTGAGAAATTAATTAAATGAGTTATCCTCACTACAAAAAAAGAGCTATTTTTTATGATAGTGAACACTGCATTAATACTCAAATATATTGGATAAATGTATCAAATTGACACATTATGCAACTTAAATTTACAATATATTCCATGTCAATCTCAATATAAATAAATAAATAAATAGGCGCTTGCTCTTTAAAAACAGTGTTCAGTCCAATACACAGCTCTGAGTGTGAATCCTCTCATGACCCAGAGCCACAACTTTACCCATAAAGGACTTACAGGCCAGGTCCCATTAAATAGTAGGTGATGATCCAAAGCATCATTTCAAAGATACAACTATGTGTTATTATGTAGAACAGTAAAGCGTTTCTGGAATTTGACTGTGACTCATCAAGCTTCTCTCCCCATAAAGATATAAAATCTCCCAGGAAGAGAAATGTGTCACTCATTCTCCAAGTATGTGAACAGAGTACCAGGCTGGTGCTCCGAGAACATACACAGGAGGACAAGACATTGCCAAGCTCCTGAAAGCTTACCTTGGTTTGAGGGAAGAAGTGTGTATACAAGACCAACAAATATCCCTCATTGTTGTAAGCAATGCTAAGTTCAGGATTAAGTGGAGCTGGCAGATATCTATTGGGGGCAGGATTGGGGGTTGTTTAGAGAAGAATTTCTGGCAGATTGTGCAGTTTCCATGAGAATGAAGAGATCAATGGAGTCTGCAACCTCAGCCCTCAGAGCCCAGGCACTGAGCACCTGGAAGGACTTCAAGAACTCTCAATCAAGCAATGGGATCAGTTTTGTTAATATTCTGCCAGGTTCTTTGTTGGGGCTTTTCTAAAGCAGCGATTCTGGGGCCTCCCTGGCAGCCTAGGTGTTAAGTCTCAGCGTTATCACCATTGCCAGGGAGCTAACCCACATGGCACAGAAGACCTCTCCTGTGTTGCTCACTGCTCCCTCAGCAGTTTATCTCAGTAGATCTGCCTTTTCTGCTCCCCACTCTGTCTCGGTGAATACTCTCAACCCCCACACCCCTGGCCCACCCCAGTTTTTCTATGCAGAAATAAATAAATCTTTTTTTAAAAAAAAGTAGCAATTATATGCATATGTTATATAATGGTCCAAAATTAAAAGCTGTTTCAAGCTATAAGGTCAATAACCACACATACTACTCTAATAGAAAAGAGAAAAAAGAGCTGTAATCACAGTGGGTTATTCCGTATCATTTACCCCGTGGAAAGACCTTCCTCAGTCATCACCCCAGGAAAGTCCCCTAGACCTGTCAGTCATCCTGGGTATCAGGTGATCTGTCAGTTTCCTCTCTATTTCAGAGCTCTAAACTGTTTACATACAGAACCACAAATTTAATTTTCTTTCTTTTTTTCATTCATCCTATCTGGGATGATTATTGCGGTGATTGCTATTATTAATACTAGTAATTACAGATACTGTAAGTGGTTCCATCTGTTACCATGGAGATCACGATTCAGAAGAAAGAACAAACAAAAGGAAAGTGAATAAGAAGAGAGACAAGAAATAACTCTGATTAATAAGACCTCATTCTACACACATCTCTGTCTCTTTGCAGAGCCAGAAAAAACTGCAATTTTTCTATCACAATGCTTGGAAGGAAGAGAAGTCTACAGATTGTCAATACCCAGCTTAATTGAACTTAAATCACTGTGGGGAGCTGCTTATAGTCCTTTGAAAAGTGTGCCAATTCACTTATACTCCCATTGTAATAAAGAAAGTCTATATTAAGGTCCCTGGGGTCACTTCTGGTATAGTTATCTGTGTTGACAAAGTGAATTTTCTGTGCCAAGGGTAAAGACAGTTTAAATAATACTCAAAGCACTGTCTCTACCACTCATTTGCCATCTACACATGTACAACCAAGTGATAGCTCTTGTCAGTCTTGCATTGATGGTTATTTAATTTTTCATATTTTTGTACCTTATCTCCCCACTTAAATCACAGACAGTAAATATCAGCTTGGAAAGGGCTTGTGTGGTCAATGGAGGCAGAGGTGGTAGAGGAAAGCAAAGCTTTGGGGCAGTGAGGCCAGCAGACACTGCCAGCGCTGCCATTGACTAGATTCCTGAACATAGAAGAAACCAGTAACCTCCCTCAGCCTCAGACTCCCAATGAGAACCGAGTAGAATCCACTGTGCAGTGTTGTGGGAACTCAATAAAAAGCACAAGGAGGAGCTGAGCCATGATTCAAAATTAAAGTTGATCAACTACAAGGCATCCTGATGCAGGTTCAGGGAGGATCAGAAGAGATCGTTTCATTATTAGAAACAGTTGGGAGAACCTTGCTGCAAGAGCAATGTCACCGCTCCTCAACCTTTAAAGGGAAAGGAGACAATTCCTTTAAAAGGTTTCAGATTTCCCACAGGAGTTGTTTTTCCTCCCCTGTGGATCAATCTGGCTGCCTGTGCAAGATTCCACTCAGGTCTTGCTACAACCACTGCAGGCTGGGCTGCTTCCAGTGTCTGGGCTGCTGTTGTTTAGGGGACAGCACTGTCATGGTAGGACCCCTGTAATGGCCACCTCACATCAGGTTCAATGCAGACACTGAAGTGTGGGGGATATCGGAGTGCAGGGCCAGCTCCCTGCCATTATCACCCTTCTACCGCCTTGCCTGGGCCATGCGTTATGACTTTCCAGACAGCACACTTGACTGTGATTTATTTTCCTACTTTGCTCAAGTCTTTCCTCTTTATGTACTTTCCTGGGGTGTTATTTTTCTTTTTTCCTTGCTTTAAAATGATCAAAGTGACACAATCAAGGAGACCTGGGAAATCTGTTTTATGGTATAGGTGAGGGGTAATTTTGAACAGATGGTGTGGACTGTATCGTACCTGGTTATTGGTTGTTCACTGGCACACTCAAGTAAAATACATTAAATGTTGTGTGTGTGTGTGTGTGTGCGCGCGCGCGCATGTGTGCAGCACTGGGGCTGAGAAGGTAAAGATGAGGAATGCATGAGTGAATGACACTATGGACCTCAGGCTCAAGGACTTCACAACTAGATCTGGGAAAGAAGTTCCCAAGGAAGGGAAAAGCCCCAGCAAAGAAATGGGGCAGGACTGGGGTGGGGGTGGGGGGTGCAGACAAGCTCAGCATGTAGCCTCCCGGGCAGGGAAGAAGAGAAAGAAGCCGAGACTGAAGTCTCCAGATGGACAGAGGGCTGTGAGAATGATGGACAAGGCTGAGGTGGCTATCGGGGGTATCTTTGTGGCAGACCCTATTCTGGTGCATCTGAGGGAAGCCTGAACACTCACACAGACCTCGGTTCAGTTCCCATCTCTGCCACTCACAAACTGACTAATGCTGACATGCTCTCCAACCTCTCTGAATTAATTTTCTACAAAATATAAATAAGAAATGTTCTTTTTTTTAAAGATTTATTTATTTATTGATACAAGCACTGGGAACAGTCAGAAGTGCAGGAGGGTGAGAGAATTCACCAGAGACAGAGTGGGGAACAGAACAGGCAGACTGATTAAATATACTGCTGAGGGGAGCAGCGGGCGGCAGGAGAGGTCTGCGCGCCATGTGGGACCCTCGCCAGCGGCCAGGGATTGAACCGGCACTGCAGAGGCTGCGGGCAGCTTCGCAGCCCAGTGCTCAACCGCTGCGCCACCAGGGGAGGCCCTAAATAAGAAATGTTCTTTACGTCACACTTTGTCATGTGAAGTAAATGAGATAAATTCTAGGATGACGTAACACAGTAGCTGTCTAGAAGAGCTAAAGCAGACAAGATGGAACTCTGACTCATGCATAGGTAGTGAGCCTACTGCAAAGGACTTGTTTTACCTCAAGAAGAGATATCCAAGGGTGTATTTAATCTCCCTTTACCAGGTCACAAGAGAAGACATGTCTCTAGTAATATAAGAGTGTCTCCATACTCTGCTTTCATACATCTTGTATTCTGGATCTGCAGATGATTGACAATCAGAAAACTCCAGGAAAAGAGTGGAATTATTCATCCGTCAGCTACCATCTCCTCTCTGGAGCTCATCACAATATAAATGATACTGCCGGAGTGTCATGTCCTCTCCAGTGGAAGTCAATTCTAACTCCATCAGCAACTTATCTGGGTCTCACTCAAGCAGTATTACAACCACTAGCTTACTCAGCCGCCCTGCTCAGTGGGAAACTCGCCAAGGGAAAAGACTGTGTCCAAGCCCTTATATCTAACACCCGGGCCCTGTTTATATTTACTTGCCACTGAACTAAACATTCAACTGACAACCAGGTTTTGTACCGACTTCAGTGACAGCTCTTGAAATCAGTAGGAAAGTGATACATGATAGGACAGTATATTTCAATATGTACTTGAAATTCTGCTGGGCAGACAAGGAATCGATTGCAAATGGCAAAATGTTAAAAACACATTTAAATATCCAGCAACAGGTGTGTGATTGAATAAAGCATAGTTCACACAGTGAAATACTAAGCATCCGTAATAAAGCCCACACAGATTTCTCAAATTTTATCTAAAGTGATTTCCAGGATAGATTGCAAAGTGACAAAATCAAGTCATCATGATGCAGAATGCTATGCTAAAAAACTATTTTTTTTTTTACAAAAATAAAGGAGAAATAAGATTACACAGAGAAAGCATAAGCTAATGTAAATAGTTGTCTAGAGGACATGAGTAAGATCAGGGTGAAGGTAATATGAGTGCAAGAAAGACATTACTGGTCAGTCATAGCTTCAAAACAGGCAAATGTTTTAAACAGACAAAGCATAAAATCAAATCAAAAGGATAAAAAGAGCAAACCCTCAAATTGAATATTAAATAGAAACAAAAAGGCCTAATTATGTATTAAATCCATAAAATAACCACAAATAATAAAAGATTAACTCAAACTCCATTTTAACACAATATTCTATTCTGTCTAGGTGGTCACCATTGGTAGGATATATTCCAAAAACAAAATTTAAAATTCAACTTTATTATTTGTTATTGATAGTGATATTGCTGAGGAGTTTCTGAGAGTATTTGTGTGTATCACAACATGGGGCAAATGAGTAAACATATTGTTGGGACAAGTTCTCATTGTGAGAGAAGAAGATGGATGGAATAGAGAATGCTGCAAAAAATCATATGGTGCTGGATTTGCATATTTTTAAGATTTATTTATTTCTGCATACAAGAACTGGGGTACAGGTGAGAAGTGCGGGGGGTGAGAGGATTCACCAGAGACAGAGTGGGGAGCAGAACAGGCAGACTGACTGAAATACTCTGCTGAGGGGGGCAGTAGGTGAGTCAGGAGAGGTCTGCTGCACCATGTGGTTTGCTCCCTGGCTGGCTGGGAATTGAACTCGTGCTGCAGTGGCTGCGGACAACTTCATAGATTGCATCTTAACCCCTTGTGCCACCAGGGAGGCCCTGGATTTGCATAATTTAAACACACACAACCACATACACACGTACTTTCTAGCTCAGTCTGCTGAAAGGGCCTAGAAGCAATGAGAAATCCTCCCATGTGGATCTTAATTCCCTAATACCATTTGCTACAAAAAAGCCCTGAGTATCTTTGGTAAAATAGACGAGTCTGGGTCTAGGGTAGGGTAAGTTTTAGGAAACAACTCGGAATATCTTGTGATAGAAAGAAAAGATGTGTCCCAAGATTAATGGAGGCATGTAAGAAAGACATAGGAACAGTGTTACAGGGACATTGACTAGCTATTCCTGGGATTATTTCAACATCAAAAAGTGTAATGAGGGCCTCCCTGGTGGTGCAGGGGTTAAAGACAGTGCTATCAAGCTATCGCCAGCCACTGCAGCTTAAGTTTGATCCCCAATCCCAGGCCAGGGAGGTGAACCACATGGAGCAGCAGACCTCTCCTGTCTTGCCCACTGCTCCCCTCAGCAGTGTATTTCAATAGATCTATTCTGCTCCCCACTTTGTCTCTGGTGAATCCTTTCACCCCCCACCTCTGTCTTATACCCCATTCTTGTATGCATAAATAAATAAATCTTTAAAAAAAGTGTAATGATAATAGAAAAACATTTTAAACTGAGATAAATTGTGAATCTGTAGTGACACAAAGTGAGATGCAGACAGGAGAAAACTTTTCAAAGTAACTTTCTGTAGACAGAAATGCAGAATGTCAGCGAAAAAAATGTAGAAGGGATTACAGAATTAGAAAATCATTTTGTAAATCTCAATGTAATAACTTGTAAGGTCAGGAAAGAGAGGGAGAGAGTTGGTCAGCATTTGGAGAATTTAGATGAGAGGTCTATGGTGTTTATTTTAGTTTTAGTGTTGTTTCAAAGATTCAGTGCATTTGGAGATTTCAGAATAAAATCTGGGTAAAACAGCAGATAGCTTTGCACAGTGATTCACATGAAGCAAGAGTTCAAAACTACAATATCACTTGCCACTCCAACAAATTTGTGTTATGTGGTCACACACACACACACACACACACACTGCAAATAAATTTAAAATAAAAACTGCTTTCAAACGCCCCCCACTCACACATGGTATCACACCTGTTTTCAAGTGTAAACATTTATGATTTCTGTTGAATTAATTTCCCTGAATTCCTCAGGATGTAGGTATACACTCATAAAATTCACTGGTTATTATTTTCATCATGGTATTCCCATGTATACCATGAAGTTAGGATTAAGATTTCTGGAGCTAGAGTGATGAAAATAATTAATAACAGTTATATAAAGTAAATAATACCAAGCATTTTTCCTTAGGAATAACACTGATTATCTTCTATAAACCTCACAATAATCGTAGTATGTACAAGTTCCATTATTAATTACAGAGGTAGCAACTCAGGAGCAGGGAGGTCTAGTAACTCACCTAAGTCATAATTACAACAAAAGTAACCAGTGTCAGCTCAAAGTCCAAGCTCTTAAGGACTATGCTGGACTTGTTAAATCGATCATGTGTGTTCAAGAGAAGCCTTGAAATATTGACAGGTAAAGAAACCTCATAGGAAAAAGAATGGGACTTGCCCTACAGGATGTGAGGGAGTAATGGGGATTATTGAGAATGTGCGCAGCTAGCAATGGAGAGGCTGGTGTGAACCATCCCCTCAGCTGTCAGTTTCTTCTCTTCACAACAGATATGAAAAGAAGGTGTACAAGTTCCCATGGACTGAGAAGGCAAAGGTTGCTTGGTACTCTGGCTATGTGAGTACTTGAGGACAATGGGAACAGGAAAAAGACTCCTAGACAAAGGGCCCCTCTGCTCACTCTACTCACTAGACCACAGATCTCAAGCAGCTAGTGTGTCTTAGCTTTTTTGTTCTTTGGAATAAATGTCTAAGCTGACTTTGATTCTTCTTCTCTCCCTGGAATCTTGGACTCAGGCAAAAATGAGCAAGAACAAGCATTCCCTCTAGGAGACACCTTTGATTCCCAATTGTTATTTTTCTCTTCTGCACAAGAAAAGTATTTATCCAGAAAGGTGCTATTGCACCAGAAAGCACAAGTGAGCCAGAAGCCCTTGAACAAGGTATGGGCCCCTTGGGTACAGCATCATTGCATCTCCATGTCCATGATCTGGCTGAGTTCAACAACATTAATTTCTCCTCTGATTACTCCTGGGACACCTCTTTCAAGGTCAAATCCAAGTTCTGTGTTGCCTAAGAAGACTGATATTTCTTTTTTTTTTTTTTATAGAGGCATGTTTTGTTTGTTTGTTTATTTGTTTGTTTTGTTTATACATGCACTGGGTACAGTCAGAAGAGCGGGAGGGTGAGAGAATTCACCAGAGCCAGAGCGGGGAGCAGAGCAGGCAGAAGGACCGAAGTGCACTGCTGAGGGGAGCAGTGGGCGGCAGGAGAGGTCTGCGCGCCATGTGGGACCCTCCTCCGGTGGCCGGGGAGCAGCCGGGGATCGAACTGGCGCCGCAGAGGCTGCAGGCAGCTTCGCAACCCAGCGCTCAACCGCTGCGCCACCGGGGAGGCCCAAGACTGATATTTCTTGTCTCTAAATTCCTGCAGCATTGAGACCCCATCCCACCACCACAAATGGGTGCTGGGGATGACTTAGAGCACAGTAGATATTGTACTAAGTGCATTAAGTTCATCACTCATTTAATTGTATTGGATCCACACATCGTTTCATTGAGGTAAAAGTAACTGATCATTCCTATTATACCTCAGGAAATTGAGCCTGATAGATATTAATTTGTCCAGAATCCTATAGCTGTCAAGTATCTACAGGATAATTGTATGAATTAAATCAAATGGTCTAAATGAAAGTGCTTTGAGAGCTGAATGTTACAATATGACGTCCTTGGGCATCGAGGTCAGTGGTTTACAGGAGCTTGTGCAGCACCGAGCATGAGGCAGCCTCAATCAATACAGGCTGATTGCACTGTGGCATGGACCCCATGGCAGCAGAAGAAAGGCTGCCAGGTATGTGCAATGAAAATGTGCTGTGAAAGGTGCAGCAGGAAGAAGTCAGGATAAGCTCTGGATTTAGGTATTAAGAAGAGCACGTTTTAGTCTCTGAACAGCCCCCCTTAGAAGTAGGGAAATAAATAAGTGGATTTATGAAGTGCTAAGCGCTGGCTAATTGCCTTGTATAGACATTTACCAAGGTCCCATATTTCAGGTCCCATATTTACTGCGAAAAGCTGCTCTGATCACTGCTTAAACCTGATGAATAAGCATTGCTGAGAATATTCTAAAAAAGACATTTTAAATATTCATCACTGGTCATTGGTTGGAGAAATAAAATTGAAAAAAAAATTGTCTTATATATTTATCATCTGATGTTCAGAAAAACCTTGAAAAGTAAGTCTGATTATTACCACTCAGATAAGGAAAGTGGTGATGATGGAGGTGAAGTGGGTCTCATAGAGACCTCATTCCTTCAGGAATGCAGAATGTTCCATTGTGTCACTGACTGATGGAAGGAGGCCGCGCAGACTGACCCCAGGAAGGGTCACCTCTGACTTTGCCTCCGAGCTGCTGTGTCACCTGGCCCAGGAACCCAGGCTTGGGACTCAAGATAAAGTTCCATCTTCTGGCTTCGCCATCTGCCTCTTATGAGAACAAGTTATTGAGACTTAAGATTTTAGTGCCTCTCCTGTAAAATGGAATGAATGGTATCTCCTACCTGATTGCTAGGAAAACGGAATGACACCCTGAGTATAGAGTCCCAGCTGGCACCAGGTGCCAGATATTCAATTGCACATTAGCTGATTCTACAAGATGCAGCTCAGAGGGCAGGACACCTTCTCTGAACACCAGGCCCTGTCTCCTCTTTCAACCTCTTGATCAACCACTGCCTCCTTTGTACTATTTCTGTACCATCTATTAGCTTCTATTCTATATTTTACACCACGTGTAAAATATCTGTTTACAATGTCTCTCTCCGTCTTTCAACTGTGAGTTCCTAAGGACAAGGACAGACATTCATTTTGCAACCTTGATACCTAGCTCAGTCTATACTCCAAAGTTTATCTGAGTGGTCAAGCGACTAACTGAATAATGAATAAATTTTGCATAAGGAATAAAATGCATGAAAAAATAATGCAGAAGTAAATAGAGAATTAATGAATGTGCAAATAAATGAGATTAATAGAGGAATTCAAAAAATCAGTGAGCAAGAGAAGGATGAATGAATGAATGATGAAAAAATAAATGAAAAATGCATAGCAGTCACCCGCCCATCTTTGTCCTGATTCTTCTGTTCTCATGCACGTGATTGGAGTCAACTGACCGTGCTAAATGGTCTGTGAAAGGAATTTCTCTAAGTGCCTGTTAAAATTCTTGGCAATTCAAAGGTGACAATGCTTTAATTTCAGGGTAATGCTACAGCTTTATGACTTAGTAGTTTTATTTAATGGCCCAATTTAGCAGGAGATTATGCCGTCTGCTGCTAGTCCAGTGAGACCACTTTAAAGCTCAAGCCTTCCACACAAGCAGATCCCCTCTCCAGCTCCACCTTAGAGACCAGCCTTCTGGAAACCCTCTGTGGTCACTGCACCTTGGCTGACAGCAGAATGGATTAAACAGAGAGAAAGATACTTTAAAAAGACTTTCCTCCTGTAAGCTGTTGATACACCATTATTCTTCAGCTTAAAATAGTCCTCTGGAAAATTCTTCATTCACAGAAAGCAAATTGTCCCTCTGAAATATAAGCAACAATGTAAGTATTATTCCAACTGATTAAACTGCCAGTGAGCCACAGAACATATGTCACCCATGAGTGAGCATCAACCAGGAATTGATGCTCATAATATCAGAGGACACAGCAATGGGGTCTTCCCTGGGAAGAAGTGAGCATATTGTCCATAAAGATCACAGCTTGTTTCCAAGGGGAGGGGAAAAAAGGAAAGATAACTAAGTTTGCTCTCCCATATGCTCTGTATTGGTCACTCTCTGAAGCTTTTCAAATATCAACTCATTGACTACAGCCCAATCATCAAAAGCTGTCAGCATTCTCCATTTTCAGAGAGAGAAACTGAGATACAAAAATCCAAGGCCTTGGGGATGGCCCCACAGACAACAATATAATAAGTAGTACTTAAAGTAGACTGACATTGTCCCGAGACTTTTAATTAATGTACATGCTCATATATCTTCACAACCACACACTTTAAAAATTGTAAACCATCAGGCCTCCCTGGTTGTGCAAGGTGTTAAGACACAACCTATGAAACCGTCCACAACCAATACAGCACACATTCAATCCCCGGCCAGGGAGCTAACCACATGTGCAGCAGACCTCTCCAGTCTCACCCGCTGCTCCCCTCAGCAGTATGTTTCAGTCAGTCTGCCTGTTCTGCTCCCTGCTCTGTCTCTGGTGAATCCTATCACCCCCCCACACCTCTGGACCTTACCCCAGTTCTTAAAAAAATAAAATAAAATAGGGAAATAATACCAAAAAAACCCCCCAAAACTGTAAACCATGGTTAAGGAGCTTGGAATTTGCACAGACAGAGGTAGAAAGGGTGGGAAGGCAAAACCAGAACTGTGATTCTAACAATTGTTCTGATTCATGCATTTGAATGGGGAAGGGTAAAAGACTAGGGTATTTTTATCTTACCACTGAGATTATAAACTGTGAACTTGGTGATCACATGGCAATCATTTCTGTGTTCTCAGTGCGTCATCAGTGCTTGGTCCAAGCAGACACCGAGGCATGCCCATTCAGAGTTGCAGAGGGCAGGTTGCCTCCCGTGCTCAGGACACTGAGAAGGGAAGCACTGCATGCAGGGCAGAGCTAAAGATTTAGATCCCATCACTATAACTGGAATCCTGTTTCTGCAACCTACTCTCATTACCAAATTTATTTTAAAAAATTATCCCAGCTACTTCACTGTGATATACCTTGACGTAGCTCACTACTAGCAAATATTCAGCAGAATTGTGTTCAGTCCATAACCAAACAGGAAGTCTTTATTTGGGGGCAACAGAATTTCTGCACTATTGGGTACCCAATAAATAGTATAAAGCAAACTTGAGAACTTGAGCCCAGTTTGTTTTTATAGAAGACTTTGGCAGAGCAATGGAAGGTAACACTGCCTTTTAGAATGTGTGTGTGTGTGTGTGTGTGTGTGTGTTGGAACTATAGTGTCTGGGGTTAGAAATCACTGATGAGAAGTCAATAGGAGCTATCAGGACAGAACTTTATTACAGATGTACATGACACCAGTAACTGAATTCCACTTCTCTTTGGTATAAAATAGAGCTACCAAAAATTAGCAACATACTAAGAAGCTCAAGGAAAAATCAGTGTGTCTTAAGTTAGTGGCCATATGCCATGTCAGGGAATCCTTCCTCTACAGTGACAGAGTCTTGTGCAGTCCATAAATAAACTGAAATCTCACCGACATTGACCTAAGTTTGGGAAGCAAGGCAACAAATTTTTAGACCTAAAAGAATGGACACATTTCTTTCTGTCAATAGTTTGCATAATAATAATCTATTACCTGAAATCACACTGCACAATTATGTGCAGGAATATCAGAAAGACTTCAATTGCAGCTTCTCCACCTACTCCATTATGCATGCTTTGATGAGTTTTAATGAAAACTGAGTCTGCTGGCAAAGGAGTGAGAAACAGAGCATCATAATAGGGAAAGT
The DNA here is from genome assembly GCF_964194135.1 of Talpa europaea. Classification (NCBI taxonomy): domain Eukaryota; kingdom Metazoa; phylum Chordata; class Mammalia; order Eulipotyphla; family Talpidae; genus Talpa; species Talpa europaea. Next base: position 67,941,219 of record NC_140073.1, read on the forward strand.
GATAAGATATGGAGACTTGTAAGGTGATTTGCAAATGGATTATGAGCTGTTTGAGAATGGAAAACAAGTTTTGCTTTAGAGATTTGACTGAACATTTCTTGCAAACTCCTTGCAATGCCTGATGATTGCTGTACAGGTCTAGATGCATGAAATTGGCATCATATCCATCAAGATAGGAAATAAACACGTCTTTTGTTAGCAGTTTTAGACAAACAATTTTGCATATCAATATGCAATTATACTGTATGGAGGGAAAACTGTGTGTGGCTGGGAAACATCTTTTAACATGTTGACACGATGTCCTGTTAACATTAAAAATGGCAAAATGTAAACTGAGTAGAATGAGCTTAAATGTCAAGTTCTAAGGAAAATCTTGTCAGAATGCCTCACCCTTCTAATTTTGCTTTTCTAACACTGCAAGCTTCCCCTCAGAAATGCTCCCTTCAGACTAGTAGAAACTGAAATCTCATGGCACCTATAAAAGGAACAAAGACTTTATTGCTGGCAAGAAGAGAGATATCTTAACGGGTAGGATAACTACTATCTAGATATCATCTATGCTCTGAAAGCAGTGTAAGTGAGAGTACAATTAGTAATTGCACCATGATATTCAATATTCACCTATCTTATTCCATAAGCATTGACTTTTGGGGTCTAGAAACTAATCTTCATGTTAATCTTGGAAGGCAACCATTTTTAATTTTCTATCTCCATTTTACTGATTAGGAAACCAAGATCTAGAAAAGTTCACTGACTTTAAAATCTATCTATCTATCTATCTATCTATCTATCTATCTATCTATCTATCTATCTATTTACCTACATACCTAGCTACCTACCTATTTGATTACAGAGTTTAAGAAAATGGCTCCTGAGGCCCCTCTGGTGGCACAAGGGGTTAAGTTTCAGCACTATGAAGCTACTGGTAGCCACTGCAGCATGAGATCAATCTCGGCTGTGGAGATAACCCACACAGAGCGGCAGGCCTCTCCTGTTTTGATCCCCACTCTGTCTCTGGTGAATCCTCTCATGTCCCCACACCTCTGGTCTATACCCCAGATCTTGTATGCATAAATAAATAAAAAAGAAAAAGAAAATGGCTCCTATCATTGTGAAGGCTTTATCTGCAGAGTAGTCATCAGGCTGGAAAGAGAATACAGAGCTGCCATTTGAGCCAAAGACCTTCTGCTGACAGGATTTCTTCTTGCACAGCGAAGGACTGTCTTTGTTCTATTCATGACTTTGAGCTGATTGAATGAGATGCACCCATGTTTTTGAGGAAAATCTCTTTACTCAATATCCACTGATTTAAAGTTATTCTCAACTCAATAACACTCTTTTTTTTTTTTGAGAACTGCAAGTTTTGCTGGTTTTTTTTTTTTTAAGATTTATTTATTTATTTATACAAGCACTGGGTACAGTCAGAAGCGCGGGAGGGTGAGAGAATTCACCACAGCCAGAGCAGGGAGCAGAGCAGGCACAGTGACGAAGTACACTGCTGAGGGGAGCCACAGGCGGCAGGATAGGTCTGTGCGCCATATGGGACCCTCCACCAGTGGCCGGGGAGCAGCTGGGGATCGAACCAGCTGTAGAAGCTGCTGGCAACTTTGCAACCCAGCGCTCCGCTGCACCACCGGGGAGGCCCTCAATAACACTCTTACAGAAATATTAAGAGCAACATTTCACCAAACATCCAGGTACTTGGTTCAACCATGTTGAAAAATAAATTAACCATCATATCAAGCAAATTGAGAATCAACTGGGGAGCCTTATCCTTCCGTCTTATATCCCTGACCCTCCCCAAGTAGATACCTGAGGTGTTTGCTAGCATCAGCTACTTACGGTGCTCTGCTTTTCTCCATTTCTGTCTGTCCCTGTGTATCTATCCCTGTGCCCAGAACTCCCTCATTTCCTGACAGCATCTAACCCATCCTGTAAACCCACCTTACAGGCATTTTCATCCAACAAAACAATCCCAAGTCCCTGCTGGATTCCTGTTATTTCAAATGCATTCCTCCTGACACGTTCAATTAGGTTGACATGAACAAGGATGAACACAAACTTCACATTATTGACTGAAATTGGCCATGTCTAGATCAGGAGATTTTTTTTCTCAGCAAATCTCTTACAAAGCATTACATTTTAGTATATCATGGGTTTTCTTGATTATTCGTCCCTTGATTATTCATATATTGAGTGCCTTATCAACTTTTTGAATCAGTCAGCTCTCCAAGTCTTTTATTCAGCCTTGTTCTCAAGTTTACTTCCATTTAAACTACAACGGGGGAGTACTTTTGGTTCTGGTTACAAGCTATTGAATAAGAGTGTGCATACTATTTTTGCATGGGTTGTGGATTTCAGTTGTAATACCATCTCCACATAACCCATGACCACTGATGAATTTTAATCCTTTCCCCCAATTCTTTGGGAAGATTTTAAACAAGAAACATGGATATCTTCCATTTGTCCCACTAGATGCACTGGCCAACCTTCTGCAGCCATCTCTGTGCTCTAGAATGCTAACTAAACACATTACATCAGTAAGTATTGTTGCTTTCTGAACTCCAGGTGAGTTTCCTCAACAGAGACATAGGAAGGAGACTGGAGGAAACAAGGGGAGATTGAAGTCAGTCAGTCATCACGTTCCTCTCCTGGGGCTTCATTGACCTGATTCCATCCCAGAAGTCAGGGGACTGCAGATCCGTCAAGGCACAGTCTCTCTCAGGGTGCCCTCCTTCTTATACCATCAACACTCTCATCCCCAAGGGCCTGCTGGTAGGAATGACACCTCTGTTACCAGCTCTGTGTGTGGCTTTTCACAGCATCTTATTGGCTATCATATCTTTGCAACCTGTCTCTAGTATGAGTCAGCCATTATGACATAGCCATTGCCCTCAGAAAGGAGAGCAGCTGTTAACTTCCATGTGTGATATGAGTCCATATATGAGTTAACGCCCATGTGTTGCTGATGCCCATATATTCATCACTTATACAGGGACAGCTAAACAGTTAGGCATGCTCAAGAATTATATGTGCTAAAAGTATTTATTCTTTTCCCTGGGACTGAGAAATAGCAGACTTTTTTATTAGGAAGCTATAATTCAGATTATGGGAATTCAACAACTTTTGCTTGCCCCTATTCAAGTCAATTTCAACCTTATCTATTCATTCAGTTCTATGAGTTTTTTTAGTGTTGGAAACAAGTCAGTCATATTGGTAGTTCCCACAAATATGCAGGTTCAACGACCCTAGAATTTTGCTTCTGATAGTCATTAGTTTTTCCTGGAAATGCTTTTATTTGCCTCTGCTGGCCAGCTCTTAATCTCCATCTCAATCTTAGAGATGATGTCTGCTTGCTCCTTAACCCTCACACTCCATGACAGGCTGAGTTAGGTACCCTTCCTGTGGGTCCCAACAAACACTAACTATACATACCCTGTCTTTGCTCATATATTTTAACTGTTTCTAGGTCTTCTCCATGATTAGCCTGTGAAGAAGACTGAAAAGTATCTTTAGAAGTTATAAACTGTGCCCAGAAAAGGTATGTAAAATCCTAACCCTTAGTACATATAAATGTGGCCTTAATCGGAAACAAATTATTTGCAAATGTAAGAGTTAAGATAAGGTCATATTCCATTATGGTGAGTCCTAAGCCAACATGACTGGCGTCCTCATAAGAAGATAATAAACAGACATATTGAGGATGACATCACATGTCACAGGGAAGCGGGGTGACAATCTCTGGGAGGCAGAGATTAAAGTTGTCATGGGCCTGGAGATATTCAAGGAATAGGACACCTACCAGATGCTTGGAAGAGGCAAGGAAAGATCACCCCCTTTAGGTTTCCCAAGGGGGTGACTTTTGCTTTGGACTTCTAGTCTCTACAACTGTGAGGCAGTATACTTCTATTTTTCATTTGTTTGGATTTTCTTTGTTTTAAGCCACCCACTTTGTGTTACTTTGTTCCAGCAATCTTAAGAAACTAACGCAAGAAACAATTTTGCATCCCTAGCAGCTAGCACGGTGCCTGCGATGTTCACACTCGTATTGAGTGCACTTATATTGCACTGTATTGAATGGTAAATCATTTCTAGAGATGGTGAAAACAGCCCAAATGTGTATTCCTGCAAAAGCTTACCCTTTAACTTCCTTATTCATCATTTAGCCCTTCTTCCAAACACTAGAGCTTTCCTTGCTCCACACACATGCCCACTCACAGTTGTGGATACATTTTTACATAGTGCTGCAAGTTTGCTGGATCCTTGATTCAGTCCACTTCATCAGCAAACCTAACACCCAGTTGGCCTAGCTGTTTAGGCAGAGGTCACGCCACCTTCGGAGGATGGGGTCATTGCTGTTTTGGTGTTTGGGATCTCACGGCTGGGAGACTGTCCTGTGATTGGTGAGAGGCTCAGACTTCAATCAAGAAAAGGAAGCTAATATTCCCCAAGAGTACAGTGCAAGAAGGATGCAGTGGGGATTCAAAGGTACTGTTTTTCACAACTCAAACCTGTCCTTCTTCACCCTCGTGATACCCATTTGCACGTTTTCTATAGACTTCGTAGGAGAAACTTCCCTGTTTCGTTGAACCTGAAATGATCTCTCAGGGAATTCTAAATGAGGATGGGATGTGAGATCTTGGCCCCAGATCCTTATATTAGAGACATGCAACTAGGCCAAGAAAGCTCAGCTTTCTGGCAAAAGGTGCAAAACAGAACCCAGGCCCCCTCCTCCCGGCGCCATTTACAATCTGTGTTTTACCCAAGTCATTGACATGCACAGAGAACAGCAACTTTGTTTTCAGAAATAGTGCTCATCTGAGAAGGAGACTTCCTCTTCTCTCTTCTCCCTCCCCTTCCCTTTGTCTACTCCTCTCCCTTCCCTGTCCCCTCATCCTTCTTCCTGGACACTTTCCCCAAGAGCACTTTTACTAAGTGTCCTAAGTCACTAACACTTAAGAACATATAGTATTTGCAATGAGGAAAGTATTTGATAACATCATGTTAATGTATTTTAAAATGTTTGCCAGTTCAATGAGAATTATATAATTCAGTGCATACAGAAGCTTGCTTTTATTTCTATTGGATTTTACAAAACAACCAAGCAAAAAGACCTTTATTTTTGTTACTGCATTTGACAAAAACATCAAATTTAAAGGAAATGCCCAATCACACTCAATCAAGCCCATCAACTCTGGAACACAATTCAGAAGCCCTTATTCCTTCAGGATAACATCAGCAAAACAGCAACCTTTAAAACCAAGTAAACATTCATCTTCAGTCATAAACCCTGAGTGAAGTCTTTCTAAACAGAAGCAGAGTGCTCCAAGTAAATGAGCCCCATGAATTAATCATATCCTCTCTGTCCATGTTCTTACATTGCTTTGCAGAATTAAAAAATGTTAAGCAACAGTTAATATATATCTCTATATATACATAGAGATAGATATTTTAATTTCAAGAGATTTTTAAAGATGTAAGGGCAAGTCTATGTTAGCAATAGACATTAAAAATCATGATTAAAACCATATATTTAAAAAATATGCATACATGAAAAAAGCACACATATAATTCACAGGGAAAAAGTCCCCAAAATTCTAATAATAAAATAGCAATTGCAAACTCTGAATTGTGATCTAGAGGGGATTTTAACATTTCCTTCATACATATTTTTCTCAATTTTTCTCTAATAAACATTAATTACTTTTATGTGAAAAATAAAAAAATACTATTTAAAGCAAAACATAAGCAGTACAGAGTATCAAATTAATGTTTTATTGATATAGAGTATCACTGTATGTAGGTTTGTTTGCTTCCTGAATCTTGACTATTAGTCCTGATATTTATTACCTCCGGCAAATCATGAAATACTCATATTCTCTTTCCTTCTATGTAAAATGGAGATAAAAATGTGTACCTCAGATCTTGTGAGGATTAAAAGAGAGATTTTTTTTTGTAACATCTCAGTTCAGTTCCAACAGTTGGTAGGTGTTGAGTAATTGATACCCAACTCATTACCACCACTCCTATGATTACCCTTCACACTTACTTACTCCTCAGAAGGCACTGATCTCCTTTACCTTATTCTGCAGCCACATCATTTCTTCCATTTCTTGATAAAGTGTGAACCAGGACCAAATTATATCAAAATCACTTGCAGAGCACAGGAAAGTACATTTACTAAGTTAGAATTTCTGGGCCTGGGAAGTCTGTTTTTAACAAGAAATCCCAGAGATCCATATGCTAATTATATTTTTAAAATAACCAAGATCCAATAAGAAGTCTAGTTCTAGACCAAGTTGTTCAACAATGTAAGTTATCACAACCATGAAAAGAAGAAAGTAATACAATTTCTCACTATGTTATAAGACTAGTGACTAACAGCTCACATACATCCATTTTGGAGAGGTGAAATATTATGGAAATGGAGTGAAATCCAATCCCATATAACTTGCACTTCCTGGAGGAAAATTGTCACATATTCAGATGGGCAAATTGTTAAGAGTTGTTCATTGGCGTCACTGCAGTGGTTTGTCTGCCTTCCTGCCTGTGATATTTGATGGTCATATCCCTGATTTTACTTCTAATGAATGATAGTGATCCTATCTTATTTTTTCTGCATCCTTTCAGTGTCTGGAACAGAAAGAACTCCATAAATGCAATTGTCTTGCCCCAGAGGAGTCTAGGGCCCGAGGACTCACTAAGCCTTAGTAGGTCCCTACTTTTCTGCTTCATTACATGGTTTTCCTGGCATCTCCAAAGGCCAATGCTTGAAACAAATACAGACACATGCCAATTAATGACCCTTATAATGGAAGGAATGTTTGTATTGCCCTACTTTTAAATAACAATTATGTCAGTTTTTGGGCTTTTTGGAATTATTTTGCAGTAATAAGTAATTATGTCCTTTTCGTAAGCCCATGTAATAATTGATTCTCACCATGCTCTATACTTGATAAAGAAGTGGAAAGATATTATAAAATTGCCAGGGAAAATGGAAACAGCTCACTTTATTTGTTAGGCTTGACCAGTTATTCAAACATCTATGATTGTGTCTAATCTGTGCAAAATGAGGAAGCAGTAACTACTCTTCCCATTTCACTGACAAATAGATACTGGGATCCACACAGACCTCAAGAGCAGATAAGAATCAGGCTTTCTCATGTCCCAAGTCAGGGATTCCTATTGATTTTGAGTTTCCAGTTTTTGGTTATTTGTTTTTCCCTTTACTTTCTGTTTTCGAGTTTTAAGAGAGAAAAATGTCCTTGGCAAGCCCTACAGAAAACACTTGATAATTAATTCTTGGCTTGGAGGAACACTGTCAAGGCCATTAACAAATTTTCTTCTTTAATGAAAATAGACTAACTGCTAATTCCTATTTTTACCAAAATAACATTTCCTCCCAGAAGATGGTCCTTTATATCTTTACTTACATAAGTGTACATTTACATTTCCTCCCAGAAGATGGTCCTTTATATCTTTACTTACATAAGTGTACCCTTCCAGTGGGTTTCCCTTTGCTGTGCAGCAGCACAGCATGAGGCTAGGTTGAGTGTGAGCGAGAGTGTCACACACTTACCTGTTATATTGCAGTACACTTGGAGAGGCCCCAGGGGCCCACTGCCATCCGAGTCAATGTAGAAGTAGCCAGCTGTGTTCCCTTGGTGCCTGTACACCTCGCAGGATTGTTCATAGAGGGCTGAAAAGACACAAAGGCAGCAGAGAAGAAACTTTGCTTGTTTCTGCATATCCCTTTGAAGAATGCCCTGCTTATATTCATTTTCAATGTTGATTATTTTCCCCTTTTCTCATAGTTTCTACCCCTCACCACTGACCTAATAAACCAGAGTCTTAACACTTGATAGTGTCATATCCTCCATTCATGCTAACTTAACCATTCTGCTAAACTCACTTTAGCAGTTACATCCTTCAAAAGTATGCCCATATTTCTAATAGGACTTTGTCCACACTGACTATAAGTCCTCCTCTCTGCTCACACAGAGTATTGAGCTGGGATCACCAAGCCATTCCTTATTCCCCTGAAGGTCACAGAACCTGTAGGTGTGCTCATGTGTGATCTTGTGTCCAGCATCTAGTAATGTCATACTCAGGAGTTCAACAAATGTCTGATTAATGAATGAAAAACTGAGCTAATTATTTAGCCAAGCTTTTTATTTTAGAAAAAAAAGTAAAATGATATCATCTAATTTCTCTATGCCCTGAATTCATCTCAACAGGCATCATTTAGTAGATACCAATCATGTTTAGTCCCTTTTGATGTGGCATGCATTTGGTGTGTTCCTATTTGTGTTAACAGCTGTAGGTGCCACCAGATGATAGACCATGGAGGAGGAAATCATCCTGTGCCTCTGAAAGGTGACAGTCTAACTGCAGCCAGAAAGGTCTTTATGTACTCAGAGAGGCAAGCATAGGTGACCGAAGGTAGGGCACTCTGACCAATCAATAGGTTGAGAAGTATTAAATCTCATTGAAACAACACGCATGGACTCAGTGGCATGTAAAGGAGGCATCTGCTGTCGATGCATGAAAATGCAGATTGCTCTTGGGGGCCTCAGACAAGATGCTGTAGCTCAAAGCAGCAGGGACACAGCCAAACATGTCATCTGCCCATGCTTAAAACACTTCATTGGCTCCCAGCAGTTTCCAAGATCCTCACCTTAACCAACATGTCCCTGGTGACTAATGCCCCATCCCAGGAATATGAACTTGCAGTTTGTCATGAGCAAATGTGAGAGGCACCTCAAATAATCCATTATCGTAACAGTATAAAGCTTGAGAGGATTTGACTTGTTATAAATTAAGGTGAATTCAAGGTTATCCTTGTACGCATGGAACTCTCTACCAGTCCTACGGTCTCTGAAGCAGGAAGATCACAGGGAACACCCTCCATACTGACCATTACATAGAGCTAATTCTACTTGTTCAAAGCTAACAACACACCTGGGTGTGTGTCACCCATGTGACACCAGTTCTTGTAGGTGTTGCCTCCTCTCCAATTATTGCCACACTCCCAAAGTGAGAATTATTTGGAAGGACTTGCAGCTGTCTGACGCCAGGTGACTACCTCCCAGGCAGCACATGAGAGCTTTCACAGCAGTTGAGAACATGAATGCAGGAATCAAACTGTCTGGTTTTGTATATCGGGGTGACTATTCCTAGTACACTTTCTACTTAAACTTTGGTTTAATTACCGGGAGAACTCTGAGGGAAAAGACTGGTGATACACATTCTTATATATGAATTCTGCAAATGAAGACATAAAATATAAAAAGGAATTTGTCCAAACATGAAAATCAATTGGTCAGTGATTAATCTATTTATATCATTTCCTTTAAATGTATTTAGTCATACCTTATAAAATGGAATATTTTTAACTATTTGGTTTCCCTAAACTACAGAGATTAAATGGGAAAAGATGAATGTGTCATGTTTCCCCTTGAATTCATCAGTTTCTTTTTTTTAAGATTTTATTTTTTGTGTGTGTGGAAGAGCTGGGATACAGGCCATAGTTGTGTCTGAGGGAGCGGGGGGTGAGAGAATTCACCAGAGACGGAGTGGGAAGCAGAACAAGAAAATTTACCGAGATACACTGCTGAGGGGAGCAGCAGGAGTGACAGGAGAGGTCTGCTGTGCCATGTGGGTGGCTCCCTGGCCAAGAATCAAACTCAGGCCATAGTGGTGATAGAGCTGACACTTAACCCCTAGGCCACCAGGTAGGCCTAATTCATCAGTTTCAAAATACTGAAGTGATTTCCTAATACATCTTCCAGCAGTGATCAATAAGAATACTTTAATTTTATTATAAAGCAACAGACTTAAGCATAGTTGAATTTAAAACAATAATTTGACTAGTAGGATGCAATAAATCATACCTACTAAGAAAATAAAAACATAGCCATGCAAAATTCTTAAAATACATGAAACAACTTTATTGTCAAATGATATCTCTATTGATTTATTAAACTATTATGCACCTATTATAAGAAGGAATTAATAACTTATTTTACTGACAACAGAAACTATTTTTTTTTCCTTGAAAGATGAAATATAAAATACCAAAACAACACAGGACTCAATTTGATGGAACAATTTGGGCAGCAAAAGAATAATGACTGCATTTATGTATTTAAATATATACAATATACTGACAGACTAAGAAATACATAACACCACCTGACACAAAACTCAAGCTGAACCTAATCTAGTCCTGAAATACAAGCACTCATTTACAGGAAGAGATAACTAAAACAATAGAAGAATATAATTAATTGAATCTAGGATATGACAGTTTCTTCAACAAACTAATGGCAAAATGGCATGGGGATTCAGAAGACTTATAAATAAAATGTTATATATAGGCCATTTTTTTTATCCTGATTCAAACAAATCAAAAAAAGCCTTATAAGACAACCAGAAAAATTAAAATCAAATTTAGTATCAGATGATATATAAAAAGTATTTTTTTATTTTAGCTGGGCATGATTATAATACTATGGTTATAGTTTAAAAGAGAAAACATTCCTTTTGAAAGCTGATACCTGTAGTGAAATAATATCTTAGCTGATACTCAGATACCTATAGTGAAATAAAAGTTCATAAGTTGTTTTTAAACTGCCACATAAAAGGAAGAGGAGAGTCAACAAAAAAGACAATATATTGATAAATGTTGGCCCCAAGGGAAGGGCGCATGGGGGAGAAATGTATTAGTTTATCTTCTACTGTGTGTTTGAAATGTCTTTAACAAATATTTTATTTCATAATTAGGCAATTCAGGTGTCCCATGACTGTCAAGTTCTTCTATAAAGTGATCTGCAAATTACTGGCTGCAATACAGCCAATGTGCTTTCCACTGTACACTGAACCCCCCAGGTGTGAGAGGTAAGGTGCACAGCTGTCTCCCCAGATCCCCTTCACTGTCATGCTGGACATTCCCTTTTAAACATGGCTTATTTCCCTTCAGGTTGTTTTGTGTATCCATAGTCTACTCTTGTTCAGTTGCTAAATAGAATTCCATCATATGAATATAACAGTGTTTTAACATCAATTAATTCAAGGACATTTGAGTTATCTCCAATCTGCAGCTATTTCAGTTGCAGAATTTTAAATTTGCCAGAGTAATTTTTCTTCTGAATACTTTTCCTTTAATTGTATGCAATTTTTTTCCTTTCTTTTTTAAAGATTTATTTATTTATTTATTTATTTATTTATACAAGCACTGGGTACAGTCAGAAGCACGGGAGGGTGAGAGAATTCACCAGAGCCAGAGCGGGGAGCAGAGCAGGCTGAAGGACCGAAGCACATTGCTGAGGGGAGCAGCGGGCGGCAGAAGAGGTCCACACGCCATGTGGGACCCTCCTCTGGTGGCTGGGGAGCAGCCGGGGATCGAACCGGTGCTGCAGAGGCTGCGGGAAGCCCGGCAACCCAGCGCTCAACCGCTGCGCCACCGGGGAGGCCCAATTGTATGCAATTTTTGATTAGCTGATGTAAAATATCTAACATATCTGAGAATATTTTTAAAGATTTATTTATTTATGCATACAAGAACTGGGGTACAGGCCAGAGGTGTGGGGAGTAAGAGGATTCACCAGAGACAGAGTGGGGAGCAGAACAGGCAGACTGACTGAAATACACAGCAGAGGGGAGCAGCGGGTGAGACAGGAGAGGTCTGCTGTGCCATGTGGGTAGCTCCCTGGCCATCTGGGGATCGAACTCCTGCTGCAGAGGTTGTGGATAGCTTTACAGTGCTGTGCTCAACCCCTTGTGCCACCAGGGAGGCCCCTATTTCTGAGAATATTAATGATAAAATAATTTCCTGATATTTCCTTACCTCTATATAGACTTTTCCAAATATTTTTTTTGTGTGTGTACTTAATTAGTTTACTTGTTTTGCATTTTGTTTCAATCTCTAATCTTTCTTGTTAGACTCTTTTCTAAGATGTCACTTATACTTTTCTCATATTTAACAGTGTCTCTAAAATACTGATTGATCATTCAGCAAATGCCTTTGGTGGATTGATCTCTAAGGACTCCACTATAGGATTACCTGGCTGGACTACTTTGTAAAAAATCCCCACACTAGTGTCATTAGGTCTTTGTTCATAGTCTTACTGGAGTCAATGATTCAGACAGACATTTTGCATGATATCTGGACGTGGCAGTGATGTGGCACATGCATTCTTTTTATACTTGTTAAGTCAGTGTAGGTTGTGAGATTCCACTGTAGCGCCTATGTGTTGTCATGCATCTTCTGACTTAAGTTGTTAACCTGGGATCCCAGACAGCTTCTGCTTCATAGAGGTTCTCTCCTCCAGCTACCTGGACCTCTGGCCAGGCACATCTCTCGGGATCATCAGCCCATTGCCATCATGGAAGGTTTGGCAAAAGTGAGGGTCATGGTGCTTTTTGGATCAGCCACTGACTGTCATTTACAAAAATATTTACTATTGTTTATGTCATTTCGGAAGAAAGTGAAGGTAAACACATATGTTCAAGCTACTAAGTCTCCCAGGAAGTACAGTATGCTGCTAGTTTGTTTCTTCATGCACACTGAAAACAAGTACTCATACTTGGGAATAAACTCCATTTATTGAGAACTTAGATAATTTTCCAGGAACTCTAAGCTAGGTTCTCAGAAAACTAAACAAAAGGACATGTTTCTAGATCTTAAGTAACTCAGAGGCTTAATTTTACCAAGACCAACCCAACTACAGATAAAACAATTTAAAAGACCAATTCCTATAAAAGAAAGAGAAAAAGTATTTGAAGAACTCTCCTAGAAAAAAATGGCCAAATCATGTGCTTTCTCAAAATAAATTTTTTAAAACATATCATACTAATGCTACTTATACTTCCCTAACTCACCAGGAAAGAAAGAAATCATGGAAATGCATTATGTGAAGTAAATACAAAAAATAATCCCTAAACTTAACAATGATAACTTCAAAAAACTCAAACTATATACTGACTTGTAAATATCAAACTTTTTGCCAAAAATATCAGCAGATAGAACCCAATAGCATATTTTAAAAGGACATAATGGCAGAGGGGGTCTTAATCCAAAAATGCAAGAGTGACTCTATGGTAGGAAATGTGAGTGAGTGTGTGTGTGTGTGTGTGTGTGTGTGAAAGTTACAGGAATATGGAGAAAAGTATATGTTTGCCTCCACTCATTTAAAAATTATTGATGAAAAATCCTATTATTTCCCACTAAGTTCCCCCAAAACAAAACAAAAAAAAAGTTCACTAGTTTGACTTAAGTTTCACATTGTACTAAGAGCTTCAGCTACAGGAATTTGATGAGAAAACTTTTAAAGGCCTTCAAACTCAAAAAGGAAGAAGTAATACTATCTCTTCCTATAGTCAATCAGATCTTGTATCTGGAAATACTAAAGGAACCAATATAAAAAGTATCAAGAAACAAAACTAACAATTATAACATTCACATGTAGAAACCATTAGCTTTCATATACACAACATTAATCAGAAGATATTAACAAAGGACACTGTTTATGATATCAGAGTTCCGAGGAAGGAGGGAGGTGGGAAGGCGGAAATGGAAGCAGGCAGAGAGGGAGGGAGGGAGGGAGGGAAAAAACACCACCTTTTCTATAAGGGAGAGAAACACCAGTGCTTCCTCTCACTGCCATGTGAAGATGCAGAGAGAAGGTGGCCATCTGCCAGCCAGGAAGAGCGGGCTTATTAGAAACCAAGTGAACTGAAGATATGACCTTGGATTTCCCAAGCTCTGAAACTGTGAGAAATCAATGTCTTGCTGTTTAGGTCACCCAGTCTATGGTCTTTTGCCACAGCAGCCCGAACTAAGCTATGATGTGTTCATAAAGATTTTTTTACATCACCACTTGTATTAGCAAAAGAGAGGAATCTTCCCAAATGTTCACCAGTTTAGGAATAAACTATGTTGCACACAGTAAATACAGTTCAGTTTTGAAAATGAATAAAGTCTGTCTGCATATAATATTACAACATCAGCTCTAGGATGTAAGGTTTTGAGACAATCAAAGTGGAAAACACTATATATAATATGCATTTATTTATATTTTCAAAACAATAGCATTTTAAAAAGTGATGTGTAAGAAGTGGGAGAAAAGACAGAAAGAATGGGATAGAAACATGGTATATTTGAATATGTCTGCTTCATTTGTTTTCTTAGGAATTATGTGACTATTTTGCATAATTATGTAAGGTTATTCACCTTTCTGAGGAGGTAAAAGAGACACCTTCTCTGTGTGCATGGAGCATGGGCTCGTATCACTTAACTCTGCCTTATTTTCCTTTGTGTTCAACAATCTTCAGATTCACTTTCTGTCTCCCCTGCTAGACCATAAATACTTAGCATGCAGGGATGTCTTTCTCCAAATTTAAAAAGTAAACATTTAATGACTATTATTAGTTTAATGGTCCCACTGTTTCTGAAGGCTCAATGAAACTAGACTGAGAGAGAGACTATGGCAATGTCTTAGTTCTCTAAAATGCCTACCAGAACTCTAGTCAGAGACTTATACAAAATTGTATATGAAATGACTCTATATGCTTTATACAAGTTCTCAATTAGTCGGTGGTCATCTGAAGGAGAACCATCACATTTCTCTTTGGGAAGAAGAGAGCGAGAAAGCACAACAAAAAAAGTCCTAGCAGTGGGAAGATGTGTCCCCATCAAAAACAGCAACAAGCAATTGCTAGTACTGTATTTGAAGGTCTAGAATTACAGGCACAAAAAGATGCATGTTCTTCGATGAAAGGACAATCATGGACATACGAAGACTCTTTAGAAGAGTTTTTTATATTAATGTGAACAGCTATATAATATAGCTGAACAAAGCAGATGGATCAGTGTTTTTATATTTAAGGAAAATAGTCTGCATCTAGTTCTGGCAGCTAATTTATTGCCTGAGGTACAATTTGAAATGTCCTTGTGATGCCCACTCTCATTAAAGATAATGATAGTATTCAGACAGCAAAAAAATAGTTTTATTTGGACCTCACCTTTTCAAGTACCAAGGTCAGAATTGTGGTTTTTCTGTCGGACATTTATATTCCTATTGTAAACTACAGAAATAGACAAGAAACTCAGTACATATTTTTAAGACCTTAAAATGTGTCCTATTTCCTTTGTTGCTCCCTATGTCCCCAGCAATCTAATACTTATCACATAATTGCATATTTAGTTCCAGATCTATATACACAGCCTACAGACATAAATAAGATCAAATTAATTCTAGTAATTAAATAAATGCTTATGAAGCATTTTGCATTTAGCAGTCATTTATCGAATTAAGCTTATCAAACTCCTTGTGCATTAGATTTGGTGGATTTTGCCTTGGCCTCGTTTCAGGGAAGAAAAGACAAAAATATTATGTTAAAACTGATAGGATTGCTGAAATTAGTTTTAAAAAATGTGTTAGAGGATTAAATTAGAAAATAGATCTTTTGATGTCCTAGTCTTCACATAGCTGGCACAGGCTAAAAATAGACAAAGATTCTATAACATTTTCTTACTTAGAAGTAGGTTAACAGAGATGAAAACAGATAAGTGGTTGCTAGAGATTAGAAATGGGAGAATGAGAGAAGGTGGGTGTGGTTCAAAAGGATTTATGAGGGGTTCTTGTGATAAAACTATTCTGTATCTTGATGCTGCTGGAGATTATATCAATCTACATATGTGATAAAATTGCATGTGTATGTGAGTGCGCAGAGGAGTATGTGTCAAATGAGGCACTCTGAAATAAAAAATAAAATAAATAAAACTCTGTATATTCTGCCCCTGCCAATTACCTGCTTTTGATATTGTACCATAGTCATGCAAGATGTTACCACTTGAGGAAACTCAAGCAAGGATATATAAGCCCTCTGGTACTGTTTTCTTTGCAATTTACTGTGAAAAATTTCAAAATAAAAAGATTAATAAAGGGGTTGTGACCCAATAGTTCCACTCCTAGCTATACAATCATTACAAGTGAAAACCTGTGTGTAATTGCCAATAAGAACATTATTCAGCATAGTTAAAAGTGGAAACAATGTAATGCCCACCAACTGATAGATGGGTAAACACCTGTAACTATCCACACAGTGAAATACCACCAGGTAGTGAAAAGAAACAAAGCATTGATACATGCCATGACAAGGACAAAACTTGAACCTGGAAAACATGATGTTAAATGAAAGAAGTAATTCACAAAACATCATACACTGTTTGGGTCCCTTCATCTGAAATGTCCAAGTTCAGTAAGTCCATATACATAGAAAGTAGATTATTAACTAACAAAGCCTAGTGGTGGGAACGGGGGCAGCAGCCTCAGGCATGGAAAATGATTCCTAATGTGTATGGATTTCCTTCAGGGGTATTGAAATGTCCTAAAATTTGTTAGTAGTGATTGTACAACTGTGTGAGTAGAATAGAAACCACTGAGCTGCACACTTTAAATAAGAGGAGTTAAGATGTAAATCCATAGTGCAAACCAAAAAGTAACATGGAGGAGTGGGTATCCAGTGGCAAGACATGTTCCTTAAGGACACAGTGCACTGGTGCCCTGCTCTTCCATTTGGCCAGTATGCATTCAGATGTCCTCCAGAGAGCTCCAAAGACAAAGGGGTCTGCCTCCTCCAGCTTCATCTCCACCCAAGACTACGAGGATATCTTCCTGTTAAATATTACATTATGGTGGCCTTCTGTGACACATTAAATTAATCTATAACA
Organism: Talpa europaea; assembly: GCF_964194135.1. NCBI lineage: Eukaryota > Metazoa > Chordata > Mammalia > Eulipotyphla > Talpidae > Talpa > Talpa europaea. Next base: position 67,957,954 of record NC_140073.1, read on the forward strand.
CAGTAAACAAGCTTAATAATGCCTGGTATTTAAAATATATATATTAGGTTGGAGGAATTTGGGTGCATTGGTAGTGGGTGGGGTTGCGGTAACAGACTTCGAAAGTGGTATGACCATATATCTCTGAATCATATAAAATGTTGTAAACTCTTGTCACTTCATTCAAAAGATAAACTGTTAAATCAAAAAATAAAAAATAAAACACATCTGTCAGAACAGCAAAGCATAATAAAAATATATAAATATGTGAACATGCTTAACATTACCCTTCCTTGTCACCCACATCTGAATTTAGTGTGGCACATCGAGTGGAAGGAAAGCAACGGGCATCTCCACGCACTGACGGCATGAGGGCATTACTCAGATTCTACAGCAGGGATTCTAAAGTCTCTGAGTGTGATCCTCATACCAGTGACAATTGGCATCACTCTGAGCACATTCGCCATGCAAATTCATGTGCTCCACTCCAAATGAGGCTGCATAGAGGCTTGTAAAGACAGTGTTTCTGCAAACCTCCAGCTGATTCCTTTGCCAGTTAAACAACCTTTGAAAACCACATTTATTAAATAGTGCAAGTTATCAGGAGTTTTTTTTTTTTTTTACAAGTGTGCCCCATTTACTAAAAATTCAAGTTTTCAATAAGTACTGCCATGTTCCTCGTCTAAATAATGATTTCAACTTTTTCCCAGTACGCTGTCTGTCTTTATACTTTTTTTTTGTCTCCCTTTTTGTTTTGCCTGAAAATATTGTGCAACTTTTTAGGAGTCATATTCACTCTGTATCTGTGTGAATCAAAAGCAATTAATAACTATCATTAAATTAGCCTACTCTTGGTTAATAATGTCCTAATTCTACCATTTAATTTCTTTCTAGAAAGTCTTTGGAGGTTCATAGCTCTGAATTCAATCGCTGCTTTACAGAAATGTTTGCAAGTTTATTTTTTATCTCTTTTACTTACTTTCCTTGAAAGTTTCATATGAGAATTACAAAAGATGATGTATAGAAATTAACTGCTAGTGTTTCCTCACAGCAGTTATTCCATAAATGTGAGCTATCCAAGTATTTTCATTTATAAATCCCAAACAATTGAAACAAAAAATGTTTAAGTATATTTTCATAATTCTTTAGGGAATTTAACAAATATATACCATATCCCAGCCACTTGTTAGTGCTTGCGATTTGTCAATTAATAAGATACTGTCCCCTACTTTTTAATTTTGACACAGTTGAGGTTGGGTTACAGACTTCATTTATATGATGATATTTTTGGTTGTTTTTTTTTAATTTTTATTTATTTATGCACACAAGTGCTGGGTACAGGCCAGAGATGAGGGAGGGTGAGAGGATTCACCAGAGACAGAGTGGGGAACAGAACAGGCATATCCACTGAAATACACTGCTGAGGGGAGCACTGGGTGAGTCAGGAGAGGACTGCTTCACCATGTGGGTTGCTCCCTGTTCGGCCGGGGATCGAACTTGTGCTGCAGAGGCTGTGGATTGCTTCATAGTGCGGTGCTTAACCCCTTGCACCACTAGGGAGGCCCTATGATGATATTTTTTAATTTGGATCTTCAATATCTCTGCATTCTCAGATTAGCCTGGTTCACAGCAGGTATTTGACGAATGACTATTGATGAGTTGAGAAACTTATGAATGAACATGTTAGGATAACCTCTGTGGGAACCATGAGACCCACACATGTCTTCAGCAGATATAGCCTTCTAGACTCATCTCTGAAAGCTAGACCAGAACTAGATAAACTGAGGGGAGGAAAGCAGGGAGAAGTTAATTGCAAGTCCCCGAGGAAGAATCAATACCCAAGTCAGGGACACACAATTGTAGGGTAGGGTTTTTCAAAATCCTAGGCATGACACAGGCACACGTTTATGCACATTCATATTAGGGGAAAAAATGTACTCTATTGCTTATCACTTATGTCTTATGTCTGTATATCTCATGTGGGAAGAATTAGCTAAACATCAATTAAAGAGAACTAAAAAGCAGCATTTCATTCTTTGGAGAAAATGGTTTATAAACTGAATATATGGGTAATATAAGCCTTAAACATAACTGTCATTCTATTCTAAATATCCATTTCTTGCAAAAGGCCAACAGATATATGAAAAAATGTTCAACATAATTTATAATCAAGGAAATGCAAATCAAAATCACAATAAGACACCACCTTACAACAGTGAGAATGACATGTATTTTTTTACATTTTTTAAAGATTTATTTATTTATGCATACAAGAACGGGGGTACAGGCCAGAGTTGTGGGGGTTGAGAGGATTCACCAGAGACAGAGTGGGGAACAGAATAGGTGGATCTACTGAAATACACTGCTGAGGGGAGCAGCGGGAGAGCCAGGAGAGGTCTGCTGCACCATGTGGGCAGCTCCCTAGCCAGGGATCAAACTCATGCTGTGGTGGCTTGGGAATGACTCATAGGCAGCGTCTCAGCCCCTCACACCACGAGGGAGGCCCATGTATTAAAAAAATAAATAAATAAATAACAAAAACAGGCAAGAACAAATGTTGGCGAAGATGTGGAGAGAAAAAGTAACACTCCTACACTGCTAGTGAGAATGAAAACTGGTCCAACCACTATGGAAAGCTGTGTGGATGTGCCTCAAACTACTAAAAATGGGGCTTCTATATGACCCAACAATTCCACTTCTAGGGATCTACCCAAAGGAACATAAAAACATTAATTCAAAAGAATACCTGCACCCCTATGTTTATAGCAGCACTATTTACAATAGGCAAACTATGGAAACAACCCAAATGCCCAAAAATAGATGACTGGATCAAGAAGATGTGGTCCATATACACCATGGAATATTACTCAGCATTCAAAAAGATAAACACATGCCATTATCAGAAACATAGATGGAGCTGGAAGAGATTATGACCAGTGAAATAAGCCCAAAGGAAAAAGAAAAACATTGGAAGATTTCATATATAGGCGGCATATAGGGGAACCAAATAAGGGATGGGGGGGGGAACAATAATAATAAATTAAAACGCAAAATTACAGGCAACTATAAATCAGAGAAGGGAGGGGGAGGCAGAAGAAAACTGGTGAGGAAGAGCCCGAGGGACTATGGTGATTGTGCACAGGTGAATTGGGGGTGGGAATTTTACTGGAAATACACCTGAGAGGAGAAAGCATACATACAAATATGAACAATGATGTAAAATATATTTTAAAAAATCCATTTCCAGCTACATGAAAATTCAGTATGAAGCCAGGCCACCAGACACAAGTGAAAAATACCAGTGGAGGAGAAATGTATCCAACCCAAGGAGATGGCTACAGAACAGATCACTAGATTACATTGATCTACAATGGATCACTGTAATCTTTAATCACTATCTGATTCTGAACTATTCCTACTGTGTGTCAGCTACAACCCTGGAGACATCATACAGAGGATTCTTGACCCCATATAGTAACTTGCAGTTTCAGTTTTAATAGGGTTCAGAACAGAGTCCTTACTTAGGGAGCTCAGGCACCACCTTAAGCAGGAACTGGTACCCAATCCCAAACATATCTGTTCTGCACTGTCTCCCCTTCACAGAGAGAGGTTCTTGCAACTTATTCAGATACACCTAGTATGGGAAAGCAGATAGGATATTCCAAGATTTATGAAAACATCAATGTCTCTAGCAACCATGAACAAATTTCCCAGTGCTTCCAGTAGTTAGCTTTCCCAACAAGGCTGCCCCTGACCTTGGAAATCCCTCCCAAGGTTCCTGGAAGGATATATCCACCTAGTAATTTTCTAGCTTTACTCATAACCAACCTTCAGGTTATTCTGACACTTCACTCCAGAAAAGCACTTAGAATGTTATTTGGTCTTTTGCTTGGGTCTTCACACCTGAACCCATGACTGAAGGTGAAGGTGCTATTCTCCCTTCCATTCATACATAAACAAAAAACAAAGAAAAGAATCCAGCCAAACCCGAAGCCCAAGGAAGGGAACTCATAAGCCTGTGACAGGTCAGTGTCTGCTTCAGACTTGGCAGCAGTGCACCCTTGTGCTCGCAGCCTGCGATTCCTGCCATCTCACAAGGCACAAAACCCCACTAATGCAGAAAGCTTGGATGTGTGAACAGACTGGACTACAAACTGCTCCTTGAGTCACAAAGCTGAACAATAATCAGGGAGCAAAGCTCACTCATGACCTTCGCTTTGGTATTCAAATCACCATCTGGTCACTAGAGTTCCCGAATGTGGATTTCTAAGCTCTTTGTGCAGGCACAATTCCCCCACGTCCCGATTCCAGGTCTCATTTCTAATCTGCCTGTTCCTAGTTGGGTCCTCTACCGGGAGTAGGTTCTAGCAGAATTTGGAGAAATTCCCCTCTTGATTCCTGGGGGCAAACCTTGACTTCACAACTAAGCAACAATTTCCTTGAAAGTAGAGTTCACAGAGCACAGTGAAAACAGGGAGAAGTTTTTCAACCAAGGAGTATTGATTGAAAATTCTAGTTTTGCTGTTTATGATATTTTTAAGCCCAGCCTCACTATTGTTCTGAGTTTGAGCTTTCTTAAAGCATAAACAAGTGCTAATAGACCTTCAGAAGTTCTGTAGTGGGAAGGTTCCCAAAACCCGAGTGGGTGCCTGAAACCACAGGTAGTTCCAAAACCTCTATTGTTTTTTTCCTATATGCACATGCCCATGAAAAAGGTTAATTTATAAATTAGCCATAGTGAAAGAGTAGTAACTACAATGAATAATCAGCTTAAAAACCATAATCATGCAGGGACCCTCCCTGGTGGTGCAAGGGGTTAAGCACTATGTAGCTATCCGCAGCCTCTGTAGCATGAGTTGGATCCGCAGTCAGGGAGGTGACCCACATGGTGCAGCAGACCTCTCCTGTCTCGCCCGCTGCTCCCCTCAGCAGTGTATTTCAGTCAGTCTGCCTGTTCTGTTCCCTGCTTTGTCTTTAAAAAAAAAAAAAAAAAACCATGTACTGTAAAACGTTATTTGTAACTTTCATTTATAATAAGTGTAGGGGCAGGAAGACACAGTGCAGGTTTTCTAATCCAGCAGAGCAGGTAAAGGAGTCCTGGAGCCCTCAGTGGCTTTTGCAGGCTTTTATTGGGATTTACCAGGTATACTGCAGGCAGGGGTGCCGGGGGGGCCGGGAGGCTGGCAGGCCTCCCAGGCCCCAGCAAGCCTTTACTCTATCTGGGCTCTCCGGCCTTCTCTGCAATCTGTTCTTCCATTCATTCTGCTTCTCTCTGGGCTTCTGCTGGCGTCCCTGCGACACCGCCCCTAAAAGCCTAGTCTTAGCCCAGGTGAATCCCATCTACCTAGGCCCACACCCTACTCCAGGTGCCCGCCATCAGGCATGCATTCAGGACCGCAGAGTTCCGTCCTCTATTCTAATGGCGGAAGGGCAGAAAAGCCTGATACTTTTTACCTTACCCTACAATAAGTAACATTTAAAAATAATTAGTTATACCTCTTTGTCTAGCTCTCAAAATATTTCATTGTAGATATTATTTTCAGACCAAGGTGGCCCCCAAGTACCTGAAACCCTGGAAAGTAATACTGTATCTAAGGGCGGGCCTATGGTAATGAATTCACAAATACATAGTAAGTGCTCAACAACAGTTTCTGTTCCTCTTCCCCTCCAGCTCCATCAAAATCTTCCTCCACGGCTGTGCATCAAGTGTTGATTGAGAACAATCAAGCCCAGAGTAGATGCAGCTGGTACACAGGTTCTAGCTGTATTCAGGATTGATATCCAGCAAGCATCCTTCCCAGATGAGCTTCTCTGTGATTGGTAAGTGTTCTTTCTGCACCATTTGTTGTGTATTCTGAATAGCACTAGCACTCTGCAATTACTATCCTGGAACTATAAGCTACTATACTGATTTTTAGGGAAGTTCAGGAAATAAAAATAATTCTGTTCTCCAAGAGAATAATTGTAAGGCAGGACTGAACAAGGTGCAGGTTTTCTGATCCCATGCAGACCGGGTAAAAGAGCAGTCAGAGTCCTCAGTGGTTTTTGCAGGTCTTTTATTGGGGTTCACCAGGCATATGGCAGGCAGGGGTGCTGGCTGGGGGGCTGGGAGGCTGTCAGGCAATTCTTCACTCTATCTGGGCTCTCTGGTGTTCGTTCTGCTGCTTCTCGGCTTCTCTTTTTGCTTGTGCTTCGGCTTCTCCTGGCGTCCCCATGACGCCACCCTTAAAAGCACAGTCTTAGCCCAGGTGTACCCACTCCAGGTGCCCGCCATCAGGCATGCATTCAGGATCACAGGTTCCCTCATCTATCCTGATGGAGGGAGGGCAGAAAAGCCTGATATTTTACCTGACCCTACAGTCCACCCCCTCAGGGTTTTCTGCCACATAATCCACACATGCACAACTTTGTTTCTTAGCAAACACAAACAATGCAGCCATGGCCCACAAAAGCAAATACATCACAATATAACAAAATACAACAGAATGCAATTAAGTCCAGGCAGGGCCCCAACCTAGTGCAAAAGACAATTATTGGTACCAGCAAATAAGCCACCAAATCTGCTGCCGAAGGCACTGCTCATACGAGGAAGGGGAACCATTCACGGCATCTACTATAACACACCAGGAGCCGTCAGGCTTCCTGGCCTTCTCTGGCTGTAGTTTCGGCTACAAGTCACACACAGCATCCACCCCCAGGATGCACTCGCTCTGGGATTGGCAATTTTATTCTGTTGGGGGTAATCACCAACCCTCAGGGCTTCTGTCTGCAGTCGCTCCAACACTCGGCCTTCATAGCCACCAATGTGACTCGCAGACCCCTGCACTCAGGCCAACCCACTGCACAAGCACATGGGTCGGGGATCCAAACTCTACATGCGGCTTGGGCTCCACCCCAAGCCACAGTTCCCCACCCATCCCCCAAGGACGGGTTCCTCAGCTCCTCACCCTCACTCGACAATGAGCAGGGCATCACCCACAGGTGATTTTATGAGACTCACAGGGCTTCAGCATACTCAGGCTGCTTAACAGCCACTCAGGGCTTCTCAACTTAGCATCAGCACCAGATTTTGCCTTCTCAGTTGGCTTTTCTCCTCCGCCTGGCTGCTGGGCATACACTGGCTGCTTTTGGCCATCAAGGCCCACTGGCCACCCCCAGATTCCCATCTCCTGGGGTTTATAAACAAAACTGTTCCACCCCCAGGGTCCCAAAACATATCAACCTGCAAGGTCCTCTGCCTTCTGGCGGGATTGTCAGTCCAAGTTCAATTGTCAGTCCATCAGTCCAAGTCTCTTGGCCTCTCCCTGAATCAGCGCTGGCGAGCTCCAAATTGTGGTCCTCTCCTCCCCGACAATTCTGCTGCCTCAGGTGTCGTTGGCTGGTCCTCTCGGGCATCTCCTCCTCCAGGCATGGTCTTGTCCTATAGATCCTGATCCTTGTCCATCTCCTGGGTCGCCATGACACCTCCAGCGTCATCACAGGCAGTCTTTTACTCCTTAGTCCCTCCAGGTCTTCGGAGAGCTCCATACCTGTCCTGAGCTCCATGGATCATCCTGCCGACTTACACCAATTGTAAGGCAGGACTGGACAAGGTGCAGGTTTTCTAGGATCCCATGCAGACCGGGTAAAGGAGCAGTCAGAGCCCTCAGTGGTTTTTGCAGGTCTTTTATTGGGGTTCACCAGGCATATGGCAGGCAGGGGTGCTGGCTGGGGGTTTGGAGGCTGTCAGGCCTCCCAACCCCCAGCAAGTATTCACTCTGTCTGGGCTCTCTGGTGTTCGTTCTGCTGCTTCTCGGCTTCTCTTTTTGCTTGTGCTTCGGCTTCTCCTGGTGTCCCCGTGACGCCGCCCTTAAAAGCACAGTCTTAGCCCAGGTGTACCCACTCCAGGTGCCCGCCATCAGGCATGCATTCAGGATCACAGGGTTCCCTCATCTATCCTGATGGCGGGAGGGCAGAAAAGCCTGATATTTTACCTTACCCTACAATAATAAATACACGGACACATCCCCTTTACCATATAATATGACATGGTTTGTGAACAGGAAATGTACAAAGGCCCCTTTATATTTGACAAAAAGAATTGACCTAGTTTGAGTAACTAGGCAATAGTTTGATGACATTTGAACTGAGGTCTGAAGAGCTAAGTAGAGCTTCTCTAGACTGACAAGCAATCCTGTAGCCTTCTTGGCAGAGGGAACTGTGCATTGGAAGAGTCAGAGGTAGCACAGAGTAGTTTAGTGTTGCTCCACCAGAAATGGGGTAGGGAATGTGCACCATTTCCATTTGATGCTAATAAACTGCCTATATGTAAGTGACATTTTCTTTTACTTCTACTAGTTGAATAAGAGGTTGCCAAGGACCAAGAAAGAGGTAAAGCTAAGAGGTAGAACTAGTCTGAGTCCCCACACAACTGCCTAGATGAGTAATACTGCAGTATGTGATGGGAGTCAAATATATATTCAACTATATATACATATATTTTAAACTACTGAGACTTTGGGTTTATCAACTTAACCTATTGATGCTAATATACATGTTCCTTAAACATTAGCTTTTCATTAGATATGTCTGAGTGTCAAGTCTGGTAATTAACATTTCTATTTATGAATAATGCAAGTGAGTTCGTGCATTGTAAGCACTTTGCCCAAAGCCATCCAGGTTGGCAAGGGGTAAAACTAGGAATATGACATGAGTTTTTACTTCTTTCTCTCTCCTCTAAATGCTGAAAGCAAACAAAAACTCATAAAACATTTATATTGTGGTCATAAGTTTCTAAAACTGGTCTCAAATAGACAGAGTAATAAGGGCAGTCCTAGTGAAAGTTCCTTGAAGGCATGCTTGGAAACAATTACACAGTATTTATTTGTCTATATTTTACCATCATAGTTAATGATTCCAGAATCCTCTGTGCAGAGGCCATGAAGTAAAATAAATTAATATTCTGCATTTGGGGCCTCCCTGGTGGCGCAAGGGGTTAAGCACTGCACTATGAAACAATCCACAGCCTCTGCAGCACAAGTTTGCTCCCTGGCCAGCTAGGGAGCAACCCACCTGGTGCAGCAGACCTCTCCTGACTTGCCTGCTGCTCCCCTCAGCAGTGTGTTTCAGTCAGTCTGCCTGTTCTGCTCTGCACTCTGTCTCTGGTGAATCCTCTCACCCCCACACCTTTGGGCCTTTACCCCAGCTCTTGTATGCATAAACAAATCTTTAAAAAATATTTTGCATTTGTACACCACAAATAATGTGTCTTCTTGTATGAATTGGTGAATGCCTATTTTTTTTAAGCTGTGAAAAAAACACTTTACAATGAGAAATGTGGTCTCATAATGTGCAGTCCACATGACACTTGACAGGAAGAGATTAAGAAAACTTCCCTGAGCTACTTACAATTAGTGAAAGGGTATTTAATTTTCTGACCCAGGGCCTTTCATGTTGATGCAACACGGGGTGTCCATTCCAACCAGATTAAACGCGAAACACATTGTAAATGTTCCTGCTATTGATGCTTACAAGTTCCTTCTCATCATCACAGTGTTCACTGAATAATCATCATCATAAAACAATATGACCACAAAAGAGGAAACTGAGACACAAATCTCTGGGGTAGAGGTGAGTTTGAAGATTCAGCCCCAAAATGCTGTCCTTAACAATGAGTTTATGTAGCCCTGTGTTTCTAGAAACATTGTCATCAGTAATTGATAATAAGAGTAGACCATCAGGAGACATAGAGATGTGTTGGGGGGCATCTGTGAAGTGAACCTCTGGGAGCTTGAAAGAGATCTTTACATTAGATACTAGAACATGAAGGGAAGATGGATATGAGGTGGGGGAGCAGGACAAGCTGGAAACCTTCAGCATGTGTTGGAGCCCAGGAAGATGTACTGAAACCTTGATCTTTCTTGTTGTTTCTGATAGTGGTGTGAGTATCCTGCAAAATCTGGGAACCTTCATCATTGACCTAAATACACACACCTGGTCCAAGGTCAGATTAAACAGGATCTAGAGGAACATGAAATCTTGCAAGTCCAGCCACAGCCATTGAGGGGAGACATCAATGTCAGCAAAGTGAATGCAAATATATATAATGGCTGTTGAATCCCTTCTACCTTTCAAACCCCCATGAGTATCCTTCTTATGGTAATTCTAAGTAGAAATACATAGGAAGGAAAATTCCAGGGAATATAATTCAGCCTAATTCCATATATTATAAAGCCACCAATCTTTGCAAAACAAAGATAATTTAATTAGAACAGACTAAAATACATTATTTAACTGCAACTTCTCAATACCACTATCTCTTTTCCTGCCCTTCCCATTGTGACACTTTTCATGCCAGGGAAAATTGTAGAAACCCTGGAAGTTTTCAAGATCCAGTTAGACTACTAAAATTTGTATGGAACCACACTAGGTTTGAAGACCAAAGACTTTCTTTTATTATTTTTTATTTTTATTAATTTATGGAAAACTGGGATGTAGGCCAGAGGTATGAGGGGAGGGGGCATAGAGGTGAGAGGATTCACCAGACACAGAATAGGGAGCAGAACAGGCAGATCTACTGAAATGTACTGCCAAGGGGAGCAGTGGGTGAGACAGGAGAGGTCTGCTGCACCATATGTGGGTTATCTCCTTGCCCAGGGATCGAACTCAGGGTGCAGTGGTGATAGTGTGATAAAACTGAGGCTTAACCCCTCAGCCACCAGGCAGGCCCAATAACCAAAGAATGTCTGAGAAAGAACAAAACAGGAGCTATAACACTGCCTGATTATACAATACATAAAGATATAGTCATCAAAACAGTATGGTAATGGCATAAATCCAATATATCACTGGAACAAAATCAAGAGTCCAGAAACAAACCCAAGTATATATGGCCAATTAAGATTTGGCCAGGTTGTCAAGAATACTCAATGGAGAAAGAATAGTCTTTTTACTAAATGGTGTTAGGAAAATAGGATAGTCATATGTAAAGAATGAAACTAGATACTTTTCTTACATCACTCACAAAAATTAACACAGAATGGATTAACAATTAAAACATTTTCTGTATAGCAAAAGTAAACATAAATAATATAAAAAGACAACCTACAAAATGGGAAAATATAATTGCAAACTATGTATCTGATACGGGAATAAAGTCAAAACAGAAAAAGAACTCAATTTAATAGTAAAATAAATAATAAAACCAGAAGTAACCCACTTTTTAATGAGCAAAAGATCTGAATAGATATTTTTCTAGAAAATAATATTTATAAAAGATATCTGAAAAGATATTCAACATCACTCATCATTGGAAAAAAGGAAATTAATATCATAGTAGGATAGTGTTCATATCTGCTAGAATGGCTATGGTCAGAAAGTCAAGAAATAGCAAGTCTTGACAGGATGTGAAGAAAAGGGAATTTATACACTCTTGGTGGGGAAGTAAATTGGTGCAGTCACTTTGGAAAACAATATGGAGGATCCACATATGTTTTTTTTCTTTTTGGTTTTCTTTTATGGATCCAGCAATTCAGTTTCTGGTAATATATCCATGGGAAATGAAAACACTAATTCAGAAAGACATCTGTATCTCCATGTTCATAGCAGCACCACTTTCAACGGCTAAGACATGAGATAGACAACGTAAGTGTCCACAGAAGGATGAATGGATAAAGAAAGAACTTGTGACCAGTCCCTTATCAGTAGTATTATTTGCAAAAATGTTCTCCCAATCAGTGGAGATGTCTTTGTTTTGGTTGATGTCTCTTTAGTGGTACAGAAGCTTATTAGTTTGATGTAGTCCCAGCTGTTCATCTTTTCCTTCACTTTCTTTGCTTTGGGGGATGCGTATTTAAATATGTTACTGAGTTTTATGCTATGTAATGTTTTGCCTATATGTTCTTCTATATATTTTATAAGAGACTGATCACAAAGATCTACAAAGAGCTGACACGACTCAACAAAAACAAAGCAAACAATCCAGTCAAAAAGTGGGCAGAAGAGCAAAAAGACACTTCTCCAAAGAGGAAATGCAAATGGCCAAAAGGGATAATAAAAGATGTTCAATAATTAGGGAAATGCAAATCAAAACCACAATAAGATACCACCTTATACCACTGAGAATGGCATGTATTAAAAAAAAAAAAAAACAGACAACAACAAATGTTGGAGAAAAAGGAGTCTCCCCTACACTGCCAGGGGGAATGCAAACTGGCCCAAGCATGATGGAAAGCTGTGTGGAGGTTCTGCAAGCTACTGAAAAAGGAGCTTCCATATGAGCCAGCAATTCCACTCCTAGGAATTTACCCAAGGAACACAAAAACTTTAATTCAAAAGAGCACCTGCACCCCTATGTTTATTACAGCACTATTTATAATAGGCAAACTATGGAAACAACCCAAATGCCCAAAAATAGATGACTGGATCAAGAAGATGTGGTGTGTATGTATATATATATATATATATATATATATATATATATATACATACATTCATATATATATATATGAAATAAGCCAGCAAGTAAAAGAAAAAAATCAGATGATTTCATTTATAGGAGGAATGTAGGGGAAACAAATAAGGGATCAGGAAAAAAATAATTATACTAAATTTAAAAACTATTAACATGCAACTATAAATCAGAAACATTCTGCAGGGGAGGAGAGGGACAGGGATCAAAACAGATTGGGAAGAGCAAGGGACTGTGGTGATATATCCTAGGTGAATTGGTGGTGGGAATTCTATGAGGACTACACCTGAGGAGAAAGCATTCATTGTACAAAAAGGAAGAAGAATGTATTTTATATATATATATATATACATATATATTCATATATAGAGATATAGGTATATGAAGGAAGGAAGGAAAGAAAGAACTTGTGAGATACTTATGCAACTGAATAACATTCAGCCATGGCGAATAAGCAAATCCTATAAACGTCCAGAATATGCTGTGTGATCTCACTTATATGCAGTCCTAATCAAACAAATTCACAGAAAAGGGGGCAGACTTGTGGTTAACATGGAAGGAGGGTGGGGTAAGGACAGACTGGACGAATGTGGTCAAAAGATACAAAATACAATCCTAAGATAACTATGTCCAGGGGTATAATATACAACAGTGATGGCTATAGCTAACACTGATGTAGGAGACATAGAAATGTTAAGGTAGTAAATCCTAAGTAAATTCTCACCACAAGGAGAATTACTTTTTTCTTCTTTCTGTTCTTTTTAATTCGATCTACAAGAGGTGATGGATGTTAGCTGAACTTCATGTGACTATCATTTCACAGTATATGCTAATAACTCTATCGCACTGCATTCCTGAAATATAGACAGTGATGTATGAGAGCTATTTTTCAATAAAAATGGGAAATCCAAAAGATCCAGTTAAAAAGACATGCTGCAGATATATATTAGTTTAGATAAGTGATTATAAACACAGTCTTTGAAGTCACTCACATGCGCAGTAACTGCTGGTGAGTGTGTTTTAGGAGTATCTTGCCTGCATACTCCTGTTGTCCTTAGGGAAATTCATGCAGCATCATAACCCCATGAAGGGTCAGAGGTCAACTCTCAGTAGAAATGTTCCCTGCAGTACAGCCTGTATGTATTGGAGGAGAAGCCAGGATTCAATTGTACGCAGCCAGAAGCTGGTCTGGGAAATTCCTCTAAACCTTACCTCCAATGGATGAAACTTGACAGAACTCTCCAAATTTTAATCGTATTTGGAAAAGTTTATGTGGCATGGGGTGGTCACAGAGGGTGGGAGGATCAATGTTTAAAGCATATAGAGTTTCAGTCCTACCATACAAAAGCATTCTGCAGATAGACGGTAGCTATGGTAACACAGCATGAAATGCTTAATATCAATAAACTATACACTTAAAAATGGCTAAGAGGGTAAATTTGAAATTATGTGTATTTCACCAGAGACACAGTAGGGAGCAGAACAGGCAGATCTGCTGAAATACACTGCTGGGGGGAGCAGCGGGTGAGATAGGAGAGGTCTGCTGTGCCAGGTGGGTTAGCTTCCTGGCCAGGGATGGAACTCATGTCATCACCATGATAGTGCTGAGACTTAACCTCTAGACCACCAGGGAGGCCCCATGGAATAATTCTAAAGATAAAATGGGACAATAGGATAAGGCATGTCAATTGAATCATCTATTAAAGGTCTGATAAATTGTGTCTTTATCTAGGGAAGAAACAAAATGAAGGGAGGGAAAAATAAATAAGCAGAAGCTATAAGTGGGATATTGGAAATATCCTGGAAGAATTCTCTAAGATTCTCAGAGTCTGGGGTGGTTTCTAGAAGGAGGCGTGGACTTGACTGCAAAAGAAATCATTTTCCTGTATCTATTGTTATTTTTATAAAAATATATTTTAAAATATATTTTAAAGAATTTACTTTCTTTGACATTTGATTTTCCCTTTGCCAGACATCTTGAGTTAAAAAAACCTGATACAGGGCCTCCCCTGGTGGCGCAGCAGTTGAGCACTGGGCTGCGAAGCTGCCCACTGCCTCTGCAGCGCCGGTTCAATCCCCGGCGCTGGGCAAGGGTCCCATGGCGCAACAGACCTCTCCTGCTGTGTCTGCTGCTCCCCTCAGCAGTGTATTTCATCAGTCTGCCTGTTCTGCTCCCTGCTCGGGCTCTGTTGAATTCTCTCGCCCTCTGGTGCTTCTGACTGTATGCAGTGCTTGTATAAATAAATAAATCTTTAAAAAAAAAAAAAAAAACCCTGATACAGAGCAATTATACATGGATACCTTGACTAGGCAATTCTGCCTGACTCTTAGAGTCAAATGCTGGTTCCCAGTGTTTCCTAAAGAGGCCATTCCCTGTTGGCACATGCTGCCAACTAACAAAAGACAGTCACAGAAGCCTCTGATCCACAGCAAACAAGCTCACTCTACATGGCATGGAACTCTGACATTGAAAACTTCACCAGAGCAACATCAATTTATAGCCTTTCCAGATCACTTGCAACTCAGTCTTTCAAGATTCATTTTAAAACAAATTTAAAAGCACAGTGAGATTTCACCATCTGTTTTAATAAGTAATTTAAAAACCAACTCTAAATTCCTGCCTCTCTGCCCATAAAAGAGCCCCAGTTTAAGAATGGGCCAACTTTTTGAACCCAAAAATAGGTTCCCCGCAGTCCAAGGTATACAGCCACATGACTGTTACTTTGCCGATGATGACCTCTGGTATAATGGGGATAGTCTTTCTCTTCCTGGAGATCCATTATGTGCACACAACAGAATCTCCCGTTCCTCCCTATCTGGCTGGGACCTCTACACACACCTTCCCACATTTTTTCCTATTGAGCTTGCATTTTTGGACATCAGCATGCTTTTTGTGCCTGACCTGCTAGTTCTTTGGATTTGAGAGACTGGCTCTTGACTGGTTATTACCTGTGAGCTTGTCCTTTTTGTTCAGTTTTAGCTTCCTGAAAACTGATATCTGAAGTTACCCAATTTTTGCACAAACTCTCAAACACTTTTTCTCAGTCACTGCAGCCTGAACTCTGCCTAACCTTTACCAATATTCCACAAAGTCCTTAATGAGATTGTTTTATGTTGTCATGCTAGAAAATTGAAAATGAAAGAGCTTTGATTTCTTAGAGGAATCACATAAGGGAGTCTGTGCAGTCACTTTTATTCTTTATCTTCTAATTAGAGGATTGGACTTTTTTAAGCAGAAAGAATGAGACTAGAGAAGACTATTACAAAGACAGTATTTCAACCTTCACTTTTCTCCCCACTTTCACTTTTATTCCCACCTAAGCATGATTTTAATTTACAATTAAGAAACCTGAAATGATCTCTAATAGAAAGTAAAAAGAGCCATGTGTTCAGAAAAGAATTCTGAGGAAACGGGAAAGTATAAAAGAGGACATTCTTGTTCCAAATCACCAGTGATGTCCAGCCTGGCCACTCGCTGCCTTTCCATGAACGCTTAAAATCAACCTGAGCTCCTTACTGGGCCCCATGCAATTGCCCCCCCATGCTCCTTCCTGTCATCACCATCAACATTTCTGATTCTTTATAGAGTCTTTTTGGAACAGACATTCCTTCTGACACCAATGACTCTGCTTCCCCAAGTTTGCCTTACTTGGGCAAACACCTGCAGACTCCAAAATCTTGCTTCTCCTCTCTCTCTGTGTAAAGTTGTTTCCATTTTGGTGTGTCCTCCACTGTTCTCAACTATAGAATCCTATCTATTCCACCAAAGAATCAAGTGTTTCTTTGTAAATCACTCCATCTGCATAGAGTTTGTCCTCTAACTTTCTTAAAAGCAGAATATACATACATATAAATAGTATAATATACATATACATACATATATATCTACATATAGATACAAAGATAGATAATTGGCACAGATACATATGTGATAATGATACAGACACGCATGTGATACAAACTCAGAGACCTAGATACAGATACAGCTTGCCTCCTTGTTAGCATCATGAACATTTAAATGTAACTATTATGTATATTGAAGGCTGGAAGGAAGAGGACCAAATATTCACAGAGCTCTCCTATCATTTGTGAAGTGCCAGGAGGCCTTTAAATAATGTTATTTTTATTTTCTCAAGAAATAATTATCAAGCTGGCAAAAATTCAAACTTTTGACAACACTCTTTGTTAGCAAGTTTGTGGGGAATCTGGCACCTCGAGCATTGCTGGTGGGAGTGAAAATGGTCTCAATGCCTGTGAAGTCAGTTCGGCAGTACATAGCAAGATCACATCTATCCTTTGACCTAGAAATCCCTCTTTGGGGAATTTAACCTACAGATATACTAACAAGTACGTGAAATGGCATATGTTCAAGTTTATTCATTGTGGCTTTATTTGTATGGAATTAGAAAAAGATCTTTAAAAAAAAATCTATCAATACAGGCCTTACAAAATGAAACAATACAACTGAATTCCAAAACACTGCAAAATGAATGATGAAACTCTTTATGAGCTGGTATGAAAAGACAAGCTCTTAGATCATTATTTGAAAGCAAAAAGAAGCCACACAATATATAATAATATATAATATATGATTGTATTTGCTTGTGTCACAATAAGGAAACTCAGAACATACAAGTTACCTATTATAACCTGGGGACAGATCTAGCCATCTAGAAGACAGAAATGGAAATCAGAGTTTCATTGCATGTCTTTTTATACGGATTGATTTGTAATCCCGTGAACATATTGCTATTTACATTTTAAATTTAAAATTCAAGCTTTGTATGTGTTTAAAAGTCATGTTCTTGAAATCTATGGAGAGAATTCCAGTTCAGAAAAGACCACTTAGACTTGTCTCTAGTTTTCCTTACTAATTACAACTATCACCTTGAAAATAATTTAAAAACATAACGAATGTGAACTATGCAATGTGGAAAGAAAAAGGTGACATATTTTGCAACTTGAGAACTAAAGAGTTAATGTAGTAACTGTTCATACACGGTCTCCTCCTGACCCAAGCTGGCAGGCCAAGGCCAGCATTTGCTGACCCTAACCTAGAATCGAAGTCAGTGCAAGCTGTTTTATCCTCCTGACATTCCTACGTCAGTGAACCGGGAAGGACTACTTCTGACAATAACCAGAACTTGCAAGCCCAGTAAGGAGATTTCATTGAGAGCTCCATTGCCAAAAAGTAACCATGGAGGCAAGCATCCCCCAAGAGGCAACTGGAAGGCAGGCAGCACCACTAGGACAGATTTTACCACAAAGAAGCAGCGGGCATGAAAAAACTTGTTTGTTCCATTGAGAAAAACAAACTAGTAAATATAATCGAATAATACTCATTAAGGACTAATGTAATAATCTGGATGAATCTTCAGGGAATTATGCTTAGAGAAAAAAAGGTCACTTTTTTTTATTGAGGTAACATTGATTTACAACATTGTATATGATTTAGAGATACAGGATCACATCCCTCAGTTTGTTACTACAACACACCCACCTCCAAAGCAACTGCAGTCCACCACAATTGATTAGGCCCCCTCCACACTTTGCTCTCCCCCCTCTCCTTCCTTTAGGTAACCTCAATTTTTTTTAAAGATTTATTTACTTATTAATGCAAGAGCTGGGGTACAGGCCAGATATAGCGGGAGGGTGAGAGGATTCACCAGAGACAGAGTGGGGAACAGAACAGGCAGACTGACGAAATACACTGCTGAGGGGAACAGCGGGCAAGACAGGAGAGGTCTGCCTCGCCATGTGGGACCCTTCCCTGCCGGCAGGGATCAAACAGAGGCTGCGGACAGCTTCACAGTACAGCGCTCAACCGCCTGCACAACCAGGGGAGGCCCTCAATTCTAAATCATATTTGTAGGGTACATTTTTTAACCTTTTGGTTTGTCTATATTCTATATATAAGGAAAACTATATGATATTTGTCTTTCTTTCTCCTTCTGACATATTTCACTTAGCATAACCCCTCCCCCATGTTCCTTGCATGTTTTTCTAAATGGCAAGAGTCTATCTTCTTTGTCGCTATGTACTATTTCATTGTTTGTGTTTGTGTGTGAATGTGTACACTTGTCTATTGTAAATAATCCTGCATTAAACATAGGAGTGTAGATATTCCTTCAAATTAGTGTTTCTATTTTCTTCAAGTAGGTAACTAAGAGTAGAATTTTTGGGTCATCTGGTAGGTCTACTTTGAATATTTTGAGAAACTGCCATAGTATTTTCCATAAGAGCTGGACAAGTCTATATTCCATCCAACAGTTTTTTCTAAGTCTAAGAAAAAAAACAATGTTTATATAACCTTTTCTCTTCCAGAGGTTCTCACCTGCCACTAGCCTGTTCTATTATAAAGTTCAAGAGAAATCTCACCTTTGAATGATGATTGAAATGAATGCCTAACTTAATTTCAAGTTACATTAACTCTTTAGTTCTCAACACAAGATTGTGTTTATATCTTGTGATTTCAAGGGATAATAAAAATGAATATAATCTAAGAGAAAAAGGAAAACCCTGAGTCGTACCCAAGGAAGCAGCCAAAAACAAGAGAAATTATGTTCATTCAATAAAATTTAAACAAGGGGAAAAGACAAATATACAGTTGTGCTTTGATTAAATTCATTAGCACATACTTAGCATCTTACTCAAAACAACAATACAGATAATATTGTGACTACTGTTATCATTAAGTTGCTACACAAACTTAAATGATATGAGTTGTATGCAGACAAGTTGTACCATGTTAAGCAGAAGTATGACAGGTTAGGCAGAAGTGTAACTAATTATAGCTGAAGAAGATGAATATAAGTGCCATGTTGACAAATGTGCAGACTGTAATGATCAGTTGCATGTGTCAACTTAGACTATGGATCCCAGTTATTCAATCAAATGCTAATCCTGATAATTCAGTAAAGATATTTTGAGATATGGGGGCTTCTCTGGTGGCATAGGGGTTAAGTCTCAGCACTATCAAGCTATCTACCATTGCTGCAGCCTGAATTCAATCCCCAGGCAGGGGTCTAACCCACATGGCACAGCAGACCACTCCTGTCTCGCATGCTGCTCCCCTCAGCAGTGTATTTCAGTCAATCTGCCTGTTCCCCACTCTGTCTCTGGTGAATCCTCTTACAGCCCCCACCTCCCACCTCTAGCCTACATGCCAGTTCTTGTCTGCATAAATAGATAAAAATGAATCTTTAAAAAAAAAAGATATTTGGAGATATGATTCAAGCCCATGAACAATTGACTTTAAATCACAGATTGTCCTTAAAAATCTAGGTGAGCCTACTTCAATTGATTGAAAGCAGAGCTGAGACTTCCCTGAAAAAGAAATTGCACCTGGGCACTGCAGTTTCAGCTCAAGCCCTTGATTTCCAGTCTGTTCTTCCTGATTGCCTGTGCTGCAGACCTCAGACTTACACAGGCAGCTTCCACCATCACATAAGCTAATATTTTGTAATAAAAATCTTAATCTATATCTCTTCATGGTTCTGTCCTCTGCTTAAACTCTTCCTGACTAGTAACTATTTTATCATCATTATTCCATTATAAGAACTCCAATTTATGTATGTTAGTCTCTGCTTAGACTAATTTCAGACATTTTAGTTTCTTCCTGGACTCTTGACCCTCCCCCACTTTGTCTGGCTTGCAGATCACACTTTTGTGGTCAGGTTATAGCTCACTTCCAGAATAACTGAGCCTCTCCTCTCTCATGTCTCATGTCCTCCTCCGACACTGGTGCCTATATTAGACTTTTATCTATATTTATTATTTGACCATGAAAAATATTGTATTATTTTATGAATAAATAACAAAGATTCTACCTCCTTCATTCTTGCTAATGTTTAAGTCTTTTAGAATAGAAACCAGATCTCCAATCACTCACGTTACTCACTGTTGGACCCAGAATATGGACAGACTGATACATGCCTGACATAAACATGTATTACAAGGTAGATTTACCTTAAAACAGAAGAGATTATAATAGTTGGTGATAAATTAAATTTTAACGTAGGTACCCATACTAAGTATACAATTATGTTCAGTGATATGAGAATCAATTGTAATTATTATATTGGATGATGATAAATATGCTATATTTTAATTAATAAAAGAAGAAACCATTTCTTGCCCTGATTATTTCCTAAGTATACTCCCTCAATCCAGTGATTTCAGGAAATATGAATTTGGTGTTTTTCTTCAGAGATGGTTTCTATTTCTGAGTTAAAATGATTTCAGGGACCTCCCTGGTGGCACAAGGGGTTAAGCACCATACTATGAAGCAATCCACAGTCTCTGCAGCATGAGTTCGATCCCCAGCCGGCCAGGGAGCAACCTACTTGGTGGAGTAGACCTCTCCTGGCTCACCTGCTGCTCCCCTCAGCAGTGTATTTCACTTGATCTGCCTGTTCTACTGCCCATTCTGTCTCTGGTGAATCCTCTCACCCCCTGCATCTCTGGCCTGTACCCCAGTTCTTGTATGCATAAATAAATAAATCTTTAAAAAATAAAAATAAGATGATTTCAGAATTAAACAAATATAGCACTATGGAATCCACCAACACCATACTTCATTCCAGGTAACTGATATATGATAGTGGGGGGAGAAAATGATAGTGAGTATATTATTCGTAATATTTCTCAAAACTCTGCAAGGAAGATTTACTGATCAGATGATACATAGCAAATTCACTGAGAACACAAGAATTACCAGGGAAAGTCAGAAGAAGGTAGAGTTCAGCTTCTAACAGAAACAAACCTTCTAGCCACCAAAGAAACACAGTAATAGCAATGATCAATTTTTAGACTGTTGACTTGCGAAAGGATACAGATAACATATTTGTACTCAAAGGTCCCTTCCAAACAGAAATCAGTTTTGACTACTATCTGAAAGTTTTGCACAGGCCAGAAAATATAAAGTTTAGATTGTCAATAAAGAAAGTAAATTAACACTGTATCTAGTGGTCTAAGAGCGATCTCTCATTTAATCAGCAAAAATCCTGAGGCATTAGATAGTATTATCCTAATATTTAGAGATGATAAAAATAAGTATCAGAAAAGTTGAGTAGTTGTTCCAAGTCATTCAGTTGGTAATTACTAGGACCTAATGTTATAGAGCAACCCCAATGTAAAACGGGTTGCCTGACTGTGGGTCCTCACCCAGGCACTTAAAGGGGACTTATTAATGCTAAACTGCAGACACATACAAAAGGTTGATAAAAGGTTTATTGACAAGGGAAGGGGGAACGGGGAAATGAATAACTCAGGAAGAAAAAGAGGAAGATAAGTTCGTAAATGCGTCCTACACCTTCCGCTCACCTGGAATCCCAATGACCCGCCGAGCTGGCGAAAAACCTAATACACCACATGGCCAAGAGGGCAAGTTAAACACCCCTGGCCACATGGCCAGTCCAATACTCAAACTGAGAGCCTTGCTACTTAGCTCTGCCTCAGGTCCTCACAAACTTCCCTTTGGGGATCATGGGATTTGTAGTTCCCAGTGTCTTGATGGAGTGGGGCTGGAGTCCACAAAGCCTGTATGGAGTTTGCTCAGCACATCCTTTCCCCCAAACACTACCTGGAATTGAGCCCAATGCTGCCTAATTTTCAAACACAATTCCTCTTTCATGCTTCTTTATAAAAGATAAATGAATAAAAACACACATTTGTTTTCTACTTGTTTTGACAATCCCCAGGTGATGCCAATGGACCAGACTCTCAAGTAGAAACTAGAGATCACAGTTCCTTCCTCAGAGGACCTGTGAATTCCAGGGAGCCCCCGTCTGCACATGTTACATGAGTTATTCCATCAAAGGCCTATTTAGACAACAGGCAACACTGAAATCAAATGTTAGCAGATGGATTCAGTCACTTTCTCTTCAGCCATCAAGACAGCAGGATCAGGAAGATGGGAGCTGAAGAATGATTGCCAAGGTCTTCATCATCCCATTAACCGCCAGCAGGAAATCTGTGCTGCCCACAACCGACTGTGACAACTACTCCACTGACAAACTAATAAACTCAGTTACATGTCCTGCTATGACGATGGATGGGCTTATTTCCTTTTATGTTTTCTACATATATTTACTTATCCAAATGTTCTATTTATGTTAGTATCTTAAAAATGAACACCATGACTTTGCCAGCTGAAGGATGATTTGCAAGCCAGTTTGAGAGCCAACAGGGGAACTTGATGTGGGGATCTTCCAAAAATATGCTGTGAATTCTAAGCAGGGGTGTCAATTCTTTTGTCAAATTAGAAATAGGAAGTTTCTCTTCATAAAAGCCAAAGAGAAAGCCTATAAGAAGCTGTGGGGTATCAGATGACTTACTGTCTTTACCCTTCTCTCAAAGGATGGCATACAAGTACACTTCAAGAAAGTGCCAGAAAGTTGGAAGTTAGAAGTCTGTTGTCTCAACACCTACGCTCCATGTGCATTAAGGCAGACCTGGCGCTAGTATTTGGGGCTCATATGAAAAGCCAGGCCTCCCTGGTGGCCGGGTGTTAAGTCTCAGCGCTATCACTGCCGTGGCCTGAGTTTGACCCCCAGCCAGGGAGGTGACCCACATGGCACAGCAGCCCTCTCCTTTCTCACCCACTGCTCCCCTCAGCAGTGTAGTTCAGTTAATCCACCTGTTCTGCTCCCCACTCTGTCTTTGATGAATCCTCTCACCAACCCCTCTAGTCCCACACCTATTGCCTACATGCCAGTTCTTCTACGCAAAAAATAAATAAAATTAAAAGAAGAAAAAGGAAAGCCAAAGTGCCTGACCTCGGGAAACTCAAATTAATGCCAAAGAAAATTCAAAAGATCAATTATTGCAAGCATTTTGTGTACTTGGAGTGCCGAGGCAGAATAGAAGATTGTAAAGCAAGTCAAAAAGAATAATTCAAGGCAAAAATAACTTCAAGGACAAAACAATGGAATGATAAAAAGGATAAGACATGCTTAAGGAATGAAAAGTCTGAGAGCTACTGTAACATATATACCTTATGGGGCCATGACTGAAAACTTATTTGTGATTTAGGAGGTCTCCAAATAATGAAGAACCACATTTAATGAGCTGAAAAGCACAGATTTTATCATTAAGATAATGGAGAGCCACTGAAGGATCTGAAGCCCAGCAGTCACATAGTCAGAGCTTCTTCTAGAAAATAAGTGACAAAAACTAAGTTTACAATAATCCTAGAATTTCACTAACAACAACTTATCTCACCAAGGACATGATACGGCTGATGAACTTCAGACCATCCGCTTTCAGACATACTCAGGTGTTGTAACTGAATGTCCTTGGCCTTTCATTCTAAACTACTGGGAGTCTTGTGTCCTTCCTCTGAATCTTTGCGTGCTCCCTTACCAACATTGCGGCAGGAAAAAAAAATAAATGATGTAAATATATAAGAAGTAGATATATATAATGAAGTGTTATCGTCATGCTTGTCAAAGGGATTTCATGCACACTGATTCTTGAATTTATCCCAGTAGCAAGAAGGGAAAATTTTTATTATTTTTCTAGGCATATTGCACAAACATAGCTCAAATTGGTGAAGTATTTTGCCATAGGCCACAGTGCCACTGTTAGAGACTTTTAATGGGTGAAGATATATTTTATGAATTTTATATCTTAACTAGTCAAAATATTTTTGCGAAATTCAAACTGAGCACACTGGGGATTCCATTATATTATGACTTATATTATATTAATTATATTATTCCATAATGACTGTTCAGATAGTCAAGTCTCACTCTATTATATAAAATAAAATTGAAAAACTATATTCACAATTACATTGTTCATTTACATTGAATATTACTCATCATTCCTTGAGCTGATTCATTCCAAATGAAAATCACAGTAGTTCAACTCCACCAAGTGCTTCAAGGGCAAGATGCAGAGCTTTAAATGTCTGTGATTTATATTTTAACTAGTTACCAAATACCCTTATGTTTTTTTTAACTAATTTTATTTGTAAATGATATTTGAGGTAGCACTATGAAAAAGCACTCAATGTTTTCTAAGCCATTGACAAGAGATTATGATCTATGCAAATATTATTCTGAACTAGAACATCTCAAAATGACTAAGATAATTAAGAGGAACTATACACTATGATTGCAACATACCATACTGAATCAACATACTCATTTTAAGTCATACTGTTGGAGCAAATCAAAATAATATTTCCTAGGGATCATGCATATTCCTTGTATAAACCACACATTACTCAAGAGGAATAAGGATTACAAGAAGTAAGTGACTTGCCTAAGGTCATTTGTGACAGAGATAGAGCTGACTCAGACTTCCTGAGGCTTAGCCTGGCCTTCTGTCAGTGACTCTGTACTTCTCAGTTCTTCTACTTATGGAATATCCAAATATCTACACTGTAAACCATCATGTTCCTAAAGTCAAAAGATTTGGTAGCCTAGGGAATTATTGAACATCTTTGTTGTCAAAAATATTCTTGAACACTCATAATTTTAAATATGTAATAGATGACATTAAACAAAAAAAATGCCAAATCCCAAATACTATGCTCTGTGTTTTCTGTTTCTTATCTCAAATGAACACAATAACTCTTAAATTAGCTATTATTAATTTAGAGACCAAGCAACCAAAGCTGGCAACAAGTTAAGTAGTTTGTCCAAAACCAGAGAGCTATAAATATAACTGAAATCTGTTTGCAACCAAAGCTGAGACACAGATGGAGAATGTGTCTTCAAATATGAAGTTGAATATGTCTGTATCCAACCTAGATCATTTCTCACTCATGGGTCATACCAGAAGTTTGCATTTCTATGGAAGTTAGTCTTCTGTGCATCAAAATACATTAGAAATAAATGCTCATTGTTCCTGATAGGTGTTCAAAGTAAATGTCAAGGGTTCGCCAAAGGCAGGCAATATCAACAATTAAATTATCTCCAGTTAATGATTTCCATTCATATTTTGGGTTCTTTGGTTGCTTCTAAAGATTTGGAATAAAACCAAAACTTGTGATTACGTATCTTGCTTTTCCCTTTGTCAATCCAGCATAAGAATTTGAAGTTAGCTTTACTGTAGCCTCAGTTAATAAACAGAAGAGGAGGTGGAGGGAGAGATGAAGAAAAGGAGGAAGGAAGGAGCAAGTAGCACAAATGAACATGTAGGAAAATGACTCTGAGAAACTCCTCAATCACTGAGATGCATTCAAAACGTCAAAAAGCAATCCAAGGTGAATACATAACCATCATTTCTCTCCTTCTGTTAAGAAGTATTGGGCCTCCCGGTGGCGCAGCGGTTGAGTGCTGGGTTGCAAAGCTGCCCGCAGCCTCTGCAGCGCCAGTTCGATTCCCGGCTGCTCCCCGGCCACCAGAGGAGGGTCCCACATGGTGCGCAGACCTCTCCTGCCGCCCGCTGCTCCCCTCAGCAGTGTACCTCGGTCCTTCTGCCTGCTCTGCTCCCCGCTCTGGCTCTGGTGAATTCTCTCACCCTCCTGCGCTTCTGACTGTACCCAGTGCTTGTATAAATAAATAAATAAATAAATCTTAAAAAAAAAAAAAAAAAAGTCTTCTCACATTTAAAAAAAAAAAAAGAAGTATTTATAACAGTTTTGGTTTTCAATCCTACAGTGGTCCATAAAATATTTAACAGTGCTTTTCTTTCATTTAGAGATGTCAAATTGTGAAGAGGAAGTGCTTTCTCGCCTTCTAGAACTGAGTTCAAATCTCATATCCACCAGCTATGTGGCTTCAGATATTTTGGCCATAAAAGTGCAGTTACACTTAATGGTCCTCTACTATGTGACAGTAGGTGCTATATATAGAAAGAGAAATGCATGGAAAAATGCTGCTTGGGATGGAAAATAAGAACCACACACTCAATTTATTATTTATTTATTTATTTATTTGTTTATTTATTTATTTATTTATTTATTTATTTGGTGGGACCCTCGCTGGTGGCCGGGGATCAAACTGGTGCTGCAGAGGCTGCGGGGCAGCCTCGCAACCCAGCACTCAACCGCTGCGCCACCAGGGGAGGCCCCAAACACTCAATTTTAACATAGTGGGAGAAGTTTTATGTGGGTGGAACCTAAAGGAACAGACATGAGTTATATGTGGGAAAAGTTATCCAGGCAAAGAAAGTAGAAGTTTTTCTGGTCAAGATATTACTATGTGTGAAAGCCCTGTTGTCTGAAGGATTGCCAGAGACAGACCTAAGAATGTGAGGAGGTCTCAGGAAATAAGATGACATATATAAATCGCAGAGTATCAGGACATGGTAGTTGAGGGGACACATCTTCATTCCTTTTCTCTTAGGCTACTGTCTTGGTGAAAACCAAATACTCAGAATGTTCATCCTTATTTCAAGGTCCTTCCTTTGATTCTCACCCTTGAAAAATACCCTAATAAAAGTCTTCTCTGCTTAACTAATTCTGGCCCTTTAAGATCACTGTCCCATCTGGCTCAGCCTGTTCTGATCTCTAGTCACAGAGTAGCAGATACTTTGCAGTCAGTTTGTCAGTTTTATACAATTACACAAAATCATTACACAATGCTTTGCCTTTCTTTTTTATCAATGGATGCAAAGATATTGGTCTTTTCTCCTAGAGGAGAGTAAAATCATCTCAGTAGAAGGTAATGGTTTTGAATTACCTACATCCTGACAATGACTGTGAGAATCATGGTTTAACAAATTTTCTTGGAACAGGAAATTCCAATATATCCCAATACTACCATAGTCATAGGGTCCCTGTAGAAAAATGGTTTCTTCCTTTACCTAAACTTCCTTCAACTACTTTTTCAAACATTTATCCTGTCATTCAACAATTACCAACCATTACAATTGAGACAGGGCAAGCTAGGGTTATTAGGCAGTTTTAGGGACAGTGCAGGAGGTGACCTCTGAAGAATTTAGGGAGGCTTCAGAGATAAGGACAATCAAGGGAATGTAACCAATTCCACTGGGAAAAACAAACATCCTAGGACCAGGACAATATTGTTAAGGATGATCCCGGTTTTCTTCAGGTGATAAGATAAAGCAATAAGCATAACATATTGGGAAAGGAAAAAACTGTTAGATAAGGAATGTGAACTTCCCCCACTTAATACCCTCTGGGAGTTAGCCAATCAGGAAGAGAGACTGAAATTTTAACATAATGAGAGAAAGTATATATTCCAAAAGTAATATCCAGTACTGGCTCATCTCGCCCGCTCCCAGGTACCTTATACCTGGGAATCTTTCTTCTTTTTCTCTTTTCTTCCTAAATAAAACTCTTCTTTCAAAGACAAAATTTGTCTCTCTCTGCTTACTTACTCCAAAAAGTCTGTGAATTCCTTTCTAAGGTTTCGCGAGACAAGAACTTGTGGTAAAGCGGCAGCAGTTGTTACACACGCCGGCATCACAATGAAGCAATCTGATCTATAAAGACCTTGGATACTTCTGTTTATAATCTATTCTCACAATGTTCCTTTCCTGTCTGGTAAATTAATACTTTTTCTTAATATTTCCTTTTGTTTTTGGGCCTCCCCTGGTGACGCAGTGGTTCAGCGCTGGGCTGCCAGGCTGCCCGCAGCCTCTGCAGCGTGGTTCATTTCCTGGCCACCAGCGAGGGTCCCACCAAAAAAAAAAAAAAAAAAATTCCTTTTGTTTTTGTACTTTCATCAATCCTTCTTAGTTGTATCTCAGTTGCATCTCTTCTTGAGTTGTTTAAATGTTTTATTTTCTAGCCTTCATCCTTGGTCAAACACACATCATTGGCTTCAACTACTCAAGAAGTCTCAACAACTGTTTACCCAATGAATCTGATTTGCTGTCTGGACTTCACTCCAGGGATTTCCAGCTTTGCACAGTAGGCATCTCTCAAGTAAATACTGTGCCCCAAATTGAAATGTTGACAGCATCCACAGCAGTCACCTCTTCCGTCTACAAGTTCTCTGTAAAAATCATAGCTCATGTGGAATAGGAACTTTGCATTTGCCCGTGCGCCAAACTAAATACCTTACAAGGATTATTTCATTTAATTCTCATTCTGTGACCATGGATATTTGTGATTATTAGCCCTGTGTCACTAAAAAGGAAGGAAGTTAAAGCATATTGAGCTCACATAAATTGCCCCGGGTAATATATCTTGTAAGTTGAGGGCCTGGACTTGACACTAGGCTGTCAGGCCCAGACACACTTAGTCACTACATTCTTCAATCATAAAGTCTTTTAAGCTAAAAAGCTAAAAGCCCTACTTCTCTCTGCTGTATTTGATTTGTCTTCAAGACTACTTGATCTAATTTTAGATATGCCTTTCAAGCTATGTCCCTTCTTTCTAACTTGTTCTGACTCTCATTATTTGCTACCCACACAATTGCAAACAGCATCTAGTATCTCTCCCTTGCACCATGTCTTCCAACATCAGTATATGCTCAAAACCATTAGTTTCGTTTCCAATAGGAAACCAATAAACACAAAAAGCAAACAATGACAAAATAAATATTAGCAAGTCAATTCCCAGCATTACAATGAAAAGTATAAATGGTGTTGGCAGGTACATGTTCAACAGAGAAGCAACTTCTTTCTCAGTTTATCACCATCTTCTACTCTTGCATTTCTTTTCTAATCCGCTTATACTATTTCACCTTTGATTCTTGCTATGCAACATCTCTCCTCATTTTTTTACTGCTTGTTTGTTTCAGGTTTCTCTGCCTTTGCTCATGTTGCTTGTTCTTCCTTCCTCTTGATCTTGTTCTTTCTCACCCTTAAAGTCTCCAGTTAAAGTTTGAATTATTCTGAAATCTTTCTAACCTCTCCCAGGAAATGACAGTGTTCTTGCCCTTGTTATCTGACATTACTCTGTGCATATCTCAGTTATCTCCTTGTTTATATTGCAAACAGCTCATATCTGCTGTGTTGCAGGGAGCTGACAGGGGTGGGCACTCTGTTCTTCTGGAGCTTTACCTGATGGCATACTGAATCATCTTTTCTGCATAGCTGTCTGTTTCATGAATTAAATGATAGGACTTAATTTCACAAATTCCTTGCAAACAGCAAAAAATTTAAAAAAAAATAGAGCCCCTTCCCTATAAGAATTGATACTCTCAGTGGGGAAGTTAATATGACTGTGGTTACTGTCAATAGATGAAGCAGGATATGCATTCAACATTTCTTCACTGTTTATTTTCTTCTTTAGGTGTCTATTTGCAGCTGGGAACATCTACTGATGACATCTGGGGTTATGCATTGAGATAAATTACCTTTAAATCTTGAAAGTTACTACAGAAAGATATTAGGATATGAGCTGACTTGAGTGAAGAGATAAGAGTGATGTTTTAACATACACCTCTGATGACCAGTATCTCTTACCCTCTCCAGTCTTTCATTCTAGGCACAAAATGTCACACAGTTAGAGAACCACATACCTATTGCTAAATATCAAAACTGTTAGCCCTCTTTGATGACTAGTGTAGAGTTTGATAGCTACACAACTTGACATGCTCCCAATCAATACCTGGCTACTGACCATCCAATGGGAGAAGCACTATATCAGAATTGGGAAAAAAGAAAGCTGACATCCTCTTGCCAAGCTGAAAAGTGATCTAAAAGGCATTATTAGGATGTCAGAGAGTCTACAATGAAAAGGGATTAGAAGAAGCTGAGAAATGGTGAAGAGAACCTGAAAGGGACCATGTAAATGTCATCAGACATAGATATTGGGAAGATGAGAGACAGTCCTATTTAATAGGAGGCATACAGCAGATGACAATTACTTGTATAACTTACTGTGTCTACTCAATGTGAGAGTAATCATCAAAATGCATAGTTACTGATATCAGATCTGTTTCAAAAAGGACTTATGTGATAAAGTTTGGTGGAGACAATTTTTTTGCCTATTATAAAAGTCATATTTAAAAAAGGGGTTTTATTCATCTGGAACTCACAATGAGAGACAATAATAACTTCCATTCAAATATGCAAATGCTTCAGTAAAAATATATGCCAAATGTTTATAGTAAATAATTCTGGAAAGGTGAGATAAGATCTCAGAAAATAGTGGTCAGAGTACAAACTGTAACAAAGAATTAAAAAAGCAATTTGAAAATATGAATTAAAAACTTTAAAATTGGGGGCCTCCCCGGTGGCGCAGCGGTTGAGCGCTGGGTTGGGAAGCTGCCCGCGGCCTCTGGAGTGTCGGTTCGATCCCCGGCTGCTCCCCGGCCACCGGAGGAGGGTCCCACATGGCGCGCGGACCTCTCCTGCCGCCCGCTGCTCCCCTCGGCAGTGTACTTCGGTCCTTCTGCCTGCTCTGCTTCCCGCTCTGGCTCTGGTGAATTCTCTCGCCCTCCCGCGCTTCTGACTGTACCCAGTGCTTGTGTGAATGAATAAATAAATCTTCAAATCCTTTAAAAAAAAAAAAAACCACCTAACTGGGGAGTTTTTGAAAAAAAAAAAAAAAACTTTAAAATTGGGGGCCTCCCTGGAGGCACAAGGGGTTAAGTCTCAGATCTATGAAGCTATCAGCAGCCACTGCAGCCTGAGTTCCATCCCTATCCCCAGCCAGGGAGATAACCCACATGGCACAGCAGACCTCTCCTGTCTCACCTGCTGCTCTCCTTAGGAGTGTATTTCAGTCAGTCTGCCTGTTCTGCTCCCCACTCTGTCTCTGGTGAATCCTCTCACCTGCCCCGCTGCACCTCTGGCGTATACCACAACTTGTGTATGCATAAATAGATAAATCTTTAAAAATATATATAAATAGGCCTTCCCGGTAGCGCAGCGGGCTGAGTGGCGTGCTGTGAAGCTGTCTGCAGCCTCTGCAGTGCGGGTTTGATTTCCGGCCAGCCAGAGAGATACCCACATGGTGCAGCAAACCTCTCCTGTCTCGCCTGCTGCTCCCTTCAGCAGTGTCTTCAGTGCGTCTGCCTGTTCTGCTCCCTGCTCTGTCTCTGGTGACTCCTTTCACCCTCCCGCACCTCTGGCTTATACCCCAATTCTTGTATAAATAAACAAATCATTAAAAATATATACATACATAAATAAATAAAAACCTTAAAATTACTCATAATCTTTGACTCAATAATGCAAATTCCAAAACTATTTCAAGAAAACGGTATAAAATGGGGTTACAATAAGTATTATTTGGAAATAACACAGGATGCCTCCTCTCAATAAAGGAAAATAAATTAATATAATCAAATAAAAACTAAAAACCACTAAACAGACTATCAGTTAGGTAGTCATAAAGTGGTATTTATAGATACTGAAACAGCACGTGAAAAGCTTTGGTTATCATGAGAAATGAGTTGGGATTCACCGTAGTGGAACATGTTTTATAGGAATCCCACTTAGGTTTCAAGAATGAATCGACCTATTCATTTTCCCTTACTTGAGTAAGTCAGATGTCTACATTATCCCAAAACATCACATAAACATTCCCCCCATCATGTCTTTGTTCTTGTCAGTCTTTATTTTTAATAGCTTTCCTTATCCCTTATGTATATTCCAATTTTAGCTGTCCTCCAAGTCCTAACTTGTTCTACTTCTTTCCATGATGTTTTCCCGATTATTCTAGAACACAAAAGCCTTCTCATCATCACTAATTTATATAAAGAGATTTGCAGAGATTTTACTTGTTGGAGAAAGGAAATGAGATACAGGATTTATAATTCCCCCCATTTAAATCCTAGCTCTATTGTTTACTAACTGGGTGATCTCAAGGAAGTTACATCACCTCCCTAGGAGTCAATATTTTCATCTATAATAATGCAATAAAAATATTATTCACTTTATCGCTGACCTCTTCATTATATTCCTACTACCAAAGCCTTTTCTTTTTACTCTTAACTTAGATTCATAATAAGGTGTACATGGTAAACTAGGACCAAATTGTACCCTGAGTACATAGAAGTTTCACTCCTATTGTATAATTTTCTAAATCCGTTCATTGTATAAAACCAATAACCATGGTAACTATCTCTAGTGGTCTAAAGGCATTGAATGTTAGTTGGTTTGCTTGGACTGGACAGAAACTATAAATGTTGTTTTACCTTCAGTTTCTACTCTAGAGAATAGGAAACAATGCAGAGAGGAAAATTGCTAATCAAAACAATTTGCGGTGATGATAAACAGTGTCCAGTGGCAGCTTAGGGAATAAGTGCAGCTCTCGTATTTCCTCCTCATACAGGGAGGTGGCCGTTGACTGAATAGGGACTGCCAACACTCATCACCTACTTCCTGAAGAGGTGGTTTTAAACAAAGTGTGCTTGAAAAGCCACCCAACTTATACACACTGGTTCTTTATATGTCATCAGATAAGGAGGAAAGAAAAAACAGAAATGGCATGGCAATTTATCTACTCTCAATAGCAACCTGCTTTATCTAAAAATGTTAAATATTCTCATTTTGCCATTCTTTAAAGAGTCTGTCACATCTTGTCCCTCACACAGACCCCACTCTTTTCTCCAAAGCCTAGACAGAGTTAATTCTGGGTCCTATTGGTTCACATTACTAGGAATACCAACAATGAAAAACAAAAATAGCCCTGGAAAGTTTGAAAACAGGGCCTCTCTGGTGGCCTAGGGGTTAAGTCTCAGGGCTATCACCTCAATCACCACTATGGCCTGAGATCCTCTCCCTTGCCTGCTTCCCTCAGCAGTATAATTCAGTAAATCTGCCTGTTCTGCTCCCCACTCGGTCTCTGGTGAATCCTCTCACCCCCTGCACCTCTGACCTACACCCCAGTTCTTCTATGCAAAAATAAATAAATATTGAGAAGACAAAACACTAAGAGAATACTTAAGAAATAACCAGTTTTAGATATTATTTTATAAGTCTTATAATTCTGAAGGTCTTCATGTATTGTTCTTATTGTGGATGACTGCTTCAAGAAAATATGCTTCACCAAACCTCAGAAATTGCCATTTCCACAAGAGCAGGATTGTGAACTTGCTTATTTTGTTTTCACCTGAGGGGATCCTGTATACCAACTCCTGGATTTTGGCAGCTTTCATGTCTGATGGCCCCTGTGCAGGCACACACTTGTCAAAAGCATAAAAGCATGGCTTGACACATATTTCACCCAGTTGGAGGAGAGGGCTTGCTTAGAGGAAGGACAGATTCTGGAATTGCACAGACATCCAAGGTGTGTTTGCCAAACCTCACAGCCACCCAAGTGTCTCTGATTTGTCTGGCTGGGTGCCCAGGAGGGAAAAGGAGTTTGGCAATTCTGCAGCCAACAGTGGAAACGCTGAAAGATTTCACAGAAAGGAGAATGGGAAGAGTGTTTTTTAAAAATGGTGTTTTTAAGACTTGGTAAGGTGAGTCTCCTGTTCATCAGCTTTGATAGTGTTCCTTTAAAAATCAGCAACTCACCTCCATTGATTTTCAAGTTCACACTTTCTTAAAAGCTGCAAATCTATTTTTAGCCTGATGGATAGAGACAATTAAACGAGAAGAACATCCAGAGAGATGAAGCCTTCAAAATATTGTTAAATTGCTTTAGAAGAAAGTAAAAAGTTTTAAAAGTTATAGGAATGGTGTAATGTGATTTGGCCAAAATTTGGGTAGCTCTGGCTTAAATCTTCCTCAGGGTTCTTTTATCTCACTATTAAATCAACGATTATTCTGTTTGCCTCTGGGAGAGCATTGCTTTAACACTCTGGACAGTCATATATGCCCTACAACGTTCTGTAAAAGTATCTGTTCTTCTTGGCTATTTAGGGATAATATGTATAGTGGAACCTTAAAACCTTGGAACCTTAAAACCATGTAATTTTAGCCTTAAAATTTTAGCCTTAAAAGGTCCCATGAAAATTCATTAGTTTGTTCTCAGAGGATCAGAGAGCAACTCTGAGACCATTCTAGAAAACCCTAGAATGATAAAATTATGTGTTTATTCTAGTTAAGAACTAGGTAAAATTTAAATTTGATCTCTCTCTGTCTAGTTTTTCTTCACCATTTCAAATTTTTAAAATAGAGAATTTTAAATAAGATATTTCATTATAAAACCAGACATTGTTATCAGTTTCCTTAGATAACTAACAATAACACTGTCATTCCATAAAACCCATTGGAATCTGTCTTCTCCAATTTGATCAGATTTCATTGTGGGGGTCATAGCTGCATGCTATATTCAAGGCATAGAAATGGTCATGCAGTGGCTGAGAGGTCTTCAGGGAAAAAGGCATCAGAGTGTGATTCCAGCCCATTTGGCGATGATCATTTCCTTTCTGCATCCCTGAGTACCATCCTAATAATGGCAGGAACTAAAGAAAAACTGAAGAGATGTGTCCTGTGGAACAGTCTCACTATAGCCCACAGGAAGCTCCACCCATGACTTGGCTCTTACCTCTTTCTAGAAGCTTCTTTTCTGAGTACCCCTCTACTTTCTAGTCAATTTCAAATTTTCCATTTCCTATAAAATCTCCCATAACTATAGAGAACGACTTCAGATAATGTCTTTCTCAATTATATTTATAGTTCATTTCACACTGGTTGGCATACAGTTCTCTAAATGGCAAAACTCTACTTTGTTGTATGTTTTTGTTGATGATCTTGACAAGACTATGAAATTATAAAATTCAGAATTCATGTTATCTAGTTATTTGTTATTCCTCACCCCTTGTTCTTTGTGCACTTTAGCTTGCCTCTTATCATTCCTCCTCACTGTCAACACTGTTCAACCATGTGAAGATGCTTTTAGAATCATTTTCTTTCTCTTTTTGTTCACACTATATTCATGCCACAAGATCGGCTCCAGACTTCTGTTTGAAGCTTACCGTGTGTTGACATGCAGTCATCGGTACTTATCACCGATTTGCTCATTGTTTTGCTGCTGACCCCCTGGTAAAGTGCTCTTCCTCCCCTTTTGAAGTTAGGTGTGCCCATGTGACTTCATTGGCCATAGGACATGAGTGCAAGTAATGCTTGTCACTTCCAGGAAGTAACTTTTAAAAGCCAGCACCCTGTTCACTGTGCTGCCTCTCTTACATTGCTAGTGCTCTTCATGGCAGAGGGTTTCCTGCCAGCATCCTTGAAAGAGGACAATATGCAAGAATATGTGACACAGGCATGACATACTGCTTGTTACTGAGGTTGCTAAGTTATCAGGTTGTTTATTACAGCAGCGCCACTTAGCCCATTTAAACAAGTAAGTTGACTTGATAGTTGTCCTTGGGCCTCCCTGGTGGCCTAGGAGTGAAGTCTCAGTGTTATCATAACAACAGCCGGAGTTCAATCCCCAGCCAGGCAGCTACCCCACATAGCACAGCAGACCTCTCCTGTCTCACCTGCTGTTCCCCTCAGCAGTGTGTTTCAGTAAATATGCCTATTCTGCTCCCCTCCTTGTCTCTGGTGAATCCTCTCACCTCCCCCCACCTCTGGCTTACACACCAGTTCTTCTACATGCAAAAATAAATAATTAAAGAAATAGCTGTCCTTTGTGTGCCTACCACATCTTGCCTTGCCATCACCTTGGCACATATCCCATTTCCTGTCTGTCTTCCTGGTAGACCGTAATCTCCATGAGGATGTGACTTGTGCCCATGTATCCTCCATGCTCACCACAGAGTGTAGCATATAGCATCCTCTCAAGAGACACATGTTGAATGAACGAATGTACTCAGCCTCATGATGAATACAGCCTGAAGTAAACATTGCTATTCTTGGATTTGTGTCCCATCCCACGGTAGCTAATCACGAATGTACTCACAGTTGTGACAGGTGGCACCAGTGTATCCTGTGTCACTGCAGTTACAGTAGAAGGTAGTCCAGGACTGGGAACAGCTTCCCCCATGTTCACAGTAGTTTGGCAAACACCTAATGGGACATAAAGTAAAAACAAACATAATAAACCAAATCAGTTGAAATAAAGGACAAAATAATGTTATATTTGACTGTATGGGTTAAAGTGGAATTAGTCTGCTATAGTGCTGTACCTAAGTCAGACTTGAATGATATCAAAATCACACAAAGGCTTCAACCGAAGGGCCAGTTCCTCCCACCACGACTAGACAATGAAAGGCTCGGAGCTGACTTAGGTGTCCGTTAAACATTTGCACATGGAACAACATTTTCATTGGCTAAAATCTAATTTGAGGTAGTCAAAGTATCTAAGGTAGTCAAAATATCTCCTTTACCATAGAACAAAATACACAAAGGTTATGTAGATTTACATTTTGGAAAGGTTTTGTGTTTTTAAAGGAAAGAGGGAAGGAGGAGATAATTGAGGAGACTTCCTCAGACTGCTCTTTCAGGTGACAGCTGGGAATCTATTTTAAGCTACAATGAAATTTGAAAAGATGCTACCTGATCATTTAACATGCCATAACATTTTTAAACTGCCAATGCCACCCTTCAAATGAGGCCATTATTTGTATGAAGAAAGCATTAAGACTAGTCTGAATATTTTCACCATACATGTTAAAAACTCTCTGAAGCATTCAAATGATTTGACCCAGAAATCTCACTCAGGTTGCTATATTTAAGGAAGCATTTCAAAATATGAAAACTACTCAGGCTAGTTATCTTTTACAGTGACATTATCCACAATGGTGACTCCATGTCAGTGTCCAAAAGAGGAAAATTCCTGAGGAAAGTTGCAGTATATAAAATTAATGGGCTATCAAAAAACTAATACAAAGACCTTTAACAAATAAGATAATAACAGATTGGCACGAGATTAAGTTAAAATTCAAAGCATGGCCATAACGAAATACAACTAATGCTTTATATTTTAAAAATGATAGGAAGGGCCTCCCTAGTGGCGCAGGCAGTTAAGCGCCACACTGTGAAGCTGTCCGCAGCCTCTGCAGCGCTGGTTCGATTCCAGGTGGCCTTGGAGATACCCACATGGCATGGCAGACCTCTCCTGTCTCACCCGCTGCTCCCCTCAGCAGTGTACTTCGGTCCTTCTGCCTGCTCTGCTCCCCGCTCTGGCTCTGGTGAATTCGCTCACCCTCCCACGCTTCTGACTGTACCCAGTGCTTGCATGTATAAATAAATAAATAAATCTTTAAAAAAATAAATAAATCTTTAAAAAATAAATAAATAAAAATTATAGGAAAAAAAAATATTGTTTAAGCAAACAGGAGTGAAGGGGATATTTGTTCCTTCTGGGCCAGGAAATGGCCTTTAGGGTCACATATATCTGCATCCCATACCCAGATCAGCTATTTACTACCTGGATTCTTGAGCAATGCCTCCTCTTCTCTTAGACAGGACTTAAAATCTCTGCACCACAGGCATTGTTGCTACTCAGAGATAACCTGGCAAGTGCTCCATATTTGTAGTGAATAAAATTAAGAACAAAAGCAATGATAAATCCTGGGATTCTAGAAAACAATCTTGACAGGGAAAAAGAATTCCATGAATTTAAAAGGGAGGAGGGTGTAAGCGATGAAGTCATAAGTGCTATAATACAATAAAAGGGTTCAATGTGGAGCTGCAGAGAAAGTGAGCAAAAGTAAGATGATTGTCCCTAAATGTCTTATAAAGGTAGAAGCCCCTCCAGCAACGATTATTTCAAAGCCCAGAAACTAATATTCCTGCATATGTTCAGATGTATTATTAGAAATTTTCTGCTCAGCACAGCAAACACACAATTGTGCTGACAGAGCTTACGTTTAAAGAAGCCTTTCTGGTGCTCCGCGGCATCAAACTATGGCTTTAACAAAGGAAATTTTTAAAAGGAAGGTGATTTGCTATTTTCAAAAAATGGAACCATTCGATGAAGAAATAAAAAATGTGGTCCCTTCCCCACTCCAAATTCTACCATTTTCCTGATCCTCCCTTCACAGCTCCTAATCTTGGTAGAAAGGAAAAGAAACAGGTTTATCACTCAGGTGAACCCTGCCCCCCACTAATCCTGAGCTGTGGGGAAGTTACAGAAGCTTGGGACCTCGGTGTCCTCATCTATAAGATCTAAGCAGGGACCTTTTTCTCTGCTGTGTCTGAGGGAGAGCAGGTGCAGCCGATGCCATGCCCTCCTGCCCACTTCCTTTTTTATTTTGTATCCCAGCTTCTGAACACCATTTCCCCATCAATTTCTCTTTTTCCAATGTTTTCCCTCTGCAGATGCCAAGTTCTTACATGACCTCTCTATATTCCCATTCCATCCATTCCATCCCATCCTACTTTCCCGCACACCTTACACACTCAGAAACACACACAAACACACATACAAACACACACATTCTATGACTGACAAAAATGGTAGTATCAGTCCATTCCCTCCTCCAACAAAATGTTTGTGGCTTCAAGGATGGAAAGCTGAACAAAGTCAGGTGACTCATCTTGTAGCTATTTTTGGTTTGGGCACCAAGAAAGGTCAGATTTTTGATGGCTGAAGACAGAAAACTCAGAAAATCTCTGTGGCCAGGTTTTCAGCCATGAGGAAAAAAGTTCATCTACATTGCAAAAGAGAGGCCAAAAAGAATAAATAAAATGCTGAGCTATGACATGTGATGGAAAAAATGATTTGGAGTGAGTCTTGACATTTTTGTGTTGCTGGTTCCTCTTGTTCTCAAATTTGGCTACAATTTTGAACTTCCTAAGGGCTGTTATTTTATTAAGTTCTGTAAGATCATCCAAAATCTCTCCAGGAAGCCTTTTATTTCACTCACTTGAGTTGGGATTTTACTGTCAACTAGCAGAATCCCAACCTTTTGCAAAATCGCATTATAAAATATAGAACAAAATAAAAACATATTTTCCCTTATAATCTACACTTTAAAATATTTTAGAACTCAATCTGGCGAAGTCAGGCATGTAGGAGGATCTTGGAAAAAGTTATAAGAAATATCTGGGCACTTTGAAAATATTTTTAGTAAGTCTTACACAGTCCTTATATGCAGTATTTAATAGACTCAATTTACCAAGAAGACATAAGCTAAAAATTCATGTGTTTATGGTCACTCAAAAAACACAAGGATGCAGGGCCTCCCCTGGTGGTGCAGGCGGTTGAGCGCAGCGCTGTGAAGCTGCCCACAGCCTTTGCAGGGCCGGTTCAATCCCCGGCCACCTGCGAGGGTCCCAGATGACGCACAGACCTCTCCTGCCACCCGCTGCTCCCCTCAGCAGTGTATTTTGTCAGCCTGCCTGTTCTGTTTCCTGCTCTGTCTCTGGTGGATCCTCTCACCCTCCTGAACATCTGGCCTGTACCCCAATTCTTGTATAAATAAATAAATCTTAAAAAAAAAACAAAAACAAAAAAAACACAAGGATGCAGTTCTGGGTAAGTAAAAATCAAATATTCCTACAAGAAGAAAAAAAATGAATGAATGCTCATAGGGTTACCGTGGAGCTTAGTTTATTTGTTCAACATACCTGTAATTAGAAAAACTCATCTATAAATTAGACATTCAATACAAAAGAGGAGCCGTCCCAACGTGCTTACTTAAGGAGGATGCTTGTATGAGCACGATTTACGTATTCTTTAATCAGTTCACTTTAACTGGTGTTTTATTTCTTTTTTTTCTCTACTTGGCATAAACTGAACAATGAAGACAGGAACTAAGAAAGAGAATAATAGAAAAGTGTACAAGTAAAAGAATCCATTAAATAGGAAGGTAGATGTGATCATAGGTGTGAGGTCATTAATTCAAATTGTTAGGAGATAATCACTCTGAAACCCTATTTTCTAAGATCCTAACTCTGTTGCACAGATAGCTGGATTTGGTTGGATGATGAATTTTGGCACATAAAGATTAACACAGAAAGCTTTCAGCAGGAACACATCAGTGTTCTTCAAAATCTCAAGAACTCAAATGAGTTAGCACAGTGATGTTTGCCAGCCAAGACGCAGAAGGTGGTGTAGAATCGTTGGCAGGTGTTTGCCTCTGTAATAAGCAGTGTGCGTGGTCTGAATCCAGAGATGAAACAAAGGGCTGGAGGAAAGGCATTGAAGAGTTAGGAACGGAAGGAGAAAAGCAAACTAAGTAATGGAGACATAGCCATATAGCAGCCTTGTCAGATAATTTACATTTTTGCCCCCAAATCCGAACTTACTACAAAAGAGAAGGATCATTGCTAGTTAAGGCTGTGGGCAACCCTGGTCAGAGTGAAGTGAGAAGAGTCATCCAGAGTCACATCCAATCTGTAAAGGTGTTTGGTTTTAGCTTGTTGTTTGGTGATGTGTTGGGTTGTTCACAAACTAAGTTGAAATGTCTCTCTTTAAAGGCTGAGGCATAGCTAGGGAGACAGGCCAAGAAGGGGCTTTTAAAGGAAAGGATTTTACAGGATGTTGCGGGATTGAGTCACTAGAGGCAGAAATGTCTGGGAATTTAAGTTAAGTCCAGTGTCAAGCATCCCAGGAAGCCTTTTTTCTACAAAACCCACTTTCTCCAATGACTTACAGAAGAAGTAAAACACCCCTGTAGTTTTGCTTCAGACAAGATCAGAAAGTTATTTTCCCAACTCAACTTCTAACTGGGGCCAGGACTTTCCAACTGGCTGAGACGTGGGAAAAGTGTTAGGGAAACAGTGAGATACAAGATAGTTCTGGAAAATGCAGTCCATCGGTTTGTACTTCAGATTTCACAGAGGAAATATCAATCTTTGGCTTCTCAAACAAAAAGGAGATTAGTGAGCGGTATTTCATAGCAAGTCTCATGACTTCACATGCCTGCAACATCCAAGTTTATACTTTGAATTTCCTCTCTCCTGATTCAAGAATCCTAAGTTTGCCTGCTTGACAATTCACTAGAATATCAGTTATTTCAAACCTTATATATCCACTCCTAAATTCTGATCTCCTCCCTCCATCTGCTCCACCCACATCCTTTACTCTCAGAAGATAGCAAGTATTTAGGTGCCGCTGTGTATCAATATACACCGAAAGTGGAAGGCCTTCTTCAACCCTCACTGCACACCTCTGAGCTATGAGCAAATCCCTCCAATTCTGTCCTGCATCCAACCACTTCTTCTTTTTGCTAGTTAAGGCTGTGGACAACCCAGGTTAGTGGGAAGACTCATCCAGAGTGGTCCATGGACTTCATCAGTGGTCACATCCAATCTGTAAAGGACTAGAGGCAGGAATGTCTGGGAATTTCAGTACCTCTAACCTGAACAACAGCAATTATCAGCTATCTGGTTTCCCATATTAAACTATTATCCTTCTGTCAATTCCCAACACAGGAGCCAGAGAGATCCTTTTAATACCTAAGGCGGGTCATACTGAAACCCTCCAAGTCTTCCTACTTTATACAAGGTGAAAGCAACACAAAATGACCTACTAGTTCTTACTGATCTGAAACCCCATTAATTCTCTAAACTCACCCCTATACTTCTCCCAGTCTTGTTGACCTCCTCATCCCCAATGAACACAAGGGATGTTCCTTTGCTTGGGTCTTTGCCTTAACATTCCTTTCACCCAGAATGTTTCCCCCCTGATATCCACATAGCCCACTCCTCACCTCCTTATCTTTGCTCAAATGGCACCTTCTCAAGGAGGCAAATTGCTATAGGGCTATTTAAAATTGCAACTCTCTTTCACACTGTTCTTCTAACCCCCTTTGCTACCCTGTCCCCAAAGTCCCCATCCTTAGCACTTGTTACACTTCTAACACATTATATTCTCAGCTTATAAATTAATCTTATGATTTGTTTCCTGTATCCCTAGCATATAAACTTCAAAGGTGTTGGTGGGTTATCTGTCTTGTTCACTGAGTACCCAATGTACTAAGAAGGTAGGCACTCAATAAGTCATTGCTGACTGAATGAACAAACATCACATTTCTGGGTGCAACAATCAACTCACACTGCCCTCCTTTAGCTGATCAAGGTTACCCACAGTCTACCTGGCATTCACACATTTGCTGTGAACTGCATGCTACTGAACAGCACAGTAAGAGCTGAGTGGGGAAGAGAGGAGGTAAGAGAGCTTCAGGTTTTTTGTTAAATGGAGAATAAATAGTGAGAGCAGAGAGTCTTCTGTGCTGTCACAGGCATGGAGCACTTCAGAGAGGGGGAGATGGGAAGGGGGAGATGAAGAGGGAAGATTGGCCTGAAAAGGAGTTCCCTTTAATGGCCTTTTAAGGATGCAAATGGCTGATGGGATTCCTTTGGCTGACCTGTGGCTACTGGGCCATTTTGGTGGGCTGAAACAACTTTCTCTTCCAAGCATTTACACAGATGAATTGTCTCTACTTTGGTTATAAGCAGAACTTTTTGAAAGACGCAACTCAGAGCTCATCTGAGCAATCATTTGGCATTTCTGGTAAAGTACTAATTTTTATATAATTAACAGTGACATATTTCAATCCCTCTTTACTATCAATTGTATGACATCCTTAAAATAAATGTGTAAGAAGATTGCCCCAGTCCTTGCCCTAATGTTTTTTTTTTTTTTCATAATGACAGAGACTTTTCTACCTTTTCTTAGTCTACAAGAATTAAAGAGAGTGCTTCTTTGTTTATACTATCTATGTCAATAGTATTACTTTATATTATTTAATGTAAAAGTAAGCAGTTTTTCATAGAAAAATCTTGTAAGTTATTATTGCAACCCCGACAAAGTCATTTAACCTATCCAAAACTTGATGACATATTATTTAAAATAAATTCAAGACATAAAATCCAACAAATTTAGAAACAGATGGAAGTCCACCAAAATCTAATAAGCAAAATGGGACGTATATTCACGGTACATCCGTATATTCATGGTACATCCTTGTTCTGGAAG
The DNA here is from genome assembly GCF_964194135.1 of Talpa europaea. NCBI lineage: Eukaryota > Metazoa > Chordata > Mammalia > Eulipotyphla > Talpidae > Talpa > Talpa europaea. Next base: position 68,001,027 of record NC_140073.1, read on the forward strand.
GAGGGATATGGGCTTCCTGGCCAGCCCACACAGCTGTCAGGGAGGCCTCCACAGAGCATCCACACTGGGGCTGGGCAGGGTGCTTGAGCAGCATTACAGTGGGGATCCTCCCAAATCTTCCTCTGTCCCAGCGCAAGTGCCTTCTTCAGGCTGACATTTTTAATCTCAGAATTTTCTAAATTCAGTATAAAAAGTATTAGATAATCAAAAGTTCCATATTAATATTTTTGGCTAAGAAGAGCTGTGGTATTGAAATTGAAAAAAGCCAGAAACTTCTATAGAATATGCATCTCGCTGGGAAAACACTAGTATGTTAACTTTGGAAAATACGCACAAGTGTTCTTATAGTGAATTTAAATAAGATTAAGACCCAATGCTGCTATGAACCTCAGGAAGAATCTTTTTTTTTTTTTGGGGGGGGGGGTTTCAGGGAGGGGATAGTTCAGTCTAACAAGGAATCTGTAATAATAGTTTGTTGCAAATAGAGCTCCCTGCCAAGAATGGATCTTTGAATTCACCTAAGATAGGTGTTTTTTCTTTTGTAGGAAGATTATAATAAAACTGTGAAAGTAATTTTTTAATCATCCTTTGGCATTTACAATTTTAAGGGAATTTGATCTTTTGAGTCAAATTTTCAGAACTCCAATAAGGTTTAACTTTAAAATTCCTCATTAGTAGAAATTAAGTTCACCAAAGTTAAATGCTCATTTTTCTGGAATAGTTAAGTTTTCTAAATATTTGCTACATCCTCATTTTTAATGCAGTAAACTGAAGTACTTGGAAAGTAAACATGTTGTAAAAGTGATTTAAAACACTTGAAGTGATTTAAGAAAGAAATCCATAAATGGGAGTAAGCATTATTAAAAGGTCTATAGACCAGATTGCTAATACTTGTTAGAGTTATCAGTGGAATATGATTTTGTTAGTTGAATTTTAAAATAAAAAGGGAAACTTTAAAAATATGGGATTTGAATTTCTAATTTAAGCAGTTTAATATCTTTCTTTGAAACCAAAAGTGAACCTTCCGAAACATCTATCTCATAGCACGGTAAGGGACTCCTGATTCAGATCTCACCTCCACCTTCCACACCCATGTCCCCAGGGCACCCTGTCTCCCATCATGTTCTGCACCCTGAACCTCACCCTGGCAGTGACTTCATTGGTTGAAACTGAAGCACCGATTTTGTCCCTTGTTTTCCTGTTTCTGTGAGTTTCTTTGTCACCTTGGATATAATCTGGTGAAAATAGCATATTGTAGGTTTAATCTGTTATCCAAAATCTACTCCAAAATGAGCTATACTCCCCTAAACAGCAATTAGATCAATCTGTTTCTTCAAAACTGGACAACCTGTAACAGGGTGGTACCCTACTCCGCCAAAGGGAGGGGGGAGCTGGGCAGAGAAGTAAAGTATTAGGGGAAAGGAGCTAGACAGGAGACTGAAAGAAGAAAGGAAGCAGGAAGGAGAGCAAGAAGGAGACCTGGATTTTATTTTATTTTTTCTCTATTTGCAAGTGTTATAGAAAAAGTGTTATTTTTGCTTGCATTTTTAAAATGTTGGAAAGTCACTCTTTTTCACTTCCTTATGTTTTCTGAGTATCTCTTCTTGTTTTACATTCTTCTCCTTGATGGGCTCTGCTAGTGTTTCCCTGTTACGTTCCTTTGTTGCACGTGTGGTGTGAGGACCTTTGCCATTGACACAGTGGTCCTTCTGAAACTTAGATATTATATGCGCTTGGATCTAGATACTCCATTTCTTAGAATAATGCCCCAGAAATGTTCATACATATGCAAAGTTATGTGTAAAATCATCACTGTTAACTGTTAAAAAAGTGGAAACAGGGCCTTCCAGGTGGTGCAAGGGGTTAAATTTCAGCACTATCAAGCTATCTCCAGCCACTGCAGCACGATTTCAATCCCCGGCCAGGGAGCTACCCACATGGCACAGCAGACCTCTCCTGACTCGCCCACTACTCCCCTCAGCAATGTATTTCAGTGGATCTGCCTGTTCTGTTCCCCACTCTGTCTCTGTGAATCCTCTTACCCCCCACACCTCTGGCTACATCCCAGCTCTTGAATGCATAAATAAGTAAATCTTAAAAAAAAAAAAAGTAATGTCAATATCTGGCAGTACAGTCATCCATCAAATGCTATGAAGCAACCAAAATAAATGTATCCATCCATATTGAAGATATTGGCAAATTCTTCGTGTGTAATATACCACTAAGCACAAAAATATACTAATCAGTACACACTGCAAAGAAATGTAGCTTTTGCTGTTATTGACATTGTATGTAGGTCTGGAAACAGGTCTGGAAGAAAATAGATCAAATTGGTAATAGTGTTAACTGTGGGAGTATAAGCACTAGCTCACTCTTTAATCTCTGTTCTGAGTCAGCTGTGGCTTTTACAATGAAACTGGAAGGAAATAAATACATGAGCTTATAGATAGATGGATAGATAGATAGATAGATAGATAGATAGATAGATAGATAGATAGACAGAGATAGATAGAGATAGAGATCTAAATAATTATATAGATTCTATAGTCACATATCTAGGTTTTTATATCTATTTCAATATCTATAGCTCTATCTACATTGTTATTATAGAATACAAAGGTAAATTTATTCCACTTGGAAAATGGTCCCTAGAACAAGAGTCAAGCTGTCCCAAGACACAGTCTCAGCCCAAGAATGAGTGATGAGACCAGCTGGACAAGGAAAGATGTTCGGGTAAATGAGTCTCATTTGATGCATAAAACTACAGAGGCTCTGTTAGTTCCCAGGTCACCAGCTAGGGCACAGCAGGTATTCAAACCCAGCTCTAACTGACTGCCCTCATTAAACTCCGGAAATAAAATTCAGTGGGTGAGCCCTCTGCTCCTTTGGACAAAGCCCATCTGGTAATACATTGCTAATGATCACCATTCATTATGGCCCTCTATCGATGCATGTAAATTTTACAAAGTCACTTGTAAAAATTAAAGTGAAAGGGTCTTTTGTCTAATAAAATAAGCACAGTAGTTAGCTGTGTATTCCTAAGTGTCTATTCTTTTACTGCAGCTATTTAGACATACAATATTTAGGCACATGCATAAATCTTCCAAGATTCTTACTTCGACACAGCTAGAGAATGTCCTCGATTAAAGATATCAAAATACTCAGTATTTTGTAAAAAAAAGACTCAGTAAAAAATACAGAGTTTATGTAAACACATATAGAAACACTTTTTCCTCGCTATTAAACTTCCTCCAACATATTGAAATGAATAGGACATGATTGACAAGTCTTTGAAATCCCTAAATGTTCAGATAAACTGTTGTCTATAAATGAGCCTGAATGTATTTGTGTACCATGGTGGTAGCTCCCTTTTTCAGAATTCTATCCTTCCTTTATACAGTTGAAGGTCAGTTTCAATTTCTATATGCTTTCCTTAGAGACAAAAGAACAAAACATTTCAATAGTCCTCAAAATGCAAGCTGACTAATGTAAATAATGTAAGCCTTTTAATGAAGCTCATACATTAAAAATCAGCTAGGTTGCGTTCCTTTGTCTGTTTGCTTTAATTAGCAGCCAACTGCATTGATCTTTGTTTTGGTCAGATAGCTTTTCTGAAAGCTTTTGCAAACTATTTCTATGCCCCTCCATTCTAACAATTACCATAATCCCATTTTACCCCCTCAGTTGGATCTTCATTATAATTGAAATTTGTTGTAATTACAGCAGATGCAGACATTAAGGAATTAAGTGAATAAAAAGAAAGTGTCAGAAATCAGTTTAAGATTTTTAGGGTCTAGTTCACAGCAGGGAGTCAATTGTCAGTTGTTGCTGAGAAGACTCCTAACTAATGGCCAAGAAAACATGGTCAAATCAGTTTGCAATGCCCCTCAGCGATCCCAACAGCATTCCTGGGAGTCAAGACAGATCCAGCAGTCACGGTCTTGCACTGGCCTTTGGTGGAAAATCAATAGCAAAATGAAAAGGTTTTTTCTCTACTCCTGTAGATCTATAGTTGACGATCAAGGTGTTCAGTATTCTTCAGTGCAGGGGACATTCCAAATCAAGAAAAATAACTCAGTGTCATCCATTCCAATACTGTTAATTTGAGAAGTAACCTGAGGCCCTAAAATTAATAGCAAATCATTGCTAGCTGGCTACTTTAGGAGCAAAGAAGCATACCCCTTTCCAGGATCAATAAATGATATGTTTTAATAAATCACAAGGGAAGAGAACACCCATTAGCCTGAAGTGGATACTTTTGACAAAATAGAATAGGATCAAATTTCTCTAATTAATCCATTTGTTTCAATGAGCTAGAAGTATTCCGAATAAAAATACACCACTGAATTCACAGATGGGCTTTGGAATTTATGGGAGAGAAACCTGATCTGTTTTTTCTACCTCACACCAGTTAGATAAAAGATTTTACATGCTTCTCAGTCCTATGATTTTGTTTAGCATCTCATGGTTAGTGTGTCAACTGTTATGTTGGGGACAATCAGGAAATGTATAAAGCAGAACTCTCGAGATTCCATGTTCTTATTCTTACATATTTTTTAAAGATTTTATTTTCATTTATTTATGCACACAAGAACTGGGGTATGGGCCAGATGTGCAGCGGGGTGAGAGGATTCACCAGAGACAGAGTGGGGAGCAGAACAGGCAGATTGACTGAAATACACTGCTGAGGGGAGCAACGGGAGAGACAGGAGAGGTCTGCTGCACCAAGTGGGTCAGCTCCTTGGCCTGGGGTTTGAACTCATGCCACAGTGGCTTTGATAGCTTGATAGAACTGATTGTTAACCCCTGCACCACTTTTTCTTAAATTTTGGGAAGTGATTTAAAATCTCCTATAAATGTGAACTGTCCTGTTACCTGTTTCAGTACTCTCCAATTTGGGCTAAGATATAGATTCTGATATATTAGGTCCACAGAGCCTGAAGTTGTGTATTTACATACTCCTGGAGATACAAATGCTGCTCACCCCCATATTGCAGTCAGCCTCAAGACTCTAGACTCTCACTGAGAAGTTGTAAATTCTGGATTCCTCCCCCTTCTTTTTTTTTTTAATTCTCAGTCTCTTCTTGCAAATATTTCTTTATTAAAATATTTATGTTAAAATATTATAGGTTCCTAAGGTGGTGTTATATATAAGAATTTTTTAAGTTTTTTTTTTTAAAGATTCATCCATTTATGCATGCAAAAACTGGGGTAAAGGCCAGAGCTGCAGGACCAGAGAGAGGACTCACCAGAGACAGAGTGGGGAACAGAACAGGTGGATTGACTGACATACACTACTGAGGGGAGCAGCGGGCGAGACAGGAGAGATCAGCTGCGCCATGTGGGTAGTAGCTCCCTGGTCAGGGATTGAACCTGTGCTGCTGCAGCATGCTAACTTTTTGCTCCTAGTTAGCCCTAGGAGCAAAATCTTGATGTAAATATTTCCCTGCCTTCCCTGTATATTCCTGGGAGTGAGAATGAACTAGCACTATCAGTTGTGAAAGATGTGACAATGTACACCCCTGTGCCATCTGATCTGCTCAGGCCCGCAGGCAGAGTTTATGATGGGTGGCACCGTCATCCCACATCCTTGTCACTGAAACCCGAGCAAATTCTGGACCATCTGCTTGCCTCGTGTTCTTTCCAAAGCCTTATCAAGGAGAATGAACAGATGAATGGGTGAACAGGACATCAAAATATTACCATATTGTAAAGTGATAGCTCTGTATGTATTTACGTGCTTTCATATTTATTAGGAAATTATGCAGTCCTCAAATTTGAAATAAAAAAATACACTTACTTTTGAGTGTTTCTGGATTAGCCTATTGAAAAAAAATATCTGCTAGAGCAAAACATATTATTCATCAGTTGTCAGCTACTTATTGGTGTGAATGAAGATTTTTAAATATTTAGTAACCAAAACACAAGTTTAGGTGCTGAGATGAATGACCGAGTAGTCTGTGGCCCAGGCTCAAAGTGCTTGCTGGTTTTCACAGGTCACATTTAGAAATATTTAATTTGACCTTCAAACATTGCTTTGATCTGTTGTGGATAGACCTGCAATTTTGTTTGGCAGAATGAAAATATTACACTGGAAAAAAGAAACCACTCAGGGCCTCCCCAGTGACGCAGCGGTTGAGCGCTGGGTGGCGAGGCTGACTCTGCGGCGCCGGTTCAATCCCCGGCTGCTCCCCGGCCACCAGAGGAGGGTCCCACATGGCGCGCAGACCTCTCCTGCCGCCCGCTGCTCCCCTCAGCAGTGTACTTCGGTCCTTCTGCCTGCTCTGCTCCCTGCTCTGGCTCTGGTGAATTCTCTCACCCTCCCACGCTTCTGACTGTGCCCAGTGCTTGTATAGAAAAATACATAAATCTTTAAAAAAAAAAAAAAGAAACCACTCACATAATACAAGCCATGAAGAACACAGGTGATGACTGCTTCCATCTCCATCCAAATTTTACCATCCAGACTCCTGCAAGATACTAGTGTGTTCCAGACTGGCCCTGCTGTGGTCACTGTCATGGTCTTTAGATGCCACACCAGTGGGGCCTGGATTCTCCAAGAAGCTAATCCATTTGGGCATGTTTGTATGTTTCTATAAATTTTACTTTATTTTTTTAAAAAAGATTTATTTATTTATCCATACAAAAAACTGGGGTATAGGTCAGAGGTACAGGGGGTGAGAGGATTCACCATAGACAGAGTGGGGAACAGAACAGGCAGATCGACTGAAATATACTATTGAGGGGAGCAGAGGGCAAGACAGGAGAGGTCTGCTGTGCCATGTGGGTTGCTCCCTGGCCAGGAATTGAACTTAGGCTGCAGTGGCTGCCGATTGCTTCCTAGGTTGCGTCTTTATTCCTTCCGCCACCAGGGAGGCCCCTGTAATTTTTACTTTAAAGGCCATGCCATAACATTAAACTTGAACTACTGTTGGAGAACTGGAAATTAGTGATCACAGCAGAGAATCTCATTTCCCATCACAGGGACTCTACTATGATGGAGTGAGGGTTGGTTGGGACTGTCCCTTGTGTTCCAGTTAGCGTATAGTGTGGGGTCCTTCACAGAAAGGATACAGCCGAGGCTAGAGACTTCCACGTTCAACTCCTAGTTTTGCCACTTTCTTGCTAGCATTGTAATAAGGTGGCACCCAGGAAGGGGGGAGGTTCTAGGTTCCCTGCCCCACCCAAGTAAGGGTGGAGCTGAGCAGGGAAGAGAAGCTGGAGAGGAAACCCAGGAGGAAGGAAGAGGGAGAGTCAGGAGAGCTGGAGGAGGCACGTGGAGCAGAGAGACATGTGAGGAAGCTTCACTTGCTTTTTGGTCCTGGACTGGTTGAAACAGACGTGGGTGAGAGACCCATCGGGAGGTGCCAATGGCAGCTTTTATCTTGGTTTTGATGTTGCTCTTTTCCTTCCAGACTTGTCTGGCCATTTCTGACCCTGTCTTATGGGTCCCCACTAAGAGGCACCTTAGACTTGGGGCAGGCTTTTGACCTCAGGGGCCGTGCTTTGGCCCAATCCTATTAGGCTGAGCATTTACCCACAAGGGGACGGGTAGCTTCAGATGTTTCATTTGGAAACTATATTCTTTGTCTTTTCTTTGTTGCACACTAATTGTATTAAAGTTCCTGTTCATTAAAGGTCTCACACACTAGAGTATGTTTTGTTTTGATGGGCAGATGGCAGAACCAAAGAGAAGGCAGGCTTGAGGGTTCTCGGGTACACCTCACCCTACCCTGTAACAGCATGACATCTGAAATTATTTATGCCTTTCTGAGTTTTAATTTCATTTTAGTAAAATCAAGATAAATGTTATCTGGTTTAGGAAATTAAGTAAGGTCTTGTAGAAAGTGAAAAGTCTGAAACCTTATAAATTTTCATCAAAACTTTGCAGTGGCTTACAACAGATACAGGCTTTTCCTCTCCTCTTTCCTCCTCGTCTCTGTCTGTCTGTCTGTCTGTCTGTCTCTCTCTCTCTCTCTCTCTCTCAGATGTTTTCCCCACTTCTTAAAAGATATGTTCTGCTCATTGAGAAGCTTGCTTTGTTATTCAGTCTGTCTATGGACACCTTCTATTTCCATTGCCTTTTCTTTTTTTTTTATTTCTTTTTTTAATTTTTTTTCAAATTTATTTATTATTTACTTATTTATACATGCACTGGGTACAGTCAGAAGCGCGGGAGGGTGAGAGAATTCACCAGAGCCAGAGCGGGGAGCAGAGCAGGCAGAAGAACCGAAGTACACTGCTGAGGGGAGCAGCGGACGGCAGGAGAGGTCTGCGTGCCATGCGGGACCCTCCTCCTGTGGCCGGGGAGCAGCCGGGGATCGAACCGGTGCTGGAGAGGTTGCGGGCAGTTTCGCAACCCAGCGCTCAACTGCTGCACCAGCGGGGAGGCCCAACATTGCCTTTCTTAATGTTTCTTAATGTTTTTTAAAAGATTTATCTATTTATGCATACAAGAACTGGGGTATAAGCCAGAGGTGGGGGGAGGTAAGAGGATTCACCAGAGAGAGTGGGGAACAGAACAGGCAGATCTACTGAAATACACTGCCGAGGGGCACAGCGGGCAAAGACAGAAGAGGTCTGCTGCGCCTCCTTTTCTTAATCGTAAAAGTGGTTAAGACAGCCTGCACTTCATATTTGCTCACTTAAATTTCATCAGTGCCCTGTCCACTTGAGCTGCAAATTTGTCTTCCTGGAGCAACATGCACAGCTACTCTCTGTTTTAGTCAAAATCTGTTCCAGAGCTTGAGAGGTAGCTAGCAGAGGTCTGAATCCAACTTGTGGTCTCTCATGGTCAAGCGAAAAACCTACTGTCATCCACAGGTTGTTGATAATAACTTCAACTTCAAGGAGTCCACAGCTTCATTGGCCCCTAACCCTGTATGTGTCCTAGGAATGGTCTCTGAAATTCAATCTGAACTAAATTATATAACTGTTGCACATGAAAACTCTGGAGAACACAAACAAGAAAGAAGACTCAATCCTTTCTTCCGTAATATGTTTTTCTTTTCAACTGTTTTGTTCTTCATTATCTAACTTAAAAGCATGAACATTTTGCTCTGAAAAGTCTTATATTAATGAGAACCTTAGTTGGAAATGTTCAAAATCAATTTAAACTCTCCTAGGTGAAGGAGGAGATAAGAGCTCAGAGAAAGCAAATAAGCACTCAGCAATTAAATAGCAGTTCCTTCCCCTTTGCAGAGAGAACAGTGTGCAGATGCCTCAGAAAAACCTGGATGTGGGCACTTAAATACATCCAAGGCGATACTGGCTCTTCCCTGGCTCTTGGTGTGGGGTGACTTCACACACCATAAACTCCACCTTCCTCTCTGGGGCATGGTGTTTGGCAGTCAATTTAAGTTCTGCCACCTATGACTTCTGTTCTAGGAAAGTGCCTTCCTGGGTGTGATTTTTATCTCTAAATCACATATAGTGTTGTAAAGCCATGTTACCTTAGTAAGAAAATAAATGAGAGGGGCCTCCCTGGTGGTGCAGGGGTTAAGGACAGCACTATCAAGCTATCGCCAGCCACTGCAGCATGAGTTCGATCCCCTACAGGCTAGGTAGCTAACCCACACAGCACGGCAGACCTCTCCTATCTCACCAGCTGCTCCCCTCAGCAGCGTATTTCAGTCAGTCTGCCTGTTCTGCTCCCTGCTCTATCTCTGGTGAATCCCCTAATTCCCCCCACCCCCCCCCACACACACACCTCTCGCCTGTAGCCTAATTCTTGTATGCAATAATAAATAAATCTTTAAAAAACAGAAAAGAAATTAGAGAAAGAAAACACCCGTCCTCTCTAAGTCAAATCTGTGACTCCTAGGAAGGGGCCAGGTTGGTGCAGCTGGATAGATAAGGGCACTCCTGCCAAGGATCAAGAATCAATAAGAATGCAAAAGTCCCAAAGACACATAACCGGGACATGAGGAGGAGGAACAGCCCCAGATAATGAGAGAAGGATGCCCAGGTATCATTTAATAAGTTGAAAAACTAAGCCCCCACTTCTTGCCCAACATGGAGGTTTAGGAATTGATTAGGATGCCTGGGAAAAGGCCATAAAATCCACCACCATTACCAAAAAACAAAACAAAAAAAAACAAAAAAAAAAAAACAACAAAAACAAACAAACAAACAAAAAACAACAACCCAGCCAGGAGTGCAGACACAGAGGCCAGGACACATACTGTGTTAAAGGCCAGCAATTGACACTAGATATTCCAGCAGATAACTGGTGCAAATTGGCACCCCAAGTTAGAAAGCCTATGAAAAAAGAGTGCCAAAGAGAACCTCAGATGCTTCCTTTTTTTTTTTTAAAGATTTATTTATTTATGAATACAAGAGCTGGGGTACAGGCCAGAGATGCGGGGGTTGAGAGGATTCACCAGAGACAGAGTGGGGAACAGAACAGGCAGACTGACTGAAATACACTGCTGAGGGGAGGAGCAGGCGAGTCAGGAGAGGTCTACTGCACCATGTGAGTAGCTTCCTGGCGGGGGATGGAACTCGTGCTGCAGCAGCTGCGAATAGCTTCATAGGTTGTGTCTTAATCCCTTGCACCACCAGGGAGGCCCTCCTCAGATCCTTCTTTTTGCAGAGACCTCTCCTGTCTCACCCCCTCCTCTCTGGCAGGGTATTTTAATATAGCCTCCTTTTCTGTCCTCCACTCTGTCTCTTGTGAATTCTTTTACCCCCATGCCTCTGGCCTCGGCCTGATATTTCTACCCACTAGAAAGGAGAGGGCATGTACAGATACCATTACAGACAGCATGTATAGACTTTTCAAAGCTCCCATTGAACACCCTAATCCATACATCTTGGTCTTCATTGTCTTTCACCGTTGTATAAATCCCTTCCCTTGCCATTTGAGTCTCACTTTAAGTTACATCTCCCCAATGAATATGGTTCAAACCTATACTAACCAATCTGTTCTTAAAACTAATAAGCCATGCCACAACTCCAGTCCTCAACTGTTCATCAGTTGTACTTAGTAAGTTCGCATAGGTTGAAGGTCAGTTTTCAGATAACTGAGATCACCTCTTATTTTTGCTTTTAATTTTTCCCTTTGGTATTAAGAAAAATGCTGAAACTTATCCTGCTTTTACTCCCTCCTGCTTCTATGGCAATTATCATTAATCATTCACTATGCTCTTTCTCCACTCAGCCAAACCTAGGCCTTGGAATCTCTCAGAAAACTAACAGAAGCTACTACAACAGTATTATGATTGGTACAAAAATTGCAGTGTGTTTACCATCTCTAGGATTTTAGGAAATAAATCATATATTGTGTCCCTTCCCTCTTATGTCGATTTTCAAACTCCCAAATATTTATATATGTGTAAGAATGTTAACCTCCTGACTATTTATGAAGTGCTACACATAGCTTACTAGACTTAGTGCTGGGCTAGCACAGAAATTATATTTTATCATAAGAAGTCCACTGTGTTATCCACTGTGCCCAGAGCCACCTTGACTTTAAACTATATTGCAAAGCAATCACAAATAAAACAGCAATGATATAGGCATAAAACACACATACAGATGGCTGGAAAAGAATTGGAAGTGCAGAAATAGGGCCTCCCTGGTGGCTCACTGGGTTGAGCACAGTACTATGAAGCTGTCTGCAGCCTCTGCAGTGCTGGTTCAATCCCCAGCAAGGGAGATTCCCACATGGTGCGGCAGACCTCTCCTGTCTCACCTGCTGCTCCCCTCAGCACTGTATTTCAGTCAATCCGCCTGTTCTGCTCCTCACTCTGTCTCTGGTGAATTATCTCACCCTCCCACGCCTCTGCCCTGTACGCTAATTCTTGTATAAATAAATAAATCTTAAAAAAAAAAAGAGTGCAAAAATAAAACCACACACATAGATGGACACCTAAAGTATGAAGAAGAAACCAAGAACATAAAATGGAGCAAGAAAAGTCTTTACAAAAATGGTGTTTAGAAAAAAAGTTCTACATATAAATAATAAAATTGTACCACTGTCTAAAACCACACACAAAAATCAAATCAAAATTCATTAAAGCCTTTAATGTGAGCCCTGAAATCATTAAAAAACAGAAGAAAGCATAAGCAATACACTCTTTGACATTGGTCTTAGGGGTGTGTTTGGAGACTCAACCCCAAAAGCAAGAGAAACAAAATCAAAAATAGTCAAATGGGACTGCATTGACCTAAAGTTTATCCACAACATGAGAAAACAGCATCAAAATGAAAAACCATCCTACTGAATGGGAAAAGATATTTGAATATCAAATATCCAGCAAAGGATAAATATCAAAAATATGGAAGGAACTCATAAGACTCAACAACAAAATCCCAAACAACCCAAATAAAACATGGACAAAGGCTCTAAATAGATACTTCTCCAAAGACATGCAGATAGTCAATATGCACATGCAAACATGTTCGTCATATATTATTAGTGAAATGAAAATCAGTAATACCTCTGAAAATGGCTATTATCCAAAAGACAAGAAATGATCAGTTTTGGAGAGGATGTAGAGAGAACGGAGCCCTTTGTGCATTGTTAGCAAGATTATAAATTGGTGAGCCTCCCTGGTGTTAAGTCTCAGCACTATGACGCTATCAGCAGTCACTGCAGTATGAGTTCCATCCCCAGCAGGGAGCTGACCCATATGGCACAGCAGACCTCTCCTGTCTTGCCCACTGCTCCCCTCAGTGTTTTTAGTAGATTTCAGTAGATCTGCATGCTTTGCTCCCCACTCTGTCACTAGTGAATCCTCTTACCCCCCTGTACCTCTAGACTACACTCCAGCTCTTGTATGCATAAATAAATAAAATAAATCTTTAAAAAACTGAAAGATTGTAAATTGGTGCAGTCATTATGGAAAGCAGTATGGCGATTTCTCCAAAACATTACAAATAGAAATAATATATGACTCACTTATCTCCCTTCTGAGTATTTACAAAATAAATAAATAAATAGAATACTAACTTGAAGAGATATACCTATCCCTTAGTTTATTGCAGCATTCTTTATAATAGCTAAGAACTGTAAACAATCTAAATGGCAATAAGCTGAGGAATCGATAAAGAAGATGTAGTTTATGGAATTTTACTTAGTTATTAAAAAAAGATGAAATCTCTCATTTGCAAAAACATAGATGGTTCTAAAATTTAGGTATGCTTAGAAGAGCTAGGTCAGGTGTAAAAAGACTAATACCATGTCATCTCACTCATGGAGGAAACAGTTAGATAAATTAATTAAACAAAAATAAACTTTGAGACTGTAAGACCAAGGAGTGGTTACCAGAGGAAAGGGGATGCAACGTGGATAAGGGATCAATTATATGAAGAACAGAATTGGGCTTCTAATAGTGAACTAAATGTATTATATTTGGTATGTGCACGATGATTTTTTAATGATGCATACCTGAAATTTATATAATGTTATAATGCAAGATTACTTCTAAATAAATAAATACAACAAAAATAACTATTTCAGCCAATCAATAAAACTCTGAAGGCAGCCATCACTCTCTAGAAAGCATCACACATTAAGTCACTTATCTGCAAACCACCGAAATGTACAAGAGAGATTGTAAATCTATGTATGTACAAAGTTACAAGTTGGAGTTTTGTGCACTAGGATTAGCAGGAAGACAGATGTCTAAGAATTTAACTTACTAAAAAAATGTTTGTTCTGTTAAGAAAAATGAAAAGATGGGCCTCCCTGGTGGCGCAAAGGGTTAAGACGCAGCACTATGAAGCTATCTGCAGTCACTGCAGCACAGTGGAGGGACCCTGGGAGCTACCCCCCACATGGCACAGCAGACCTCTCCTGACTTGCCCGCTGCTCCCCTCAGCTGTGTACTTCAGTCGGTCTGCCTGTTCTGTTCCCCACTTTGTCTCTGGTGTATCCTCTCACCCCCAAAATCTCTGGCCTGTGCCCCAGCTCTTGCATGCATAAATAAATCTTAAAAAAAAGAAAAGAAAAATGGAAAAAGAAAGCTAATGTCTGCTTATGACTGTCTAGTCCTCCTTAATACTAGCTTTTGAGGCCACTTGGTCAACACAGCAGACCTCTTCCTAGTAGTCTCTGATTTACTATACTCCAGGGCGATGTTTTCAAAATTCTGTTCTACAGATGTTCACTGTGCAAAAAAGGTCTCTTTACCAAATATATTTGTGAAAGTACGACCTGTTTCTAATTAACTCCCCTCTTGATCAGTTTGTAAATGCGAGTGCGCGCCCACACACTCCCACCCACACCCACACCCACACCCACACACACAGAAACCCTGCAGTAAAGAACCCCATTTAACTTTACTTACTTTATCATCTCTCAAACTTATTTGAACCAAGAAATCATTTTCCAAAGAATACCATTAAACCCAGGGAAGACTGTGAGTCTAGTTCCCCACTGTGTGAAATTTTGAATGAGATATAATGAGCTCAAGAAGAATATTTCTGTTGTTATTTAAACTGCTGACATGACATTTTTAAAGACTGATCCACAGATGCCCTGAGGTGCTTGATAAAATGCAGACCCCAAGTCTAGCTCAGATGCACATAATCAGATAATCAGCATCTCTGGGGTGGTAGGGGCTAGGGAACCTATATTCTGAAGCAACTTTTTGGGGTTAATGCCACTACCCCTTAACAGATGGATTAGTGCAAACTCACACGAGGGAGAGGATTCACACAGGGTATTTTTTTGGCTACACAGCTTACTACCCTTTTATTCCAAAGTGCTTGGATTTGGACAAACCATTTTTTGAGATCAAACAATATCTCTGGTGTGTACCCTGATATCTGCAATGAAACACAGTGAAGATTCTCTTTAAAAAATAATTAGAAATTAGAGCCTTATCACTAGTCTATAATTAGGTTTTAAGTACATTTGTTCAAAATGTAGTTACATAAAACATGGTTTTGAATCACTCAACATAAACAGCAAAGGAATACTTGAGGTAGTAATGTTATCTTCTTAAATAATACCAATTTGCTGACATTTTGAACTACTCAGAGTAAAACCGTCTGTCTGTGCCAGGATATTGCGAGAAGCTCGAACAAAGAGTGGTAGCCTGTCCCTTCTGATGCCATGCACAACCTGAGCTGCTGGGGCTGACATCACATCCGCCCACCAGGCCTGAAGATGCCCAAACCTAACGTCCACCATTACCTGAGGTGCAGGCCCATGTTGGGGAGAAAAACCATCAGCTCTGTGAGGCCTTGCTGAGCACAGAGTCTAGTTCTGCACCATCCCATCTGGTAATGATTAGCTCCATGTGACTACCAAAATCTAAATTTATTGAACTTAAATAAAAAATTCAGTTCCTCGGACTTTTCAAGTTATCAACAATGGCCAGCGAGCAGGAATTGGGCAACATAAATGATCATGTCCCTCATGTCACAATGTTCTCCTGGCCTGTGCTGCCCAGTCCAATCAGTATTGATTAATTGAAATAAATATTTATATATTCCCACAGTCTTCATCCATTCCTAGGGAGGACCATACGAATCCACTGTGGCCCTTGACTCTGAGATCAGGAGCTCTGGATTGCAGGACTGTGTGATTGAAGCCATTCCTCTTCCTGTTTGATCTCGCACTGTAGAAAAGGACTTGTGTTTTGTTTTTCAAGTGTCTGAGGTGGAGGAAGTCTTGATTTAGACCTCTAAAATTAGCTTTCCGTTTGATTTGTCTTATTTATGATTCAGTTTCTCATCAGCCTACTTTCATTTGACAGAATCTTCCTTTAGAAATTGTTAGGATTAACTCAGGCATAGTCCAGTCTAGGATAGATGCTATGTATTTCCTCAAGATAAGCCATTAAGAACATATTAGATACTTAGCTCAACTTTCAAAAGGCAACATTACTTCTTTTATTTCCAAGTTGTTCCAGGGCCCATTAACTTTTAATGAAAATACTTTTTAACTACATGATCCTGGAAAAGCCATCTAACACCCATAAACCTCAGATCTTTCCTTTGTAAAATGAAATGGTATATTTTAAACATTTTAATAATGCACTACATAGATTAGAACAAGGTAATTAGTAGAGAAAGAAATCTAGCATGGCACCTGGTCCAATGTTGAATTCTTCTAAGGTCACTCTAGTTAGCTGGTAGGGAGGAAAATCTCAAAGGAGAAAGAAAAATGCATCTTCTATATACTTTTTTTTTTTTTTAAACAAAGAGGCTTTAGATGGCATTTGGCAAAAGTTGGAAGTAGCTCTCTGTGCTAGAAGACACTAGAGAATTTGACATCGCCAAATGAATAATAACAATGTTGTTTAAGCCTCTACCAGGTTTTTGAAAAAGAAAGAATGAAAAAATAAAGACAGTGACAAAGTATGAATTGTATATGATTCCAATGCTACTGTCTGGGCTCCTAAGAAACCTTTATTCTTCTTCAATAACTTCACTTTCAGATAAACAGCTGACATGGTAATGGACATGCTGGCACCCTTCAGTGGCAATTTTTATCCCACTCCTAATTGGTAAACAACGCCAATTGCACAAACTTTCCCAGTCTCCAGTCGCTGCTGGCGGGTCAGTGATTTCAGAGGGTGACCTCCCTGAATCCTACTCCAGGAAACTGCTGTCAGTTTTGCACAATCACCAAAGACATTCTGTGTTGTTTCTCTAGACTTGCCTTTTCTTCAGACTTGCCTTCTCTGGCAAAGATACCCATTTTTTTCCTTAAAGCACAAGATTATAATAAAGATAATGTGCCTGCATGCTTCCTTCCACTGTAATATTTATAGGCTACATTGCTCAAATACATTGCAATGGTTTGCTTGTCTAATTTTATGATGGCCTTGCTAAACAAAAATACTCTTGCTCACTAGTGCTTACAGAAGGAGCACTTAACACCACGTGAACGATGGCAGCTGGCAGCAGCTGCTTTTATTAGGCACTCTTGCTATTCTAATAGAGAGATATTTGATGTGAATCACATTGTGAAGTTCTCAAGATGAGAAAGAGGTGAAAGGTTTTAACTCCCAAACTCGGAGTACTGGATGTTCAAAGATGTTAAAGATTATCAAGTCCATTCCATATCTTGAAGTGGCCCTACACCCAACTCCAGTGTGTTGCATTTCACACGCATCACATAATGTTCATCCCAGCTACTAAGAGCAAATGATGTTAGTGTTCAAATTATTCAACAAATGATTGCAAACTATTACTCTCAACTCAATGCATTAGTAGGCATCAATAATTTTCTTTGGGGGCCTCCCTGATGTCTCAAGGGTTAAGACACAGCACTATGAAGCTATCTGCAGCCACTGCAGCATGAGTTCGATCTCCGGCCCGGGAGCTACCGACATGGTGCAGCAGACCAGTCAATCCACCTGTTCTGTTCCTCTCTCTGTTTCTGGTGGATCCTCTCACCCCTCCCTCCCCACAACTCTGGCCTGTACCACAGTTCTTGTATGCATAAATGAATAAATCTTTAAAAAAAAATAATTTTCTTGGGGGCCTCTCTGGTGGCATAGGTGTTAAGTCTCAGCACTATCACTACAATTGCCTGAGTTCGAACCCCAGTCAGGGAGCTACCCACATGGTGCAGCAGACCTATCCTGTCTAGCCTGCCACTCCCCTCAGCAGTGTATTTCAGTAGATCTGCCTGTTCTGCTCCCCACTCTGTCTCTGGTGAATCCTCTAACCATCCCACCCCTCCACTGCAGCATCTCTGGCCTGCACCTCAGATCTTCTATGCATAAATATATCTTTTAAAAAAAAGAATTTTTGAGGAGAAAGCAAAATACACATAAAAAACAGCTAGCAGTCACGATTGGGGGGAAATGAAAAAGACAGGAAATGCACCAGACATTCAAATAAGGTAAGACCCTTGTGAACAGCAGGTGCACTGATAGAGACTTCAGAGAATTGGTAGGAATGGAAGTAGCCTTTGAAAATGGGCAGGGTTTGAGCAAAAAGACCTGGGAAAGGAAGTTTGAAAAGGGAAGTAATAACAAATGTCTGGGGGTTGGAAGGAGACTGGCTGCTGAGGGGCAGTCTGCTGTCTCCTTTGAAATGCGCTTCTCACTCCTGTTTTCATTGCGAGAATGTAGCTTCCTGTTCAATGCCATCAGCTTCCCTACACACAATTTCTGTTTTCTTGTCTAGCTCTCTTACTCTTTAGGCTCTTGCAGGCAGAAATTCTGTATGTTATATAAAGCAGAGATCAATACATATATGTAATATAAATATATATATAAAAAAATCAGGAACATAGTAGATGTTTAGGAAATGCGGTGATGGAAAGATGAATTAATATAGTAGGAGATAAAGGTGGGCAAGATAAGGGTGGGAAACTTACCAAGCAAGCCGGGGACTTAGATTCCTGTATTTAATGCCTCAGGCCCCATCATGTGCTGGAGGGCATGTGAAATCGAATTTCATAATAGCTACAGTAGCAATAAAATATATATTTTGGGAAATTGGAGAGAGGTATGAGGCAAATTGGTACTAAGAGAATAGTTTTCAGCTATTTTATTTCCCCATCTAAAAAATAGTTCTACATTTAGGATAATTCTATCAAGAAAAGTTGTGTTATGAATTCACTATGATGTGGAGAAATGAAGGGGTTGCAAATGGAAATTTTAATGTCAGGAGTTCCTCCTTGGGGCCTCTTCTTTTGGGTCCCCACATGACTGTAAAAAATGTAGAGACAAAGAAAATATATCATGGAATAACCGGCTCTTAGCTCTGTGAGGATTTGTCCTGCTCTTTCACTTCTCAGATGTTGAAGAATTGTTTAATATCACTGAAAACAATAGTAATTTGTATTATTCTCCTAACTACTTGGCTCAATTCCTTGCCAACCACATATTCTGCCCCCCCCTTCCGCCAACTGCCCCCGTGTGTGGGTCCTCTCACATACACTCCAGAGCTACAGCTTAACATGAGTAAGCATGGTAATTGGGATGACCTTTCCAATGTATGTTCCTTCTGTCACTTTCAGATTCTCAGGCTTTACCAAACTGCCAGCTAAAATATCATTCCTACCTTTATTTTGGATGTTTATTTTGGATGAACAGACATGAATATATTTTTTCCCTCTTTGCTAACAGTAGGTGTACCTTATAAGATCTTAATGGATTCTGGGGGGTAAACACTTTAGCCATGGCTCCAGGATGGTGGTCTGGTGGGGGTGAGGCTGGAGGGGAGTGCCAAGTATGTGACTGATGGCAGACAGAGGCATTCTGTCTCACTCATATTTTGGGAAAATGTGGGGAATCTGTTTTCAGCAGAAAGCCCAGTTAGAAAATCCCTTCCAAATGAAGAAAGCAGAATTCTGCACGTTGTATCCGCTTAGCCCTCAGAGCAAACAGTAATTTCAACAGACAAGAGACAGACCGGATGTGGGTACGAGATCGTCAGCCAGAGGTTCGCTGGAAGTATTAGAAAGTACAAAGTGCTGAGATCTCCAGGGGTCAAGACTGGCAGTGACCGCAGAAAAGAAGCATTTGCAGAGTCAAAGGGTCATGATGAGTGGCATCTCCCTCTCCTGGTGCCACCCCCAGAAAAACCAGCCTTCCTCTCAGAACCTCTCCTAGTGTCTGTTTATTTTTGCTCTGTGCTACTCTTCATGATTGAGAATGTTCTCAATCTATGCTTCTTTCTATGATCTTCATGCCTCTGTGGAACTTCCGCAAGTCTGGGATAATCTTTTATGCTCAGCCTTCAACTATATCTCTGCTCTGACCCATAGCCTGGCACAGCAGCAAAGTTTCAAATAACAGAGATGAATAAAAGAACAAGTGAGCCATAATCAAATGAAATAAGCCCATACCCCAACCCCAAACCCCAAGGATCATACCCCAAGGCCAGAGTTCGACAAGCACCAGTAACTGTTGTGTTCACTTCTGCTGCCCAGGGCTAACAAATGTGCCTGTGCATAGTAGCCCCCCAGAAAAGATGTGTGGGTCACAAAAGATTGGATTGGGTCACAGAAGAAGATTAGCAGAGCATGGGCAGGTAGAAACAGGAAGGGCGTCGGGGCTCACTACATTGCATCCCGTGCATCGCGCGTTTACAGCTGCACGCTCACATGTGGAGGCTAATATGTGTGACTCATTTTGGAGCATAAGTTTTTGGTTTTTGTTCTGCAGAAGAACTGGGGTGTAGACCAGAGGGTGGGGCGAGGTGGGGAGTGAGAGGTTTTGTTAGGGGGAAAGGATGTCCTGAGAAAACTGCATCCAGGCTTTGTGGGCTCCACCCCCACGACACTGGGACCTACAAATCCCATGATCTCCATAGGGAAGGTTGGGAGGACCTGAGGGCGGAGTTAAGCAACTAGGCTCTTGGTTTGAGGGTTTTTATTTTATTTTATTTATTTATTTATTTATTTATTTTTGTGGGACCCTCTCTGGTGGCCGGGGATCGAACTGGCGCTACAGAGGCTGCGGGCAGCCTCGCAACCCAGCGCTCAGAACTGCACCACCAGGGGAGGCCCTTGGTTTGAGTATTTAACTGGCCATGTGGCCGGGGGTTGCCCTCTTGGCCACGTGGCATGCTCGGTTTTTGGCAAGCTCAGCGGGTCCTTGGGATTTCAGGTCAGCGGAACATGTAGGACACATTTACACATTTCTCCCTGAGTTATTCATTTCTTCATTTCCCCTTCCCTTGTCAATAAACCTTTGTGTGTGTCTGCAGTTCAGCATTAGGAAGTCCTCTTTAAGCACTGGTGAGGACCCACAGCCAAGCAAGCCATTTTATATCCGGGTTTGCCCTGTAAGAGATTCACCAGAGACAGAGTGGGGCAAAGAACAAGCAGATCTACTGAAATGCACCGCTGAGGGGAGCAGCGGGTAAGACAGGTGAGGTCTGCTGCGCCATGTGGGTTAGCTCTCTGGCCAGGGATTGAACTCAGGCCTTAGTTGTGATAACACTGAGACTTAACCCCCCAGACCACCAGGGAGGCCCTAGAGTGTGCATTTTTGTAATTTTCAGTAACCTTTTTTTTGGTTCAAATCTATAAAATTTAAGTTAAGAAATATCTGGGATGATTTTGGTAGTTAAAGCAGGGGTAAACCCTTCTTCACTATTCACATGGAGAACTGTTTTTCAGCATGGGCAAAAGCAGGTAGCTGGGTGATGAAAGCATGTTTGTCTTAAGAAAGTTAAGGGTGTTCTGGAGGCACCAGGCATCCCACAAGTTTAGAGACTGTAAAATTTGATGAACCAAAGTTCTTCTCTGCCATAGGTTGGCCTAGCTTTGCATTTCCAGGTATTGAGACACCTGTGGCTTGGTCTACAGTGTCTCTGAGCATTAGGAGAGAAAGTCCCCACAGCTGACCCCAGTAAATCATGTCCTTTCTAAGATGAAGCTAAACCTGGAGAGAAGATTTCAAATCTGCAACACGAACCAAGTGAAAACATTCATCATTTGTCCAAAAAATAAAATAGGTTATATGTGTAGGTAAATTATTTAGAAAAGTGTCATTTTTTTTCTGCCTGTTTATAGGTTTTCTAAAATCTGGTCTGTTGAGATACATGGAGTCCCATCCATTTCTGTCTCTCTTGCTTTTAACTTTAAGAACTTTAGCATTCCAGCTGCTAGTCAATCCTCACCATAGCTCCAAGAGGTGTTATAATAATAGCACTTTCTTCTTCTTTAACACTTTGCAGGGGTAAAGTGTATACACTTTCCCTTTGGACAACTGAGAGGTGTGGTGGGAGTTAAAGAGAATGAAGTCCTAGTGATGATGAGTCTGTGGCAGAGTGAGCAGGTGGGTCTAACTCAGCATTCACAAGTCCATGTCACAGGAAAACCCTGGAGGTTGATTCTAGTTATGAACTTCCTATGAGATGTCTTCCTACAAGATAAAAATAACAGGGCTTCCCCGGTGGCGCATCAGGTTGAGTGCAGCACTGTGAAGCTATCCAGAGCCTATGCAATGCAGGTTCGATCCGGGCCAGCCAGGGAGATACCCACATGGTGCAGCAGACCTCTCCTGACTCACCCCCTGTTCCCCTCAGCAGTGTATTTCATCAGTCTGCCTGTTCTGCTCCCCACTCTGTCTTTGGTGAATCCTCTCACCCTCCCATGCCTCTGGCCTGTACCCCAGCTCTTGTATAAATAAATAAAATAACAGTACCAGTTTTCAAATTAGGTGTCCTTGGTAAAACAGGACTTTTTCTCACAGATCAGACCTGCTTTTCCCCAAACTCAAAATATTCAAGTTCCTTACGTGGTGCTTTTCAATGGGCCCCAATGGAAACTTTTGGACAAGAAACAAAGGTTCTTTGTTTAGGCTGGTTTGGCTTTGCATTTCAGGGTATGTTACAGGTTCTTTGCCTCAACAGCACAATGCAGATAGGGAGACCTGAATGTGACATTGGCTATATAGAAGGGAACACACTTTGGAGACTGAACAGCAGATGGAAGCCCCTTATCAAGCTGTTGGACAAGACCATATCAGGGTATTGATTGTACAAAGGGAAGAATCTCATTCTTATTATTAATTTAGAAATGTTTTCTGCAGTTAAATATAACCACAGCTTCACAGAAACCACTTAAGGATCTAAAATAAACTTTTATTTGTGTCTTGATCAAGATCAAAAGTTTATCCTGGCTTCTCTGTTGTCTAAACTATCTTTCTTAGCCAATAACCCTTAGGAGACTTAATCAAGCATCTACGG
The DNA here is from genome assembly GCF_964194135.1 of Talpa europaea. Taxonomy (NCBI): domain Eukaryota; kingdom Metazoa; phylum Chordata; class Mammalia; order Eulipotyphla; family Talpidae; genus Talpa; species Talpa europaea. Next base: position 68,023,644 of record NC_140073.1, read on the forward strand.
GGTTCTAATGGACATTTTCTTACTATTATTTGAAGGTGGACATCCACCCCCACAATCTTATATCTCTTGCACTTGGAATGAACCTCTCATCTTCGGAAGTGCTTGTGATAATTCACCTGCTCGGTGTTTGGGCTTTCTTATCACTATTAATATTTCAGATTCCCAGTTGGGGGAAGAGTCTTACCATCTCCTGACATGACAGAATGAAGTGAAGACTTTGGCCTTGAAGGTTGTCTGTGTTTTCCATAAATCAAAGGTGCCTTAGTGGCCTCTTCACACCCAATAGAGAAGTACCATTTATCAAGGGTGGGGGGCACTTCTCTTGTGAAAACAACTGAGGGTATGTGTAGCAGCAGGAAGGCCACTGAGCAGGTTTTCTATGATTCAAGCAGACAGGGTAAAGGAGGAGTCCTGGAGTCCTCGGTGGCTTCTGCAGTCTTTTATTGGGATTCACCAGGTACATGGCAGACAGGGGTGCTGGGGGGCCAGGAGGCTAGCAGGCATCCCAGCCCCCACCAAGTCTTCACTCTGTCTGGGCTCTCAGGCATTCTCTGGTGGTCTCTACTTCTCTGCCCTCCTCTCTCGTAATTCTGCTTCTTCTCTCTGCTTCTCCTGGCGTCCCCATGACACCGCCCTTATAAACCCAGTCTCTCAGCACAGGTGAATCCCATCTACATAGGCCCACACCCTACTCCAGGTGTCCACCATTAGGCATGCATTCAGGACAGCAAGGATCTACCATTATGCCTAATGGTGGGAGGGCAGAAAAGCCTGATACCTTTCCACTTACCCTACAGTGTGGTTAACAATACAGATGCACTCATTCAAAGGCACTTATTCTAATCAAAACAATCACATTCCTCTCTGTGATTCCTTGACATGCTCTGGCAATACATGTTCAACTTTCCTCTTTCTCAGATATTTTGCCAATGAACTCTCATGGAGTTCAATGAACATTTATATGGACTGAACATTTATATGGACTGAAAGTCAGCAAATGTGGATTTCAACCCTGTTTCCACAAAAGACTAAAACATGCACCTTGGGTAGCCTACTGGAACTCCATATGCTTCACTGATCACATCTAGAAAATAACAATAAACTGGGCCTCCGTGGTGGCACAAGGGGTTAAGATGCAACCTATGAAGCTGTCCACAGCCACTGCAGCACGAGTTCAATCCCCGGCCAGGGAACAAACCACATGGCGTGGCCGACCTCTCCTGTCTCGCCCGCTACTCCCCTCAGCAGTGTATCTCAGTCGATCTGCCTGTTCTGTTCCCCTCTGTCTCTTGTGAATCCTCTAACCCTTGCACCTTCGGCCTGTACCCCAGTTCTTGCATGCATAAATAAATAAATCTTTAAAAAAAAAAAAGAACAATAAAGGAGCAAATCAGACTGTAGGGTAAGGAAAAATGTCAGGCTTTTCTGCCCTCCTGCCATCAGGATGGATGATGGATCCTTGGGGTCCTGAATGCATGCCTGATGGCGGGCACCTGGAATAGGGTGTGAGCATAGGTAGATGGAATTCACCTGGGCTAAGACTTAGCTTTTAAGGGTGGGGTTATGGGGACGCTAGTAGAAGCCGAGGAGAAGCCGAAAGAGAAGACGATCACCGGAGAGCCCAGATAGAGTGAGAATTTGCTGGGGGCTGGGAGAACTGCCAGCCTCCCGGCCCCCCGGCACCCCTGCCTGCTGTGTACTGGGTAAATCCCAATAAAAGCCTGCAAAAAACCACTGAGGATTCTGACTCCTCCTTTACCCATCTGCTGGATCAGAAAACCCGTACTGGTGCATTCCTGACCCTATACAGAGGTTCTCAAATTTGAGTGTTCATCAGATGACATGAGGCCTTGTTAAATTTTTTTATTTTTAATATTTTATTTTATAGAATTCTTACATCATTTTTTCATTTTTGCACAATGTATGCATTTTCATTTTGGTTATATTCCCCAAACAATTGCACCCCCCCTTATTTTCACCCTAATCCTTCCTCTCCCTGCCATCCCCCTCCTGTAGTATGTCACTGGTTTATAGTTGCTTGTTGATTTTGATTTTTACTTTGTATTGATTAGTCTTTTTCCTGGTCTCTTATTTAGGTTTTCTAAATTCATGCTATGAGTGAGACCATCCAGTATTTTTCTTTTTTTTCTGACTTATTTCGCTGAGCATGATCCCTTCTAGCTCCATCCATGTTGCTGCAAATTGCATGTGTTTATCTTTTTTGAATGCTGAGTAGTATTCCATGGTGTATATGCACCACATCTTCTTGATCCAGTCATCTATTTGTGGGCATTTGGGTTGGTTCCAAAGCTTAGCTATTGTAAATAGTGCTGCTATAAACATAGGGTGCAGGTGCCCTTTGGAATTAATGCTTCTGTGTCATTTGGGTAAATACCTAGGAGTAGAATTGCTGAATCATATGGAAGCTCTATCTTTAGTAGGTTAAGGAATCTCCACGCAGCTCTCCATAGTGGTTGGACCAGTTTGTAGGAGACTTCCTTTTTCTCTACAACCTCACCAGCATTAGTTGTTGCTAGCTATTTTTTTAATATGTGCCATTCCCACTGGTGTAAGATGGTATCTCATGGTAGTTTTGATTTGCATTTCCCTGATTACAAGTAATGTTGAACATTTTTTCATATGCCTGTTGGCCATTTGTGTTTCCTCATTAAAATTTAAATCATTTTCCCTCCCTGAATCTCCAATCCGGTAGGTCTGGGGTGTGGGCTGAGAATATGCATTTCTTACAAGTTTGCAGGTGCATCTGGGGCTCTTGACCTGGGAGCTACCCTTTGAGAACAACTTTGTAGCTCTCACAGTCACTGTGCAGAGAATTAACTGAAATAGTATTTAGAGACTGTTTGCTCTGTCGCTGTCACATAAAATATAACCTTTCCTTTTCCAACATGAGAAAGACCAAAAATGATAAATAAAAACAGCAGAAATATTCTTGTTTTGAGGTTGGCCCCATCCCATGAGTAAGGGAGAACACCATATTGTAGCATTTTTCACTTTTGAGTTAGAAGCTCAGATTGTGTGGGCACTGCCCTTCCAAAGGTTTTTCTGGCACCCACTGTAAAGGCTTTCCATTTTAGAGAAGAACTAAAACATATGTATTATTCTGCAGTGTATTCTTTTTATATAAACTACTGTTTTTCACACTCTCCCACTCACAGGGTGGAATTTTAGCATAAGTCTGTTTATGGGAGGTCATCCAACAAATGCATCCCTAAGCTCAGTGTTTATGACACACCATACTCTGAACCAAGAAGGTAAGAATCTTGACCAGAGAGTTTAGCAGGTACTTTTCTTAAAAGAATGTGTTAGAGGAAAGGGACATGGCTATGGCGTGAGAAGATGCATTTCCTAACTTATTTGACTGGAAGAAATTTAAAACAGTTTTCCACGTGATTCACTCATTGCAACAAGCAAATTGTCTAATTTTAGAAAGAATTAGAAGAAAAGTTTCCACAAGATGCAACAGCAGAGAGGCCAGGAGCAGAACCTGTGCTTCCATACCTGACTTTTCCCCCTCTCTGGAAATCTTCCATTTCTTTCTTTGCAAAACCAGAGCAAGAAGATCACTAAGGATCTTTCCCACTATCAGCACCCTAGGGGGAAGGGACACAGGAAACCCTTTTAAGGACATGAGTAGATCAAGTGAAAAACATCTCCAACATTTATAAAATTTTATGGCAATGTTTTTTGGTGGGTGGATTGATTTGCATTACAAAGGTACCACCATCACCCATAGTGGGGGGTGGCCGGTTACCTGTATTAAAAGGTCAAGCCATGACTTTCAATAGTGCCAGCAAGTCAGCTTTCCTCAAAACAACAGAAGGATAAACCATATTGTTGACAGCTTCAATAATCCTCAAACCTGGCCTCCCTGGTGGCACAAGGGATTAAGCACAGAACTGTGAAAGCTATCCACAGCCACTGCAGCACCAGTTCCATCCCTGGCCAGCCTGGGAGCTAGCTACCCACATGGTGCAGCAGACCTCTCCCATCTTGACCACTGCTCTCCTCAGCAGTGTATTTCAGTCAGTCTGCCTGTTCTATTCCCCACTCTGTCTCTAGTGAATCCTCTCACCCCCTGCACCTCTGGCCTGTACCCCAGTTCTTGTATGCATAAATAAATAAATCTTAAAAAAAAATCATCAGACCACACACAATTCCAACCAAAATATCCTTTCATTCAAGCATGTCTGAGGATATGACCATTTTAATATATATTCCCACAGGTTTTGTCTGAATGGAAAGCAGGGTGAATCTGAGTACCACAAAACCTGGAAATCTGGAGGATGGTAGAAATCACTACCCCCCTCCAGAGTCCTTTGGACTGATTTCAATACATCTTTGCAGAGGGACATTCAGAGACAATGCTGTTTGGAATTGTTGAAAGACCCCTATGAGAATTTGATCAAGGGGTCAGCAATTTGGGAGTCTAATTGGAGCAGGACACATCCTCTCCCCTACCATATGCATCCTATAGCACTTGCATAGAACCCAGGCAATCCATGACCTCCAGAATTGGTTAACTTTGGGCAGTAGTTCTCCAAGATTGAAAACTTTAGGACAGTCCAGCAACACTAGCAGCACCCTGGAATTATTAAAAATGCAAATTCTCTGACCCACTGAGCTAAAATGCTAGGGTGGGACACAGCTGTAGCACTTTAACAAGCTCTCCTGATGGGTGATTCTAGGCAAACCTGCTGGAATTTGCCTGCATAATTAAGAAGGCACTCATTCTGAAGTACATGTATATTCAGGGTTCACATTTATTTACATAAGCCTCTAAATAAGGACCACCTTAAATTTTGTGCCCAATATATATATATGACCTGCTCTCCTTTATCTATTCACCCTGAAAATCAATGCTTTAGAAGACTCCCAAAACCCAAACTCTGTAACCCAAATTGATGGTCACTTTTCTAATGGGTAATGGTTAATGACCTGGATGGCAGGTCCTCTGAACAACTGGAAATTGGAGTTCAAGGGGAGTCATGGAATAGACTGATTGGAGGGTATATGTGAGGTCTATCTATGGGGATCCACCCCAGAAGTTACTGGGGATCATTTGGCCATAGTAGGGGCTGGAGAACTTTAGAAAGAGACCCGAGTTTCTTCTCTCCCCATGGAAACTGTAGGGTAAAGAGAATGTCAGGCTTTTCTGCCCTCCCGCCATCAGGATGGATGACGGATCTTTGCGGTCCTGAATGCATACCTGATGGCGGGCACCTGGAGTAGAGTGTGGGCATAGGTAGATGGGATTCACCTGGGCTGAGACTGGGCTTTTTAAAGGCGGTGTCATGGGGACGCCAGCAGCAGCAGAAGCCAAGAAGCCAAGAAAGAAGTAGCAGAAGCTGAGAGAGAAGCAGAGAACGCTGGAGAGCCCAGATAGAGTGAAGACTTGCTGGGGTCTGGGAGGCCTGCCAGCCTCCTGGCCCCCCAGCAGCCCTGCCTGCCGTGTACCTGGTAAATCCCAATAAAAGACCTGCAAAAAGCCACTAAGAACTCTGACTCCTCCTTTACCCGGTCTTCTGGATCTTAGAAAACCTGCACTGGTCCATTCCTGCCCTTTACAGAAGCTAAGAGAGTTAGTAAACTTACGGCTATGAGAAAAAGCATGGCAAACACTTGTTGGTATCTATTATCTCAAGGGCAAGCAAGTAAACACCAAACTTCTCACAGGTTATTATTTAACACTCAATGCAAAGGTAAGTTTTATGCCTCTGTTTTTACAAAAGAGAAAATATACACAATAAGGTTCAATAATGTGTCATATCTCAAGCTGATAAGACGCCCACTAGCATTTAAATATGTTCTATTATCTCTTCAATCTGTTGCCACCTTCACTGGGATTATTGAATTTCCCCAGGTGTGACTTCCACTTCCCCAATCTCAGAGAGCTGACTCATCAGATGTTTGTTTGCTCCTGAAAGGCTGGCTTCATACCTTGAAACCTATGTCCTATTTAAATGTGTAGCATTTGGTGATTTGTTTCTTCTTCTCTTAACATTGAGCCCTTCAAGGTTGGCATGAATACTGGAATTGATGTGTTGCATCTTTCAACAAATGTCCTAGGAAGATGCACTTCTGATCTGGATACATGGGGCTGGGTCACCTCTATTTCCCTCAGATCCAGCCTGCTATTACACACCACTTTGAATGGCACCCTTTTTCAACACAATTTAATTAATACCTATGGTTTATAAAGAACTGGATATGGGCCTCCCTGGTGACGCAAGGGTTAAAGACACAGCATAATCCAGCTATCACCAGCCACTGCAGCAAGAATTCAATCCCCTGATGGCCAGGAAGCTAACCCATATGGTGCAGCAGACCTCTCCTGTCTGGCCAGCTGCTCCCCTCAGCCGTGTATTTCAGTCAGTCTGCCTGTTCTGCTCCCCACTCTGTCTCTGGTGAATCCTCTTAACCCCCACACCTTTGGCCTGCACCCTAGTTCTTGTATGCATAAATATATCTTTAAAAAAAAAACAAACTGGATATGTTGCATATCCCTGAAAACTTAATGCGCTTAGGCAGAAGATGGGTAACATATCTAGAGCCATAGGCACACAATGATTGCCACCTCCAAGGCCAGTGACTTTTAGGGAGAAAGTATGAGAGAATTTTTTTGATGTTCAACCTGGGCTGCAACTAAAATCCTGTGATTCTGCAAAAGGTGGCATGCATCTCCAGATCCTTGTTTTGCTATTGGGCAGGTTGAGGGGTACCCCAGGACCCACAAACCTGCCTACTTTAAATAGGCTGTGCCATCTGCTGCATAAAGACAAAACATAGTCTAATGCATAAGAGCTTCAACAGAAAAAAAAACTTTAGTACAGTTAGTATGCAATAATTAGTGTGCAATAGAAAGAAGAGAAAGAACAGTTTCCATATGAAGCAACCAAAATTACCCATTCCAGGCCTCCCAGGTGGCGCAGCGGTTGAGCGCTGGGTTGCGAAGCTGCCCGCAGCCTCTGCAGCACCAGTTCGATCCCCGGCTGCTCCCTGGCCACCGGAGGAGGGTCCCGCATGGCATGAAGACCTGTCCTGCCACCCGCTGCTCCCCTCAGCAGTGTACTTCGGTCCTTCCACCTGCTCTGCTCCCCAGTCTGGCTCTGGTGAATTCTCTCACCCTCCCGCGCTTCTGACTGTACCCAGTGCTTGTATAAATAAATAAATAAATCTTTTAAAAAATTTATTAAAAAAAAAATTACCCATCCCCTCGTGGGTAAGTGCCAAGTCAAAGAGGGGTGCCCCAAAGCAGGCCACTGAGGTTCAAAAGCTGCCACAAGTCTAAGGCACCTCCTCGTGGGGACCCATAGGAAAGGGGCAGACAGGTCTGGAAGGAAAAGAGCAAAATTAAGATAAAGGCTGCCCTGGTCAGCCTCCCCATGGATCTTCTCACCCACGTCTGTTTCAAGAGCCTCCCTCCACGTCGTCTGAGTCCCTGAACAAGTCCAAGACCAAGAAGCAAATGAGGCTTCTTCACCTGTATCTACTCCATGTGCCTCCTCTAGTCTCCTCTTAATTCTTTCTCTGCTTCTCCCTCTTAGTCTTCCTACAGTCTCTCTCCTCCTCTCTGCTGCTTCTTCCCAAAATCTAGTTTCCGTGGGGACCCTGTACCTGCTCCTCCACTTTCTGTACCCACTCTTGCAGTTTTCCAATAGAATTTTCACTTCCTTTCAAATAGCCTTCTACCTTCCCCAAATCCGATTTCTGGAGGGCAACCTGTGTCTGCTCTTGCAGTTTCTGAATTTTCTCCTGCAGACTTTTTAATAGACTTTTTACTTCTTTTTACACCAAACAGCATGCATACCAATGTAACCAAGAAGACTCCCATAAACATAAGTCCAAAATTCATATACTGGCTCCAACTGTGTGCCCGTATAACCTCCAGCAATATAAACATTAGCTTGTTGATACCAGACTTTATCATATTTGTCAACTCAGAACCTACAACAGAAAAAGTCTAAGTAGCAGGGGATTGAGGGAAAGCAGAACCACCCAAAAGTTTGAACCCATGACTAGTTTCAATTTTGTTTTCCAAATTAATTCCTGTGAAGCGACTTGTGACTGTACTGAGCTTTAAGCTGGCCAACACAAGGAGAGGACCTGTGGGCTGGTCAACCATGGGTGTCCAATCTCTTCATGGTTGCCAAATGGAGTGGCAGGATAGGACAGAGCAGGTTTTCCATGATTCCATGCAGACCAGATGGGTAAAGAAGAGTCCTGGAGCCCTCAGTGGCACTCTCAGGCTTTTATTGAGCTTTTACATGTAGTGCAGCAACCAGTGACTCGGCAGGCAGGTGTGCGGATGGGGGCGGGGTGTGAGGCCTCCAAACCCCAGGCAAGTCTTCACTCTGGGCTTCTCTCTGCAAATATCTCAATACTCCTCCCAAGGCCCAAAGGAGTAAATAACACAGTGTAACAACTGTAGGTGCCCCATCAGGCAGGGAATCCTAATGCTGGGAGGGCAGAGAATAGCCTGAAAAACATTTACCCTACACCAACTGAAAGAGGGTTATAGGGTGCGATAGCCCTCCAAGGACAGTGCCCAATTGAGGACAAATCACTGGTTTTCATCCACACACACAATTGCAAGACCACTCAGGCTCACTGAACACCAATGAGGGTTACTTAACAAACAGGGGAGGAGCCTCCCTGGTGGTGCAAGGGTTAAGACGCAACCTATGAAGCTGTTCCCAGCCCCTGCAGCACCAGTTCGATCCCCAGCCAGGGAGCTACCCACATGGCACAGCACCTCTCTTGACTCGCCCGCTGCTCCCCTCAGCAGTGTATTTCAATCTGCCTGTTCTGCTCCCCACTCTGTCTCTGGTGAATCCTCTCACCCCCCCACACCTCTGACCTGTACCCCAGTTCTTGTATGCATAAATAAATAAATCTTAAAAAACAAACAAATGGGAAATGAATAGTTTCTAAGGCCACAAGCAGCCGACTGTCTCACCCGAGTGTCCACAGTGTCCAAAAGTCCCAAACAAAAGATCGCTTGTCCAAGAAGGGACCGTCCCGTCAACAGGGGCCTGGAGCTCATGGCACACCAGCGAGAAGTGAGCCAAGATCCTACTCACCGCAGCCCGAGGTGCTCACTGGTGTCGCTGCTAAGAAGACACCGCAGAGGCCCGCAGCCACAGTCTGAAGGTACGGACAGCACCAAGCACAGGACCAAACAATAACGGAGGAGGCAGCCGCACTGGAAGGTGATGTCAGATGATCAAATACAGCAATTTGTGAGTCCTTGGCCACACCACCACCAACAGCTCTTTTAGACACCAGGCCCGGGGCCTTGGGTGCCCCTGTAGGCGGTGGCAGCAGCAGGGCGGGAGGCAGCTGCAGCTGCCTGTAATGCCAGGATGGGTACAGAGCAGGTTTTCTTTATAGTCTGAGCAGACCAGGTAAAGGAGAGTCCTGGAGCCCTCGGTGGCTTTCTCAGGCTTTTATTGAGCTTTACATGTAGAGCAGCAACCAGGTACGTGGCAGGCAGGGGTCCGGGGGGCGAGGAGGCCAAGAGCCCTCCAAGCCCCCCTCATGTCTTCACCCTGGGCTTCTCTGGGTTCCGTCTTCCTTTCTCTCTCCTGCCTCTGCTTCTCTTGGGGAGTATCTCAATGCTGCTGCCAGGGCCCACAGAAGTCAAACAATCTAACTGATAACAATGTAGCAAATGCAAGTGCCCCATGAGGCAGGGCAATCCTAATGGCAGGAGGGCAGAAAAGCCTGAATGCCATTTACCCTGCACCAGCCTCTCAGGAAAAAGCTCTCTGGCTTCCTCTTCTTTCTTCGTCCAGGCAAGGAACAGAGGATTCTGGGCATCCCAAAATGGTTCCTGCCCTGCTTGCATCCTCCATCAGGGTCCCCCACCCTGGTTGATACCTTCCTGATTGTACCATTTTCAAATCTAAGTGACCAAATGGACCATTTTCACCCAGCTGGCGCCTAAGGGAGGGGCTGCCCACAGGCAGCAACTTGTGAGATGAGAGAAACCACCAGGTTTTTCCATCAGCAACAGCTGTTTAGGTGGTGGTGGGAAAATGCCAGCGTTACCCTGCAGTCCACACTGCAGTGCTCCTGTTTCACCTTACCCCTTTAAAAATTGGGGCTTTTAAGCCCTTTATACTTCCACGACTTCTATTGCTCTGACCACATCTTAATCTAGTCAGGTGTATACGTAAGGTTGCCGCACTTGTCAGCCAGTGCTTGTCTCTGAGGTTGAAAAATAGAAGGTGCAAAAAACAGTTGCTCACAATATGAAGTACTTATTGAAGGTGACTTTGACCATGACTTGCCTTTTGGAAGTCTGGGGGAATGCAAGAAATAAATGTAGTTCCTGAGGAAAAGGAGTTAGAAACATAGATAACTTAGGACTTGACATTCAGCGATCAGAGGAGGGATAATGGATGGACATCCTATTTATTCTAGAGGATTAGAAAGGCTGTTGAAAGTCCATGGACTTAGTGAGGAATGTTCCATTCTGCTTCCAACTACAATTCCTCCTTCTACCAGCCTGTGCTTGAACCCTCAGACCCTGGGCAGTTCCTCAAAGCAAATGGTGAGTCCTAAAGCCAGATACCCCCTGCTGCCAGAGTTTTGGGTGAGGAGATTTACTCCATTTCCTTTCTCCCCAGGCCAGAAGATCTGGTAATTTGCCATTATTGAGATGCAAATTTTCGTTTAGTTTTCGCAGGCCTCCACCCTCTCCTCCCCAGTTTTTCACTCAAGGCATTGAAGCATTCAAGGCAATCCAATTTTTTTGGAAAATTTATTCCCTTCTTTTTTTTCCCCCCCTAAATATTTTTTTAACATCATTTTTCCTTTTTAAACAATATTTGCTTCCCCACCCCTTCAGGTGGAGTCCCCATAGAGTTTCCTTCCCCAAGGCACCCCGTGCACCATCACCTCAGTCCCCTGTGCTCCTCCCTCCCTCCCTCTGATCCCTCTCCAGCCTACTCCCCTGCAGGATGTTTCTGCTTTATAATTGTCTGTTTTTGCTTTGCTGTGTTTTGTACTGTTATTTTTTTTTACACCGATGCCTTATTTAGTTTCCCTATATTCCTGCTATAAGTGAAACCATCCGATATTTTTCTTTTCCCTTCTGGCTTATTTCACTGAGCATAATTCCTTCTAGTTCCATCCACATTGCTGCGAATGGCATGAGTTTATCTTTTTTGATTGCTGAGTAATATTCCCTTGTGTATATAAACAATATCTTCTTGATCCAGTTATCTATTTTTGGGCAGCTGGGTTGTTTCCAGGTTTCACCTATTGTAAATAGTGCTGCAATAAACACAGGTGTACAGGTGTTCTTTTGAATCAATGTTTTTGTGTCTTTTTGGTAGATCCCTAGGAGTGGAATTGCCAGGATGTATGGTAGCTCCATTTTTAGCAGGTTGAGGAATCTCCACACAGCTTTCCATAGTGGTCGGACCAGTTTACACTCCTACCAGCAATGGGAGAGTTCCTTTTTCCGCAGCATCCCCACCAACATTTGTTGTTGCTTGTTTTTTTGATATGTGCCATTCTTACGGGTGTAAGGTGGTAAAGCAATATACAGATTCAACGCTATTCCAATAAAAATCTCAATGACATTCTTCAAAGAAATAGAGCAAATACTGACAAAATTCATATGGAACCACAAAAAAAAACCAAAAAAACAAAAAAACACGAATAGCCAAAGCCCTATTGATGAAAACAAAGGAGAAAAAAGGTGTCATACGTCCAAACTTTAAGACATACTACAAAGCCATATAATTAAAACACTTTGGTATGGAACAAAAACAGACACAAAGACGAATGGAGGGCCTCCCGGGTGGTGCAGCAGTTGAGAGCTGGGCTGCGAGGCTGACTGCAGCCTCTGCAGCTCCGGTTTGATACCCGGCCAGGCGAGGGTCCCACATGGTGCGCAGACCTCTCCTGCCGCCCGCTGCTCCCCTCAGCAGTGTACTTTGGTCCTTCTGCCTGCTCTGCTCCCCGTTCTGGCTCTGGTGAATTCTCTCACCCTCCTGCGCTTAACTATACCCCGGTTCTTGTATAAATAAATAGATATATAGATAAATAGATAAATAAATAAATAAATAAATCTTTAATAAAAGAGAAAAAAAATGCTTAAAGAAAAAAAAAAAGGCGAATGGAACAGAATAGAGACCCCACAAATAAAACCACACTTATATGGACAACTGATCTTTGACAAAGGAGCAAAGAATATGCAATGGAACACAGACAGTTTATTAAATAAATGGTGCTGGGAAAACTGGACCTCCACATGCACAAAAATGAAACTAGACCACTACCTTTTACCGTGCACAAACATTAACTCAAAATGGATAAAATAACTGGACATAAGACCTGAAACCATAAAATATATTGAAGAATATATGGGTAAAACCCTACAGGACATACATCACAATAACATCTTTAAAGACTCATCACCCAAAGCAAAGAAAGTCAAGGAAAACATAAACAGCTGGGATTATATCCAATGGAAAAGATTTTGCACAGCAAAAGAGATATTATCCAAAACTGAGAGACACCCCACTGACTGGGAAAAAAAAAATCTTTGCACTCCACTCAACTGATAAGGGACTGATCATAAAGATATACAAAGAACCCAAACAACTCAACAAAAACAAAATAAACAGGGCCTCCCCGGTGGCGCAGGGGTTCAGCGCTGGGTTGCGAGGCTGCCTGCAGCCTCTGCAGCGCTGGTTCGACGCCTGGCTGCCTTATGGGGGTCGCACATGGTGCGCAGACCTCTCCAGCCGCCCGCTGCTCCCCTCAGCAGTGTACTTCGTCAGTCAGTCTGCCTGTTCTGTTCCCTGCTCTGTCTCTGGTGAATTCTCTCACCCTCCCATGCTTCTGACTGTACCCAGTGCTTGTATAAATAAATGAATGAATGAATGAATGAATGAAAACAAAAACAAAATAAACAATCCAGTCAAGAAATGGGCAGAAGAACTTAAGACATTTATTTCTCCAAAGAGGAAATGCAAATGGCTAACAGGCATATGAAAATGTTCCACATCCCTTATCATCAGGGAAATGCAAATTAAGGCATTGTCTTTTTTAAGGGTAGTTTGTGAACCTGCACAAAAGGGCAGCAGCCCCAGGCAAAGTCACAAAGGAAACTGGCTTCAAGGAGCTGCCCCACCCCCACACCTGACCCCAATAAGCTTTGATGATTTGGAACTTTCCTGCCTCTTCTGTGACTGTTTATCATAATTTTCCTATACCTGGTTTTCCGTAGTGACTAACAGTAAGAATCCTTCCAGGCTCAAGGTATAAATCACACAGTAACAAGAGGGCCCATAAAAGAAGGGGACCTGGTCCAACCACTGTGGAAAGCTGTGTGGAGATTTCTGGACCTACTAAACATAGAGCTTCCATATGATCCAGCAATTCCACTCCTAGGTATTTACCCAAAGGACACAGAAACATCAATTCCAAAGAACACCTGCACCCCTATGTTTATAGCAGCACTGTTTACAATAGCTAAGCTTTGGAAACAACCCAAATGCCCAAAAATAGATGACTGGATCAAGAAGATGTGGTACATATATACCATGGAATATTACTCAGCATTCAAAAAAGATAAACACATGCAATTTGCAGCAACATGGATGGCGCTGGAAGGGATCATGCTCAGCGAAATAAGCCAAAAAGAAAAAGAAAAATACCGGATGGTCTCACTCATAGCAGGAATCTAGAAAACTTAAATAAGGGACCAGGAAAATGAATATAAGAAAGTGAAAATCAAAATCAACAAAAAACTATCAACCAGAGACACTTTTAGGGGGGCGGGGGCGGGAGGGGAGGGATTGGGGTCAGAATGGGGGGCTGCAATTGTATGGGGAATATAACAATAAAATTTATAAAAAAAAAAATAAGAACTCAAAAAAAAAAAAAAAGAATGAATCAGTACAGTGACGTGGCAGGCTACAAAATAAATACACATAAATCTGTTGTATCCCTATATACAATGAATTAAAAGAGAAAGAAATCAAGAATATAACCCTACCCAAAAAGAAATATAGAAGATGAAAGACTTTTGCAATGAAACCTATATTACAAAAATAGAAGACACAAAAAAAAGGGAAAGATTTGTTCGTGGATTGGAAGACTGAATACTGGTAAAATGGCCCTGTTATCTAAAATCATACACAGATTCAATGCCAGCCCTATTAATTACATTCTTCAAAGAAATGTATCAAACATTATTGAAATTTAAAAAAAAAAAAAAAAAAAAAGAAGGGGACCTGGGAGGATTGGACCCCACTCCACAGCCAGGCCAGTTTACATTGATGGGGGAGAGGAGGGGTCCAGGAGGACCACCACTGAGGGGTGAGGAAGAGGTGAATCTCTGTAGTCTATGCGGAAGGGCAGAACAGGGGTCCGGAGGAGAAGACTGTTATATTAGTATATTAGGGCAGGGAAGGTGACACTTAAAGAAAATTACAGGGCCAGTTACACCCTGGACACCAAGAAACACTTGCCAAAGCTGATAAAGCCTGGGGACAGCCAAGAAACACCCCTCATCCAGTCAAGAACCACTCCCTCATCCCAACTTACAGGCAGGCTGATGAAGCCCAAGGAAAGTGAGAAGTGGCAAAGGGAGAAGAGGCAGGTTCCAGCCTCAATCTGCTGCTGGTAAAAGTATTGCTCAGGAGCACAGTGGCGTGCGGAGTGACTTAGAAACTGCTCCCCGGACTGATAAACCAACACCCCAGGAGCACCCACACAGTACACACCAGAAAGGGATGGAGCAAGCAGCCTCCTGCCATTCCTTGCTGTTGTTCTTCCCTGGACAATACCCGCAGGGAGCTCTTCTCAGGCGTAGTTTCATTCTGTCCCAAGGAAACACAGCTTTGTTTTGCTAGATGGGGTTTTGGCTTCTTTCATGGACATAGGAACCCCAGAACATGGAAGGAGTTAAGCCAGTTCAGTCTACTATCCACAGACTCTACAGGCAGAAGTACAGGTATGAAAATCTAGATAGATCCTTCATCCTCACCTCTCTCACTGCGCCCTCACCCCAACCCAGTGGTAAGCTCCCTGAACTCAGACTTTGCAATTGCCTATCAATCAGGTTTACTTTGATTAACACTTTAAAAATAAAACACAACTCATAAAATAAATGAATGAATAAAAAGATAAATAATAAATAAATAAATAAAATCACCTCCATTTCTAGCCCCTGCCCCTCTCCAACAAGTGTTAAAAATAAGTTAAAAAAAAAATAAGTTTGGAAAATAATTAATTAAACCATGTCTTTACAATAGTCTTCCCTTCAGTTAGAGACACTGTCTGGTAAATCAAGAAAAACCTACCGTTTCATCCACCAAACTAAACATAATGCCTTATACAATTAACCAAAACACAATTGTATGTAATACAATTAACCAGACTACAATCACACAAAAGTAATGATGCAGTATAGATGGCAATGACTCTCATGTAATCAAAAAGAATGAGAGCTTCCTTGATTAGAAATTAAGGTATCATAAGAGATCCCTTTTGATAAATGTTTCCCCCATTGCCCTACACTTTGCAGAAGACTGTGCTGACTGACCAAATCTGATGCTTCCCCCCATCATTAATAAAGACTAGAGGGGAGGCACCATTCTGTGTAATTATCTTTTATTCTGAAGTCTCTAAACTAGCACATACTAATGAAGCGCACATTTTATTACCCACTTTTCCAGCTGGCCAAATAGAAAAAAAATGAAGTAGAAGAGCCAGGAAGTCTCTGTGATTTGTTGGTGATCCCATGTCAGTGGTATTAACATAAAAACATGTACATAAAGTTCCAACAAATTATATCGATCATTGTGAGCATTAGTGGGACTAGGATCTGCAGGGCTGACTTCTGTGCTGCTTGGCTCAGCAGAGGCACTTGCTACATCTCATCAATACCTGCTGGACTGAGACAGTCACCTCTCCTGCTCTGGGCTGATTCTCTTTTAATCCATCCTTCTAGCTTTTCCAGAGCATTCCTTTCAGGCAAATATGAATAATTTTGTAGTAATTCTCACCTAAAGCATGACATCAAATCCTGCGCCCATAGATTTTCAGGATCAATACTGGTCCAGAACTCTGGACATATTCTCATACTTCATCAAAATTACCTACTTTCCTTACTGTGCTACATTTTATTGAATCAAAGACACTCCTAATTGTAAGAGAAACCATTCTTTTATATGCTACTAAGAATACATGTTGCCAATTAGATAATTATTCACTATAAACTGTAAAAACTGGGGCCTCCCCGGTGGTGTAGTGGTTGAGCACTGGGTTATGAAGCTGCCCGCAGCCTTTGCAACGCTGGTTCGATCCCCAGCCACCAGGTGAGGGTCCCACATGGCACACAGACCTCTCCTGCCACCCGGTGCTCCCCTCAGCAATATACTTCATTGGTCTGCCTGTTCTGCTCCCCGCTCTGGCTCTGGTGAATTCCCTCACCCTCCCACGCTTCTGACTATACCCAGTGCTTGTATAAACAAATAAATAAATCTTTTAAAAAATTGTAAAAACTTCACAATATTTGAGCTTTTAATATGAAAAATGAGCATCTTGAGCTGATAAAATACCACAAGCTATGATCCTTTCATTCTGTGTCATTTTGCATGCTACATTCTACCAGCTCATCCTATTGATGCCTCCCACCCCTCAAGAAGGCCACTGTCTTTTAGTATTTAGCTCAGTACCTCTTCTTAAAAACCTCCTTGATTTCATCTTCCTCAAGGACAGGCTAAGATGCTGTTGCCATGTGTCTCACAATAACAGTGCACTTGATCATTTACAGCACTTGTTTGGAAAGGCTCATTTATGCCCTGAAGAAAGTTGCATTGAGACATTGAGACCACATATCAGGAACACATAAGCAAGCACTTGAGATAGATAGATAGAGATAGATAGATAGATAGATAGATAGATAGATAGATAGATAGATAGATAGATAGAAAGATAGATAGAACTCATGTCACAACTGATAGTTGACTGAGGTGACTAGAATTGGTAGAATGAAGGAGATACACACTAGAAAAGAAATATGGCGTATATAATAAACCTTGCTGAAAATTCAGAATAAAGCCTCATTAATTTTCCGCAGCATGTCTTTGAACCTAGAAAGACCCAATACAAAAGGCACCAGAGCCCAGGAGAAATGCAGAGAGAAATCAAGCTTTAATTAGATTGTGAGTTGCAGAGGTAAAGGCTGATACTCTCTGTCCACGGTCTGATCTCTCCTGCATCAAAGAAGCAGAGTTAGGGATAGTGGCAGCAAAGTCAGCCCCGGAAGTTACTGTGGATTACTGGGTGCTGTCCACGCCTCTGCTGCAGGATCCCCAGAGGGCCTGGCCCTCATCTGCCTGTCAGACAGGACACTCACCACAGTGAAGAACCAAATGGTTAGGAGAGAAGCAACGTCTCCCTCCTTTTCCCTTTACTCTTAATTTCAGAGTAATCAAATGTTGTTTATGCATAAAATTTTAATCCTTTCACAAATTTGTATTTTGATTTAATTTGCATATCCCATTTACTGCAAGTCAACATGAAGAGAGACTCAACTAATTTAAGCCATTTTTCTCTGGGCCCGAAATCCTTTCAGAAATATTTTCCATTAGGCGATTCAATTATATCTAATGTGGCTAATGTCAGTGGATTAGAATTTTGCTTAAAGAAACTCATATTTAGAACAGTGAGAACGGGAAAGGGGTGGGGGAACAGAGGAGAAGAGACAATAATTACCTGTCTTTGATGCTACACAGATCAATGTGTAAATCACTAAAATTCCCCAGGGAACCTTGCTGAACTGAAATGAGGTCCTTGGGCTGGTTATCAATAAAGATGAGCCTCATGCAGCCTTGGAAAGCCTTAATGGGATTTAAACATTGGGAATCGGTGAGATTGTCGGGGCACCCTGTGGGACAGAGAAAAAAAAATGAAGAATACTGAAATGATCAGTCATTGCTTTGGCGACCTATTGATGGACGACCTCGAGGTCTAATTATTTTGGTACTTTTTCATTCACAGCAGTGCACGCGTTTTTGTTGTAAATCCTAGCATCCTCAGAGAGGGGACAGAATTGTACAAAATGGGGCATACTCAATCATTGTACAACAAAAAAACAAAAGGCGTCAGAGGGAATACCGATACTATAACATCTATCTCTTTCTGATTTCTTTTTTTCTTTCCTATTGGTAAGCTATTTGACATTCCTTTGCATGGCATATTTCACTCATCCCAAGGAAGCAGCATATTACAACGGCTTGGGAATTTTGGTTCTGTCTTGAAACACACTTCTAAATGCTCAATTCAATTCTGAATTACACTTTCAAAGGAAATTGTGCTTTGGTAAGGATGGTGGCAGAGTAATTGTCTGGTTAATTGTTAGCATTAACAGGCTTAGTTGCTGAGAAAGGTACACACAGGAATGTAACTGGAGTTTTGAAAGGATGTGCAAAGCAAATCCAGACACTAAGGGAACTTACGTGCTTAAATGTACATAGTTATAGGGCTATAATAGCATACATGGAAGGTTAACACCATACCTTTTTAAAGGGTGTTCTTTAAAAAAATAATAAATCATATTGATTTACCATAGCTTGCAACTAGGGCACATCTACTTCTCATTAAGACAGGTATAAAGCAACAAAGGTATATGAATGCTCGTGCTCTTTATAAACTCCATCCCATGGTTTTAATAGGTTCAGAGCATATGGGAATGCAAGCTTGAAAATATGGCAATAACCCATAAATAATGGGGAATTATTTCAGCCATCTCTAATAGACAGTCACTGCTGGGCTGAAGCCCAGCAGCTGGTTAACAGCTCAGAGAAACACTATAAAATGAAGAGAGATGCTGCAACTTCTAATTGAAGCTGTAGAGAGAATTTATGTAAGTTGACTATTATTACTCAAACTCATTTTTCACCTTCCATAAGTTTGCAGGCTACATGTGGGGTGTTTGTTTAAATGCACTAAAAAAAAAACACAGATAAATCTTCATCATCTAAATCCAGTGGCCCCAAGAATACTCCTTCAACTTGGGAACAGGAGTCGTTTTGGCTGTAAGGCATTTAGGATGTTTAGGTATCATAATTATCCAACAATGTTTTTTCCCCAAAATGAGCAAAAACATTGCCTTTTTCTCTCTTTCAATGACACATTGCATATCATATAAAGTTACATAATCCATGAGGCATATCTTTGGGGCCCCCAAAACCCTTCTTCTGCGTCCTTGATAGTACATTGGTCAGCATTCCTTTGCTGTCACTGGGGGTTCATGAAGAACAAAGATGGGGGTGAATCCTGATTCTACCTTCACACAAATTATCTCACCTCAGCCACATCAGTTTTATTATCTGGTGTTTATTATTAACTTGATTGCAAATTACTGCATGAATTAAATGAGGTAAGACACTTACAGCATTTACACTGAATAGAAGTGTTCTCATTTAAAAGGGATTCGTTATCTTTGTACATGTGAAAAAGATTTGGAGTGAAGGACAGAGGTCCTGCCTGAGGCCCTAAAAATAATTCTTAAAGCTGTCACTCAACATTGCTTCCCTCCCAGAACCCCCTGTATGTTTACTGCATCTGTGCTAACTCTGTTTTGTCTTTTAAAGCTTGACCACCAACATTGTCACTGGTAGGAGAGAAGTGATTTGCAAATTCTATTTAAGAGACTGCCCTTTATAATTTTGCACAAAACTCTCTTTAGTTTCCTAATAGAAAAAGAATAAGCAAATGTAAAGAAACCCTAGTCCATGACCACATCACTCTGAAAGTTGAAGCCATTTGTCCGTGGTCCCTGCCCTGCAGGAAGCACTGTGCTCTTTCTCACGAGCGCTCTCTCTCTTGCTCCCTCTCTCTCTATATATAAATATTGGTACTCATACCTTTTATGAATGAAATGCATTGAAAATGTTAAATAATATATTTATTCATCTATAAAAATATAGTAGCTGCCTAAGCTCATTAGCTGCCTAAGCACATTTTTTTTAATCCTTTCAGTTTTCCTTGTAATTTTGTCATTGCAAAATTCCCTGTGATTCACCTAGAGTTGGGAGGGCAGGATCTGTACTGATTGTTCCATGTGGAGTTACAAGTTCTTGGATGGCTGGGTCTTACTGTGTGGCCACCAGGGATGTGAAGAGGGGAAACAGAGGTTCAGACATCAAGGCAGCAGAGCAGGGGCTGAGCTGCCTGAGCAGGCTGGTGGTTAGATTCTTTCTCTTGCAAGTACTGCTGACTGTTGGGACACTTTCTCCAAGTTTTCAGCTGAGTTTCTCCTTTCAAATGTGATCAGAGAGCTTGGCATGGCTACAAAAATCTCCTTTGTATGTTATATAACACCAGCTCTTATAGCTCAAGTTCTTTTTCCTCAGCATTGACCTAGATAATTTATATTTGCACAGCTGTGAAAGAGTTTGCTTGTCATTATTTTGGGCTGTGGGATGGGTGCCTGTGTCCGTGTGTGTGTGTGTGTGTGTGTGTGTGTGTGTGTGTGTGTGTGTGTTAGGAGAATAGTCTAACTGACAAAGAAAGAATCATCAGAGTGGAACAAACTGTCCACTGTATCTCTCCCCCTCTATTTGCAACCTTAAAAGCTGGGGCTATTACCTCCAAAGTAGTAGCTACTTCCAGAATAAATCTGCACCCGGCTGGTGTCCTGAGCCGGGGATGCTGCATCATTATCCAGAGTGAGAGTGATGCGGTTCCTTCTGGCATTGATGCTTACCGAATGCCACAAGCCATCATTCAAGTTGCTGCCTGCAAAAGAAATAGGAAGGGCAAGCAGAGAGATGATTGATTTGGGAAGTTTGGAGAGAGTGGGCTCATTTCCCTCGCCTGCCATGGCCATGAGCGTCCTCAGCCCAGTCCCCAAACTTCCCTCTTCTTGCACCAACCCGCAGCTCTTCCCAGGAGTCATCTTTTTCACTCCTTTTACCACTTCATCCTGTTATTTCCTTATTCAAATATGCTGAAAAATTTGATATGTTTGGTGTTGAAACAAAAGTGCCAAACACAAGTTTGCAAGTGTATTACAACCAAAAGTAGTTAACAGATTAATTTGATTTATTGGTATATAAATACAAAGTCTAAAAAAAAAAGCCCCTTAAAATGTTGCCAGTGGCTCTACCTTTGGGCGGTGAGATTACAGGCAATTTTAATATTTTCACATCTTTCAACCATACTTTTTAAAATAAAAATAAACTTTTTAAAGACAAAAATAAATGAAGAGAGCTCAATTCTAATGAGGTGCCAGCTTGAGGCAGTTTTTTGTTGGCGAGGTAATAGACTAGTTCAATTTTAGCTTTTTCCATTTTCTTATGTAGCACTGGATGAGTTACCACCTTTGCTGAGCTCAGGTCTGATCATCTGTAAACATCAGGACACCCCGTTTCACTGTTCAAGGGATGAATGGAAATCAGACAGTATCTTAGGGCAGCTGGTGGCATAGTGGGGGTTTATTAAAAGTGAATCCCTCTCGGGCCTCCCCTGGTGGCACAGGTGGTCGAGTGCTGCGCTGTGAAGCTGTCTGCAGCCTCTGCAGCACTAGTTCGATCCCCGGCCTCCGGCGAGGGTCCCACATGGCATGGCCGACCTCTCCTGTCTCGCCCACTACTCCCCTCAGCAGTGTATTTCATCAGTCTGCCTGTTCTGTTCCCCACTCTGTCTCTGGTGAATCCTCTCACCCTCCCATGCATCTGGCATGTGCCCTGCTTCTTGTGTAAAATGAATAAATAAATCTTTAAAAAAAAAAAAAAAGTGAATCCCTCTCTTGTTCTTTCGCCCCAGCTCCCTCTATGGCACACATGCTGTGGACCTATCTTATTGAGGAAATGGTGTCAGGGATTAGTCCTGAGAATTTCAACTGTTTACTCCAAAAAGTTTACCCTGTTAAGGCTCTGTCCCAGGTCAGCTGAAGGAAACATCGTGGTATTAACCAGTTTAGCAACGAAGGTGTGTGCAGGACAGGAAAACACAATGTTCGTTTCTTCCCTCAATAGTCATCTGTCATGCCTTGCAGCGTCTAGGACCTTCCTTCTCATTGCCTCTGCTTCACCCAGACGGTCAGAGACAATAATTGTACTTAGGGGTCATTGTGAAAATCACACCAGTGAATATGGTTGTGTAGGAAGGAAAGTTTATGCCATATCATAGGGACACAATAATGTCAGCTAAACATGGACACAACAACAAACACAATTTGTCCCCCGCATTTGGGACTGTGGATATTAACATCACAGGGTCTCTAAGCTGGGATAGTTCATAGTAAAATAGAAGATGCAAAGGAAATGCTTCCCTGTAAGTTCAGGCCAGTGGGATAAAGAGAAGCAAGAAGCAAGAAAGGCACTTGCATTTCTGAGTGGGACAGACATATGAGGGTTGTGAAGAAAGAAGACATGACTAGCTCCATCTGAGGATGGCAAAAGGACTTCACAGAAGAGGTGGGGACAGCTTGGGGAAGTTTTGGAAAATGAGCAAGCTTGCCACTCAGAGCAAGAGGCACTGGCGAGTCTGTTACAAGGAAACAAAGGTCTGAATGAGAAACCAGCTGGAGAGGACAGGGAGGCAGGTGGCAAGAGGCTCCAGTTACCCTGGGACTTTTGTGCAGAGTAAGGAACAGGTTTCATCATTGTTTGAGAAGTGATTCTAGAGAGCACTTTACCCAAAGCAATTTTACCAGAATCTCTGTGGATGGGGCCCTTGGCACCTGCCTTTTTTAGATCCCTGGGTGATTCTAACGTGCAGCCAGGAATGGAAATCACTGCCTTAGCACTGACTAGTAGGAGTTCATGAGGCGTCTTTAGCAGGGAACAACATGGGGGAGGGCTGTGCATTATTCCAAGACTCTGGCACAGATTGGAAGTAGAGATGGTGGGGCAATTGCCTGCCCAGGTCCAGGCAAGAGAGGAATGAAGTTCCTAGCCAAAGGACCAGCAGTGAAACGGAGCATTAGGGATGGGTTAAGAGCTATTTCTGGAGGTAAAAGAGATCAGACCTGGTCGAGACTCCTGGCGAGGTCCATAAGAAACCCGCTGGGAGGAAGCATGCACAATCAGGGCTTCTCAGAGATCTGCAGGGTTTCTCAGAGCAACTACTGGAGAGTTTGTGACCCTGAGCCCTTCAGTCGCTGGGAAGTTTGCCCAAGGAGAAGCTCGGCAGCAGGCTGGGGCCCAGCTTGCCCTGCACCAGGGGAGCGTGCCCTATCTGCTGGAAGCAGTCCAGAGGTAAGGGACTCCCCTGGGTTTTCAGTCCTCTTCTTCACGGCCATTCCTTGCTGCACATCTGCTGGGGTGGACAGCATAACCCAGAGGCTGCTCAGCCTGGCGGCCCTACTTTGTCTTCAAGGCCAGGTTTGGGTCCTAGAAACAGGGGCACTGCTAATGAGGGAGAGCCTCTCTCAGGTGCTTCCTGGCGATGATTATTTCACTTGTGTTGGGGGCATTTGGGGGCTGTAGAGCCAGATGGAGGTTCTCGCTCCCTTTTTCCTGACATTTGCATACTGGTATAATGCATCTGTATAAAACATGAGAGTGCATTTTGCAGATTTGAACTGTACACAATGTGGTTTAAAGGGAGTCAGTAACTAGTTGAAATTATAGGGTGTAAGCAGCTGTGGGTCCGTATCCAGGCAGGTATCAGGTAGAAAGTACATACAGAGGATCAAGGGAGTTTTGCATCTAATTAGAGATGCATATTCTCATCATTTTATAGGAAGCTGACTGATAGAGAGCCTCTGCTCTCAGAGTAGATGGGGTGGGGCCACTAGTTTGCATGTCCCGATTCCGGCTCCCACCCCCCCCCCAAACCATTATCCATGCTCTGTTTTTAAAATAATGATGATTTGCTTGGTTATTTCGCTTCTTTTCTTTTGGGTCTGGTTTTCCTTTTGATTAGATCTCTTTCAATCTTTTCTTACAAGATCCCTAGTGCCTGCAGGGGGAGCCTGGGTGAAATCTTAGCTCTTTACAGGAGAATGATTGCAACAGGAGCTCTTGATGCTGACCACACAAAGGAATCACCTGGGAGCTTTTGGAAAGACAGGTCCCTGGGCCCCACACCAGGTTAATTAAGACAGACTTGGGTTGGGGGGTGGCCCCAGGCCTTGGAAGTTTCAAAGATCCCCAGAGATTTAATCTGGTTAAGAGCTACCCCATTAGAGGTTTCATAAAAAGAAGAGGGGAAATAGGCAAAACAAGAATGGCTTGGAAAAGCTGACCTGGGAAGAAACTACAAGGAAAGAAAGCAAAGTGGCATATTCCTCTCCACCTGGGGACTCCTTCCCACTTCATTCTGTTAATGGGCCAACATAATACCCCTAGAGTTTCTTCAAGGTTTAGTATTTAAGATCACCCTTTAGAGGTACAAGCTTAAGCGCTATTGATTATTCACAAATTAGGAAAAATCAATTCTATAAGGTTGCTTCCCCCGCCCCCCAACCTCCCTGAGATAAATAGCTGCAAAAGATTAGACATTTGTTATGGAGAGAACAGAAAAGCAATGCCTTTGAGGCCAGGGACAGCTTCATGGCAGGGAAGAGCAGGGGGCAAGGTATTTAGGGCAGATTCGAGACACTAAGTATCATGTACAGGGTGGGACATGGGTTCTGGAAAGACTGTTACATAGTGACAAGCATAACCTTCCTGAATTTTAAAATATTGAGAGATAATGTCATCTCTGACATTGGCAAAGAATTAAACTTAAAAAAAAAAAAAATGAAGTTGACCAAAGGGAGAGGACATGTTTTAATTCTTTCCAACTTCTCGCCATCATTGCTGAAAGAGAATGCTTCCTGGTCCTAGAACACAACCTACCACATTAGGTAAAATTTCCTTTCCGGAAAAGGTTAAATAGGCTGCTCTGTGCTTGTTCAGGAACTGAACTAAAACTTAAAACATTTTCTGAGTGTCTCATGAAGAAAAAAAAAAGGCAGTTTCCATCCTCGCAACTGAGCTTGCAAACAAACTTTTGAAACACAGCCCAATTGTGAAAGTAGCTAATAATACATGCCACCAGTACTAAATATCTATAATGTGCCCAGTGCTTTAAATATATAATTCCTAATTCTGGCAATAGTACAGAAGGCCAAACTTTATTGCCCTCTTATAGATGCTCAAACAGAAATCAGAGAGGCTACCCAGGGTCATCTGGCTACTCAGAGGGAGAGCCAGAATTCAAAGGATAGGGGGAGCGGTGTTCCCAGGTTGAACTCCTGCTGCTCACCCCTCTTATAAAACCAGCCTGGCCTGTCTAGGAATTGCTTTGATGGGCAAGTAAATCTGTAAAAACTATTTTCTATTGTTGGGTTTGTTAGGGGGAACAGGATGTCCTAAAGCTAATTCCATACAGGCTTTGTGGACTCCACCCCCACCCCAGGCCAAAGCCAAAGACACTGGGAACTCCAAATCCCATCACCACCAAAGGGAAGGTGGCTGGGACCTGAGGGTGGGGTTAAGCAGCCAGGTTGGTATAAAGCCAGACACGTGGGCTTTGGAGGGGCACCCATTTCGGCTCCCCACCAGCTCGCAGCGTCTGGCCAGCTCTGAGAGTGACTTTGGGTTTCCAGGTCGGCGTGTCGTGTAGGATGCATTAAAGACTTTATTTCCCTATTTTCTCCCTGAGTTGTACATTTTCCTTATTTCCTTTTCCCTTGTAAATAAACCTTTTATTAACCTTTTGTGTGTGCCTGTAGTGGAGTATTAATAAGTCCCTTTTAAGCGCGCGGGTGAGGACCCACAGCCAGGAACCCGTTCAATATCGGGGCTGCCCTATAACAGGTTCACTTTACCTTCATTTATCCATTTATTTTTGGAACCGTTTTATTGAGATAAAATTGATATATCATATAATTCATCTATTTAAAGAGTATAATTCACCATATTTTATTATATTCACAGCCAGGCAGCTATCACCACAACTGATTTTCTAACATCCCATACTACCACCCCCAAAATAAAAAGAAATGTAGCTATCACTCCCTAATCTCATCACCCCACCTGTAGTTCTAGTAAATCAACAATCTATTTTCTATCTCTATGAATTTGCCTCTTCTAGACATCTCACAGAAGTGAAACCACACATTATGTTCCCTTTGGTTTTGTTTACCATGTTGTTTCGAAGTTCCTTCTGCTTTGAAGCTTGTATCAATATGTTTGTGAAGTTGGATAATATCCCACTGCAGTCCTATACCACACTTGTTTGTTCATTGTTTGACGGATATTTGGATTGTTCTCACTGTTGGGTTAAGATGAATAATGTTGAAGGGCCTCCTCTGCTGCCACTGCAGCACGAGTTAGATCCCCAGCCAGGGAGGTACCCACATGGCGCAGCAGACCTCTCTTGCCTCACCTGCTGCTCCCCTCAGCAGTGTATTTCATTCAGTCTGCCTGTTCTGTTCCCCACTCTGTCTCTGGTGAATCCTCTCACACACCACACCCCCCACACCTCTGGCCTGTCCACCTGTTTTTTGTATGCATAAATAAAATCTTTTTTTTTTTTTTAAAGAACAATGTTGATCTGAACCTTGGTGAAAATATTTCTGTGTGGGCCTGTTTTGAATTTGCTTACAGGTGCACACACAAGCGTGTACTTGTTGGGTCATACAGTAACTGCATATTTAATCTTTTGAGGATCTACATCATGTTTCCAAAGTGGCTGCCCCAGGTCACATCTCCACAAGGCAACTTCCTTTTTGACATCACTGAGTTCAAATGTTAGTTTGTCCTTTCATGGATCTTCTAGCTTCCAGAAAGAATGATTTCACTTTAGTTTTTCAGACTATGAACTTAGGTCTGACATTGGGGTTCTAGCTCTTTGTCAGTGCTTTTGCTTTGCTTTCTTATATTGTATTGTTTGTACGTAATAATGTTATTATCAAATAGCTAATGTTTTTTTTTTACCGTTTATAATAAAATCTTCACAGCAAATTACTGTTCACATATAACACTGAGACTCAAGAGACATAAAGTAATATTCTGAAGACATTGTTAATTTTCATATAGAAGAAAGATTTTCCCTTAAAGAAGCACTGGACATCATGGACTGGATGGTTCTCTGTTGGGGTAGGATATCTGGAAATATGTAGGATGTTTAACAGCATCATGACTCACTAGATGCCAGTAATAGCGCAAACTCCTGGCAAGAGTCCCTGGGATGGGGGGGGGGGGCTGGTAGGATGGGAGGCTAAGTGGGTGGGTGGAGTGGGGAATCCCCTTTGACTGCAAACCACTCACTTAATGGACTAATTTTGAGTTTGCAGAATCTTGGCAATTTATATCCTCTCTCTCTCTCATCCCTAAATTCCTAATGGATCTTTACATTTCTAAATTCATCTTGTATTAGTGTCTCTCTTGATGGACTGACAATAGAACCTTGACTGTGTGACTGTCCCAGACCCTCTAAGTATCTGCCATTAGAACCATAAATAAACACAGAGATACAGCCTAGCCAGAGCAGTCTGCAGGGCTCAACTCCCAGCCTTGGAAATAGCCTGTTACAGATTTCCTTGAGGCCTTTACTCGCCTGTTACCTCTACCTCAAGAACCTGCCATTTATAATTTCTAGGAATTTAGACGGATTCTTTAATCTCTATAAACCCGTTTTCTCATCTGGAAAAAGGGACAGAATTGTCTGGCTTGACTTGGAAGTTTCTAGGCTTTATATAACCCCCTAAAACTGTTGTCAATATCTTGTCATACCTACCTTCACTTAATAGTTCAAAGGTAGTTATAATTTTTGAGAGAACAAGGCAGTGGATATATAAATAATCAAATAAGACAGTCTTAAAATGTCAATCACCTCATAAAAGAACATGTTACAATTATTAAGCCCATTATGCTAAACTTTAGATCTTAAGTTCTGCTTTTCTTGGATACCTTTTATCCATAATTTATTGTATCCTATTAACCCTTCCCTACATACAGTAGATTGAACTCACATATTTCTCCAAACTTCTTCTCAAAATTTTATTCTATCCCTTATGGTGGCTGGGAATTTTGCCTACTTTTTTTTTTTTAAAGATTTATTTATGCATGGAAGAACTGGGGTACAGGCCAGAGGTACAGGGCATGAGAGGATTCGTCAGTCAGAGAGAGTGGGGAGCAGTACAGGCAGATTCACTGGGAAGCGGAGCAGCAGGCAAGACAGGATACCGACATATGTGGGTTAGCTCCCTGACTAAGGATTGAACTCAGGCTGCAGCATTGATAGCATGACAGCGCTGAGACTTAACTCCTACACTGTGAGGGAGGACCAAATTTTGACTACTTATGCCCCCCTGCCTCCTTCCACTTCCTCTTTCTGATTCAGGACACCTGTCTAGATCGAACCAGTTGAAGAACACGGTCGTCATCAACCTCAAAATGAATATCCCTTCAGTAGGTCATGGGCTGGAGAATGGAACTCAACCTGCTTATTTTGACATACTACGCCTTCTATAATTGAGTTTCCATCTGTCCTCTCAATCTCAGTTCCCAACATCACTGCACAAATTCCTTACTCTAGATATGCTCCAGTGAATACACTTAACTAATTTTAACTAAATGGATTTTCCACTCCAAACCAGACACTGCCTGCCTGCTACCTCCCCTGTTCTCTATCTGTCTTTCTGTCTATCTGTCTATTTCTTCTAATGTCCAGTGTTTATCCCCTAGTGCTTCTTCTCCTAAACTATAAGGACAGGTTATATATGGATATATATCTCTACATATGTGCATACAGAGACATATTTAAACATATAGAATTTAAATTCTATATATTTACATATGCACATATATATTTAAAGTTTAAAAATACAGACACATTTATTCTAAACTTTCAAAATCATCTAATACACTGCAGGGAATATGAAAAGTGCTGAATAAACAAGTCAGTAAACCAAGAAATGAAGACAACTTCCTTGACTAGACCAATTCAGTGATTTCTCCTTCTAAATTCATGTAATATCCGTTGTTGATCTATTCATTTAGTTCATATTATTTACTGCTATGTACTATTAATTAACAATTCATCTCTGTAAGTTTCATCTCCCTAATGAAATTACCAGTTCCTGGGGGTCAGAGTCTGAATCGTGTTTTGGTATCCCCCTCAGCATCATCAGGGCAACAGCCTGCCCTCTGTAAACACTCACTGATTGATTGAACACAAGCTAGCAGAGTCTCCACTGCCAATTGTGAGCAGCAGGGCCGCCTCTGGCGCATGGGTCATAAATCACAGGTTAAACCTTTCCTGGTTGTTAAAACCTAGCTCATATGTCAAGGTAACCTGGATGCTGAAAACCCTTGGTCAGCATGAGATGGAAACATCTGGACAGCATCCACTGGTACCCGAGTGGAATGTGCTGCCATACTTGTGGTTGATGGTGAAGGTGTTTCCCTGATAGAGATTTGAATACTCAACTTAAACCTCTACATGATACAAATTAAGCTCAACTCCAGAGACAGATATTTCTCTATCATTTTCAGGATATACCCACATTCTGGCATCCTTGACCAAAATGCTGCTTCATCTTTTGTCTGTCCTCCTTCACCCTGGGTGACTTGGGCATCTTGACCCACCTGGGAGTCTGTCAGAGGTCTAGATTGCCTCCTATGTCCCTTGTCTAATTGGAGAATCTTTTCCTTCCCACTTTGGTCAAATTCTATCCGTTCTTCAAAGCACAGGGGTTTTGTCAACAGCCAGGAATATTGTCTATCCCCCCAGGATTTCCATTTCACCCTTCCTGGTGCCTTTCCTCCTTGCTCCCCCAGCATCCTGAGCACATAAACTATTGCATCATAAATGCCTCTTTACCATCTTTTCCAACAGAGCCTATGAGTTTCTGGAATTTCCCCCATTCTCAAATTTGAGTGGAGTACCAGCACTGCACACACTTCAAACACTCCCAGAATTAAGTGGAGGCAAAGTGAATACTTACAAGAGTATTATTAAAGTAGCAAATATGAAAGGGTAAAGGAAATAATAGCAGGTTTGGCTACTAGATGATTTTTGCTCTCATAATAAAAATCTAGCTCCCTCAGTTCCTCTTTTGAGTGACTGGTAAAGAAAAAGGAATAAATTAAATAAAATGTTTCCATCATCATTATCCAGCCTGAAAAAAGCTGCAGATGTCCCAGAGTACACTACTTTGGTAAACATTCCCAACCTTTGTTTGATATCTTGAAGCTCAGGCAATTATATTTCTCAGTTTGCCATAAAATGGAAAGCCTCATCACCTATCTGTCTTCTCAAATTCGAACTCTGTGCTCAGGCAGTTTGTTGTGACAGTCACAGCCCCATGGCTATCCATTTATTTGCCCTTGCTAACGGGATTTTCTCATCAACATTATCTTAGCTAAAACACAGAGGCATTAATGACAACTTAATTGAAGCAGAGGATGAAGTTCATGGAGTCATCATGTTTACTAGATGTGCAGATGGCGTCTAGATACAAATGGCTTATATGAAAAAGGGCAAGATTCGGCAAGCAGCTCTGTTAATTGCAGGGCTGTAGCCTAAAACCATCTGGCCACAAGTATTAATCAGGGTGAGCACTTCTATCCTGCACCAAGCTGCTCTCTCAGCCATCCCCACACCTCTGGGAGCTCCACTGGCTTTTATCTAATTAGTACCTCTACTGAGTACACCACCATACTGGGTTTGACACATTCTGCAGCACATAATTGTTGTAAAATGAATGTTCATTAAAAACCACTATTAAATTATTTTGCTGCTAAAATGACATCCTTCAAAAATGATCTGAAGGTCAACTCTACTAGTTCATTCATTCATTCAGTTACTCAACACAAAGCAAATAGCTACTAAGAACCTGCTACAAGTAAGGTCCTTACTAGACCCTGGACATACACTATTGGGCAAGGCAGACAATATTCTTTCCCATGTATCCTTAGCTTCTAATGTTAAGAGGCTATTGAACACCAATTATATAGGTGTATAACCAATGTACCTTAGTTATATGTATGTGTATAACTAATATACATTATTATGAGCTAAATAGTGCTTCCCCAAAACTGGGAATGTATCTATATTAATAGCTAGGATCCTTAAAGAAGCAATTAAGGTCAAATAAGGTCATATGAGCTGTCCCTAATTCAATACAAGGGTCCTGGAAGAAGAGGATATCTGTGCCTGTACACAAGTCAAAAAAAAAATAGCCTACTAGGAAGAAATCAACCTTCCAACAACTTGATCTTGGACTTCTAGCCTAAAATATTGTGAGAAAAGGAAATTCTTTGAAGTCACCTATTTCTGTGCTATTTTGTTAGGAAGAAAGGAAATGAATGTGTACATATTGCCACACCTCGGGCAAATGCTACAAAGGGGAGGAACCAGAATACTGGCAAGCATGACACCTGGCCTGCTTTGCGATGGTTTCTTGAGAAACTATAAATTGAGATAAATTTTTAAATATAAATGGGATGGTATATTGCCCACAGCTCCAGAGTGACTTCTTACATTTAAACACAATGTGAAATAATTACCAAATAAACATCCATTTATGGTTCTGGTAACAGGTTCAGTGGCTAGAATTACACAGCATCAACCGAGTATAGAGACTTACAGACTGATAGAATGGATTGTTTATTAGGTATGTTTGGAATGCCTTCTCTCTAACTAGTACTAATGAAGTAACTAAAAAATACTGATAAGGTAGTTGAGAAAATATAATGAACATTATCTCTGGTACCTAGGGGCTGAATGGGATAACCAGAGAAGACCTCTTCTATAAGCCATTATTTCAACCATAATACATTTCCATGGCAACCAGTTGATTTCAAGATTTTTGCTAGAGATGTTTCCTTTTGCCCATCTCCTCACTGCTCTGTGTCTGGCGACTGGCTGTTGCCTACTCTCCTTCCAGCTTATCGTCATCTATAGCTTCACTGCAGCCTGGTTGAGATCTTAGTCTGAAGTCTTCTTCCTTCATCTTATTGGTTTCATTCATTCATGATGAGACTCAGTCCTTAATCCTAAAGATTTCACTCTGGGTTTGGTGCCTCTAATGAGATCTAGGCACATCACTAAATAGCTGCAAAGCACCAATAACGTGTACTTTTGTAAAAAACCAAAGTGGACTCTGAGCTATGTGACCTTATTGGTATACTTGTCCTACTTTCTGCAGAGATAAAAATACATATAAGGGCCTCCCTGCTGGCGCAAGCGGTTAAGCACCGCACTATGAAGCAATCCACAGCCTCTGCAGCACGAGTTCGATCCCCGGCCGGCCAGGGAGCAACGACCCACATGGCGCAGCAGACCTCTCCAGTCTCGCCTGCTGCACCTCTCAGCAGTGTATTTCAGTCAGTCTGCCTGTTCTGCTCCCCACTCTGTCTCTGGTGAATCCTCTCACCGCCCCCTGCATCTCTGGCCTGTGCCCCAGTTCTTGTATGCATAAATAAATAAATCTTAAAAAAATACATATAAAACCCTTATTTATGAGTAATCTGTCTTATTTTCTCTCCATATGAACTGGTTCTGTTAGGGGGAAAAGGATGTCCTAAAGCTAATTCCATACAGGCTTTGTGGACTCCACCCCCACCCCAGGCCAAAGCCAAAGACACTAGGAACTCCAAATTCCATCACCACCAAAGGGAAGGTGGCTGGGACCTGAGGGTGGGGTTAAGCAGCCAGGTTTATATAAAAGGCAGACATGTGGGCTTGGGGGATCCCCATTTTGGCTCTTCGCCAGCTCACAGCATCAGGCCAGCTCTGAGAGTGACTTTGGGTTTCCAGGTCGTCGGATCTGGTAGGATGCATTAAAGACTTTATTTCCCTATTTTCTCCCTAAGTTGTACATTTTCCTTATTTCCTTTTCCCTTGTAAATAAACCTTTTATTAACCTTTTGTGTGTGCCTGTAGTGGAGTATTAAGTCCCTTTTAAGCGCGCGGGTGAGGACCCACAGCCAGGAACCCGTTCAATATCGGGGCTGCTCTATAACAGTTCCAGTACCTACAGCAGTTTACTCACCAACATAGTTTGAAAGCCCTGTACATTTTAATAACCTCCTTACATACACACACAACACACACACACACAGTGCTAACTTGATTTAAATAAGGTAACCAGAAAAACAATGTCTCAGATGTGGAACTTTGGCTTCTAATTCTGTTCAGGACACTGAGTGTCATACACATGAACTTTGTGGAACCAAACATCTCATTCACAAAAAATCAGTGTATGAAAGAGGCCAAATTCAACTTTCTTGCTCTATGAAGTATACTATAATCTGGAGAGTAGAAAAACACAATATCTGGTTTTGGAGGCTTGGGTCTGAATACCCGTAATCAAGGCCACTTAGCCCACTTTCACAAAGACTTCTGGGTTGATAATTTTTTTGAAGATAATAAGAAAGAGGGTTGACATCCTGTTTTCTTTCAAGAACTCATATAAAGGGCTAAAAGGCATTTTACTGATTCTAGACAAAACTCTCCCTGAGCAAAAGAGCATAATGAGGTCAGAGAACAAGACTTATTCACATCCTATATCTATGCAGAGCACGGCTAGCCTGGAACCCTGATGGCTAAAATCTGAGCTTAAGCTCAGACTCTTGCTTTTTAGTGGGGAGTTGGCATTTTGAGAAGCACTATGGTAGGAAAAAAATGACCTCCAATTTTTTAATGACTAAAGCCCTCAAACCTTTTCTTCCTATTCCCATTTCTTAGCATTTTCCTATCAGAAAAATAAAAATAACATTGAAATGTCAGATCACTTTCAAAATAACTGTAATGGTGCCAGCTTTTTCTTTAGATTATTTAATGTTTCACATGAAATTCAAAACTTTCTGCCCTGATTCTCCAAGGTAATAAAACAAGCAGTCTATTTTACGTTTATACAATTTCTTCTTTTCCTAGATATTTAATATATTGGACAATCTCTGAGAATCTTTAAAATGGCAACCATTTCTTTCATCAGTAAAATAGAACTGGGGGTTTATTACTCAATGAATAGATGTGGACTTGAGAGATAGAGTAGCCCTGCAACACATGGGACCTTAAGAGAAGTGACAAAGAATGGGAGTAGGGAAAAACATCAAATAGGATATTCAGGTTTTGCCCATGTTAAGATCTGTCTATCGTTCTGTTCTGATTCCTTAAAGGGTAAATGCCAACATTCCCTGTGCAGCAATTCATCTTGAAGGAAATGGCAAGTTTCCATGCACAGTCACCTCTGCACAGCCCCCGGAGTCTCAAGTAAGGTTTGGTGAGAAAGGGTGACTAGGATGGACAAACCTGTGTCATACAGGACAAAGGTTTTGGAGGCATATGAACTCTTACTGCAACCTCATGTCACTTAGTACACTTAGTCCTTAAATGATAAGCCTACTGAGTAATCACCACTAAGAATTTTAAAAGATCTGAAGAAAGTATATCATATATACTTAATGAATATTGGAGTGTGTGTGTATGTGTGTCTGTCTGGCCTTGTCCATATATAGCAGTCCCATCTTATTAAAAGTTTCATTCTTTTCTGTGGGTTGAGTTACCAAATCCAAAAATATTACTTTCATTGAGATACTTGGGAGGTAGGGGGAAGGGAGAGAGAGTATATTCATATAACTTTTATGTCAGTATTTATTTTTGTTCTATTTTATTATTAGTTACTGTTGATGCTCTCTTATGTTTAATTTATAAATTAAACTTTATTGGAGCTATGTTTCTGTGCAAATATAATAGCAGTATATAGGTTTGGTATTACCCATAGTTTCTGGCAACCTTGGGGGTCTTCGAACATATCCTCCATGAATAAGGGTGTCTACTTTATAGATGTGATTTATTTATAGCAGTATAATAACTATAATTTATATTATACCGAGGACTCTAGTTTCAGTAGACTATAAGTGTATGAAGACAATAAATTTACTATCTTTTGCCAATCCCAACTAACCCAAAAAGCTAACAAGATTATTAAGTAAAATGTTTTCAAAAGACCCAAATTTACATTCTAAATAACTTGTTTTTCTTAATCATTCTATTATTTATTTGTAGATTTGTCATCTAAGGTAGAATTTCTTTTCATATGAATTACTGAAACTGACATTATAAAAAACAAATATGGGAGGCAGTGAGAGTGTAAAAACCAAGAACTTGGGAATCCAAAGGAAGGACCTGAGTATGATTATTACCCTGGTGTAATAATCAATTAATTTCTAATTCTCAGTTTCCTTCTATGTGTTATCACAATAGTAAAAACTTCATAAGTTTTATGAAGCAGTTTTCGGAGCATTACATGACAGGGATCTAGCACAGTCACCTTTACATCACTTATAGTAAAGTGGTGTCCACTTTTCCTCTTATCTGCATATATCCAACTTTTCCAGAACGGATGCAGTAAGTATAGAAAATAAAGAACAAGACAAGGGAGGATTAAACTTCAGTCCTCATCATTCTGAAACCTCACCCCTTACAACTAAATTCAGCTGGCTTCTATTTTGAGAATGCATTTAGTTTACACTTCTCTCCCTTATTTCCAATGCTAAAAGCCCAACACCCCAGCCCCCCTAGCAATAGCACATGCACCAGGATTGGAACTTTGGGGCAGGATTGAGTGTGAAGCATCTACTTGCCTGCCTACCCATGGATTTCATCTTCTATAGACTTCACGTGTTAGAAACACCTGAACTAGCCTCAACAAAACCTGTAAACGTTTGCATTTCCTGGCCCATCAATAAAATATGATGCTGTTTTCTGTGATGCACCATGTGTCAAGGGTAGCCACACTGGCCCTCACAAATTATTGGTACAATGGTTATTACTTTCTGGTTTTTCATATAGGATTTATATCTCTTATAAAAACATGATGATCTCAGGTAAGCTGAAAAGCATCTTCAGAAATCTGAAGGAAGAGAAAAATTGTCTTTTGTTTGAGTTTGTGTTTGTTTGCTCTCTGCTCAGATAGAAAAATGCCAGCAGATGCAAAAGCTCAATCCATTTCAAAGAAAAATGAAAGACGTTCTTATTTCCCAAAAATTCAAGAAATTCTTCTTTGGGAAAGCAATGGTGCAAGAGTTTTCTGGGACAGACTTCAGGAACTCAACACATTTTTAAAACTTCCCTTTACTTGTTTCATTTTCTCAGAGACAGGTCTGAAATAAGTGGCGATTTCCTCCCTTTCTGTATTTGGTAAACTGCAGCTTTTACCAGTCTCTCCCTCAGTCATAAACATGCTTTAATGGACTGACATTGTGCTTAATAATACAGGCAGCACCTGTACGCTTTAGAGAGAAGTGCCGCCAGCACCTATACTGTATTAAACCTGCATTTTTGACCCAAGGCCTACATGTCTCTGTACTTCAACATCTCACTGATTAGAGAGAAACAGCCCAGTGCCACCTCATGTTTTTCTTCTTCAACTAAGGAGGATTGAGGTTTAACTTTCCAACTCTAGATATGAAAACTATCATGTTTCTAAGTGATTACCTCACCTCCATTATTGGAAATCTTATAAATTTTGTAGAAGTCCTGTGATGGCACAAATTCCTTTAGCTTTTTGCACTCTGTTGAGTGTATCTCCTTCTATCTATAGGTTTTCGAGTCACTGTGGAGGTAAAGGTAGTTTCTCATAGGCACTAAGAATTTTAGACATTTTAGCTCATTAAATGCCAACAGTCTTATGTTGTAAAAGATTGTTTTCATCTCACGTTATTGACAAACTCTGAGTTCACCCCCAAAGAACCGGATCTCCAAAGAGTGACACCTTTATGTAGTCTACTTGACTTGAGTATGGAATGAACTTATTCACTTGCTTGTAGTGAACATAACATGGCAAAATAATATGGGATGGCACTTCTGGTATTGGGTTAGACAACAACTGTGGCTTTTGTCCTGTGTACTGGAGCTCACCCCCTCAGAGCACTCACTCTGCAGGAGGAGAGTGCATTGCATGAACAGGCTTTCTGAAGAAATCATGGGAATAAGGTTGTTGGAAGTGGATTTTCTGGGGCCTGTCAATAACTATTGGATTTGGGTTGGAGGCAGATATATACCTCCAGTTGAACTTTTTTTTTTTTTTTTTTTTTTTTTTTTTAGAGATTTGTTTATTTATACAAGCACTGGGGTAGAAGCCAGAAGGGAGGGAGGGTGAGAGAATTCACCAGAGACAGAACAGGGAGCAGAACAGGCAGAAGGACCAAAATACACTGCTGAGGGGAGCAGCGGGCGAGACAGGAGAGGTCTGCAGCACCATGTGGGTATCTCTCGGGCTGGCAGGGATACAACCTGCACTGCGAGGCTGCAGAACTTCACAGCACTGTGCTCAACCCACTACGTCACCAGGGAGGTCCTCCAGTTGAACTTTTGAGATGACTGTAACCCCTGCCAGTGAGTTAATTTCAGTTTTCTGAGACCTTGAGTTAAAAAAAACCCAGCCAAGGTATCCCTGGGCTCCAGACCCATGAAAACTGAGGTGTAACAAATGCTGTTTCCAACCACTTAAATTAGGTATGATTTGTTACATAGCTATAGGTAACTCATATATTTTCATTTACATAGACACAAAGTTAGAGAGTTTATGCAAGCTCAGAAATCTGTAAGAAGAGGTTACCTTTTGAACCTCTCTGACTGGAAGACATGGACCCCCTACTATTCCCAGGGATTCAGTGGCTTTTTGTTCACTTATTGGGACTGAGATTTTTTGCATAGTCTAATATGATCTATCAGCCCACGTCCTTTACACAGTTTTATTTAACACAGTTTTATCTAACTTATTTGAATGAAGAAACTTATAGTCCAGTGGGGTTTGAGGACTTAAGTTGAAGAGAAATGCAATGTAGTGACATCCAGGATGAATAACCCTTGGCGCACAGAAAAGGGAGAATTGATTCAGACGACAGGGCCAGGAGGATTCTGAAAGGATCCGTGGATGAGCAGCATGCCACTGTCAGTCATGACATTGGTCAGGTTCATGGTCAGCATCTGACCTCAGTGAGTACTTGTCAACTAAGTGAATATACTACTTATGGAAGAACAGGAGACATTTTGTAAGATAACAAACGGAGAAGGAGGATGACAGCTCCGCCCTTCCAAATTGAAGAAACAGCAGATGGATGAGCCTAAATATTGAAAAGCAAGATGTGTGCACAGATCTGCTCCATCCTGCTGCATGTGAGAATCCATACTGTATTGCTATAAAAAGAAGAACTTGCCTAAACTCAGCTATTTGAACACCCTTTTTAAGATTAGTAAAGGGGCTGGTAACAAAGAAGGAGGGAGTCCAGTGGTCTGTGGTAAAAGACTATGGGTGTTTTATCGGTGGGTGTGGTACAGTGACATTCATCTAAGGAGGTATGAACCTTTCCCCCTAAATCATATACAGTATTGTGAATCGATGTTACCTCAAAAAGAAATACAATTTAGGAACCAAAAAAGAAAGATTAAAATTGCAAACCCTCTGTCACACACACATATTATTATCAGTTTAAAAAGAATTAACAAAATGAGGTGCCAAAAACCACTGCAGATGAATGGTATACTTTAAATAGCATTGTATGGTCTCTGAATTTATACTTTAATAAAGCAGCTTTTAAAAAAAAGAAAAAGAAAGAAAAATCAAATAAAAGTTTGTCCATACCCAGATGTCACAGGTACTCACATTTACTTAATAGATAATCTTTAAAGTATGTTCTAAAGCTCAGTAATTTTCACTTGAAATAGAATTTGGGGACTGTAAAAAGTCCGCAGGGTGGTGTGGTGTATATGGAAACTACAGACTTTGAAGTCAGACAAATTCTCTATAAATTATGGTGTTTATATTATGTGATTTCAGAATTTATTTAGCTTCATAATCATCCTCATTAATAAGTGGAAAATGTCTTCTGTGTATGGCATGTTGGAGGGTCCATCCACATCGAAAGAGAACTCAGCAAGGTACCCTGTAGCATTATATGATGCTAAACAATACCACAAAGAAATTCTTATTACCCCTTTTCCCACGAGACATCTGAGAACCAAGGAAATTCAGGTCTCTGCCAAAGGCTGCATACCAAACCTTTATTTCCTGTCTTATTTAATAAGAAAATAATAAACAGATAAATAAAAGGCTGCCTACAAGAGTAAATTTGTGGCTATGGGTCACCTCACTCCCTATCTGTTTTGGCTAGAATATCAAACATTTGTTGGCTTGGTCAAACAAGACAGTGACCTAGGTGTCTGCAGACTGTACCTGTGACGATTTCAGCAGCGTATTCTGTCACTTTCTGAATCAAAAGTCTCAGGGTTCCACCCTCCAGGCTCAACAGCAGGGTCCCCGAGCCCTTAGACAGCTCTGTGGACAGAAGCAGACCATCCTTGTTCCATGTTCGAAACTGGAAACTCACTGAGAGCCCATCAATTTGGGGGGTTCCGGGCAGCAGCAAATAACTGCTGCTGGAGTTGACAAATGTGATGGGAACAATTTGTGGTTCGGAGCAGGAAAAAGTGACATTGCCCTGGAAAACAATGAAAATCAAACATATAAAAGCCATTTTTTATTCTGCAATCTGACATCTGATATAAACAACTAGCTGGAGCTGACCTTAATTTCAGGATCATTCCACATTCAGCTGCAAGATCTTGAAGGAAAAAGTATGTCAGCTTTGTTAAAAAAAATACACCTGCAAGTTGCTCCCCATGCCTGTTTTAGGGTTCACAGTGTTATCTGCAAAGAGGGCCATCAAAAACAAACACCCCCTCCCACACACACACACATGGGAATGAGAAACAGCAACAGTTTCTGAAGAACTACAGATATAAAAATAATGATATTCACTTGTTGAGTAAACTATGCACCAAGAAAACTATGTGCCCAGCACTGGGATAGCTTGAAGAGATACGCGTAAAAAAATTCTGTCAC
Source organism: Talpa europaea (assembly GCF_964194135.1). NCBI lineage: Eukaryota > Metazoa > Chordata > Mammalia > Eulipotyphla > Talpidae > Talpa > Talpa europaea. The sequence goes on from NC_140073.1 coordinate 68,063,497, forward strand.
AACATGGAAAGTACTAAGAGAGATAACACTACCTGCTCCTATGGGAGTTTGGTAGAGAAATAACTAAACAGACAGGTTTTGCAAGATGCTTTCCTCAAAGGAAATGGGGAGGAGAGCCAAGGAGATCATACCAGCATGTGGCTATCTGGAGAGGAGAGGAGTGTGTCCTGGCTAGTTTTTTCAGCAAAGGCACAGTACATGCAAAGGATTGACAAAGAGAGTCCCTGGGAATTACACAGAACCTGTCATTTCTAACAGTAAGTGGGACAGGAAAGGCCAGACCGTGATGGAATTGAGGCTAGAAAGATGCCAGAGGCAGAGTTTTAAAGCATTTTTGTTTGTTTGCTAAACTATCCTTCAAACATATCATCAGTAAAGCGATATAAACCAGAATTTGAATTAAGAGCGTTTTCAAACACTTGGAGTGTGGGGGATGGGTAAGAGAACTAGAGATGGAGAATATCAAGTATGCAAGGACTAGAACCAAAAAGAAGAGGATGAAGATTTATTCTATGCATAAGGGAAAACTGGTACAAGTTTATTTGAGAAGTTTTTACATTCTTATCAAGTTTTTCCATTAGAAAGTTACAGGAGAATAAATATATACACCGACACACACATATACACATGCACACACACACACACACACACAGTTATGCCCAGCTGAGCCATGTCCTGGAATCACTTCTGCTGGGTAAATAAGGAAACAGCCTGGCATGCCCCAAAATTGTGAATAGGGGGCCTCCCCTCGTGGCACAGCGGGTTGAGGGCAGCGCTGTGAAGCTGTCCGCAGCCTCTGTAGTGCCGGCCGTGGAGGGTTCCACATGGCGCAGCAGACCTCTCCAGTCTTGCCCGCTGCTCCCCTCAGCAGTGTATTTCAGTCAGTCTGCCTGTTCTGTTCCCCGCTCTGTCTCTGGTGAATCCTCTCACCCTCCTGTGCATCTGTTGTTAAAATACTCCTGTATTTAACCTGTACCCCGGTTCTTGCATAAATCAATAAATAAATCTTAAATATATATATATATATATATGTGAATAGGTGTTACCTTATGAATGCCATTTGGTTTTCTGTTGCAAGACGCATAGTCAGCCATATCCTATTATCCATCTCTACCATTTCTCATTTTAGATTCCACATTTCCTCGACAATATGTGAACATACGCAGGGAAGCGTTAACACAATATTCACATGTAAACTGTCATAAGCATATAATGTTCTTGCAAATCTTTTCTTTCAAGACCACTGAATGGCTGCCTTTTCAAGAAGCTGTAGCTCAGTCTTTGAGAGTCACTCCCATTTCCAGTGCCACATATGCAAAAGGGCTGGAGATTTCTGAAAGAGAAACGTCCTGACTTGCCTGGCTTCCTGAATTCAACTTTCCATCGGGATGACCAGTGAGTAGGATTAGATATCCAGCACAGCTTTCAGTACTAGAGCAGGTTAGTAACTCAGCTCCCAAAACCCCATTGTCTGGAAAAACATCCCTAGGTCTTGACTGTTTCTTATGCTCATCTTGCATTTCTGAAAATCAAATAGCAGTCACTAAACAAACTTTTACCAGTGGGACATCTCTAATGAATCATTCATCAAGCACACTGCAATGAGCATACTCGTGCACTGAACACTTGTATGGATAAGATGTTTCTCACTCTTAAGGCTATAGTCAAAGGGTCAGAAATTCCCATCAAGAAATTACCCAGTTTATACGATCTCACAGTGTCTGGCAGTTGGCTAAACAGGCTAAGCACTTGCATGCAACTCTCATGTATTCTGCACAGCACTGCATCCATTTAAAGAATGACAATCCAATCTTAGAGGAGGTAAGTAATTTAACAAAAGTCATATGCCCCATTAGCAGTGACAACAGGAGACATTCTTATGTCTGTCTTACTTGAACAACTTTACTTTTAGCTACCTTCTCTGAAATATTCTCTGCACAGAGCACCACCATATAAAGTAAAATGTACCCAGTTGTTTAGGAAATTCCATTATTTTTTAATTTTAATTTTTAAAATTTCTGGTAGATTTTCTTTCAAGAATGAAAACATCCCCTCTGCTGGCAGATTGACAGAGACCAGGCTATTTTTTCCTAAATAAATAAATAAACAAACAAACAAACAAATAAATAAATAAATAAATAACAAATGATTCTACAGTGAAGTTTCCTACCTTTCCTTTTCCCGAGGTCAGTATTACTGCCTCTGCTAACAAATTTACCTGAACAAAGTTATACCACAAATTTGACATGTGTAGAAAGTAAAATGTTTGAGAGGGAGTGGCGAGGATGAAGCCAGAAGGATAGGCGGTTATACAAGATCCTCTTCCTTTTATTGATATAAAATCCAATGTTGAGTTGAATCCAAACAATTTTCTGAGCTTTCTGCACTGACAGCCATGGAAGGTGGACCTTAGATAGTGGGGTCTACAGGAACAGATACTCCTCATGATCAGTTCCTTCACACCTGACGAGAAGGGCTCCACTGCTCAAGCTCACTCTTTCGGTTCCATTGAATAGCTAACAGGTCCCTATTATGTGAGTTCAGAATCCCATAGGGGCACGCAAGTGTCCCTGACTCTGTTCTGCTGAGGAGATTTCCAATAAATACCTCAGGGATCCTCACCAGTTAGGTCAAGGACACATGCATGGCTCATTTTGCTCAACAGGACTCGGGAGACTTTGACATGCATTGGGATAAGCACTCTCTATCCAGATGGTTTCTTGGTAAACTCTGGGCCACTTTTTATTCCTCCACTCCCTTCCTCACACTGTCTTTGCAATGTCTTCTGTGTCCTTCTCTCCATGCGGCTGTCTGACCTGCCCAGAAATTCTGTTTTTAGAGCAAGTAGGAGAGAAGAGATGGGAGTAGATGGAGATGCCCACTACACCAAGTCCAGCCAATGTTCCTGCAAATGTGTTTCCAGACAGCTTGTCTTCACAACTGTCTGCTGCCCCTTCTGGTGAATTCTATCTCACTGTGCTTGTTGCTTATAGTTGGGGGTGGGAGGGGCATTACCCACTCACACCAAGTGGGGGAGAAACAAAAAAAAAAATTAGCTAAATGAAATAGTGCTACTTTTGAAACAAACATAGACTATTTGGTATTTTTCAATAATACCATTTGCAACTTCAGAATTCTTTTCAAAACAGCACTTGGGGTAGTTCCCACCAGTCATTTAGAAACAGCATGCCAACAGACAATTTGCTATAGAATAACAAAATAGTGTCAAAACAGAACGGTAAAAGCCAAGACTATATTGTCCCCTATATTCCCCTTTATTCTATTAATTCAGCGTTCATCCTGTCCCTATTCCAAGAAGGGAGTTCCACTCCTCAGGCTCTCTCCATTCCATTAAACATTTAATTCATTCAAGATTTTTCAAGCATTATAAAACAATGTGTTACACACAGGGGCTCATAAGTTATACACATAAATGTGATCCTGAGATTTTGCATTCCATAGTCATTACATCTCCATTTAAGTGTACATTTTAACTGTAACCAACCCGTGATACAGGGCTGAAATGTAGTCAAATCTCTAAGGCAAAACAACAGGCTCTGGTCTCACTGGCGAGATGGAAAGCAGGTGGTCCCTCTCCTTGCTGAGGGGCCCTTTTCCAGCCCACGTATCTTACAAGATCTATAGAGTCTGTCATTGTAATAAAAAAAGTCATTCTACAATGCAGCGGCAATAACCTGGGTGTCTGAAATGCTTCTGACAATACCACCTTATTCTGGTTGGGTGGTGACCTCTAAGATCTGATGGACACTGCCAGTCAAAACCGTGGTGAGGTGTCCCCAAGTGAACAATTATCATCCCTCAATAGGGACCTCCTTTTGTGCCCACGATGGCAATTCTTTTTTTTTTAAGATTTATTTATTTATGTATACAAAAACTGGGGTGTAGACCAGAGGTATGTATGGAGGTGTGTGTGCGAGAGGATTCACCAGAGACAGGTGGGGAGCAGAACAGGCAGACAAAGTGAAATACACTGCTGAGAGGATCAGTGGGCGAGACAAGAGAGGTCTGCTGGACCATGTGGGTAGCTCCCTGGCCAGCTGGGGATCGAACTCATGCTGCAGTGGTTGGCGGTAGCTTGATAGTGCTGTGTCTTTAACCCCTGTGCCACCAGGGAGGCCCAAGATGGTAATTCTTAGTGCCCTGTGTTTTCCTAGTCATACATGCCTCTCCTTCTCCAAAAGGCAAGGTACTGTGAAGTCCTGAGTGGAAGAAAGAGATACTATTTGCTCCTGGGAAACCCCCCAACAATATTTAGTTTCTCTCTGTGATCTACCGTGGCCTTTTCTTTGCAGTTCTCAAAACACAAAAGTCGCCACCCCACTTTTTTTCATAGACAAAAGAGTTCCATTTCTATGAAGGGAACACAGAATTTTGAGACCCCAAAGATAAGTTTATTGACTCTCTTACAGAGACTTTCCATATCTATGTGAAAATATTTTATTTTTTATATAAGCAACAGGAGATGACACTGGATCCTATCTGACTTATGAAGATTAATAACCTTGAAAGAATAGACAGACTCTCAAAACACAAATTTGTAATTCCATCAGTAGAGGAATCAAAGCTTTTCATTGATTCAGTCTCCTCAAGGTGACCCTTCCTTTAGAGGGCAGAGAACATTCATTTCAATCATTTCCATGAAGGGGCTGTTCATGGGCTCACACACCAGGACAGCCTGTCTTCATCTGGAGGACTACAAAGTTCACTGAAGGAGGTGACACTGGAATTGAGACCTCACAAAGAACAAGAGAAACTAAGTGGAGAGTAAGGACAAGTGTTCCCTGAGCAAAGAGGAAAAGCATTTGCTAAGGCCTGAGACAGGAAGAAGCTGGCAGAAGATCAGTTGACCAGGGATCAGAAACCAGCACAACAGACAGGATGAAAAGGAAAGAAAGGGCAGAAAGACACACAATCCTATAAGCCTTTAGAACATGTTGAGGCACTAGAACTTGAGCTTATGGAACAAAAGGGACCAGAAAGGGGTGAAGATACTAGGTCAGATGTCTACCAGGTGCTTCAGATGCATCCCTCAGGGGGCTGCAGAGTGGGAGTAGAAAGCGTTATTATGTGCAAAACAATGGCAAAGAGGGAGAGAGTACAAAGCAAACAGATGCTTTCCAGGTAAAACTGCTGGCTTACTATACAGGGCACAGTAAGGGAAGATCAAGCAAGGTTCCTGCTGCCCTCTGCTTACACAGGAGACTGCAAACAGGAAATCATAGGGAAGGTATCTGACTGCTGATAGACTGTCACCTGCCATGACTGGTGTCCACGCCCACTAGAGTGTGGAGACACACTGACAGCAAATACTCATCTGATCAATGTGTGGTTGCTATGGTAACCTCTCCCCTAAATTCATTCCCTGCCTCTTCCCTCCATCAGGAATGATTTCATTAGGTCTCTGTACCCTCCCTTACAGGCCAACACTAAATGCAACTTCCTCCTTCTCATTCCTGAAGTCTTTCCAGAGCTCTCCCACCCCCAAGGTGGCTGCCTTCTCCATTAGCTTTCAATACTATATGTTTATCCTTATCTCCACATAGATCTGTTCATATATTCATGTACATTTATGATACTTCTTATACCATCTTGTAATAATTCGCTACCCTCTAATGCATGCATAGGTCTTATATAATAATAAATTTGTAACTGGGTATTGAACATCTTGCTTTGAATTCTGAGAAGGAAATGAAATTGCTCAATTTATGCAGAACTGCATTTTCATCACACATATTTACTAGGAAAATCTTAACTTTCTCTCTGATCCTTATTTTCATTGCTGTAATTGGGAGAATATTATTATTGTAGGTTACTTTGGGTGAAATGCGAACACATGCCTAACACTGTTGCTAACTAGTTGTTTGTTTTCCTGGGTCTGCTCCTTTATATGGGTGACCAGAGGTGAGTCCCATGTGGAATATTAGTTCCCCTCTGGTGACCAGAGGTTGCTAAACTGGAGGGTTGTAAAGTTCCCAAGGGTTCCCTCATTTTGAGGCATTTGAAGCTGAACACAAAAGTTCCCATATCCTTATCATCTGTCCTCCTTTTAGAAGGGGACAGTCCTCATTGAATCGTTTCTGTTGTTGACATGAAAAAGGTAACTGAGAACTTATACTTTAATGACTCAGGATATAAGGAAGTAAACCTAGATCTTTTCCCTACCAATTCCTATTTAAGTTCTGGGAAAAGAGCAATAATCTCCATAAAAGATGATGTAAAATTTTAACCCAAAAAATCAGAAAGCAGAAGATACTATTTGTGTTAGAAGGCAGAATTGTTACAGGGCAGGGAGAGGGGCAGCCCAAACCGGGCAAACCTGACTATTCTAAAATGGGTTCTGCCATCCACTGCATCAACACAAAACATATGAGACTTGAATGAAAAGGAACTTTAATACAAAGTTGTATTAAAGGAACTTTAATACAAAATGAGGGGCACTCCATGCCCACTCTAAGTTGGTTCTGCCATCTACTTCAGAAAGACAAAATATACTAAAGTGTGTTAAGTCCTTGCATGGAAAAGAACTTTAAAGAAATTAGTGTGCAATAGAGAGAAGAAAAAGAAAATTGTTTCAAAATCAAACACCAAAGTCACCCAGCCCATTGTAGGTAAATGTCCAGCCAAACAGGATTGGCCCAAAGCTGGGCAGCTGAGGCCCTTTGCAAAGCTTGCCACAATTCTAAGGCACCTTCTAGTGGGGACCCATATAAAGGAAAAAAAGGGGCCAAGCAAGTCTGGAAGGAAAAAAGCAAAATCAAAATCAAGATAAAGGCTGCCATTGTCAGCCTCCACATGGGTCTCTTTAAGTGTTTCCTTCCATGTACCTCAAGTTTCTGGTACGAATTCAAGGACGAGAAGCAAGTGTGGCTTCTTTCTATCTCTCTGCTCCAAGTGCCTCCTTTAGGTCTCCTCCTAGTGTCCTTCATTTTCCTTTCCAGCCTCCTTCTTAAATCCTTTTCTAGCTTCTCTCTGTTGCTCAGCTCCACCCTTCCTTGGCTGGGGCAGGTAATCTGGAACCTCCCCTTTCTATGGCTAATCACACTCTTACACCCTGATGTAGGAAGCCAGAGAGCAAAATCCTCTTCATTGACAGGATCCATTCAGTTCAGTATACAAGAACATACTTTTCACAACTTCTGTGGACTACCAGAGCCTGATGAAGATTTAACAATGGGGCATTCAGTCTTTGCATCTCTACAGAGCATTCTTTAGAAAGCAACAGGTTAAAGGTTTCATTGTCTTCCTCCAGTATTAGCATTTCTTTAAGTGGGGATAACTCAGAACCTGAAACCCCTCTTATCAAGAATAATTACTGAAAGGTCATTCAGAAGGCCTGAGGCCAATGCAGGAGGGGAGAATGAGGGCCTACTGATACCATCAGAAAACAACTCTGTTCCTCCTCAAACCATTTCCCCACCTGCAAGCCCGGTTCCTCTCCCCACCCCATAAAAACCTGCCTTCCCCTGACAATGCATGGGACTTCACCACCCTGACTTCCAGGGGGCACAATAAATTTTCCCTTCCTTTCAGAAGTTTCGCCTGTTTCTCCTTTTCTTTACAGCGCTGGACCTTTCAACTATGAGTTATGTTCTTAAAGCCAGTAACTCACTGTTCCTTCTTTCTCCATCTCTCTGCTTCTTTTCCTGCTGCTTCTCAGTCCTTTTCCCCAGTCTTTTCTAGCTTCCCCTCTTTGCCCAGCTCTACCCGCCCTTAAGGGTGGGTCAGGGAATTTACAGAGTTGAATTTCATATTTAAAAAGTAAAATTTAAAAAAAAAACCTGTATACCAGGGGCCTCCCCGGTGGCGCAGTGGTTGAGCGCTGGGTTGCGAAGCTGCCCACAGCCTCTGCAGTGCCAGTTCGATCCCTCGCTGCTCCCTGGCCACCAGAGGAGGGTCCCACATGGCGTACAGACCTCTCCTGCCACCCACTGCTCCCCTCAGCAGTGTACTTCGGTCCTTCTGCCTGCTCTGCTCCCCGCTCTGGCTCTGAATTCTCTCACCCTGAGCAACCCCGATACAAAACGGGGTGCCTGACTGACTGTGGGTCCTCACCCGCGCGCTTAAAAGGACTTATCAATGCTCTACTGCAGGCACACGTGAAAGGTTAATAAAAGGTTTATTTACAAGGGAAGGGGAAATGAGGAAATGTACAGCTCTGGGAGAAAAGCGGGAGACAAAGTTTTAAATGAGTCCTACCCAATCCACCGATCAGGAATCCCAAAATGGCGCTCTCAGAGTTGGCCACTAGCCAGGAGCTGTGAAGCCAGGAGGCGAGCGATTGCGAGCCAGAGAGCGAGCAAGGCCCACGTGTTTGGTTTTTATATCCAACCTGGCTGCCCAACTTCACCCTCAGGTCCCAGCCACCCTCCCCTTGGTGGTGATGGGATTTGTCTTTCCCAATGTCCTGATGGCTTTAGTCTGGAGTGGGGGTAGAGTCCACAAAGCCTGTATGAGATTATCTCAGGACATCCTTTCCCCCTAACATACCCAGTGCTTGTATAAATAAATAAAAACAAATAAATAAATCTTTAAAAAAATGTATATGAGGATATAATCCACTGACTATTCCATGTCCTCCAGGAAGAGGATAAAATACTTTACAAAGTGGAATGCTAGGTTAATGCTGAACTTTACCAGGAATTACAGTGCTTACAGCTATCTTGGAGATGACAAAATGGGAGAAATTATGTGTCAACTGCCCAGCAGGGTGCTGAACCAGAGCTTTGCAGTGAAAATCAGGAGAAAACATTTATGAGAGAGACACAGGTTTTGAGGCACCGCCTCCTTCCAAACATTCAGGCCATCCTGCCACCAAATCTGAAGTGTGGTGAATGCTAAGGCAATCCTGTAAACCTCTTACAAACTGAAAGCTTTCTTCTATGGTCGAGGGGTTCATCTAAAGGCCATCTTTCTGTAGAAGCATAATTACTGTGGTATTTTGTTTCAGGGCAGGGAGAGGGACACCCCAGGACCCCCAAACATGCCTTCTCTAAATAGGTTCTGCTATGCTCTGCATCAAGAGAAAACATATAGACTTTTAATGGAAAGGAACTCTAAAACAATGCAGAAAAGATAAAAAATATAGTTTCTATATCAAGCATCCAAATTTACCCGTCTCCTCATGGGTAAAAGTCCACCCAAACGGGATTGGCCCAGAGAAAGGCTCCAAATCCTGTCACAGGTCTAAAGCACCTTCTGGCAGAGAACCATAAAGAAGGGTCAAAAACAGACAAGTCCGGGAGGAAAAGAGCAAAATCAACATCTAGATAAAAGCTGCCATTGTCACCTCCCTATGGGTCTCTCACCCACCTCTGTTCCAACCAGTCCAGGACCAAGAAGCAAGTGCAGCTCTTCACATGTCTGCTCCATGTGCGCCTCCTGGCCTCCTTCTGGCTCCATCCTGCTCCTGCCTTCCTCAGTCTCCTCTGCAGCTTCTTCTCCCTGCTCAGCTCCATCCTCCCTTGGGTGGAGCAGGAAACTTGGAACCTCCCCTTTGCCTGTTGACCACTCTGGTACATCTGGAAGACTCCTGGGGGAGTCCTGTCTGACAGTGGCAGGTGCCTCCAGGGGGCCGGCACCCACATTTCAGAGCTTGCTCTCTGAGTCAGGTTGGCCCCACCCCTCCCTGCCTTGCACGCACAGCAGTCCAGAGTCCAGTACTTCACAGCTAGCGCTCTCTTTGAGGCAAGCTCACCAGCTTTTGGAGCCGCCAAGATGTCATTGAGATGGGTGGTGGGAACTGCTATTACCCGTAAGGGAGGCGTGAACCACACTCCATCTGCCAGGTTGGGACCCAGGGCAGCCACGTGTCTCTTGTCTGACCCATGCCGAAATAGGTGAACAAAAGATTCAAAGTGTCTGATCATTGTTGTAAAAGTGAGGCAGATTTTGGCGAGGTAGGCAGGTGGAGGATCACGGAGAATGAGAGTAGAAAAATAAATTTATAGAAAAATGGAAATTTACAGGCCCTGTGTCTGTGAGCGGGAGACCTGTTTGTCAGCAGGAGATAGCCAAAGTGTTTGATACGAAGAGCAGAAGAAGGGGTAGTGATTGTAACTGGGGGGTCCCCAGGGAAAGGGGAGGTTCCAGGTTTCCTGCCCCACCCAAAGGAGGGTGGAGCTGAGCAGGGAGAAGAAGCTGCAGAGGAGACTGAGAAGGAAGGAGCAGGATGGAGCCAGAAGGAGACCTGGAGGAGGCATGTGGAGCTGAGAGACACGTGAAGAAGCTTCATTTGCTTCTCAGCCTTGGACTTGTATCAGGAACTGGGGGGACATGTAAGAACACACTTGAAACAAATGTGGGTGAGAGGTGAACAATGGCAGCATTTACCTTGTTTTTGATTTTGCTCCTTTGTCCTAGATGTGCCCGGTCCCTTCTGGCCCTTTCCTGCGAGTCACCACCAGAAGGTGCCTTAGACATGCGGCAGGGTTTTCTGGCTTCAGTGGCCCTACTTTGGGCCAACCTTGTTTGGCTGGGCATTTACCCACGAGGGGATGGGTAACTATGGGTGCTTGATTTGGAAACTATTTTTTCTCTTATCTTTATTGCATACTAATTATATTAAAGTTCCTTTCCATTAATGATCTTAGGCACTAGAGTATGTTTTGTCTTAATATGGTGGATGGCAAAATCTATTTAGAGCAGTCAGGTTAGGGGTTTGGGGGTGTCCCTCACTCAGTAACATGAAACCCTCTGTTTTGGGCTATGAGTGTTAATCTCTAGCAAGCTCCCCTCCCTTTTAGCTGCCTATGTGTTAATCTTTAGCAAGCTACCTCCCCACACTTGTATTCAACATATAGAGGCCCTTTAGTGGGCTATATTTAGTACGAAAGACCCTAGATGTGAGTGTTTTGTGGGTACCATGTCCTCAGGAGCCCCCTCCCTGTCTTTACAGGATATCTCTCTGCTTCTCCATTGCTAAATAAACATTAAAACTCACTCCTCAAAGTCCATATCCTCAATTTTTGTGACACGAGACAAAAAATTCACCACTACAATGCAACAAAGGGAGCTGAGCCCAGACTTTGGGACAGGTGGGGAGTAAACCATAAAATAAAGGTAAAATGAGCCTGAATCTAACTTGGGGGCTGGGATAGAAGAGTCTGGAACAAGGCTCTGTATAAATGAGGGACAGAGTGGGAGGGCATGTGGTCATTCTTTTCCCACTAAGACTGATCAAATGTTATCACAGCCAACCCTGGTATATTCCTTCCTGGGGTCCTGAGTGGAGATGGTACATTTGGTATGGCTGTTCTGTGTTGCCATAAAACTAATTTTTAAGACCTCAAGGGAATGCAGCAATCCCAGCTTAACATTCTGCTTACCTTGACTGGTTTTAGAGTTTCTTAAACATGCCACTTCCAAGGATTATATTACTGTGCTGAGCTGTTATTTACAAAGCATTTTCATTGTGGGTGTTTGTTTTGTTTTTAATCATCATCCAGACATCACAACACCCTGGTGAGTAAAAAATAAAGCTAGCAGTGCAAGGCTGAGTTTCAATCACAAGACATCAAACAAAGCCAATCAAGCATTTATAAGCTAGAGGAAAATGATCTTGATTCAATCTAATATGCGGGGAAAGATTTTGAAACCAGTTCTTGATTTTCCAAATGAGTACAACCATTTCTAATTTGATTTGTCTGAAAACCACCAAGACTGACTGCCCTATTATCAGGAAATGTCGGGGAAATACTGCCCTGTGAGCTCTATCTGTTGCCCTGATCCACAAATTTACGGAGCATAATGGGACCAAATTTGGGCTCTTTTTCATGTTTGGAAGAAAATAGGTCTCCATCTTTTCACTTATTCATTCAACAAATATTTATTAAGCAGTTCATGTGGGCCAGGCCAGGTCCTAGTGGCAAGGGCATCATTAAAGAGTCAGCAGGCTCAGACCTTGCCTGCCTGGGATTGAACTGCGTTGGGATAAGGGTCCTGGAATATATCATCCCAACTATGATTAAGTGTCATGAGATAGGAAGTCTTAGTTTCTGGGACAGCAAGTGACAGGAGATCGGGCAGGACATTTTGCTTTGAACTTCAGAGAATAAGAAGGAAAATGTGGTGCTGGGAGAAGGATAGAGATGGAAGGAGCAAGCCAGAGCACACATAGTAGGGCGAAGAGCATTTTAGGAATGAAAGAGAGACTAGACCCTTGGCATTCATAGATAATGGCAACATTTTGTTTCTGTCCAAGGAGGCCTTCAAGGATAGAGATTGTGTCCCTTAGGGTTTCATTTCAGGGACACCAGGAAAGAAGCATCTTTAGTGTCAGAGGACCACTGAGGACCAGAAGGCATGGACAGGCTGGTGGATGGTCCTGGAATACCCTCTCACCTGCCCTCCAAGGAGCTGAATACCTGCAGGTACCAGTAAACAGGAACCCACTGAGCCATAGGCTGTCTTTAGTCTCCAAGAGTCTCTCTCTCTCTCTCTCTTTTTTAATATTTATTTATTTATGCATACAAGAGCTGGGGTGCAGGCCACAGATGCAGGTGGTAAAAGGATTCACCAGAGACAGAGGGAAACAGAACAGGCAGATCTAACGAAACACTGCTTGAGGGGAGTTTAGGGTGAGACAGGAGGGGTCTGCTGCACCATGTGGTAGCTCCCTGGCTGGGGATCGAACTCGTGCTGCAGTTGCTGCAGATGGCCCCACAGCACTGTGTCCCAACCCCTTGCACCACCAGGGAGGCCGCTCCAAGAGTCTCTCTTGCGGTGGCCTCTCTTTTGCCTTCCTGAACCCACCAGCTCCTTGGTCAAGGATTCATTTGTGACTCCCTGCTGGGGGTTGTTTGTATTTCTGGCCCAACATTTCATTTTTCCCCAGTGTATCAAATATGAACGTCCTGACCTAAGAATTGCCTTTTACCAGTGATGGTGCTTTTCACCTAGAGACAGCCCAGAGGAGGATTTGGGGAGGTGTTAGTCAGGGGGGAGAATGAAAAACAGGCCATGATTAAATGAATAATCTTAGTTTTAAGGCAGAAGATAAAGCTGTAAGTCTGTTCTGAACACTCTTTAATTTCTGTTTCTAGATACTGCGCACCAGTATTTGGAAATAGGAATCAAGAAGCTTAAGAATATTAATAATCCTTTTTGATACTTCCATTTTCAGCAATCTGTTTTCAGGAAACAATTTGAAATTGGACCAAGACTTATACACTAAGCACCATTATTTATAGTAGCACAAACCTGGGCCTAAAATTAAGGAATCATTAAGTAAATTAGTGTATGAATTAAAGTTCCTTTCCATTAAAGGTATATATTTTTGTCTTCTTGACCTGTATCAAATCCTATTATTTTGCTACAACTAACAACAATGCCTATGGTAAGCATGAACATTGTTCATAATATATTAACATGTGAAATGAACTGATTACATATTTTCACACACTAATTAGATAAAATAACCTCATATGAATATGTCAGTATAGAATAGAGACTAATTTGCTAAATGATGTCTCTTTGGATAGTGGAATCATGGTGATTTTTACTTATGTAACTATATTTTCTCTGCTTTTAATTTATTTCAAATGAAGAATGATATTTTTTATAATGGAAATTTGAAATAGTTACCCAAGTATGACTTTATTTTAAAGCTTACAAGACAACAGTATTTAAGATTAGGAATTTCTATCAAGGGCTTCATGTGGATTATTGAGAAAAAGAAATAATAGCTGCTTATCCAGGTAGGGGTAGAAACAGTTGGATATAATACTCAGTGACTACAATTTTTCCAGTGATTTCTATTACTGAATAATTCAGAGTTGTTTGTATCTTCCAGTGCAATCTTTAGTCATGTAGTGTTCAGTGTTCTCCATTTAAGTGGTAAAGGCAACACTTATCATGTTAATATGGTCAAAAGAGGTGGAAGTGTGTGTGTGTGTGTGTGTGTGTGTGTAGTTGGGGGAGTCATGTGCCTGTCCATATATTTTCTTTTTGAATGATTTTTCTTCTCTGAACTATTTTAATTCACCCCAAACAAAACATCTTTCCACTCTCCAAGCATGTAGATGGTGCTTTTTTTTAAAGACAAAATCACTTTGGTAAGTAACAAATGTTTTTAGTCATGAAAACATACTGCAGGTATTGAGTAACAGCTGAAAAAGCAGCAAATATATTTGTGAAGAGTCAGTAACACCAGCTGGCATGAAAAATTAAGAAAATGTATAGTTCAATAATGGATATATTATAAAAGTAAACTACTCAATTTCATCAATAATTATTTATGAAATAGCAAGAAACATCAAATGTTAATTATTACTGCGATCTGAAATTATATATATATATATATTAAAGATAAGCATATAAGAACAGGGGTGTAGGCCAGAAGTGTGGGGGCATGAGAGGATTTGATACAGGTCAAGAAGAAGGGGACCCCAGAATCCCCAAAGCTGCCTGCTCTAAATAGATTCTGCCATCTGCCTCATCAAGACAAAAATATATACCTTTAATGGAAAGGAACTTTAATTCAGTTAGTGTGCAATACAGAAAAGACAAAGAATACAGCTTCCAAATCAAGCACCCAAAATTACCCATTCCCTCGTGGGTAAAAGTCCAGCCAAACAGGACTGGCCCAAAGCAAGGCCCGGAAGCCTGCCATGAGTCTAAAGCTCCTTTGGGCTGGGACACATGGAAAAAGGTTAAAAACAGCCAGAAATATTTGGAAGGGAAAAAGCTAAATCTCTCACCCACATCTGTTTCACCCAGTCCAGGACCAAGAATTAAGAGCAGCTTCTTCGCATGTCTCTCTGCTCCACGTGCCTCCACCAGGTCTCCTACTTGCTCTCCATCCTGCTCCTTCCTTTTCCAGTCTCCTCACCAGCTTCTTCTCCTCCCTGCTCAGCTCCACCCTCCTTTAGGTGGGGCAGGGAAAGTGGAACCTCCCCTTCCTGGGGACCACCCTGTTACAGATTCACCAGAGACAGTGGGGAGCGGAACAGGTGAATCTACTGAAATCCAATGCTGAGGGAGGAAGGGGGTGAGACAAAAGAGGTCTGCTGTGCCATGTGGGTTAGCCCCCTGGCCAGGGATCAAACTTATGCTGCAAATTTATTGAATTTGTTCATTTTTACCTTAAAGCACTTCACGATTTAATCTGGCCACATTTCAAATTCTCAACAGCTGGACATGACTAGTAACTACCATACTGGATGGCACAAGCCTAGCACATCTTTATGATGGTGATGGTAGAATTGGCCTTTGCTATGTAGACACTGAAATGGAAATTGTGCCACTTCACACATGAGAAATACCACTGTCCTTTTATTGTTCACAGGTTTGGGTGGAGATCCTAAGTTACCTACTCAAAGTCCATTTTCCTCCTCTTTTATGGTAGTTGGGTTCCAATTTATTAGAGGCAGCAATATGGCCAATGGGGTGACTACATTTTCCACTCTTTCCCTACAGATACATGTGGCCAGGTCGCTGAGTGTGAACTATGAGGTGTGGGATGGCAAAAGCATTAGAGGGGACTTCTTGGAAGACACCTCAAAAGGTGCTTATTCCACTGACTAGATTGCTTCTCTTCCTACCTTATTTCCTACCCTATTTCCTCAGCTGTGTTGGTAGACAAACTACCGTAAGTTCCAGGACTTAAGGAAGGAACTGTGAAACAGTCTGGAAGCCTGCCATGAGTCTAAAGCTCCTTCGGGCAGGGACCCATGGAAAAAGGTTAAAGAAGTTCTGTTAATTATTGATTATGTATCTTGGGCAAGTTCCTTTAATATTGTTAAGACTGATTTTTCTAATTACCAAATGAAACCACAATAAGCATCCACTTCAGAGGATTATTTTAAGGATTAAAATAGATAAATATGAAATCAGTTGATAGAGTATCTGACACATATTAAATGCTCAAGAGGATAATTTATTCATTACTAAGTATACTGATAACAAAGGACAAAAAAGAATTATGTCAAATAATATTCCATTTTTAAGAAGCAGATTAGAAATCTGCATCTGTATAGTCCTGATGGTGCCTCTGGGACTCAGGATGGAAGCAGAGTAAGAATGACCAAACATCAGGATGAAAGGATCAGAGTAACTAACAAATTCTTAGAACTGTCAGTCCTTATGCATTTGCTTTCATTGAGAGCAAAAGCATTTTTATTGATAGCTGATAGAAGGATTCTAAGCAGTCCCTAGGTAATATAAAATCTTAAGTAATTTTTTTGGATTGAATTGTGTTTCCTCAAAATTTATATGTTAAAGTCTATGTCCTTTAAGGAGATGATTATGTTGCAATGATGTACCCCAAACCAACCTGGCTAGTATATATATCAGAAGAGGAAATTTGGGCAAGAAGAAAGACCACTGGAGGGCACAGCCTGGAGGTGGACATCTGTAAGCCAAGAGGAGAGATCTCAGGAGAAACCATATCTGTCAACACCTTAGTCTCAGACTTCTGGCCTCCAGAACAGTGAGAAAATAAATCTATGTTATTTAAGCCAAGATACCCAGTCTGTGGTATTTTGTTATGGCAATCCCACCAAGCTAATACACGAATAGAGTGATATACACATTCTTGTTAATGAAATTTTTGAGTTAAAAGGCATTTTATAGATTATTGAGAGAACACACTTCTCAGTCATAGGTAAACCAGGAAGAATAAATAAATTCTGAAACTTACTTCTATGACTACAGAAGTATAGTCTGAGGGCCTCCCTGATGGCGCAATGGGTTAAGCACCGGGTACCATGAACAATGAAACAATAAAACAATCCACAGCCTCTGCAGCATGAGTTCAATCACCCTCCGGCCAGGCAGCAACCCACAGGGCTCAGCAGACCTCTCCTGACTTGCCTGCTGCTCCCCCTCAGCAGCACACTTCAGTCAATCTGCCTGTTCTTCTATGACTATCTAATTACCCAATATCCCGGTTGGATGGAAAAGTCACATCTGCTCACAGTCCTCTTTCTAATTAAACAATGTCAATTCTCCTAAATCAGGAAAGTAGCAATTATTGGTGAAGGGAGGACCCCAAGGATCACCTTCTAGTTCTGTGTGTCCAGGCAGCTAAGAGTTAATGGTAAGGATGCCATGATTGTATTGAAAATCAGTAGGTCTGGAGATGACCAGCCTCCCTTCAGAAGATAATCCAGTATTAAATGGGAAGAATCACTATTTAATCACTGCTAATCAGACTCTGCAAGCATATTTGGGTTATCACCATCACAGCAAATGCTTAAACAAATATTTATTAAGCACCTACTATCTGTAATTTGCTAGCTTCCCCAGTGAGAATTCAAATTACTCCTTTCTCCTCCTATTAAAAAAATCATTTATTCAACATTTGCTGATCTGTTTTCATAATGTAATTTTATTTTAAAATTAAAATTTGGAAACTCTGAATATAGCTGGATATAATACATACAGAAAACAGATCACAACAGTTGTATGTGGAATTGGACATCAGAAGGACCAGGGGTGGAGACAAAGTTCTGTTATTTACTGATTATGTATCTTGGGCAAGTTCCTTTAATATTGTTAAGACTGATTTTTCTAATTACTAAATGAAACCACAATAATCATCCAACTTCAGAGGGTTATTTTAAGGATTAAAATAGATAAATATGAAATCAGTTGACAGAGTATCTGACACATACTAAATGCTCAAGAGGATATTTTATTAATTACTAAGTATATTGCTAACAAGGACAAAAAAGAATTCTGTCAAGTAATATTCCATTTTTAAAAAGATTAGAAATCTGCATCTGTATAGTCCTGATGATGCCTTTGTTTAATGAGAACATAGACAATTTTTTTTCTTTCCACTTTTTCATGTTCTCCAAAGTTCCTATAATCTTTGAGCATTGTATTTTAGTGGAAAATGGGAATTAAATATTATTTCCAAGACACATATTGGTTCATATGTTGGTTATTGAGTTACAATGGTGAGCGGGTTATGATTTCTTATCTGCCTGGTTAGTTATCCCACAACTCTTATTGAAACGTAAAGATCATTGTATCCCATTGAGAGTATGAGGGCTGCAGGGAAATCTGGGTTACAGGCTACAGAAATTTGGCACACATGCCATAGATTGCCAAACCCTGGTTTTAAATATTTAATTTTATGGGCAACAACATTAAAAAATAATGCTTCAGTGGTCTTGCTACATTTTGTCGATGCAAGCGAAATTCACCAAAGCCTATCTAGAGGACTAAGTATGTCCTCTGAGACTGCCTGATCTTCTAATCACCTTGTGAAGCTGGCACTGAATTCTCCATCCTTAGGGCCCAATTCTAAACTGTGGTTCTTGCAATGTTCAGCACAAAACACACTGTGCTCACAAGCTTCCCCCATGTGGCACATATAAGTGAAGTAAATGGTGGGTTTCAGCATGTCCTTACCCCCAAAACTCTTCAGACATGAGATTTCTATCACACATTTCAAATGTGACTTATGAAAGCTAAATGTGTCACTTTAACCTTGTTTTTCATCTCAGAGTTCTTTTCCTAAATGCATATTCATTTTTTCCTTTTTATCGAGATTATTTTTAAAAGATAAGATATGTACTGGATTGAATTGATGCAATGTGGATAAATGTGAATGTCCTTCAGAGGATTTTGAAGCAAGTCACATTCTGGATCTGTTACAGCATCGGGGAAGAATGGACAACCCTGTGGTTAGGAATGGATGAGGTGAACTAAGAAATGGCAGGAAATCAAACAATTTCCAAGTGGAGAGTAAACTGCATGAGAAAATCTTTAGGTGCAACATGAGGAGGAGTTTTTGTGAGAATTGTAACACAGAAATCCTCACATAGAGAGATAAACTGCTTTGGGACTTCGATGCAATTCTACCTACAGAGTGTCCTAAACTTTTTGAGTACAAGAAAATGTTGTAATGTAATAAATTATGTGGATATATAAAAGAGGAAAGTTGTTTCATTGTTTTCTATAGAGTAGATATTTAATGTCAAAGTGAAATAACTGATATTTTTACTATTTATGAGAACCTGATCTCTAGTTGAGATTTTGTACTTCATGTATTTCTTACATATGCTATTATTGTCTAATACCATGCTGAGGTGAATGATTACATCATGGATATGTATGAGTCTCCCTTTGTTTTCCCAACCTCCTCTTCCAGTTGCCCAGGGTCTCTAATTTTTAACCTATATCTATAAAGAAAGAAAACAAATTAAAGATTTGTGCTAGTTATTCATTCTGGGTTTTGACTTCAAGGTCACCCTTCTTTCCCCTGCTTTTGATCCTGTAGCTGGATCTTATAAACATTTCCTTTTTGTTAGCTGAACACATTAGGCTTTGTCAGCAGGGGCACTGCCATCCAGAAGGCTCTTGGGTCCCTGACTCCCATAATTGTTTGTCATCTGTAAGCCCAGTGGCTCCAGGAGTTAAGGCAACTACAGATCAGCCCCACTCTTACCACTGTTGGCAGTTTCCATGAGCAGCTTGGATCTAAGTTCTCTAGCAAGCATTATCTGCAGGCTGTATGTTCCCCTGGTAATCACAACTTCTTGGAAGAGGTCTGGCTCTTGTGAGAGGTAGGCAGGGGGAGATGTAGCCCCGACTTCCTTCACTGTCCATTCTCTCAAAGGAAAGGAAGCACCTGCTCTTCTGAACTTACTGTTTAGTAGTGAATCACCTGGTACAAGGTAACAGTTTTTTCATGTGGTTTTTCCTTTACAGATATTCTGAGTTTTGACAGAGATATATTCTGAATGTTGTGACAAAGTGTGAAACACTTCTAAAAATTCAGTTCTACTTATTCAAGTCGCTGGAATGGTGACCTAGTGCCCATATGTGGGCATTAGGGGCAAAGAAAGATTTCAAATTTCTACCCATGGAAGGCAAAGATCATTTGATATAAACACAATAGATGCTCAAGAACTATATTCCAATGAAGATGATGAAGAAGAAGAAGAATCAAGTTCTCTATGGTGACAAGTTGTTTGAGTGTGAGGGTCACAACATGGAAAAAAATATGTATCTGAGAATTTGAAAGGGACTCTGGAGTGACCCCAGATAGGGCCAGGTGACATAGCACAAGCAACAACACACTTTTCCAAACCTAAGTAGGATTCTGCTAATGGATCATAACAACATCTTTATTTCCAGTCTAGAGATGATCCCGTGATTCTTCTTGGCACTGCAGTCTAGGAAATCACAAGCAATTCACTGAGGTTGACATGGTAGAGAAGCAATGCAGCAGATTCACTCTAATGCTCCATAGTGGTGGTTCTATTTTTATAATTTTTAAATTTCCCGATCGTTTGCTATACACCCACTTCCCCAAAGACCCTAAGTGGCTCCAATAACTGCATGGTTTGCAGTTTCTCCTAAACCTTCCCCAAGGAAGCAACTCAAGAAGAACAGGCTGGATGCTCAATAACCTTACTTCATCTACATGAATCAGTTATACGTTTTGAGCATCACCCTGTTCAGGATGTGAACTCTGTGTTTGAGCTTGGAGAAGGGTGATTAACTTGGGGCTAGATTGAGAAAGTGATGAAAGATAATGGAAGTTCAGCCAGTATTTGAAAAACAGAATGAAAACACTTAGAGGAGGATTGCACATAATGAATTCCAAAAAAAATAAAGGATCTGGATTTGGCTAGAAAAGGAGAAGTTCGGATGAGAAATTGTGAAAGATAAACATGTTTATATTGGAAGAGCTGCTAATGATGACATCAATACCAAGAAGAGTATATGTACTCTTAGAGTTTCTATACTCTATACTGTAAGACTTTCTTATGTAAGAACATGAGAACCATTGGTCACGGAGGACTGAGTTTCTGGGGAAGCATTTGATCCCTATTGAGAACTCCCAACCATCTCCTTAAACTCAGGAACAAGAGCCTGGCAGCCATATGCCAGAGATGGACACTCTGAGAGCCGGTTAGAAGGTCCTGCCAAGGTCATAGCCCTGTAGGCTTCCGAGGCACTCTGCTTTTTATTTCCTCCTTTCTCTGTCTCACCAAAGGCCATGGTTCTGCCCCCAGAACCCTTACAGTGCAAGAGATACCATCGAGAGATTTATCTGGCAATCAGCAAACGACACAGGGGCCTTTTCTGAGCCACCTCATTGTTCTTCAATTCCCAGGTAAATGCTGCTAGTCACAGATATGCCCAGCCATGATTTTTTTTTTTTTCACTTTGACATGAAAGTCATTCAGCGTACTAGGAAAAAATAGACATACAGTAAATATGAATAAAACTGATGGTGTCATGGTTTCCAAAAGAGAAGGAAACTGATGGTGTAGTGATTTTCAGAAAAGAAAGAAGACTGTGAATGACACAGTCATTGACTATATAGCATTAATTTTCCTTGAGCATAAAGTATCTTTTGGTATAAAAGTATGGATAATAATGCTGCCCCTGCCTGCCTCTCACAGATGTTTCAGGGACAGAGGAACAAATACAACCACAGGTCCATCTGTCATCTCTCCATTAACCGCCCTGCTGGCAGTAGCATAGTGATTTGTAGCACTGCTTATAAGGTATCTCACTGAAACAAGATGTCTTAAAATGAAGGGATAATTATTGATATTATAGGGAAAATAGTATACAAGCAGCTCATTAATTGGAAATTTTCATAAAAGAAAAAAACCTGACTTCATTTTAACTTTCATTTTGGCTTTTTAAAGAGGCATCTATACTCAGACATCTGGAGGACGTGAAGTGAAACTGGCAGGATAACCAGTCTCCTATGTACACTGCAGACGGGTATGGAAGCTGGTATAGTCTTGAAACAATATAAAGTGGGTCAAAAGTTCATAATTGTTGACTTAATAATCCCCATTTCTAGTCATTTCTTTTAAATTTAGAAAAAAATATTTTTGCCTTATATTTGTAGACTCCATTATTTCTTGACAGCAAAACATTCAAACAGCTCAAATTTTGAAATGGCAAAATCTTAAACAAATTATAATGAATTGATAGATGCTTAAGTGATATTTATAAAGAGATTAAAAGTTTTAACAGGGCCTCCCTGGTGGTGCAAGGGGTTAATATGCAATGTATGAAGCTGTCCACAGCCTCTGCAGCACGAGTTCGATCCCCCAGCCGGCCAGGGAGCTACCCACATGGCGCAGCAGACCTCTCTTGGCTCGCCCGCTGCTCCCCTCAGCAGTGTATTTCAGTCAGTCTGCTTGTTCTGTTCCTTGCTCTGTCTCTGGTGAATCCTCTCACCCCCAAATACCACTGGCCTGTACCTCAGCTCTTGTATGCATAAATAAATAAATCTTTAAAAAAAGTTTTAACAAACATTTGAAAGAGAAAATATTCTTTTAAAAATATTAACCAAAAAGCCAAGATATAAAATTATCAATAAAATATTTATTTAAATATTTAAATACATGTCTTATTTAAAATACATGTTTAAAATATAACAATGCTATGCATACTATGAGAACAGTGTTTTCCACTCTGAATGGTTGCTTATTCTACTCTGTATATTCCAAATGTTCATCAAGAAATGTATAGGAATATATATTTTTAACATTCAAATAATTTTCTTTTACTAACATCAAATAATGATTTTACTAGATGAAATAAAGAAACTAGCCATCTCAGTATTGAAATTCATAACACTGATTTAACGTAGAAGAATTTTCAGAGGATGACCATGCCATTGTTAATTAATTAATATTATTTTTTTACTTTAAGTATGTAATTTTTTACTTTAAGTATATAATTACTATGTAATTTCAATCTGTCCAGAGAAAAAGGTAAGCGAATTCTCTGAAGTCAATAATTTGAAAATAATTTTCCAGGGTAGGAGGTGACTACAGTATAGAATCAGGTGATGTGAATGTCAGATTAGACTGGTCAAATGACAGTGGAAGACTGCAGGAACGTGGAGAGAGAAGACATGATATGTTAGTTGCATTTTTATAAATGATTCCTTCCATCAAGGGAAAGTAACATTTATCACAGAGCATACTCACAGAGGTGAAACATGACCCCCGGGACAAGCTGAAGAGATTTTAGGCTTCACTAGGCACAATAGAGTTTTATCTGAGCAATTTCCATGATCTTCTGGGTCATGGGAAGGTAAAACAAAGGTTGTGGCCACTCTGTGTAGTGTGCGTCTCTGCACAGATGCAGATGTGAATGTGTGTTCAGGGATATATTTTGCAATGAGTGTGATTTCTTGACTTGAGAGCTATAAAGAAACAAATAATCAAACTCTAATGAATTGCATGTCAGCAGATATGCAAAAGAAAAGATGACAAAGTTCAAAAAAGCTCACTATTGTTACTTATCAATACAATGACGGCACACAAGTACCCAGGCAGTATGTTTTTTAAATATCTTACATCTAAAATTGTATTATTATTTTTTTACCGAGGTTAGGTTGGTTTCCAACACTGTTTATGACTTAAGGTATAGGTTCACACCTTTTCAAATGTGTATTGCCACCACAAAAGCACCCATAATTATTGACCATAGTTCGATTGTCTCCCTTGTCCCTTTGTTCCCCACTCCACCATCTGCTTCTGGTAGTGTCAATTCTGAGGTCAGACTTTTAACATTTGTATTAGTTTAGATTTGTCTGTTCCTTTGTTTTGTTTCTTCATATGAGTGAAATCATCTAGCATTTGTCTATCTCCTGAATTATTTCACTTATCAAAATCCCTTCCAGTTCCATCCATGGTGTTACAGATGGCAAGATTTCATCTTGTCATATAGCTGAGTCATATTCCACATATACATATACCACCTCTTCTGAATTCCCTCATCTGCTTTGGGCACCTATGTTGTTTCCATAACTTGACTATTATAAATAGTAAATGTAACCCTTAGATTTAATGTTTTTGCATTCTTTGGATAGATACCCAGAAATGGAATTGGTGATTCACATATTAAACATTTTTAATATTTTGAGACACCTCCTTACCCTTATCCACAAGGCAGGGCCCAGTTTACATTCCCACCAACAGTATACAAAGGTTCCTTTTTCTTCACATCTTTATATCCTTATTGATTTTGATATTTTTGATATGGGTCATTCTCACAGTATAAGATGATATCTCATTGTGGTTTTGATTCATATTTCCCTGTTGGTAAGTGATAATGAACATTTTTTTCATATGCTTATTGGCCATCCACATGTATTCTCTGAAGAAGTGTCTATTTAGATCTTGTAACTTCCCCCCCCCCTACTGGGTTGTTTTCTTTTTGTCAAATTGTATGAGTTCTTTGTAAATATTGTACACTAACCCCTTGTCATCTGTATCTGTATGATGTGCAAATTTGAATGTCTTTTTTTTAGCACTTTAAAAGCATTTTTTTCTTTTTGATCACCTCAACATATTCTGAAAAAAATTCAACAAGATCCAAAATACATCGTGATAAAAACTCTCCAAAAAATAGGAATAAATGGAACCTGTATAAACATCATAAAAGCCATATGTGACAAACCTACAGCCAACATCATACTCAATGGTGAAAAGCTGAAAGCATTTCCACTAAGATCAGGAACAAGATGGGCATGTTTCCCTGCATCAATATTAGTCAGTGTAGTCTTGGAAGTCCTAGCTGAAGCAATTAGGCAAGAAAAAGAAATAGAAAGAATCCAAATTGGAAAGGAAATGAAACTGTCACTATTCACAGATTTATGCTAAAATACTTAGAGAAAACAAAAGATTCTACAAAAAAATGCTAGAAATAATAAATAAAGTGGCATGAGGCAAAATCAATACCCAAAATTCAGTCATATTTTTGTATATGAACAATGTATCAGAAGAAAGGGAAATAAGGAACACAGTCACATTTATAAACACATTAAAAAGAATGAAATACTGGGGATAAAGTTAATGAAAGAAGTGAAGGACCTGTACACTGAAAACAATATATCTCTGTTAAAAGAAATAAAAGACACAAAGAAATGGAACAATATCCTATGCTTATTGGTAAATAGAATTAATATCATTAAAATGTCCCAAAACAATATAGAGATTTAATGCAATCCTTATCAAACAACTAATGACATTTTTTAAGGAAATACAACAAAAAATTACCAAATTTATGTGGAAACAGAAAAGGCTCTGATAGCTCAATAAAACAACTTTCACAGAAAAGAAGAAAACTGGAAGTATGACACTTACAAACTTCAAACAATATTACACAGCAACAGTAATCAAAACAGTAAAGCTTTGGAACAAAAACAGAAACTCAGGGCAATGGAAAAGAATTGAAAGCCCAGAGATAAATGCATATGAATATGGACAGTTAATCACTGACATGGCCATACAATGGAGAAAAGATAGCCCTTTTAATAAATGGTACTGGGAAATATGGATAGTCACATGCCAAAAAATAAAGCAAGATCCATATTTAACTCCTTACACAAAAAATAATTCGATTTGGATATTAGAACTGAACCCATAAAATAGTTGGAGGAAATACAGGGGGCCACATTATAGGCCACCAACCATGAACATGTATTTGGGAGTACAACCCCAGTAACAAGGGAAACAAAAGCAAAAATAAATAAATGGGACTAAATCAAACCTAAAATCTTGTATAGCACAAAAGAAACCATACCAAAAACAAAAAGGCAACATACAGAAAGGGAAAATATATTTGCTTAACATACATCTGACAATGGGTTAATCTCCAAAATTATAAAATACTTTCACAATAAAACAACAAATAG
This sequence comes from Talpa europaea, assembly GCF_964194135.1. Lineage (NCBI taxonomy): Eukaryota > Metazoa > Chordata > Mammalia > Eulipotyphla > Talpidae > Talpa > Talpa europaea. The sequence goes on from NC_140073.1 coordinate 68,089,151, forward strand.
AAAACCCAAATGAAAAATGGGCAAAGGACCTCTATAAACACTTCCCCAAAGAAGACATACAGATGGGGGGCCTCCGTGGTGGTACAAGGGGTTAAGTACAGTACTGTGAAGCTATCTGCAGCCTTTGCAGCAGGAGTTGATCTCAGGCTGGCCAGGAGCTACCCATATGGCCCAGCAGACTTGTCTTGTCTCTCCTGCTGCTCCCCTCAGCAGTGTATTTCAATAGATCTGCCTGTTCTGCTTCCCACTCAGTTTCTGGTGAGTCCTCTCATCCCCTGCACCTCTGTCCTGTACTCTTCTTGTATGCATAAGTAAATAAATCTTAAAAAAAAAAGACATACAAATGGCCTACAGACACATAAAAAAAATGTTCAACATCGCTTATTGAAAGGAAATGCAAATTGAAATCACACTGAGAAACCACTTCACCCTTATGAGAATTGAGCATATAAAAAAGAGCAGAATTAACAAAGGTTGGAAAGATAGCAGTGAAAAAGGAACTCAACCACTGTTGATGGGAATTCATGTTGGTAAAGTTCCTGTGGAAAATGTAAATTTCTCAACAAAATAAAAATGGAAATTCTATATCACCCAGTAATACCTCCATTAGGTATCTCTCCAAATGACATGCAAATTGTAATATGAAAAGATTTAGCTACACTTATTTACACAGTAGCACTGTTCACAATTGCCAAGTCATGGAACCAATACAAGTGTCCTTCAGCAAATGAATAGAGAAACTGGAGCATCTAATAATGGAATATTACACAGCTGTAAAGAAAGATGAGATGGTAGCATTTGAGACCAAATGGATGGACCTTGAGGTGATAATAAGTAAAATCTGTCAAAAAGTGAAAGATTTCAGATGGTTTCACTCATCTTTGGAATATAAATACCCAACAACCAATTATACACAAACAATAGAAGGAATAAAGCTTGAACTCAGTAAAAATAAGTTGATAGTTACCAGAGGGAATATGGAAGGGTGCAAGAGCTGCGGGAGGGAGGGAGATGAGTTATGGGGTGGTTTGGTGGAGGGAACAAATTAAAAACAAAAAGAAAAAAAAAGCCTTATTTTAAAGGAGTCCATTGTTTGATCAAATATGGACTAGAACTAATCATTGCATTTCTTAAAATGAGTTAGAGGGATACGTTTGCAATTTATTTACTTAAAATTCATTTCATGACATATACTCCTAACACATATTTGGGAGTAAACCACACTTCAGATTCAAGGAATTGAACAAAAATTTTTTCAATGTATATTTACTATTTGTTGGATCATAGGATATTAAAGCTATATACAATTCATTGTTTACTGAAGAATGGTAAATGAATATTGGGGTTTTTTTTTAAAGATTTATTTATTTTTTAAAGATTTATTTATTTATTTATACAAGCACTGGGTACAGTCAGAAGCGCGAGAGGGTGAGAGAATTCACCAGAGCCAGAGCAGGGAGCAGAGCAGGCAGACTGATGTAGTACACTGCTGAGGGGAGCAGCGGGCGGCATGAGAGGTCTGCGCACCATGTGGGACCCTCCTCTGGTGGCCAGGGAGCAGCCAGGGATCGAACTGGTGCGGCAGAGGCTGCGGGCAGCTTTGCAACCCAGCGCTCAACCGCTGCTCCACTGGGAGGCCCTGAATATTGGTTTACATGACAACTTCAGTTGAATGGATTGGTAGAAATTTTACTTAATAATAATACCAACTTATTGGGTATTTACTCTCAACTTTGCATTATATCAAAAGCATATCTAATCTTCACAATAACATCTGGAGGTAGGTATTATAATTTTCCCATTTTACATATGAGAACATTGAGGTGTGTGATATTTTTCTCAGGGTCACATAGCTGAGAGAACCGTGGGGTGGGGAATATGAACCTCAATAGTCTATATTTTGCCACAGCTTGTATAGCCAAGAACACTAGGTTGAGGAGGGCATGATATTTCTTTCTAGTCTCAATGGAAACATACTTTGTGATTGTTTAGCAATTTCAGTGATAAGATTGAGAGTATTATAATATGTGTTAAATATTGATCATTACCAATCCAATCCCTGCAGTTAGTTATTTGGAGACCAACACACAGAAGTGAATTGACAACATCACTTCACTCCAAAGCCAATTTTATAACATTGGTTCTATTAGTCATTTGCTTTTATTCCTCCCCTCTTATTGAAAGTAAAGTAGTATGAGCCTTTCTACTATTTTTTTCTTTTAAATAAAAAAAAAAGTCATTTTAAGATTTATGGTGAAATAGGTGAGACATCAGCCAACATACAGACAATTGTGTCTCTTCTTGCCTATGGTAAGAAGAGCTCAAAAAGCATCATTTCCTATGAAGGGGGAGGTGTGAAATTAATCATTTTCAGGAAACTAGCAGGGCAATATATTTCTTATATAATGTATATAATAATCCACATTACAGGTACTGTACACACACTTCAATGGGCCATTTACTTCCTGATTGTTTATTATATGGTGCTCTATTAGCATAAGATGGGAGATTTGAAGAAGAATAGAGAGGTATTTTTTATATCTACTTGAAGCTGTTAGTTATACTGCATTTCGGGATGTGGAGGACCATCTTGTAGTCAAATCAAGCTATAAAGACTAAATTGAATTATCCTCATGGAACAGCTGTTAAATCTCCTGAGAGTGGGCTGGTCCCACAAGGAAGGAATAGCAAATCACACTGGGGATCCTGACTGGATGCCGCTTGCCCTGCGGCTTGTGCTGGAGGAGGCCAAGGCTGGTGCTTCCTTGAGCCTTGAAACACACATTGTAATTTATGGTTATTAATATACGCTTGCTGCCTCATCTGTTGAATTCTTGAATCTCTGGATAAACTTGCACTCCATAATTATAAAGATTTCCCAAGATTCAGTAATTGGGAGTCTGTAACCACGAGAAAAAGACAAAAGCACCATCTCTTTCAAAAAACCCTTACTTAGCAAAAAAGTAACTTAGTGACTTGGAGTAAAGCTGATTCTGTAGCTGATTTTGTGTCTTGAGGGGAAACTTTAAGGGCAAGTGTGGGGATAAAATAGTTTGTACTTGTAATTAACAGTGCAGACCATTCCTTCCCACATGGAATTCCTAAAGGAAATACTAGATACGTGTGCGTGAGTGTGTGTTTATGTTTGTATGTACTGATATGAATTTTCATTTTATGCAAGGTAATGGAAGCTATTTGGAAGGAAAGTAATTTTTTTCTTTAAATTGCAAAGGTTAAATCTAAAGGTTGTCTGCCTTTAAATTAAACAATTTTCATGGGATTATTTTTGCCAGTACATCGGCACTAAATGAATTCTTTGTGCTCTTATTAATAATACTGCCAATTAAACTCTGAGGAATAAAATATGCCAGCAAAGTTTTAAGAAACTTGGGAAGTGCTATAGTAGCTTAAAAGTCAACAAAACATATGTTATAGGTATGGTTAAAGATTTTCTCAGAAAACAAAATTATGGAGGCTACCAGTTCTTGGGAATTTGGATTTTCTCCCCTTGCTCTCTTTCATTTTTCCCCTTTTTACTCTGCATCTGTACAGAGTAAATGTGACTGTATCTCATATATCTAATCATCAAATGTAATGTCTAACACATAGTAGATGTGGAGATACTCTTCCTGAACATTGTCATAGGGATCTTTGTTATTTATATTTAAGACTCAGTTTTATACTTTCAAGTCCCAATTTATGAACAATGAAAATGAGTAATAGATTCATAAGCTCCTTGTGGCTCAACTTGCTCTGCCAACACTTAGCACAATAAAGGTAATGCTTCCCTGCCTCTCAGGTGCATCAATGTTACTGACATTACTCTAAGTTGAATTCTAGTAGAGTATGGCACCATTTTATCAGCAGAATGATCTCAAAAAATGGCATATTATTCAATATTCCTGGACAATAAATTGAGGTAGGAATAGACTTGATCATGTTTAAAAGGCTCACATCTCCTGACCTAAACTCAAGAAAAATGTCACTCACAAGCTAGTGCTTAGGTTAATTATGAGATGGACAACTGACGCACATGTGGCAGGAAAATGGTCAAGATGTTATAGAGCAGCCCAGATATTGAACGGGTTCCTGGCTGTGGGTCCTCACCCGCGCTTAAAAGGGACTTATGAATACTCCACTACAGGCACACACAAAAGGTTAATAAAAGGTTTATTTACAAGGGAAAAGGAAATAAAGAAAATGTACAACTCAGGAAGAAAATAGGGAAATAAAGTCTTTAAAGCGTCCTACCCGATCCGATGAACTGGAAACCCAAAGTCACTCTCAGAGCTGGCCAGATGCTGTTAGCTGGTGGAGAGCCAAAATGGGGGACCCCCAAAGCCCACGTGTCTGCCTTTTATATCAACCTGGCTGCTTAACCCCACCATCAGGTCCCAGCTACCTTCTCTCTGGTGGTGATGGGATTTGGAGTTCCCAATGTCTTTGGCTTTGGCCTGGGGTGGGGGGTGGAGTCCACAAAGCCTGTATGGAATTAGCTTTAGGACATCCTTTTCCCCCTAACAAAGAGATTTAAATATGAGCCAAGGAATGGGAAAGTACTATCACTGATCTTCAACAATAGAGTCAGGGGACTAACTCCTTCTTAGCACGAACCTTACTCTCCAGAACTGAAAGACTGAGACATTGTGTAAAAAGAAAAATTATTTTTTAAAGATTTATTTATTTTATTTATGCATACAAGAACTGGGGTCTAGGTCAGAGGTGCAGAGGGTAAGAGGATTCAACAGAGACAGAGTGTGGAGCAGAACAGGTGGATCTACTGAAATCCACTGCTGAGGAGAGCAGCGGATAAGACAGGAGAGGTTTGCTGCACCATGTGTGTTAGGTGCCTGGCTGGGTATTGAACTCAGCCTGTAGCAGTGATAGTAGTGAGACTTAAGCCCTAGGCCACCAAGGAGGCCCTGGCATAAACATTTTTAAACATTGACAACTCAGTGTGATTTCCATTAAGAAAGTCTGTCTCATAGTCTGGGATCCAATAGCCTCTTTAAACATTTGTGTTAGCATGTGGAATCCAAAGCTATCAAACATTCAAAATAGGTCATGCTTGCCAAAGGGGGGGGGGGGAAATAATCCTCAATGTCATTTAAATTCAATAGTCTGGCTAATAGTCCATGATTGCAAAGAGAATTGGGTTTTCCCTTTAATGATAGGTTGTCCTCTTATAATTTTGTAAGTATGTAAATTTAAGGAACTCCACTTCTGGGAAGATGGAGTAGTGTGATTTTTCCTGTTTCCCTCAGTAGGTACAATTAAAAATCTCTGTGTAAGACAAAACTAGAAAACTCTGAATGGTAGAGAGAAGGAATATGTGTAAGGATCTTGAGACCCAAGGAACAAAAATGTGGAGATCTCTAGGTTTTCTTTTTGTCTCATATATCCTCTATATGCTCTAAGAAGCCAGCAACCCAGAAAGACATATTGATGCAGACAAATAAAAAGCAGCATTATAAAATGGTTCTCTCTAATCAAAGGCCCAAGAAAAGGCCAACAAAGTGAGACAGAATAGCTCTAGACAATAACTGTTCAGTGTTAGCAAAATACCATAGATAGAAAAAACAAACTTTGACATCATTTCCAGCTAGTCATACTATAATAAGTTACTCCAAACCCCTGGTCTGAGAAGTATTAAAGAACACCTGCAGTAATACCTAAAATGATCAATAAAAAGAAATCTCTTGTCATACTAAGAAATAAAATTTCAAATTGAATAAAAATATAATTAATACATGAAAACTCTGAAATGAGAGAGATGTTAGAATTATCTAACACGGATTTAATTATATATTATAAAAAATTCAAGGGCTAATTAAACATTTGAAGCAAATAAGAAAATAGAGATTCTTGGCAAAAAAATAGAAATTCTCACAAAGAGAAAACAACAAAATGAAAATTTTTAGAACTGAAAAGTATAATAGCAGACATTGAAAATAATGGATATGCACAATAACAGACGAATTAATGAACTTGAAGTTCAAACAATAAAATATACCCAAATTCAACAACAAACAAAGTAGATCAAGGGAAGAAAAAAAAAAATCAAGAACCTGTGGGATTAGAGTGATTCAGTGAAATTTGGGAAGGAGATGAAAAAGAGGGAAGGACTGAAAAATATTTACATAAAAGGTGGACTATTTCTCAAGTTTGATGAATTTGGTGAAACTCAAGGAGGATAAAGCCAAAGGAATCTACATCATAAGCAAACTTCTGAAAATTAAAGACAAAGAAAAGATCTTCAAAGCAGTGGGAAAGAAATGACATCTCATCTTCAAATCAAACTTTTTTCAAATAACATTGGATTTTTCACCAGAAACTATTCAGAAGCAAGTAAGCCAACATTTTTCAAGTGTTGAGAGAAAGTAATTATCATCTCATAATCTTACATCCAGTGAATATATCCTCAAGAATGAAAGAATTATTAAGGCAGTATACTATAAATAAAAAGCAAGAGAATCTGTCACAAGAACATACACCCTAAAATAATGGCTAGAGGAAGTTTTTTATACAGAAAGGAAATGAGAAAAGAATGAACTGGGAAAATCAGACAGGATGAAAGGATAGTAAGAAAAATAGGAGTAAATAGATTTTTTCTTCCTTTCTTGAGTTTTTTTGGAAAGCGTGTTTGACAGTTAAAGCAAAAATAATAAATACGTAGAGATGAAATGATGATTAAGAGAAATATATAATAAGCAGGGAAGGGCAAAGGAATATGAAGGGAGATAAGCTTTCTACATTTCTATAAAACTTGTGGCATTCCAGCAAAATATGCAAAGTTAAGTGTGTGTAATATAATATGGAAACTATCCACTAACACCATATCTCATTATGGACTGCTGCATACTCAAATACTAGATAAATAAAAATAAAATCTAACTATCATTCAAGAAACACATACTAAGATGAAAATAAGAGACCTGAAAAAACAGAACAGAAACAACAATAACATTCATACATTTGAGCCTGAACACATCAATAACTTTAACATTAAATGTAAATAGTTTGAATAAACCAAATGTAGATGGTTTAAATACACCATTTAAGTAGACAAAACACATGCCCATTCTAAACTATGTTCATGAGAAATTCACTTTAAATATAATGATATATGAAGTTAAAAGTGAAAGAATAGTAAAAAAGATTTATCATGTAAACATTAGTCAAAAGAAAGCAGTTGTCATATTAGTATCAGATAAAGTAGAATGAAGAGCAAAGAAAATCATCATAGAGAAGAACATTTTACAATGATAAAAGGGCCAATTCATCAGAAGGACATAGCAGTCCTGATTGTGTATAAAAACAAACTGTAAAAGAGCTGTAAAATGAAGTAAAATCTGATAGAACTGGAAGGAGAAATAGACAAATCTATGATTACAGTTAGAAACATCAACACCATATTTAGCACTTATATGCAAAGTACTGTGCATGGAATAGTGAAAACAAAAAAGAATGTAAAACTCAGGGTCTATTGAGGAAGACAAATGTTATTTAACTAGAATACTATTTAAATCACCAATATTCTACAAAAGGAATCTTCAAAATATCCAAAGTTTAATCTCTCTTGTTTTCAAAATACCGTATTTTAGTATCAACAATAAGTAGACCAATAAATAATTCCCATGTTATAGAGCTTTATTAAATCTGTGGTTCTATTGCTGCACTTTCCAGAGATAATAAAGAGGTTTGCATTAACCGTTTGGAGACTGCAAACCCTACCCAGCTTATAATCAGGGTCATGGACTTTTCTAGATGCTTCTACTGATTTTTTTTCCCTCCCAATAAGGCAATTCAAACTGACTCAGTCCCTGCCATAACCTCTCAGTTTTACCTGGGAGGTTGATGGGACCTTCAATAGGGTAATAAAATGTATTTTGATGAGATACAGGGGCTGGATTGGGGAAAACTGGAGTAACTCCAACGTGTCAGAACCAGTGAGCTGAAAAAGATGCTGGCTTACCACAGTGTAGATCTGATGCTTTCGTCTTTTAGCCAAGTCAATTATATTTATTCCATTGTAATAAAGGTTTTCAATACATCCATGGAAGTTTTTCTTTAGGAAGGTTCCAGGTTTGCCTGGTACTGGGATTCCTCCAAAACTAAGCTTTATGAGGAGAGAGAAAAGAAAAAGAGCTATTAGTTATAAACTCTGAATGAATAGTAAGGGAAAGGAAGCAAGTAAATTTCAGTATATCCAATTGTGTGCATGAGGCAAGTGGCTCAAATAATTATAGATGCCACTTGATTACAAATTTAAAAGAATACTGATTAGCCTATGTAAAAATAACTATAATTGCTTGCTCTTTAAGGGCTTATTTTACAAATCTATTTCACTTTCTTTTGGATCCTGTTTAATACTACATAAAACAATAATTTACAGGGGAGAAAATAGAAAAGAAAATCAACATCTTTATATTTATTTCTTAGGCTAGCATCTGAGAGAATTAAAGATAGGGACACACAAAATATATGTCTATTTAGCTATAGAGTGACCCAGTTTTAAAACCTGTATTGTACCAAAAAAAAAGCATTATGTACAAGTGTTACCAAATTATTTTCCTTACAAATTAAAAATAAGAAATAATTTAAATATCCCAAACATCTTTTAATGAAAATCATGAAGAAATAATCAATAATAATTATTAAGCATTAAGCATTTGAGAAAAAAATGAAAAATGGATATAATGAAATATACAGGAGTAATAATTGGATGCAAAGTATGATGTCAGCAATAAAAAATTGTGCTTACAATATAGACTTGGAGAAAATACCCTGAATTGTTAATAGTGGTTTTCACTGAGAAAACTATGAAATACTACTTTGCTTTACCATTAGCCACCACTTTGCCGTAAAGTAACTACTAATTATGCTTGTCATGGAAATATTTTAAAATGCAAATCTTATCTGATATGAATATTTTTATTGTATCAAAAAAATCAAATAGTTTCTAAAATCATGTTTATTGCAATGTCATTTAATAAGTAATTCAGTTTTCTTTTCTTTTTTTTAAAGATTTATTAATTTATGCATATAAGAGCTGGGGTACAGGCCAGAGATGCGAGGGGTGAGAGAATTCACCAGAGACAGAGAGGGGAACAGAATAGGCAGACTGACTGAAATACACTGCTGAGGGGAGCAGCGGGCAAGACAGGAGAGGTCTGCTTCACCATGTGGATAGCGCCCTGGCTGGGGATCAAACTTGTGCTGCAGAGGCTGCGGATTGCTTCATAGTGTGGTGCTTAACCCCTTGCGCCACCAGGGAGGCCCAATTCCGTTTTTCATTATGGCTTTGAAATGTCTTCACATGTTCTTAAATTATTTTAGTGCTTGGGAATAAAGCATGTGGATCCTTTCTTCCGACCAGAATGCCTTCTCTGTCTGTAAACTGCTACTGATAAACCAAGAGTTATTTCTAGTTGTCTATTTCTTTTGACAGTTCAACACTATTTTAAAAAATATTCCTTTAAACACTATACTATATGATAAGGATTAGTAATCCAGCCACACACTTTTAATTTTCATTGCTTTGCCCTGTTAAGAAATTATTTGACAGGGACATCTCTGGTGGTGTAGGGGTTAAGTCACAGCACTATCACTATCACTATCACCCCTGTGGCCTCAGTTGGATCCACATATCACAGCAGACCTCCCTCTCTCAACCACTGTTCCCGTCGGCAGTGTATTTCAGTAGATCTGCCTGTTCTGTTCCCCACTCTGTCTCTGCTGAATCCTCTCACACACACTCCCACCTCTGGCCTACACCCCATTTCATCTATGCAAAAATTAAAAAAAAAAAAGAAGTTATTTGATTATTTTTGCCTATTTTATCCTGGTTTAATTTTAAAATAATAACATTTAAAAAAAACCTACTGGAATTTGAGATTTTTAAATATCCATTAACACATTTTTTTGGAGAAGAGTATGTTTGAAATATTTCAACCTTCTCTATTAGAACCCAGTATCTTAATTTTTTTAAGATTTATTTATTTATACAAGAGCTGGGGTATAGGCCAGAGGTGCGGGAGGATGAGAGAATCCACCAGAGACAGAGCAGGGAGCACAACAGGCAAAAGGACTGAAATACACTGCTGAGGGGAGCAGCAGGTGAGACAGGATTGGTCTGCCATGCCATGTGGGTATCTCTCTGGCCGGCCAGGAATCGAACTGGTGCTGCAGAGGCTGCGGACAGCTTCACAGCGCTGCGCTCAACTGCCTGCACCACCAAGAAAGTCCCCAGTATCTTTTTTATTATCACATTATTTTTGGCAATAACCTTCACCTAAGGTTATCATTTATTTTCCCTAGTTATTATGTTCATAATTAAATAAATTCCCTGTGAATTTATGCTTTGAAAATTTACATTGTAAATGAATTGTTTTCATTAATTAAACATTTTATCATGTAAATTAATGTAACCATCCCATTGTGTTTCTTAAAAAGGTAAATCTATTAAACAAAGTACTTTCTAGCTAATTTCCTTGAAATTTTTTTAAAGATTTATTTATTTATGCATACAAGGGCTGGGGGACAGACCAGAGGTGTCGGGGGTAGGGTGAGAGGAATCACCAGAGACAGAGTGGGGAACAAAACAGGCAGACTGATTGAAATACACTGCTGAGGGGAGCAACTGGGAGACAGGAGAGGTCTGCTGCATCATGTGGGTTGCTCCCTGGCAGGTTGGGGCTCGAACTCGTGTGCAGAGGCTGCAGTGCTTAACCACTGTGCCACCAGGGAGGCACGTTTCCTTGAATTTTTTAAGGGACTAATCATGTCATATATTTAAACACTTTACTTTTTTCAAGTCAATTTTATAAATTTATTTCTTATTTCTGGTCAAGGCACCCTAAAAGCTAGTCAAAAGTTTTTAAACAATGTTAAATAATAATTATGTCATACAACATTACAAAAAAAGATCTTTCCACTTCTGTTTTACATGAAATTTATTTGCTTATTTATGTGTTTGTTTAATAAATGAATGTTTAGCATTATCCATTTGTTCTTCAAAATTCTTTGTGACAGAACTCAGGGCATTTTATAAATGTAATAATTAAAAATTTAATTCTATAATAGGTTGAGTTATATTTGTAGATAATAAATTTATAATAGATTTTCTTTGACCCACACCTTCCATTTGCCTTGAAATATATGTGCTTGTATTTTAAGTAGTAAGCAATTTTGAGCACTAGTTTACTTTTTTTGGTCAAGTATCTATTCAAGTCTAGATTTGTCTCTGAGCAAAATAAAGGGAATTTTATCTCCGTCTATTAAAAACAATTCATGAATCTTGGAAATACTATAGAAAACAAAACAAAAAATACACCAGTGGATTTAATTTCACAAATATTTTGTAAAAAGATTTATTTGACAACATAAAATTTTTCTTCTTTATTTATTGAAGCCTCCAAATATTTCAAATAGCCCATTACATTAAACAAGATCCAATTCTATTTTGTATATTATTTCCATAAATTAAGTTCATAGTGTAAGTGTAAGTAAATGTTTGTTTCGTTTAATGTTAATTTTCAAAGACTTTATTTTACAGTATGTTCCCTATATAAGATTCATGAGCTTTTCTGTTTCGTAAACAATTGATATTTTATTTGGTAGACACATCTATCTAGGTAAGGTTTTTTTTTTTTTTTAATAGAGGCATGTTTTTATTTATTTATTATTTATTTGGTTTTTTTTGTTTTTTTTTTTTTGTTTATACATGCACTGGGTACAGTCAGAAGCATGGGAGGGTGAGAGAATTCACCAGAGCCAGAGCGGGGAGCAGAGCAGGCAGAAGGACCGAAGTACACTGCTGAGGGGAGCAGCGGGCGGCAGGAGAGGTCTGCACGCCATGTGGGATCCTCCTCCGGTGGCCGGGGAGCAGCCGGGGATCGAACCGGCGCCGCAGAGGCCGCGGGCAGCTTCGCAACCCAGCGCTCAACCGCTGCGCCACCGGGGAGGCCCTAGGTAAGGTGTTTTTAATGAGGGACCACAATGATCGTCATTTTATAATGGCCTTAACCTTCTGACCTTAATTTTTCTAGTCCTTTTTCTTCTTTTGTACACATTTAATCAGTGAAATGTTTTCCCCAGTTCCAACTTATTTTTTTTAATGAGTTTTTTTTTTTTTTTTTCCTCTCACTGCTCTAAGTGTGCTTTGTAATCCACCTAATCTGGAGTTTCTTACTTTTTGTTTTTGTGTCTTTTATGCATTACGTAAAGTTTACTTTTTTTATGCTTGACTTGGATGACAAGCACTATGATTATCTAATATTTCAAACTATAGCTTTGGATAACTTTTGCTGAGGCACATTGATTTAGTTTTCCTCAGCCCCAATGTTTTCTGAATTTTGCTTACAAAAAATACTATTTTTATTAATCAGCAACCCGCTTTTGTCCACTTTGAAGTTCTTCTTAAGAAATTCTATTCTGTGGCAATTTGTTACAAAAATTGCATATATTTGTGAGTTATATCAACATTTATCTTCCACCTTTTCACAACAAAGATTACAAACACAATCTCAGGAGTGACTCAAACTGAGTTTCAAACCTGTTCTGCCTTGTACTTTCTGTAAACATGGAGAAAAATACATAACCATGTGTACTTTGTTTGTGTCACATCGCTTAGGGAATAATGATAAAACTTATCTCATATTAATAACTTAGCTTGACAGGGTTAATATAAGAATGAAAGGAAGTCTGACACCAGAAGCATTTAGAAGGAATCCTGCACAGTGTTGTTCAGATATTGCTTTCACTGTCAGCAAGTGGTTCATTGACATGTTCTTCCACAATGGTATTTTGTGCTATTGTTTTCAGCAATTTCTGATTTTAAATGATACATAGTTACTTTTGTAATATTTTTAAGTCTGAGAATTACTTTATACTAACAGTTGTTATTAATAGCAATTAAATTGAGTAGGTTTTAATTTTTGAATTAATAAATAAGCAATCTTTTCCCCAAGATCCTGTCGAAGTTTCCTTCTGCTTCACACATTTTTGGAACACTGAAACTAAAGGTCCATTGTTCTTTTCTAGCTTCAAATTGGCATTGAGGAAGAAAAATAGAGAAGGGACTTGTTAAAAGTGTATGATCACTATCTATTTTCAAATATCTTTTTTTCCAATTTTAGGATAACTAGTATTATAATATTGAATGTAATGTTCTATGTCACTTATTCAAAGAAAGAATATCTTCTCAGCTATATCTCTTTGTGGATTCTTATTATTCATTTATCATCCTAAAATATAATGGTTAATTTTTGTTTGGTTTCTTAATTTCTATCCTAAAATTATAGGTTTTTTTTAGTTAATTCAGTTGCTGTGTTGTAAAAGCTATTATTTTCATTGACTCACATATCACATTGTGTTTATAATTGTCCATGCACTCCTTATGAATTTTAATGAATCTTTAAATTGATCTTTATTTTTAAGCCAAATCACTTCATTCATTGCTGTAATTGTCTGGGATACCTATCATATGATTTTATCTTTTCATTCAGACCCTGGAATATTTCATCATGGGGAAGATATTGATGATATTAAATAAGGATTAGATTCCATCTCTCTTCTGTTTGAAGTAATCCAGAGGCCTTCAGTACATTGATCACAGAGCAGAAGCCCAATTTTCATGAAATGTTAGATTTCATGACGTATTAGATCGCAAACTCTCCTTCCAATTGTGCTACTACAAATTGCAACAAATCCATTGGCTTTCTACCCAAAATCTGTCTTATCCAAGACAATTAAGTTTCTTAACTAATATTAATCAAACACTCTTTAATTCTTTTTATATTGTCAACTCTCAAAAACACTTGTAAAAGTTAGCTTATGTTTTAGTACAAAATCCAATTCACTGACTAGTTATTGAACTCCTATGTTCTTTGAGGCATAACTCAAGGTCCTGTGGTAGAATTTAGGGTGAATTACACTCCTTCTCTTTCTTCTAGAAACTTGGGGCTAGTCACTGAAGACAAATACATCATACAACAGATTAATGGAAGTGAGATATGGTCAGCACAACACAAAGGGCAGATCATGCTTTACAAGCCAAGAAAAAGGAGCTACTGATTTTGACAGCAGAAGGAATTTTTTTTAATATCCTGAGACAGTAACCTTTGAATTAGAGATTAAAGAATAACAGAATTTTGAGATATGCATTTGTGAATATAGGCATTGAAGAAATAGTGTATGAGGAAAAGTGTGGAGGGACATAGAAACGTCAAAAGGATCTTTCTTGATCTATTGATGCTAGTAACCCAAAGGTTAATAAATCATATAATTTTGTTATAAGTAAAATGAGAAAGGTACACTGAAACATGTGATAAGGTCTTTGAATGCTAAATGGAAATGAGTGGGGAGATACTGAAGGATTTCAGTAGGGAAATAAGAATAATTTATTGGGGTATATCACTGATTAAATTGAAAGGAAGAGGTAAGATCTAGGAAGTTTGCTTTGGCCTCAGCTAAGAGGGGATGGAAGCCTAAAATACATGGTATTTCAGGTACTGTGAAAGGGTGCCCCATGTCGAGAGCTAGTTCTCTCCACATAGATGTATTTTTAAAAAATAGGGTTGGTTTTTTTTTTTTTTTTTTTTTGTATATTTGTTGAAGAACTGGGTGTAGGCCAGAAGTGCAGGGGGTGAGATGATTCACCAGCTACAGAGTGGGGAGCAGAACAGGTAGACTGACTGAAATACACTGCGGAGGAGAGCAGCGGGCGGCAGGAGATGTCTGCTGTGCCATATGTGGGTTAGTTCCCTGGCCGGGGATTGAACTCAGCCAAAGCAGTGATAGCACTGTGACTTAGCCCCTAGGCTAACAGGGAGGCCCCACATAGATATATTTTGATCAAGTGACACATCTGAAAGACACATACCCTTATCAACATATATGAAATCACACCTGTTTCTATCTTTGAGATTCCAATCCCATTAACTTGTCTCTCCTGTTAAAATGAAAGTGTCATGGGGGTAGATGCCTTAGTTCTTTTCATTGACATATTCCAAACACTCTGAATGATATCTGATATATAATAGATGCTGAAAAATATTTATTAACTGTTTGGAATACACCTTTGGAAAAAGTGATTCTCAAAGACAAAAAAAAATCTATTTATTTTTGAATATTTAATGGAACAGGTTTGATTCAAACCTACTGGATCCAACAAATATTGGTTAGACTGTACACTAGCAGTTTTTTCCTAAAATTGTTTTTGCTTCATTGTCCGTGTTTTAGTTAATTCAGTTGCTTTCTTTTCTAACTTTTCTTGCTTGTATTCTCTGGGAAACTGAATGATGTGGCTTAGTGGTCAACAGAAGCAAGTGTTAGATTGCAAAGTTTCACTCATGTTTGGTATCCTGGGTGATGCAGTACAATTGGGGAACCTGGTGGATTTCTGGTGTCACAAGTGGGCTGCAACTTAAAGAATCCCAGGAGAAAGTCTGCTTTGATGTTACATTTATGAAGTCCCAGAATCTGCCATATTCTCTTCCTTTGATCTCATTCCTCTTCTTTTGTCTGTCATTTGCTTGTCTCTTTTTCAATCTTTGATGTTATTTCACAGTAATAAGTTCATTCCTCCTTATTGGCTTTTTCTCTGGCCCCGTTCAAATTGGGAGTCTTCCTGTTCTAAAGATTCCTTTTTCTATCTGAATTTCTGATACTTTTGAAGTTTCTCATGTGTGAATATTGGTCTCACTTTGACTCTGATAGTCCACTTAGTAATGGAAGGTGTACATAAAAGAAGAATATAGTCAATTGTTTCTTTTTAACTTTTAAAACATGCATTGTCTGGGCATTTGTTAAATGTTGTGTGGAAATTAAGACATCATTAGTCTTTGGGAGGCTGTTGGAGTTTGATAAATTTCTGCCATTTCAAATGAGTCCAGAAATTCCGATGTTCTTATGAAATGTGTTGGTTTCTCAATATTAACTTAAGTTTAAATGGTTACAAAAAGGAAAGCACTGAGTAGGGCACTCAAATGCGATTAGGGCACTCAAAATAAGGTCACAATTTATAGCTTCAGCTCTACTTTTTTTTTTTTTTTTTTGCATAGAAGAACTGGGGTGTAGAGTAGAGATGTGGGGTGGAGGGTTGAGAGGATTCACCAGAGACAGAGTGGGGAGCAGAATGGGCTTATCCACTGAAATACACTGCTAAGGGGAGTAGCGGGTGAGATAGTGGAGGTCTGCTGTGCCATATATGGTTTAGCTCCCTGCCTAGGGATCGAACTCAGGCTGTAGTGGTGATAGCACTGAGACTTAACCCCCTAGGCCACCATGGGGGCTCTGCTCCACTCTTTGATTTGTTCAGTGACTCCTTCTGTAAGATCTTTGAAATTTTTGATCAATATAAACTTTACAAAGTATAAAGTGCGTGTGCTATAAGATGTCTTATTTTTTGTCTCCATTTTGTATTCACACATTACTGGGAAACAATTTGTTACATTTTCAATATAAGTTACATCTTTTTCAAAAATTTACTGAGGTAACATTAGTTTATAATGTTATAGGTATTCTAGGTTTACAACATTATAAATACCCAACCGTATATAATATACTGTTCATTACTAAAAGTGTAACACCATCTCACTATGCAATTGACCCCCTTTATCAGACTTATCCACTTTCCTTCCCAATTCCCTTCTAATAACCACTAGTTTGTTCTTATCATTAAGCTTATTGTTCATTTGTTTTGTTTGTTCATTCATTTTCTGTCTTTATATTCTGCATATGAGTGAAATCATATGGTGTTTCTTTTCTCCAATTGAGTCGTTTCACTATGCATCATCATCCATGTTGTAGCAAATACCAGGATATCAACTTTGTCATAACTGAGTAATACTATATTATACTGGCATGTATGTACATATATACTGATATATACACATACACACATAAATATTTTATATATATATATATATTCCTGTATCTAATCATCTAAATATATGTGTTACATGCATATATATTTAAAAACATGCATTGGCTGGGCATTTGTTAAGCATTGTGTAAAAAATTGAGCCATTATTGGCCTTTTGAGGCTATTGAAGGTTGATAAACTTCTGCCATTTCAAATGAGACCAGAAATTCCAATGTGCACACACACATACACACACATATCTTTTCTTCTTTATGTAATCATCTGTTGATGGGAAAAATCCCAGTCTTTATTTATGTGTGAGAATTGTCCTATTCTGTTTGACTAGGGACACAGAGCAAATGATACTTGACAAAGACATGTCCCTCTCTTGCATAAGAGGACACAGATCTTCACAATGTTCCTTCTTTATTACAGTGCCTCATCTATGCCCATACTCTCTGCACAGAATTCCAGGCCATCATCTGTCCCCTCCTCTGAGCCAAGCCCAACTGTTGCCCCTTATACTTTAGGTGGGTTTGGTCTCTACAGTTCAACCTTCAATATCTTCTTGAATAAGATTTTGTTTTAGTAATAATGATAGTGGCATTTATTGATTAGTTTTGTAAATATGTCACTATGTTTCTCTAGATTTTGAGTTGGATATTATTATTTTCTCCATGTTAAAACTGAAGAAAATGATGGCATGCAGTGTGTAGCAGCCTGACTGAGACCCTTCAGTCAAGATGTAGAACTATCAGAATAGCAAGCCTTTAATTTCCAAGTCCTACCTCTGAACCTCTACACAGTCTTCCTCAAGCTCTGTTTTATTTCTAGTTCCTTAGGATAACCGCCTATAAGCCTAGCCTAGGCCCAGGCTAGATTGGTTTGTTTTGGACAATGGTTTGAGTCATGTATGTTTCGGTATTCAAGAATATTATGCCTTGGAAATCTTAACTTCAGCATCCCCCTAGGTGACAAGGGCTTCCACAACTGAACAGGCAGTGCAGACCCCTTGACCCATACCCTCATCACATCCTGCGTCATGGGAGGAGGCACATGGAACCCAGGGGCAATAACTGCCCTGCTGTAGCCTGATGTTTGTATACACTACCCAAGAGCTTCCTGCTTACAAGGCTCTGAAATTGCTTAAAGGACTGACACATTCTCTCCCCATCTGTTCTCCTGAGGGTGCACCAGGCACCTATAAGTGTGAGGAGTGGACACAGGAATGCTATGGACAGTGTGGACAGTGTTTGAACATGCAGGATGTGGTTGTCAAGGTACGCTGTCAACATAAGAGTAGAGCGTATTTTATTCAACAGTTTGTTAGTTTATTTGTAACTCTTTAAATATTTAGACTTAGGGTATTTGGGCTCAATTTGTTCTCTAGCCTGAGGCCCTACAAGCATTGGAGTGGGGCTTGCTTAACATTAAATGATTATAATAATTTAGCCAACATTTAGCCAGTGTCAAAATGTCTTATTAGCCACTTTCCACTGGAATTGGAAGGGTAATTAAAACCTACTACATCCTCCTTAGGAGCAGCTAATACAAGCCAAGAGGAAATTTTGTCATTTATTTTTTTAGTTCATGTTAGTAAAAACCATGATCTTGGGGGGTATGGTGCTGATGTTGAAATATTCCCTCCATGTTCAACACAATCAGTTTATTTTAATATGTATTACAGAAATTTTTATATTCCATTTCTCTACTATAAAACATAGCAAAACATAAAATCAGCAAGTCCACAAATCACAACTATCTTAAATTTAAACTGGAAAGAAAATGGTAATGAGCAATGTGATATCCAGCCTTATATAATTGCAGAGGCTAGGAAAACACCAGAACCTGTGGTTTTATCTCTAGGGACCATCCCTTCTTCGAGAGAAAGCCTGGTCCAGAAGGATGGCCTCCCAATGGCTGCAGACCTGGGCTCAAATTCTGAGTCTGCTCATCAGTAGCTAGTGAGGGATACGATTGGGGTGTCTTTCCTCTTTTTTGTCTTGATTTTATGTTTATGATACAGAACATTATAATCTCCTCACAACACTGTTTTGGGGAATTAAATAAAATCACAAAATGCCACACAATAATAAAAGTTATTTGTGTTCTTCCCTTTTTTCCTCCTTGTTTTGACTTTGCGTTTTCTAGTTTCATTTTTGTTATTTCATTTCCTTCCATTTATTTTCCATCTGTAGGCCTTCTCTGATAGACTGGCAACTGAGTTTCCAAAGAAAGCAAGATCAATAACAATTACAGCATCACATGATCTGGAAAACAGTTTCCTAGTGATCTGTAGTTATTTTGATGACCAAATAAATAGTTGTATTGTGTCTGGCCAGTCGTTAATCACATCCCACTTCTAAAGGATGTGTCCAGTAGGCAATGTCAAGGGAAAGATATCAGCAAGGGGCGGCTCTGAGCCTGGGGGACAGATTGGAAGTTCCTATAGGAAGGAAAATAGGGGTGAATGGATATCTTTTATCATTCATAGAAACACCCTTCATTTACTTAACAAATGTTTATTGTGTGTATGTTATGTTTCAGTACAAATCTGTGGAAACAAACGAAAGTGAAAAAGGAAAACTTTCTTATAATGAACTTAAGTTGTTGCTGGTATGGGAATGCTGAGATAGACAGTTAAACGTAAGTGGACTCAAAAACATATTGGAACTTTGAAAAAAATACCAATGCATAAAATAATTCAGAGGATACAGTTTCACAAGAAAATATAAGAAATATCATTTAAATAATATATTCTTTTGATTGCGTCAGTGTCTTTTTTTTCTTTCATGTATCACATTGCATGTAATACAGTTCAAAAAGTTTTTTTTTTTTAAAGATTGATTATTTATTCATACAAGAGCTGGGGTACAGGCCAGAGATTCAGGAGGTAAGAGGACTCACCAGAGACAGAACAGGGAATAGAACAGGCAGACTGACTGAAATACACTGCTGAGGGGAGCAGCGGGCGAGACAGGAGAGGTCTGGTGTGCCATGTGGGTCACCTCCCTGGCCGGTGGACATCAAACTCTTATTGCCGAGGCTGTGAGTTGCTTCATGGTGTGGTGTTTAACCCTTCTGCCACCAGGGAGGCCCCAGCTCAAAAATTTTTAAAAGTGTGTGATAAAAAAGTAAACATCCTTTTTCTTTGATAACACTCTTATTTTGACCTTATCCATGTACCCTTCCAGAAACATCTGTGTACCTATGTGCTTGCAAAACTATGCCTTCCTTCCTACTTATTTAAATGCAAACACTATTTATATTGCACTGTTTTTACTTTCATTTAACAATTTATGTTGGAGATGTTTCCACATTCATACTTGAGATAGCACAACATATATGGCTGCCTCATTCTTTTTAATAGACATAATATTTCTGTATAAGCTTGTCAAGTACACACACATAACATGGTGAGCCCAAGGTCAAGGCCTGACTGATTCATTAGCAAAGGTAAAGAATCCATGTTTAGATTTAGATGGTTTGTGACTTGCACAGAGAGCCAAAGGAGATTAGCCAAACATTATGGCTCCCCATAGAACCCCTCCCTCACACCAGAAATGATGATACCAAAATGAAATGGGTCAGATGACCACAGTGCAAGTTGTGGGACCCCTAATTTTATACTTTAGGTAATCATTTCTTCATAATGCTTCTCTGCTGCTCTATTCTTTCTTTTTTTTTTTTTTTAAAGATTTTATTTATTTTTGTGTAGAAGAACTGGGGTACAGGCCAGAGGTGCAGGGGATGAGAGGATTCACCAGAGACAGAGTAAGGAAAAGAACAGGCAGATGGACTGAAATACACTGTTGAGGGGAGCAGCTGGCATGACAAGAGAGGTCTGCTGTTTCATGCAGGTAGCTCCCTGCAGGGATCGAACTCAGGCCATTGTGGAGGTAGCAATAAGACTTAACTGCTAGGTCACCAGGGAAGCCTCTACTGCTCTGTTCTGAGAGGGGTCAGTCTCATGCCTCATAGGCACCAGGGAGGCAGTGAGGAACTGTACCTTGACAGTCTTCTAAGGGACAGGAAGGACAGTAGGACATGACCTTGGGGAGACTTCTTGCTGGCCCATCCTCTAGTGTTTCAGGAGAATCACAAGGCATCCTTTCAAGACTTAGATCGGCCATGGCACAAGCCTTAGGCAGTGCTCTGTGTGGATAGAAAGAGGTCACGGGGGCAATGAACCTCAGGTTCCTCTGAGGTATAGCATAATTTTTAATAAACCCCTTTTGATGACTTTCAGGGAATTTTCAGTGTTTCAATGTTCCTAAAACATACCCCATTGAACACATTTGCTTATAATTGCAGGATAAACTGCTAAAAAGAGAATTGCTAGGGAGCACGTATTTCTAATTTTAAAAAGTTGCCCTTTTTTGATGTCTTGTTAATTGCATGCCTTACCAATGTATGAAACAGTACTAATTTCTTTACCTCCATGCCAACACTATGAAGTTTTAAGTGTTTTCAATCTAAGTGACAAATACATTACAAATGTAGTATATATTTGCAGTCCTTTTTTCATGAGTGAGAATATTATTTGAGGTTCCTTTTGTATTTTCTATATGTTCATATACTTTATATATTTTTCCATTAGCTTACCTTTTAAAAATTATTTATAGGAACTTTTTATTTACTGATTCAATTATTACTTTTTGAAGTGCTTTTTTCCAAGATATGAGGGAGGATGGGTGGGTGATGTCATTAAGTATGTATTTTTTGTGCACAACCATTGGAATCTATGAAACAATCATGGACAATGATTTCATTATTTTATTTCCAACTTTCTAAAATTGATGTAAAAATTAGAAGGCTCTCCTATAATCTTGGATGATGAAAATGTTATTTCATACTTTCTTTATAACTTCTATACAACTTATTTTTTTTGTATTGCTATTTATTTCCTTACTGAGATTAATGTTGGTTTATGATACTGTATATGATTCAGAGGTAGGGGTTCACACCTTTTCAGATGTACGTTAGCAAAGCACATCCAACAGCAAGGCACACATAATCTCTACCACAGCTGAAATTAGTGATTTTGCATTCTTCAGGTGGATAACTAAATGTATGATAGAGAACTTATTTTTTATACACATGTGTTAGAATCTTAATGGCTAACTTAATGTAGAGAGGTTGATTTATAGTAATGCACACCTAAAATTATGTATTGTTAAAATGCAATGATACTGCAAGTAAAAAATTCTAAAAAGTGCTAAGTTAAATCTAATCAGTTTTTTACTAGAAATTCTCATTAAAATATATTATTTTATCTTATAAAATTCTTCTTAAGTATTTGTGACCTGATAACATATAAGTCATATATTTTTTAAATATGCTGTTAATAGTTTTGGTTCGCACACGTTGACTATGTAAAAAAGGATCAGTGAGAACTCTTGATAACAGAAGACTTTTCAGATCACAAGGCTTTCTGAGAAATGGGATGCTACTAAGGTCTTAAAAATTTCTCTTGTCTAAATCCCTTCTGCTCCAGGTTGGATGTGAAGTAGCTTGCTAGACAGTCTTTCTCACAAGCGTGTGGAGAAAATGATATGGGCCAGGTGAAGTGAACTGAGATGACATTCCCATAAAATCTACATGTGTTCTGTGTGTGTGTGTGTGTATGTGAGAGAGAGAGAGAGAGAGAGAGAGAGAGAGAGAGAGAGATCAAGAGAGACCGTCCTTGCTTGTGTTTTTCTTCTAGGTGGGAGGAGAAGCCGGCACTGCATACATCTCAGTGTGGCAAATTTCTGACCAGATGTCTCATTTAAAGGCATTATGTCACTTGACTGATATTCTTAAGGTAAT
Source organism: Talpa europaea (assembly GCF_964194135.1). Taxonomy (NCBI): domain Eukaryota; kingdom Metazoa; phylum Chordata; class Mammalia; order Eulipotyphla; family Talpidae; genus Talpa; species Talpa europaea. The sequence continues at coordinate 68,111,829 of NC_140073.1, forward strand.
CTAAAGTGGGAGGATAAAAATTTGCATATTTTCTTACCAAATGGTAGAACATGATGCTAACATTTGTTGTTTTTTTTTTCTTTAAATTTATTTATTTATTTTCTTACATTGTTATTCATTTTGGTACAGTAATTGGTTTTTCCCCTCAGGTGCAGTCCCAGTAGCTCTCCCACCTCCATAGCACCCTTGAATCTTCACCATAGTCCCTTGTGCTCTTCCCTCCCATGTTGTGACTCCTCTCCTCCCCCCGCCCCTGCTGCATATCTCAGACCTATGGCCAGTTTGAAAGTTTTGTCTTTCTCCTGACTCTTTGTTTGATTTCTCTACATTCCACATATAAGTGAAACAATCCAGTAACTATCTTTTCCTTCTGACTTACTTGGCTTCATAATGCCAACATTTATAAAGAAATATGAATTTGCATACCATAATCTTCCCTGTTACAACATTTTGTAGAGTACAGCGGCAGAGGAACAGTGAGTGTCCTAAGTGGAATTGAAGGACCTGGATTCAGTTGTCCTTCTAGTGGGCGATATGTGTCAGGACTCACATGTATACGTATGATTCCATGAAAGTAAACAAATAAATGACCCAGATTTTGATTAAGAGACAACATTGTTTCCAGTAAACTTCAGACTTAGATATCTACGTTAGTTCTATTGCTTCCAATAAGGGGTTAATATTGCTTCTGTGGAACTGTAATGAAGAAGCATCATTTCCCAGGGTGATGGTGTCATGGAGACTGGCATGCAGGACTCCTGCCCCAGTGTTCTCTCTTCCTTACACAGCCTTAAGGTCATGTCAAAGATTGGAGAACTCCATTGTTCCAGAGACTTCTCCTGACACTTAACTGTCATGTGCCAGTAGCAGTAATATCTAAGGTCACTGTCACAGTCCAATCAACCTGCCTTCTTTTATATTAGCCAAAACTGACTGCACACTGTGGAAGTGACTTGAATTCTCTGCAGCAAAGGCTGCGTCAAAGGAATATTTCAAGATGTTTCCTTCTTAGGAAATACATTTTTATGAGGCACCATGAAAAAAGCATTTCCTGAGAAAAATCTTTAATAGCTTCACAAATTGAGGGGCATCATTAGATTTTGTTTCCCTAAATGTTGACATTGCCTGTATCCACTCCACTGTGATCCCTCTAGAGTTTATGCAGAGATCATAGGTAGGGAGATATAGGCTTTGAAATCATGTCAAATCAGGCAAGTGGGTAAGTTTTAGTGTCATCTTCTAGGACATTAGAGGAAATATGTCTGGGGAAAATGGTAAGACTTTAAGATGACTTTGTTTTTAATCTGTTCTCAAGTTTATAAAAGATAGCTCTTTGCTTGTAGATAATTCCAATATTGTATGTATCTTTTTTTTTTCTCAAAAGTCATTTAAAGTTGATAAAAGAGAATGACTTATATTCATAGACACAATTATCAGGAACTAAAAAAAATGCTATCTGGTACTTTGCATTCTGAATCAGAGTGACAGATTCTCTTTTGAAGTTAATGAATGGCATATCTTATCAAGAATATGTGAAACTAAGGTTGGGATCAAAAGAGGATATCATTCTTACAGCTCATGATAGTGATTGAAAAAAGTCAGAACCTAATTTTTCAATTATTCATCTCCACCAACACTGTTCCATTATGTATCCCACCCAGGATTTGAAACTGCTAATGGTTTCCTACCATCTGCCCAGTACCTCCTCCCACACCTACACACAAACCTAAGCTACAGAGTAATGATTATGAAATGGGTTATCAGACATTAGGGCACACCAGAGCTTCAGAGTTTCTAAAAGATAATTCTTGAACCTCAAAGTTTCTGATTCAGTAGATTTGGGTGGCACTTGATTATTTTCATTTTTAATAAATTCTCAGGGGATGTTAACTAGATTTATATCAGAAGCAGAATTCCTAGTCTCAAACAAACGGGCCATGTCACTCTCTGCCAACGAGTCCTTTAGCAGATTCTGACTCACCATAGTTTAAGCTCGTATCGTCCATCATCACCTCGATCTTCCCCAATTATTTTATATTACACTATTCCCTGCCTCAACATTAAGGTTTAAAATCTGTGTAGAGGTGACATATATAGACACAATCAGACTTGCACACTTGTGTGTATACAAAGAAAAACTTATTTCAGTGGTATCAACATTGTATATACATAATAAAGTGTACAATAATATCTATAGCAAATTTCATATAGCCAATTGGTTCTTATATAATGCTTGTGTTGATTTTTCACTGTACTCTTCTACCTGCAATCAAAGTCTTTCCTATATTCTTTATCTCCCTAATTTATATACAATGAAAAAATTATTCTTAACACTTATTAGAGAAAACGCTTCATGTAGACTTGGTCTACAGGCCACAGTTTGCCAATCTCTGTTGGATTTCAGGCTATCCAAGGAACATCACTGAAGATAGAATTGGGATTAATGCACTATGTATGACAGCCCAATGTAGAGTATTTATACCACACAGATACAACAGAATTAAAAAAAAAAAAATCAAGTAGGTACAAGTAGATCCCTAGGTAGGTAGGTAGGTAGGTAGGTAGGTGGTAGACAGACAGGCAGATAGATGAATTAAATGATTAAGAATAGATGAATGTATTATCTTCTAAAATAGTTTAATGAATTGTAAGTGTATAATATTTCTTGATCTGAACTACAAAGATACCTAAAGCTTGAGATTCAGGCTGCAGAAATTTTTGCAATTTCTTTGTTTTGTAGAGTCGGTGCATTCCCTTGGCCTCTTTTACAAGAAAACAAGGAAAGACAGCAATTCATGTGTTTTTAGTCTAGAGTTTGCATAGGAATGACGTTAAAGACAAGTGCCTATAGTGCAGATTTTACATTCCTTTGGACTTTGTTTATAATTTCCTTTTTGTTATTGAGGCATAATTGACATCTTACATTTTATGAGCATAATTTCAGTATCTTCTTTTATCCTAGTTAATTGAAGTTAATTTTTGAAAAAAAAGAATGACTGAGTGTAACCATGAGACTAGATGGTGGCACAGGGAGGCTGCAAGCAAAAAAGTAAGAAATAAAGAGGAAACCTGCTGATTTTAAATGCACACAATCAGCTGATGCTTTGTGAGCTAACACCAGTGTTGGCAAGGCATCTCCCCAAGCTCACTGCTCGCCTTCTCACCAAGGACCACTCCACTGCAAGAGGCTGAGGCTTCCATGCAGGGGGAAGTAACTACAGGGGGAGATTATCAGGCCCTCACAACTTCTCTCAGCTCCTCTTTTGTTTATAGATTTTCTTACTGATCCTGAACGAGGGGCCCGCGGACATGCAGGGAGAGTCAACTCACCTCATAGTCAATGTCTAAGGCATCTGCCTCGCCCTTGGTTCGGAAGTGCTGTGTGTGCTTGTCCACAGTGAAGTTCACCAGCTTGCCGACTCGCTCAATGAGGACCGAGTGCCAATGCTGGTCGTCCAGGAGGCTGCCCAGGGTGGCCGAGGGAGGGCTGCTGCTGAGCCGAGGTTTGCTGTCTTCTGTGAAGGGGAGAGAAAAATGGTTGGCATCGGTGCCCAAGGGCAGCCTTGAGTACTGGCTTGGTATGCAAGCAAGGTCTGCTCTTTCTGTTCTACAGGGAAGGAACAACTCTCTCTGCAGGTCCAGAACTGTGCTGAGCTTTGGAAAGAATAACAGCTTTTTTGTTTGTTTGTCTTGTTTTGTTAGGAAAAACAAGTTCTGACTACAAATACCAGGACCAAGCTCTAGGTCCACTGACATACACATCCACTTCTAGACATGAAATGATATGTTCTGAGCACTTGAACAGTGAAATAATAAAAGGAACTCTATGCTAGTGGCTAAGTTAATAACATTGAAAATGGGGGTTATCACATTTGGAATAATACCCATTCTTTGCCTTTGAGTGGCTCTTGAGTGGAGAAAGCTGATCTTGAGTTATGTTCTGGAGGAGGAAATGAACACTGGGTAAAAAAAGGGAAGACAGTGAGCATCCTAAGTTAGGTCAGTTTCCGGGCAAGGGTAAAGGCAAAAATCCAATCATTTCAGCTGCCATTTTGAAGGGCATTGGAACTTACTCAGGGAATTTATATTCTCTGTTTTTAAACCTCTGAGAGATTATTTGCATTTCACAAGCAGGGAATCTAAGGCTTAGTGCAGTTAGGGTTTGAATCCAGGCTCTGTATCTTTTTTCTCTGACCATAAGGGGAGCAACCCTGTTTTGAATCAAATGAAACTCCATCTTATCTCTAAGACGCCATGTTGAGACTTCTAGGTGGAAATTAAACAGCCTGACTCAGCCATTCAGTCACTAATATAAATTGAGATCATTTTCCGATCATGTCAACAGACCCGACACAGCAGCCTTCCGTTTGAAGACTGCACACCGATCATGGACAGATGGACTTCAGAACCAACCCCAATATTCTCATCAAAAATCACCAAAACTGAGACCACATTCCTGCCTGATCCTTTAAAATTCCCCTCTGCCTGTATCCTGATGAGGCATATCTTAAAACTGCCCCTTAGTCATGAACCTAGCTCAGGGTTTCTGTTTTGAATAGATGATCTTTTGATGATTATATGGCACCTTGATTATTTTCTTGAGTTGACACAGGACCTGGTTGTGTTTTGGTTCAGCCAAAATTGAACCCCTGGGACAATGTGAGAGGTTCAGGTAGAAGGTACATTTTCAATCAAGTCTGCCTAGCTTCCCTTCTCTGTCTCTCCTCCAATTTTATGGAAGTTCCTGCTTGTACTCTTTTATAAAAAAAAGATTAGAGCTTTTTTTCCCCTTCACAGTGGCTCAGACTTAGCAAAATGAACAGTTAAATTCAACTAATTATTACTTATGTAAACATTTTTACTTTTTTGGAATCATTTAATATATATGCTCCTCTTAGAAACTCAAAGCTAAATGTCTATCCACCAGCCTAAGATGTGTTTTGCCAGAATAGCTGCAACAGCCTTCTCAACAGAGTGACATTAAGGGGGCTGGAGCTGCCATTCCCCCCTGCAGCCTGCTACTCCCACCTCCATTATGTCCCTACCTCACTGCTTCCTCTTTGAAGAACACATCTTGCTTAATAGGGGGTGGGGGCAGGACAGCAAACTTATTGTAATTGAAAAATGAGAGCTGGAGAATTCATAACTGACTTTATTCAATAGACTTATTCATTGCTAGTTATTCCACAACTTTTGAGTTCTCACAATTTGTCAAATTATGCTAAAGAAATAACATGTTTCTTTTTTCTTTCTCCATCCTTCCCTCTCTTTTCTCTCTTTTTATTCCTTTTCTCCCTTCCTTCCAAAAAAGTTATTGATATCTACCTGGGCTGGCTACAGCTCCAGTGACAGGTAATATATAAATGAGATAAAGGAGCTGCAGAGTTAAAAGCACACTCCCCTCTCTAAAGGTCTTGCTGTGGAAACTCTCAGTAAGTAGGCCGAGAAGAGGTGTGCCTGAAGGCCAGGACGTGCAGTGCAGGGAGCCGTGGGGGTGCTCATAGAACAGCCACAGACCTGAGATTAGGGCAGAACAAGGAGCCTTGTGCCCAGCCAGGGGACAGCAGGGGGAGCAAGTGGAGGGATACCACGCTGAGAACACCAGGGCACATGGCTTATGCCATCCAGGACCAGCATGGTGCTTTACAGATTATATTTTACTATTAAGGCGTAGGAGCCACTGGTGAGTTAGTAAGCATGCAATTACTAACTCAGATTAAAATTTAAACATTTTCTTCTAGCAGTGTGAGAATTTGGTTAGAAGGTAAGGCTGGCCCTAAGATTGACAGTCATCTAAATGGGGAACATGAGGGATTAGATATAGAGAACATGGGATGAAAGGTTTCTAAGTGATGGGAAGGGGCTAACATATGGTGGCCTCTCCTGTCACTTTGATTTTGGAAGTGGAGATAACAAAGGAAATAATTTCTGAGTTTTTCCTTAGCAGCTGGGTTAAAAAGTGGTACTAGCCATGCGATAAGACAGAAACAAAGACCTCTACCTCTGTCTCTCTCTCTCTCTCTTTCATCATATATACACACAACTTGTATTCATAAAATAAAACTTGACCAAGAGCTGAGAAACAATGTGCCTTATAACTCTTTGATTCTAGGTAATAACTCAAAAAGATTTAATATTAGATTTCTTTCTTCATTGTGCACCTCACTTTTTTTGAAAAGGAAAGGCAATATAACAATCATTTTGTAATATAAGTCCAAAACATTAAAATCTAAAATTATAAAACCACTGTAAGTCACAAAATGAAAAAAAAGCACATCATTCTGCCCACACCACCACTTATTTATTTTCTGTGCTGATTTTTGTGGGATTTAGTGATATATTGAGTTCTTTAATAGAACCAGTAATGCAATTATAATAAAATATTTCAATATTTTTTAAACTATGATCCCTACTTCAAAAGATAAATTTATTATGAATTAGGTCATACTGACTATAACTTTTATATTTCTTTTTAAAATTTATTAATGATTTTTCTCTCAAACTTGCCTTCATCTGCTCATCTTTCATGTCCCCTCAGGTAATCACTTTTGCTAATGTCTTGTTTCTCCTTCGGTGAAAACTTTAGGCATATGCAAGTCAACAGAAATATCTATTATTTCCTATCATTTACTTTGCAACTGTAATTATGCACTATAATGCACATTTTTTCTGTACCTTTTCATTTCCATTTAATCTGTCCAGGAATGGGCCTCCCTGGTGGCACAGCGGTTGAGCGCTGGGTTGCGAAGCTGCCCGCAGCCTCTGCAGTGCCGGTTCAATCCCTGGCACCCGGGTGAGGGTCCCACATGGCACACAGACCTCTCCTGATGCCCACTGCTCCCCTCAGCAGTGTACTTCGGTCCTTCTGCCTGTTCTGCTCCCTGCTCTGGCTTTGGTGAATTCTCTCACCCTCCCGTGCTTCTGACTGTACCCAGTGCTTAAAAAAAAAAATCTGTCCAGGAAATTTCCTTATATTAGTATGTAAAAACCTTTCTCAATCATTTTATACAGCTATCTAGCATTCTACTGAAATACACACACACACACATACACACACACTTTTTTTTTTTAACCAGTTTCCTACTGGTTATTCATGGTTATTCATGGTTTCAAGGTATTGTTAATATCTGATAAAATACCTCATGTACAGAGTGCATGTTTGCATGTATGCTACCTTCACTGTTGCATGCATTCTTAAGTGAGGAATTGGTAGTCAAAGATTTTCACATTTGCTATTTTGATATCCAATGTTAAATTGCCCTCTATAAAAGTTGAACCTATTTTAAGCCTTGCTAGTAATTTATGAGCGTGCTTTCTCTCCATAGATAGTCAAGAAAATATTTTCAATCTTTTGGAATTTTGCCTGTTAGGTTAAAATATATATATATATATATATATATATATATATATATATATATATACACATACATATACATATACACACACACATACACTCAGAAATGTAATTATTATATATGTGTATATATACATTTATTTATCTGTGGATGAGATTGAAACTTTTTTATTTCCTTTTTTGTGAACTATTCCCTCACATCCTTTGACTGTTTTTCCCAACCATCTCTTATGTGTTTGCATTTATTGTCCTAATATGAATTGTGGCAATATTTTTTTGCAACTCTTCACTTTGTGTTTTCTGTTTTCTTTTTTATTTGTCATTAAGATATGCCCACATTAAAAATCCCATCATTTTCTTATATTTTTATGGCCTTTGGATTTGTGTTAGATTTTAACAAATACTCCTCATTAAAGAATTCTCCCATTTTTTTCCTACTTCATTTCATTTGGATTTTTTCTGACATATGGTAAGAATAGAATTCTACTTCGACTTTACATTTTGAGTGGTTTCCCAATTTCATCATTTTAAATCTCTGATTTTTAAGGGTATGCCTTTCATATAAAATGGCAAATACTACTCAATTAGATGACTTCATTTGCTGCATCTATCAACTCAAGATTCTCTCAGTTCATAGACTGGGTTTCTTAAATCATGGAAATTTAATTTGTAAATTGCCAAGTTGGTTGTTGCCACCATAATCTCATCCATAATCACCTCCTACCCACCATCTTACTGGGTCAGAACATTTGAAGAGTAGAAGCAGAGACAGAATTGCTAATCTCATCATTAATCTCATCAACACTTTCTCTCTAGTATTATAACCTTGACTCAGAAAGTTTGCCACAATCATTCCATCTAATAATCCCACTCATAATTTTTTTTTTTATTTTTTATTTATTTTTTTTTTAAAGAGGCATGCATTTTTATTTATTTATTTATTTGGTTGTTTGTACATGCACTGGGTACAGTCAGAAGCGCGGGAGGGTGAGAGAATTCACCAGAGCCAGAGCGGGGAGCAGAGCAGGCAGAAGGACCGAAGTACACTGCTGAGGGGAGCAGCGGGCGGCAGGAGAGGTCTGTGCGCCATGTGGGACCCTCCTCCGGTGGCCGGGGAGCAGCCGGGGATCGAACCGGCGCTGCAGAGGCCGCGGGCAGCTTCGCAACCCAGCGCTCAACCGCTGCGCCACTGGGGAGGCCCCCCACTCATAATTTTAAGATATCAGATGAGTAGAAGTGTACATCTTCTTAAATAAAATATAGTTTCTTACTTCATTTCTTAATGAAACCATAAAACTTAATTAACACACTTACCTTTTCATGCAAAGTAGCTTATGAAATTTTCATGAATACTAAAATAAATGTGTTGACCTTTCCTCAAAAATAGATTAATATTAGTCCTTGTTTACAATTCTCACTTACTTAGTCAACCTTTTCATTGCCCAAAGATAATGCAAAAATAAAATCCAAGCAAACTTTTGGGGGAAAAAACCCTGTCAACGGCTAGTGAGAAACTTAAAAATGCTCACAACTATTTTACCTAATTACCTGTTTTCTGGAAATCTATCCTAAAATGCATGATTTTAAGATGTATAATATTTTTAAGACTGAAGATAATATTTGATCATTTGGAAAGAGAAAACTGAATAAACTTAGAATGGCCATATAGAATATTTTATCAGCAAATAGATGATATTTATGAAGTGTGTGTATTTTAAAAGTATATTCCAATGTGACTTTTTTAAATAAATACAAAGGTAACATTTAATAAAAACGTAATGTTCAATAACTTATAACTTAATGATTTAAACTCTATTAAAGCAGTTTAGAAAGTATAAATATATACTATATCACAACTAGGGAAAAATAACAGAGAAGCACTCTGTATAAATAAAACCCAAGAAAGTATTTATGATAATATCAACAAAATTTTAATTTCTTTATCTTATATTTTAGATTAAACATGACTATTTTTCATAATGGGAAAATGAACTTCATTAAAAATATAATCCTTATTTCTACATGAATAGCTCATTGAAAACTATTAGAGTTATATGTAAATTCATGAATATTTCCTGTATGGCAAGATAATTTTTAATTAATCAAAAAAGTTAGACATGGATGAATTTCAATCACCCATTCATTAATTATTCTAAGGTAACACTCAGAAATCTTGTATTAAAACAAGTTGAGTAAAAGTTAGTTTTTCTAAACAATTGGGACAATGGTGGTTTGGCAATTTGTCAAGTAGGAAGTTTTCAATTTTAGCTTTGTTAAGTGTTACATAAATAAAGTACAATGCTTATCCAAGCAAATGTTCCACCTTACTTGGTAATGTTCATTACTAGACATGACAATAAAAGCTTCATTCTTAAGAGATTATAAAACTCTATCCTGAAATAAATATGTCACATTTTATGTCGGTGGCAATTGAGGTGCAACGACTTGCTTTTATTAATTTCTAATTTATTAAGACGAGATAAAATTCCCTTGGGTGTTTAATAGTGGACATCAAAGACAATGGCAATATTTAAAAGCTACTTTCAGGTCAGAAACAATTTAGGGGGAGATGTTTTTCTAACAGAAAAAAACAAACAAACTTGTTTTGTGTAGCTTGATAATATAGTTAGAATGAAACAAACTACATACTACCCAAGGTCCTAAAGCATATAACCATTTTTATAAAAGGCTTGAACTATTTGTAACCATGTCTAACTTTACGTTTTCATCTGTCTCTCCTGCAACTTATTGTGGAAAAACATATCAATTTCTTCATCCTTAAAACTAGTATTTCTGGCTAAGGGAATGCATATCATTGTTTTCACCCAAAATTTGGCTAAGGCTAAATCTACTTGTTTGCTGTTATTTTAAGAATTCAAACATGAATGCTACCTCAACTTTCACAATCTGAGAATTTCTAATAGCATGAGCAAACAAGAGTAGCACTTCGCCTTAAGTGGTATGTCAGCGAAAAGTCACTCTTGGGGAGACTGATGTACTGTTGAAATAATGGCCGTTCCTATGGGCACTCCTGATGCCTACTCTACCTCATCTTCATCATTGACCTCCCTATCTTTAATTTTTCATATTATTAGTATAACAATAACTTCTACTGATTAAGTTTTTCACATGAAGTAAACATTTTAATTAGTTGTATTTATCCTTGGAAAGAGCTTTGTCTCAAAGAAACCACATAACTTACCTAAGGACAAAGAGAATTAGTGTTAAGCCCTAGATCTATCTGATGCCAAAGCTAATATTCACACCACTAACAATTTTAGAAAAAAATGATGCTCCCATTAACCATCAATTCTTATGTTCTGGGCATCTGTACCCTACAGGATACATGTAAGTAATGTAACTTGGTAGGTAAGGAGGGTCTCAGAATGGATGGATTGATGCATTGGAATGCAGAGTTGTGGGAAAGAAAATGATACTAAGGGTTAAGGAGAAGGACATGGGCCTCCCTGGTGGCACACGTGGTTGAGCACAGCACTGTGAAGCTGTTCACAGCCTCCACAGTGCAGGTTCGATCCCCGCCATTCGCAGAGATACCCACATGGCACAGCAGACCTCTCCTATCTCACCTGCTCCCCTAAGCAGTCTGCCTGTTCTGTTCTCCACTCTGTCTCTGGTGAATCCTCTCACCCTCCCACACATCTGGCCTGTACCCCAGTTATTATATGCATGAATAAAAATAAATCTTAAAAAAAAAAGTACATGAATTAAAGTGAGAAGATAAATTTCACCTCTGATACCTCAGGTATCATAAAGGCCCTCATTTAAAATATGCAAGGCTAATGAACATTTTCCTAAGTGCCCCAATTAGTGAGAACTTCTGAAGAAAATAAGAAACTAATGGGAAACTGCATGTTCCTAAAATTATTCAAATCAGAATAAATCCTTAAGCACACCTAAAGCAACAAAACATGTATCTAGTTGTTAGAATACTTAAATTGTATTCAATTTATACATTCCAGATTTAGGGGTTTTAGTGCAAGTCTGTCCCCTATTTAGAAGAAGCTATCATAACACATTTATGTTACATGGTTCTGATGACACATAATTATATGTTTTCATTAATTTTATAATGTTTCAATATAAGTAGAAATATTTATTTTACCAGACTGGGAACTCCTTGAAAACAGGGACTGATAAATCCAACAGTTTTGTTCCATTGTCTAGCTCAGTGTCTGAATGTATATGTTCAAGATTTTTTTTATTGTGCTCAATGGATAACAACATTTATGAAAAATGTAATGTATTTTATCCCACTGACACTTTGTCATAAGTGTCCGTACTCTTTTCCTTTATATAATAAAATCTCCAAATAACTCAAAGTTAAAAAATGAAGACTTTCTGTACTCCACTTCCACCTTGAATTTCCAGTCTCATAATTTAACACATTGATATTGACTTCCTGCTATTTAAGATGTAATTGTTTCATGAAGACTTATAGTATTTTGTGATTAATTCAGGTCACTGGGGTGGGATTGGAAAAGGTTGGAATGGCAAGTCTATAGTGATGCCACCATGTAACATTGGACAAATAGGCATCACTGACTACTGGTTTCACCTATAAAATGGATTTGGATTTAGTTGAAGGATTTCCTTGTGATCTAAATTTTATATATGTGTGTGTCTACTTATAGAAAGCCCAGAAATAAAGCCACAAATATATGGACAACTAATCTTTGACAAAGGAGCAAAGGCTATGAAATGGAATAAGAAAATAGTCTGTTCAATAAATGGTGCTGGGAAACTGGACCACAACATGCAAAAGAATGAAACTAGACCACTACCTCTCACCATGCACAAAAATCAACTCAAAATGGAAAAAAGAATTGAACATAAGACCTGAAACCATAAAACATATAGAGGAAAATATAGGTAAAACTCTACATGACATACATCTCAGTAACATCTTTAAAGACTCATCCCCCAAAGCAAAGAAAATGAAGGAAAAGATAAACAGTTGGGATTACATTAAACTAAACTTCTGTACAACAAAAGAGGCATTAAGCAAAACAGAGAGACACCCTACTGATTGGGAAAAAATTTTTGCACTCCATACAATTGATAAGGAATTGATCACAAATATATACAAAGAATTCACACAACTCAACAAAAACAAAGTAAACAATCCAGTCAAAAAAATGGGCAGAAGTGCTAAAAAGACACTTCTCCAAAGAGGAAATGCAAATGGCCAACAAGTACATGAAAAGTGTCAACATCCCTTATAATCAGGGATTAAAAATCAAAACCACAATGAGATACCACCTTACACCAGTTAGAATGGCAAATATTTAAAAAAAACTAGCAACAACAAATGCTGGTGAGGATTGGAAAAAAAGAAACTCTCCCACATTGCTGGTGGGAGTGCAAACTGGTCCATCCACTATGGAAAGCTGTGTGAAGGCTCCTCAAACTACTGAAAATGGAGCTACCATATGCCCCAGCAATTTTACTCCTAGGGATCTACCCAGAGGACACAAAAACATTAATTCAAAAGGATACCTGAACCCCTATATTTATTGCAGCACTATTTATTATAGGTAAGATATGGAAATACCCCCAAATAGAAGACTGGGGGTCAAGAGGATTTTATATATATATATACACACACACACACATACACACACACACACACACACACACAAAGGAATATTATTCAGCAAGCAAAAAGATAAACTCATGCCATTCGCAGCAACACGATTGGAGCTTGAAGGGATCATGCTCAGTGAAATGTCAGAAGTAAAAAGAAAAATATCACATGGTTTCACTTATAGGAGGAATATAGGGGAATCAAATAAGGGATCAGTGGAGAATAAGTAATAAAAACAAAACAAAACAAAACAAAAATTAACAGGCAACTATAAATCAGGGACATTCTGCAGGGGAAGGGGCGGGAGAGGGATCAAAACAGAAGAGTGAAGAGCACAAGGGACTGTGTTGATGGTGCATTAGGGATTGACTTGGTGGTGGGAATTCTATGGGGACTGCACCTGAGAAGAGAAAGCAAACATTGTACACAAATGAACAATGTTGTAAAACATATATAAATAAATTATATTAAAAAAAAATACAAAAAACCAAAATTGCCAACTTTCAAAAAATCTTTCCCAGTATTAGTACAAGTCCAGAAACATGCCATACATTCACTAAAAATTTGTGCACTGACTTATTAAAATGCCTGAATTTCAAAAATACTAAAGGGAAGGGACATTTGGGTCTGTGGAGAACTTTCACAGATGTCTCAATGAGTAGATTATGCCATCAAGGACTGTGGCCTCTGCACGCATGGCCTGTGCTTGGCTCCCAAGGCCTCTGCGCAACACATGGACACATGCTGATGCTCGTCCAGGATACTCACCTGACTGCATCTGTGCTTATCGTACAAACATCCACCTCATATAAAAGCACTGAACTTTTGTAAGGGTGAGTGACCACGTGTACCATTGATGTCATGTTTAGTTCTTACAATGGCTCCCCAGCCACATAATTCCTCTGTTCTTATATTTTCCCTCCGTATATGGGTTTATGCTATTGTCATTCCACAAAGGGCAACCTTCCCTGGGTGGTCTGACTGAGCTCTGTAAAAAGTGGGAAGAGGAATTTCTATACCCCCTTATTGATTGGGAAAAGAAATTTCTTCCCCACCAGTAGTTCTAGAAAAATCTAGAAAAAGACCCAACGTAGTCAAAGGAAAAGCACCTAGTTCAATTTCACACAGAACCCATCTGTCCATGTCAGCCATGGTAGGTAACTGGATAATGGGGATTGGACAGTCAGCAGAGGGTGTCCCTTGAAAAGAACCAGATCACATTGTATTTGTCTCTAAGGACCATCCTTGGAAACTGGCCATGGCACTGAATCAGTGTGAATTTCTGAAGGTGAAGTCACAAATTTGATAATGAACACACATATGAGAACTGTCTCTAAAGGACACAATGAAAAGGGTCAGCGTCTGCTGGGAAGGGAGAACATTCAAGGAATGTGGATTCTTTGACCCAGCACTGTCTTCAGGCTTGGGACTTGGATTCTTCCTCTCTCCCTCCTTCTTCTCTCAGTCTCTCTTGCTGTCTCTGCCTACCTCTCTCCCTGTCTCTCTGTTTCTTTCATTCTTTATTCATTAATTTAAAGAAAAAAACACCATCATGGGTGGTATGAATTCTTTCCAGTTTGGAGACTATATGGGCATTTGGAAAGAATGTGGAATTTATATAATATGTAAAAATTTCATCTAAGTATGTAAGAAAAACACTTGAAAACATACTAAATTTTTAATAGGAAGGATGGCTGGATTATAGAATTTCAAAAGATATTTTTTCCCCTACGTTGCTTTTCTTTCATTGCTTTTTCTTCACGTTTTCTAACACTAGCATGTATTTTATAGTCTGAAAGGAATAGTAAAAATACACTGGTTAGATAGAACTAGATTTTAATAATTGTTCTAATCAAACAAGTGACATCCTCTTTGATCCTCATATTTCATATGTAAATTGACATGAATGTTTACTTAACTAATAGTGCTATTTAAGGACTGAATTGGCACAGTATGGTTATCCTGTGAATTTTAGGCTCTTAAAGTGAATTGTAACTCACAGGAGAGTAAAGAGCATAGTCTTCCAGCGAGCAAGCCCAAAAGAAACAACGTATATTTGAGGCAGGCCCTCATATTTTCCCGCGTACCAAACTTGCCTCACCTACATTAGGCAGGTGCTCTCTTAGGTTCGGGGCTATAGCAATAAACAAAGTGTTGTCTTGCCCTTGTGGGACCTACAATATAGATTTTCCATTATGGGTAAATCAAAGCTATTATCAATCCTCTTTTCCCTTAACTTAGTGCTTCCAGAGATAGGCCGGCTGTACCTGAGGCGCAGAGACAAGCGCTCTGATCTACGGCAGTGCTTCTCAGAGGAGGAACGCGGGGGTGTGCGCTGCTGAACAAGGACTCGAGGTCTCTGCTAAACACTGTTTGGTACAGGAAACAAGCAATCATGGGAAACCTATGGAAATGGTGGAGATTCATAAGCCAATGAAAAATAGGAAGAACTCGCCAAACTGTTCCGAACACTGTTCCGACTACTCATGACATTTTACATTATCACCACCATGTTCAGAAATATAATAGATGGAATCTGGAAAGACTTACTTTCTTTACTTCAGGTCCTACTCATTGCAATATATTTTAATATTTCTTTTCAGGAAGACTGGCACAGCACAAGACATTCAATATTGTTTGTTGAATAAAGAAGTAAAATTAAAATTTTTGGTACTTGGCCGTGTTTATTTACCATTTCAGGCTCTTCAATTTCAGACTCTTCAAGGTGGTTATTATTAGCCCCAGATTAGTAGTAAGTGAACTGAAGGTTGAGGGTTGTAGATTATGCAAACTTCCCCATAATAAATAGATAGCACACGTTTGCAGTAAAAATAAAATCCATTGCATGACCACATAACTCCTTTGTCACACATACTGTGAGTGAAGGTGGTTTATGACATTGGCTTATGTCTGCAGGGGAGGATATAGCATGAATTGGGAATCTTTTTTTTTTATTTATACATACAAGAACTGGGGTACAGGCCCGAGGAGTGGGGGATGAGAGGATTCACCAGAGACAGTGGGGAACAGAACAGGCAGACGGACCGAAGTACACTGCTGAGGGGAGCAGCGGGTGAGACAAGAGAGGTCTGTTGAACCATGTGGGTAGCTCCCTGGCAAGGGATTGAACTGGTGCTGCAGTGGCTGCAGATAGCTTCATAGGCTGTGTTTTAACCCCTTGTGCCACCAGGGAGGCACTGAATTGGGAATCTTAATGGCAGTAACTGGCAGATCCATTCTTACCAGTAGAAGACATTTGCTTTGCTATTGACAAGTGATAGTTATGTCACCCATGACCTGCTATGCTCTATGAGCCACATGTAATTGGTGGGGGTGAGCCTGGGAGAGGCTCCATGCTACTCATTCATTCCATTCTCCTTTCCTGAAAATTGAGAACTAGTTAATGGGTCAAAGCATTTCTGTTACGTTTGTATGCTGGAAATTTCATTGATGGTTTGGTTTTTTTGGGTATGTTAATACAACAAAGTTGGTGACAAGGAAATCCTCTTAATGCTCCCTTCTGAGGGAGAGTCTGCTTCTAAAATACATTGACATATTTAATCTAAGACATTAACAATTTTATTAGTTAAACTTGGAATTCTGGATGTTCTCCCTGGAACTCCTACTAATATTCACCCTGAAGGCTCAGAAAAAGCCTGAAAAGAAAGACCTACATTGCTGGGTTTTGGGGTGATCTGTACTAATTGTGTTTCATATTTACTTCCTGCTAATTGCTAAAATGTATTTATCTGTACAATTTTTAGTCTTCCATGCATCTTGACCTCTCAAACTAAATTTTGCTATGGTCTTTCTTTTTTTACTAATTGAGAATAAATGCTTAGTGATAATTCTCTTCCACAAGTATAATATATACTCCTTCTCCTAATGTGAATAAATATGAAAAAGGAAACAGGGGGAGTCATTCTCAAGAAACAGTCCCTTTTTCTTTCCTCTGCTGGGTTCCTTTCCAGATTTCATTTTCTACAGAAGAGCTTTTTTGGTTTGCCCTAGTGTCTTTGGGGATTCTGTCCCTTGCCTTCTGCACTGGACTCACACTTCCTGTACAGATACCTTTGATCACATGAAGGAGGCTGAGCCCCTCTCTCTCTTTCCCTGGCATAGAGACTTGATTACAATGAACTGCAGACCTGCCTGTGGTGAGGCAGGCCTGATGGATGCAAGTCCACAGTGGGAGGCCAGCATCCTAAATGCAAAGAAGGCAGGAGGGCTTTCTCCACTCAGTTAGCTGGTTTTTGACACATCTCTGGCTCATCTTGGCACAGCCAGGGCACTTAACGAAAACAGTATTTCCCTTAACAAGACTTGGTGGTGCCCAGAAACTTAGATTTTTCTCCCACACCTATAAGTCCTTCTCCACCTCCCAAAACAAAACCTAGACAAATGGAAAAGTTTCTTTGCTATTTTCTCATGAACTTAACTTTCACAAATAAACTAAATAGAATTGATTGTGAGTTAGCCTCAGTGTAATAGGTATGCATGTGTGTGTGTATAAACTTGCTTATGACAGTTGAACATTTGTTACAAATGTAAATCAATAAATAAGTAGGTAGATGATAGATATATACTCATACATGCATAGACAGATAATATAACAAGCACTTATAGCTACCTAGATTATCTTGTTTCAAAACCTGCTACCTAGTGTTCAAACATTTCAAAATATGCTATTGTTTCCTCTAACCTGAATAAGGGCAATATATGCCATAGGAGTGCTCAAGTGACCTCCATGTGATACACTTGGATGATAGGGAACTGAGACACATTACCAAAGGGATTTCCTAGAGTGTGACCCAGGAGGGAAGGAGCAGTCTATCCCTACCTAAGTTGAGGTGAAGGGCTAGCCTCCCCTTCTGGAGCTCCAAGGTGATGTGATCCCCGCGTTGACCCTCTCCATGGAACAGGACTCCATCTCCTTGCATGCTCTTGAACTTCAGAGAGATCACATCTTTAAGAGTGCTCATCAGCTTCTGATTGAACCTGTACAGGAGGGAGCTCCGGCCATCAAAGTCAGCAACATCCGATTCTGAACACAAAAAGAGAGGGGCAAAAAGGTGAAGTCTTTCTATTTAATTGTTCTATTTCCCATCTTAGTTGTTCAATTCATAGGATTGCTCTTAGCACCTGGAAGGTCCCACCTCAACAGGAATCATATATAGTAGACCCAATTTAGTTAGACTTGAGAGAATCATTCATTCACAGGTAACTCCCACACACTGAGTCAAAATGAACTGATCATCAGCCCCAAAGCAAAACCTCTCTTTAGTGATAATATCAGCTTTTGCCTGAGGGACAGGGTGAGGATACCATCAGCACTGATTCAGGGCCCTACTGATTCAGATGCCTAGTTGTAACTATTCCTTTGATGTAGCTTCTTTATTAATTTGTTACTGAGAGTTAAAGCCACTTGGTACCCTCATTTCAGCCTCAAGTTTAGAGGCAAAGAATAAAGTTTATTATTCCACCTCTAACTCAATAGCATTGTCTTTCTCAAACCCTGTGTTGAAAAGGATGCTGAGCTTTCTCCTGGGTTCCACAGAAAAGAAAGACAAAATGAAAAAGAACAGTCAGTAAAGGAAGATTTATTGAACACAGAATATACATTTATTGCATCCTTATTATCCCTGTTTTATCTTGTGTTAATAATAGGTATCATTTTGATTTTCAATGTATGAAAATGTCCATTCATCATTGTGAAAGCAAGAACAAAAGAATGTAAAATAGTTATGATTTATATAAACTAAAACAATAGATGTATATAATGTATATAAAATATCTGAAAATTTTATGCCAAAAATTAATAGGGATTTTTTCACCTCACCACAGAATATACATATATATATGTGTGTGTGTAGTTTGAAAATATATATATATATATATATATATATATATATATAAAACTAAGTACATAGAAAGATTCTTGAGATCATATGTTATCAGGGAAAGCAACAAGGTACTATAGCATACTTATTAGGATGATTTAAATCTGGAACACTGTCAACACCAAATGCTGGCAAGGATGAGAAGCAAAAGGAATTCTATAGCAATGTGGGTAGAAATGTGAAATGGTAGAGCTACTTTGATATACAATTTGGCTATTTCTCTAAAACACTAAATACATTTTTGCCATATTATCTAGCAACCTCCTTTCTTGATATTTACCCAAAGGAATTGAAAATATGTCCACGTAAAAGCCTGCATATGGATATATGCAGCAGCTTTATTCATAGTTGCCAAATCTTGGGAGCAATCAAGATGCCCTTCAGCAGGTGAATGGAATGTGGCACATCCAGACAATGACATATTACTCAGCATGAGAAGAAAGAGCTATCAAGTCATGAAAAGATACGAAGGAAATTTCACTGCATATTACAAAGTGAAAGAAGCCAATATGAAAAGCCTACATACAATTGATTCAAACTACATGATATTCTGGAAAAGACAAAACTATGAGGATACTAAATAGGCCCGAAGTTGCCAGGAACTGGGGGTTGGGCTGAACTGGCAGAGTACATAGGGTTTTTAGGACAATGAAAACACTCTGTATAATACATTATAGTTTCATTCAAACTACAGGCATAAATTCACACATGCATATATGCATTTATTAATTTATTATTGATTTATACACATGTTATACTTGTATGTGTATGTTGCATATATGTGTGTCATACTCTATATCATACAGTATCGTTTTCTACAAATCCATAGACTAAACAACACTAATAATGAACCATAATATAAACTATGGACTCTGGGCGACTATGTGTCAATGTAGTTTCATCAGTTATAACAAATGTACCACTCTGGAGGGAGACCTTGATAAGGACGGAGGTAGTCCATGTGTAGGGGCAGAAGATAAATGGGAAATCTCTTAATTTTGCTGTGAGTCTAATCCTTTTCTGAAAACCAAGTTTATGCAAATAAACTAATAGGGACTCTATTCAGGAGGTGTTAGTATGGGTTAATCTCACATTATTTTCCTATTTTTATTTTAATTATACAAACTTATGCAATGGACTTTATTACTTTCATAATAGCAAACATTTAAGACTATTTAATTATAACTTGAAACAGATTCATTAAATACCATCTTCTGTGAGTGGGATGGTGTGGGGTGGAATTAGTCTTATTAGAAATCAAGTACTCAGGAAAATTCCATTTTTCATTATTCACCAAGCAATTAAAATCCTCAAATTGAGCATATACAATGATAAATTAAACTTTTCTTTTTAAGATTTATTTTATTTATACAAGAGCCGGGGTACAGGACAGAGGCTTGGGAGCATGAGAGGATACACCAGAGACAGAGTGGGGAACAGAACAGGCAGACTGATGAAATACAGAGCTAAGGGGAGCAGCGGGCTAGGCAGGAAAGGTCTGCTTGCCATGTGGGTTGTTCTGAGGCCGGCGGGGATCTAACTGGCACTGCAGAGGCTGTGAACAGCTTCACAGCCCTGCGTTCAACCAGCTGCACCACAAGGGAGGCCCGATAAATTAAACTTTTAAAATTATTTTGCATAAAGAATCTAGAAATACCATTCATAAATCCAAAAGTCTACAGTGAAAATAAAAAGAAAAATCATACTTGTCTGTAATTATTTTAATTAATTTTAAAACACAATGTCATAATTTCTATTAAAAAAAAAAGGTGGATAATACATGCCAAGACCCTCAAAAGAAACAGTTCAGGTTTAGAAATTGTCATAAACTCATGTTGCTCAGAATCTCCAATACCACCTGCTTATGAACTGGACTCCAACCAATGCAAATGGAGGCTAGAGGCAGTGTTGTCATCAGTCATGGAAAAAAGAAGGTCATAGTGTGGATAAGATCATGGGTTTTAAACTATGATAGACTTATCCTGTTAACTGTGTTACCTTGGGCAACTCTACCTCACTAAGATTTGCTTTTTTCATCCTCAAATTAGGTTAATTATATCCTTCAGAAAAGACTTCTATGAGAATTAAATGTGCTAATTCAATATGCACAGAATGCCATTGTGTCTGGCACAGTATTTATGTCAAATCTGTAATAGGTAGTAGGAGTAATAGTCATGATTGGGGTAACCAGAGGGCCTTGAGTTCCTAAGCAGTGCACTCTATTAGCTGATACTCCACTTTCTCACCCAAAATGATGCTATTTCACTTTCTGATTCAACAGCTTACTGCCTTGGGGATGCCAACTTGGCTCCAAGTTCTGCTGTATTTCAGATTTTCAAACTCTAGTAGAAATTCTTCATATGAGCAAGAATGTATGTTGTGTATTCATACTCTCCTCTGCTTGTTCCCCTTTGGCCATTACACCAGGCTCAGGGTAGGAACTGGGTTCTTAGGAGCTTTGCATATAATAGTGAGTGTGTATATAATATACATGTGTATGTATATAGTATACATGTATATAATATACACATGTATATTATATAATTTGTAGACAGTGACATATTACAGCCTGCTATGAGCTAAAATGTAGAGCTACTTCCAGTGTTAGAGGAACACAAAGTTAAAACATGGTATCTGCCTATGGGAACAGAACAACACTTCATGAACAGACATGGAATTTGAGTTACTGCTGAAAAGACTCTATGCTGGTTGTCTCTGCAGAGCCCAGACTACTCCAAACTCCCCTCCACTGCCCTATGTCCTGTTTTCATCTCATCCATCACAGTGTCAATGATCTCCATTCCAACCCTCAAATCTCTAGCTAATTTAGTGACTTAAGTGATGACATAAGCGTTGGTAACATAAGTTACCTCCACCGCCATGTGGAATAAGATCTAAAGGAAACTTAGCTAATAAATAGGCAGGAACAAAAAAGTATGTTGAAATCTAACAGACCAGGGTTTCAATTCCCATTTTGCTACTTATAACCGGTGGGACTTGAGGCAATTTTGGTGACTTCAGTGCTCCTATCTGTACAATAAGACTAAGAGAAATCACCTGCAAAAGAACTGTGAGAATCACATAAACTCATCTGGAAATGAATCACTCAATAACATTTCATTCCCTCATTCCATCATCAAATCAAAGGAATGATTGCAAGGGTGAAGGTTTAGAAGCATAGATGAAGAACAGGGTACAAATAAATTCCCTTTAAGTTTGGGGTTCAGTGTTTGATACATCGCAGAGAGTAGGCATGCACCCACACCCACACCCACACCCAAATCATCACCTTCCATATTCTTCATGTAGCCTCACAACTGCTTTCTCTCTGATTCCACTTTTGCTACCTATCCTGGCACCCTCATCTTCACATCAACTTTACAAAAGCTCTTCATTTAACTCCCTTTGTACTAGGAATTAAATTTATCCTCCAAGGCTTCACACGATCTGTCTCTGTCTTCCTTTCCCATTCACCCTCTACTCCTCTCCCCAAACTTAACTCTACTCCCAGCACACTGTGCTGCAATTCAAGTGTATATGAATGTAATAGGGTGCATCTGCATGGGCTGAGGGAGATAGGACGGTATATATATCGGTAAAAACCATGAGCCCTATACTTTTTAAGTATTTTTGTGCATGAACTTATTTAATCCTTTCAATCACCCTATAAGCAAAATACTATTATTCCTATTTTGCAAATGAGGAAACTATGGCACAAAGAGGTGAGGCTTACATAATTAGCAAGTGGCAGAGTCAGGCCTCCAAGCCTTTTGCAAGGGCTTTTGCAAGGCTGTTCCTGCCTCGTCCATGCTCAGATACTCAGCTCAGTCAGCCACTTGCCCTTCCCTTCATGGGTTCCTCCCATTAGTCAGTCTCCCTCAAAGTGCCCTTCCCCTTCATCACACACCTCCAAGCTGGACTTTGTACTTATCTGACTATTGTCTACCTATGAGCTTGACAGTGCATTCCATGAGGTCAGGAATCAGATATGCATTAATCCAGATTTCAGCACTGGACTCCAAAATTCTGCTGTCCAGAAATACCTGTGAAGTGACTTAGTGTCTAGGGAAGTAGCTTTGTAACAGGGTGATCCTGCCTATTGTCTCTGACTTCCTGTCTCATGATCAGCCCCCAGTTTGTAAGAACCAGCAGCCCATTTGCACTCAGAGGGTTCATTTCTCTGGAGGCACATACTTAACCACTTGAGATATGAGCCTAGTGTCTCACACATGTGTTAGCTCATGCAGAGATGAGAGGCCCCTGTTAAGAGCATAGAATTAGCCTGCCAGAGAATGGAACACCCACAGCTAACAGAGACACCTGTTGTCAATCTACGAGAACGCAAGCAAACAACCTGGACTTAACAGTATTAGCTCAGTAACAGGCAGAATGGCCAGCCATTTCACAGATGGGCACACAAAAGGCTAAAAATAGTTTTGAAGAAGGATTAAAAGTTTCCCTTTATTGAATAATGAATCCCTCCTCCAGGCAGGAGAGCTGGATGGATTACTCTGCACTCACACTGCACTTGACAGATTTAAAACAACAATAATAAATTAGCCTATGTTTTCATATTGGTACTGTTTACACACACACACACACACACACACAGAGTTTCCTTCATTATATAGCATTGTAACCACTTTGTTCTCTGGTACTTAATTTGTGGATTTGTGGTGTAGGGTATGGTTATGGACATCAACATCTTTATGTTTTACAGGCATCTAAAAATAAGGTTCTTTAAAAAAATGAAGAAAAGGAAAGGAAAAAGAAGGAAAGAGTATGATAAGTAAGGAAGCAGGGGATAGAGACAGGCTCCTGCTGGCAGATGTGAAAGTACCTCAAAACGTAATTTTAAGGACACCAGCAAAACATTGTAGTCACTGACAACAATGCTTTATCATGAACATTCTCTAACGAAACTTCTCCAGGCCAGCTGTAGAAATTTTTTAGTATGAGTTAAGCAATCCAGTTCCTAGGGGGAAAAGGAACTAATTAGCACACTTTGCTTAATTTAATGTTTTTTAACAGCCTTGCAAGGTCCATATATTTCCCCCATTTATAAAATTGGGAAGGGAAAGATTAGATCCCTCACCTAAGGCGTACACACTAGTATGGAGTGTTTGACACTAAAGCCATAAATGTTTCCCCGTAAAAAATGGGAGGTTGTGTGAGGATCACTGCCGCTGTAAAACTCTTCAACAGTGAGAGGCTAGCCTGCATCGGGGAGAGTGGGCGTGTGTCTGAGTGTGTGGATAAGAAAGAAGATGCTGCATTAAAAGGATGATGATGACTAGGAATTCGGAAGTTGATATGAATTTCCAGTGATCTCTGCTCTTCTGCACTTGCTCCTTCACTCATAAACCAAGTTCACTCAGAACGGTGGTGTAGGGTAAAGAAAATGTCAGGCTTTTCTGCCTTCCGGTCATCAGGAGTGATGATGGATCCTTGCGGTCCTGAATGCATGCCTGATGGCGGGCACCTGGAGTAGGGTGTGGGCACAGGTAGATGGGATTCAGCTGTGCTGAGACTGTGCTTTTTGAGGGCGGCGTCACGGGGATGTCAGCAGAAGCCAAAGAGAAGCTGAGAAGGCCAGAGAGCCCAGAGTGAAGACCTGCTGGGGGCTGGGAGGTCTGCCAGCCTCCTGGCCCCCCAGCGCCCCTGCCTGCCGTGTACCTGGTAATCCCAATAAAAACCTGCAAAACCACTGAGGACTCTGACTCCTCCTTTACCCGGTCTGCTGGATCAGAAAACCTGCACTGTGCCCATTCCTGCCCCTACAAGTGGCTTTTCCTCAGAGATGTGGGGAAGCCACGCAAATATATGGGAAGCTTTACAGGGTAGATATGTGTAGGGTAAGTGAAAAAGTATCAGGCTTTTCTGCCCTCCCATCAGGAGAAATGATGGATCCTTGCGGTCCTGAATGCATGTCTAAGGGCGGGCACCTGGAGTAGGGTGTGGGCATATGCAGATGGGATTCACCTGGGCTAAGACTGGGCTATAAGGGCGGTGTCACGGGGACACCAGTAGAGCAGAAGCAAAGAGAACGGAAGAACAGAACAGCAGAGAAGCAGAGGCCATGAGAGAAGGCCAGAGAGTCCAGAAAGAGTGAAAACCTGCTGGGGGCTGGCAGGCCTGCCAGCCTCCCGGCCCCACAGCACCCCTGCCTGCTGTGTACCTGGTAAATCCTAATAAAAAACTACAAAAGCCACTGAGGGTTCCAGGACTCCTCCTTTACTCCATCTGCTCGGATCATAGAAAACCTGCACTGTGCCCATTCCTGCCACTACAATATGCAATGTCCTCTTTACCCTCACTATTGTCGTGGAGCTGCCACCCCTAACCTAGTTGACGCTGGTGGTGTCAATTTCCTCAGACCTCCCTTCATTTGAGCTTTTGTTTAGCCTTTACAATATAGCAAGGGTCTCTGCCCAGCATAGCAGGGAAACTCCAGAGAGGCCTCTGCTCTCAAGGGCTGAGCTAGAGATAGCATCACAAGTTGCCACAGGAAGACCAGCACTGGATCCAGGGGGAGCCCAAAGAAGGAAAGCCTCATCCTCTACAGGGTGGAGCAGTGTCAGGAGAGTGTCCTGGAGGAGAAAATGTTTTTCCTAAGTCCTGAGGGACAGATGAGGTGTGGAAAGGGCATTGCTCACTGAGGGAAGGGAGTCACTGTTTCAGGCATGGCGGGGAGAGCGTCGGGTCAAAGTCTGATCTGCAAGATCAGACTTGTTGGAGCGGTGGTTTTAGAAGTGTATTCTCTGCACTGGCAGCCATGGGACCCCCAGGGTGTCTGACAGAGTGCAGGATTTAGTCCTCACCACAAACCAACAAAATGAGAAACTCAGCCATGTGTGTGATACGGAGCCCAGTGATCCTGCTGCTCACTGAGGATTGAGAACAATGCACAAGCACAGGATAGAGGGTGGTGGGAAGTGAAGCTGCCAGGGCAGTGTCAGGGGCTTTGTGATAGAGGGACCTATTATAAATAAAATAATATGAACTTCCATGTGACCATGAGGTCAGCAGAGATATAATTAGCAATGTTTTTCAAATACAGAACATGCATGGCCAGTTTTGGGTTTTGGAAATCCATTTTCTAACATCTTTTTTTTTTTTTAAATGTTTATTTATTTATACAAGAACTGGGGTACAGGCCAGAGGTGCGGGAGGGTGAGAGGATTCACCAGAGAGAGAGTGGGGAGCAGAACAGGCAGACAGACAAAATAAACTGCTGAGGGGAGCAGCGGGTGAGGCAGGAGAGGTCTGCTGTGCCATGTGGGGCCGGCTGGGATTGAACCTGCGCTGCAGAGGCTGTGGACAGCTTCACAGTGTGGTGCTCAACCACCTGTGCCACCAGGGAGGCCCCTGACATCTTTGGTTTAAGCCTCCCTTCCAATCCTGGTTACCCATTCCACCCATTCTTATTTGGAATTATACAATTTTGAACTCTCTTGTCATGGTGAAAAAAATCCTAATGTGGTCCTTTGTTTTGGTTTTGGTTTTGTTTTCTCTGCCTTTAGCACATGGTGACCACTCATCAGAGTTCCTTATTTCATCAACAGTGCTGGCCAGAACACAGCTGTTAGTTATTTACTTCCTGGCATGGATGATTTCTCCCTCTTTCTCAAAATCGATTTTCAGAATCTCATTACTGTGAACTCAATTCAATTCAATTTGCGGTCCGTTAGGATGGCCATTCATTGGCAGATTTCTCTCGAATGTAAAGGATAAGCCACTTGTGGATCCAGGGAGTCTTTAGGATGAGGGTAGGCCCTATGATTCACAAAACTCCCCTTTTAGGTCAAGATAATCCAGCATGTGCCCCCTCCATCCCAGCGGTACTGAGAAGTGTCAGTACTGGCCAATTTCCTGCTGGCCCATGATTGCTGACCCAGCTGTCACAGCTTGTTTTCCGAGAAAGACAGAGTTCTAAAGGCATATTCTGGCACATTTGATGGATGTTGGGAGCTTGTCAACAAACAAGCTTAAAAAAAGGGCTCACTGAATAAAAGATTGCAAGCTCGAATCCCCCAGTGGGCTGAGAAGAGCTCTTAGGTGGGCCAAGGACATGGAATCTGTTTTATCACAGAGCAGAAAGCCAAGGCTCAAAGTTGACAGGAGAAGCTATCGATTCACTCAGAGGCAATTAGTCCCACTCAGACTCTTCAGCTGTTCACAGCAAACAAACTATTCAATCTGATCACAGTTTAAAGCTTCTCTAACAATACATTATATAAGAAAAAATGATTATTATTCAGACTTACTCCTGTACTATAGACTTGCAGCCTTGGGATAGCAGTCCACAAACCACCAAGGTTTCCACAGCCAGCTCAGATTCTGTGACTTTCCAGCCTCATCAGAAACTCATGACAACCTCAGATGAACTATGGGAAAATGTTAAATTGCTGAATCTAACTATGACAACTCCTAAGAATCAGTTTTCTTATAAAATTTCTGACATTTTTATGTGTAATAGTGAGTGAAAGAAACAAGATAAGTCTCAAGAAGACAATATAAAAAAGTGATAGCACACGCACATACCCTCTGACTTTCTGTTCTATCTTCAATAGATAGACATAGTTTCCACAGTCAGACTTGTATTCTTATAATGTCTGTTTTTTTTTTCCCTTAGATTGTAGGCAACTCTAGGTACACCAAACCTTTGTACTTCAACTGGATGTTTCTCCAACAACAAAGATTATATCAAAATAATGCATTTATTTTTAGAAACTTGCAAATGAGCAGAGCTCATTTTGTTTATTCTTATTTATAATAGGTAGTGGGTGTATTCTGCATACTTTTTAGTCACTATAATGAGCTATGGGATGCAAAGAAGACTGAGGCCTAGGCTGTTCCATTCAGAAACTTGGACACAGTGACTCAGGATGTGAGTCACTTTGGTGGAGTAGGATGTAGTAAAGGAAAGCATACTTACAATCCCTACAAATGAACACTTACATAGGAAATGGTGCCATTAAAAAGGGGAACTATAGATAACTCAAATGGGACAACATGAGCTGGAACTTCCTGGAGCAAGCTGGAGCATATGATCCGCCCAATAAAAGGTACAGAACGGTGGTGAGAAATGACTGTTTACCCCCTGCGCTCCAGAACACAGCAGGTTGACAGGGGGTTTCATTAAGAAGATCGTGTTTCACAAACTTATTCTCAAATTCACAGAACACGTGATCAAGACAGTCTGAGTGAGAAGACAACCATGTTGTGAAAGTAGTGTAACGCAATGTTGAACTGATCCTTTGCTTCATAGCCCTGTCCTTGGTCTTCAGTTAAGCAGTGCCATTGCTCCTGTGAAAGATGGGCAGGCAGTGAGAGCCCTTTAGACAGTAGCACCTAAGCTGGAGACTTTCTGTCCCCCGGCCCCTCCAAATGACTAATTAGTATTTTTTTCTAAAAAATGGATGTACCATGTTTTTATGTCTGGGGCAATTGAGCACTCTTGGTTAATGATCCCAACTCGGCATAATCTGCAGCACTTAGTAGTGGGAGGCCAGTGGTGGAGTGAATCACTCCAGTGACCATGACAACAGAGAATAAATGTAAAACAAGCTATAGGAGGCAAGGCCTTGACATTTGTGTGGAAACCCACTGCTGCAGAGAGCAGTTGATTTAACTCTTAGGTCATTTTCCCGTTTAAGGTTTCATTTAAAA
The DNA here is from genome assembly GCF_964194135.1 of Talpa europaea. Lineage (NCBI taxonomy): Eukaryota > Metazoa > Chordata > Mammalia > Eulipotyphla > Talpidae > Talpa > Talpa europaea. The sequence continues at coordinate 68,140,360 of NC_140073.1, forward strand.
TCACCACCATTAGCATAGGGGTCCTGGGAAGAAAAGCAATGAGTCAGTCAAATCACACTGCAGGCAGCAGGGCATTAATTCAGGAGAAAAAAATGGTTAGCTGCGGATTGTGCCCTCCTTTACCAGCCTCACAAAGGTACTCGGTTTCCTCAACCTCCACATTTCTAAGGATTTCTTTGTTTGCCTTTTATAGCTACAAAAACTCCTTTAGCTAAGGCAGGGAATGTCTTCTTTTTTTTTTAATTTTTACTATTTTTTTTTAAGATTTATTTTTATTTATTTATACAAGCACTGGGTACAGTCAGAAGAGCGGGAGGGTGAGAGAATTCACCAGAGCCAGAGCGGGGAGCAGAGCAGGCAGAAGGACCGAAGTACACTGCTGAGGGGAGCAGCGGGCGGCAGGAGAGGTCCGCGCGCCATGTGGGACCCTCTCCCGCAGCTGGGTAGGGTGAACCGGCGCTGCAGAGGCTGCGGGCAGCTTCGCAACCCAGCGCTCAACCACTGCGCCACCGGGGAGGCCCAGGGAATGTCTTCTTTACTTGTCTATCTCCAAAGCTTAGCGGAGGGGGGCTTGCTAGTGAGTGATGTTTATTGTCTATTGAAGGAGTCTTAAGATGCTCAATTCATTAGAAAACAAATTAAACATAGATGAGAAAAAAATAAACTTATGATAGAATATCTGGCTTTCATTGAACATGGTTTTATTGCATATATATATATATAACTGTCTCTTTACGACATATTTTTTTAGTTGTTCCTATATGAATTAAGAGAAAGAAGGGTAGCTATATCCCGTTATTTAACCTAATTTTAAGAAATTTGAGGGCTTCAATTTCCTCATCTATTGAACAAAGTAATTGCAGTTGGAGGTTTTCCAGCTATAAAATGCTGTGATTTCCAAAGCGGAATTCAAAGCTCACACAGGGGGCTCCAAATAGACCTCTGACGGCAGCCATCCTGCTCTTCCTCTTCTCCAGGTCTGCGTAGCTATGGATTTGACCTTTGAAGGTCCCCATGATAAGCCATATGGGTCTTTGCACACCAAAGAGGAGATGGACAACTTTGTGTCCTCAACTATGTGTGATCAATGGCCCCAGATGCTGAGCACAACAGCAAAGAGTCCAGCTGGAGCTGGCATGACAAAGAGATTTATCTGGGGAGAGAGAGTATGACTTCAGCTCTGAGGCTGATGAATTTTGGATGACACCACAGGCAATAATTAAACAAATAGGAACAAATTGTGGTGTGTGTGTGTGTTTGTGTAGAAAGGAGGCAGCCTGGGGTATAAAATGGCGGTTGTAATGTATTAGATTGAGAAGCCTGACAGGTCATAATGCTTTATAAGGATTTATAGTGCTTTTTACAATTAATTAGCTTCTCATATTTAAAGGACTTCTCAGAGAAGCACCCCAGACAGAAATCTGCACAGCCTTAAGTTGCCACATGACCTGATGAAGGTGTTGGGAATCTTTTTGACCCTGCACCTCCTCTCCTAGAGGTGGAGATGGGGTGGGTGCCTGAATAGCAGGGCAAGGATAAAGGTGACAAAGATCATAGTTAATATTATTTGAGTGTTTATCATAAGCCAAGCCCTGTTTCAGGCACTTTGTAACTATGAACACTATTATTTTTCTCTTGTCATAGAAAAAGAAACAGTGTCCACAAAGGACCAAGATAGTCCAAGATTGCACAATATGTAGGTGATAAAGCTAATTTGCATCTCTGCTGGTTTCTGTGGAGAGTCTATTTACTATTACCATATACTGCTTTTAAAACTGTGTAGGTTTCATTGAAAATTTTTAAGATTAGCAACCATAGACGTGAAAATGACATTGTAGGATAAGAATGAAATGGCTCTCAGAGTTAGGAATTTGAGAATATACTTTAAAGTTCTGGCTCCATATAATTACCTAGGAACAACAAACCATACTTATGTTGGGTATCCAAACTAGACATTAAAATTTGATTGGAGTGTGGCCAGAGTAGGTATTTTTTTAATTTTAATTTTATTTTTATATTCCCCATACAATTACAACCCCCTTATTTTGACCCCAATACCTCCTTTCCCCACCCCCCATAGAGTGTCTCTGGTTCATAGTTGTTTGTTGATTTTGATTTTTACTTTCTTATAGTTATTCTTTTCCTGGTCCCTTATTTAAGTTTTCTAGATTCCTGCTATGAGGGAGACCATCTGATATTTTTCTTTTTTCTTTCTGGCTTATTTCGCTGAGCATAATCCCTTCCAGCGCCATCCATGTTGCTGCAAATTGCTTGTGTTTATCTAAAAAGTATAACTTCAGGTGAGCCTTATGCAGCATTAGGTTTAGAATGTAGGTAAGGGATAAAGGAACTGAGGTGTGTTGGCCCATGAGCAACTAGATCAGGCAGTATCTAAGCTTTGTCATGCAGTGTCATTTAAAGGACTTCTCATAGAAACACCCCAAACAGAAATCTGCACAGCCTTAAGTCTCCACATGACCTGATGAAGGTGTTGGGATTCTTTTTGACCCGGCACATATGCTCAGGAGCTGTACATTGCTCACTTTGGCCTTGTAATACATAACAATGTGGATATCAGAAAATTGAAATGATGTTTTCTCTCTAGCAAAGTTTCCCCATGTTATATGACTAAATATTTTAAGATACAGAGCAGAATGCCCAAGGACACAAGAACAATACAGAACCTGGTCAAATCCTGCCCCAGGAGCCTGCTAATTGCAGGCTTGGGGAAATTGTTCATTCAACAAATGTAATTTAAATGAACCTTATTCTGTGCTGAAAACTGGATATTTAAAAAGATATACCTGACGGACCTGGTAGGTGAGACAAGTAATTCACAATGAAATATACTTCTCTGTGTGTATATGTGTGTGTTTGTGTGTGTCTCTGTCTCTGTGTCCCTTGTAGAGATCTCCCTATATAGAAGACATGTGTTCCCACAAATTGACGTTGAAATCCAATCCTCAGTGTGATGGTATATGCAGGGGTAGTGGGTGGGACTTTAGGAGGTGATTAGAGCATGGAATCCTCCTGAATGAACAAATGCCTTTATAAAAGAGAGCTCCCAGGCTCTATTGACAGGGACTGGCTATTTTGTTTACCGCAGCTAAACAGACTAAGATAGAAATCATAGATTAAAAGAAAGGCATAAAAACTTTAAAGAGAAAAATAAGAAAAGAAAAAAAAAAACAAGAGTAAGATATATATATGTATATAAACTGGGTATACACTGGAATCTTTCTGAGAATGTTACATTAAAATTGAGATTAATTAGAGTTGAGCATAAGAAAGCAGAGAAGGACAGCAGGAACAGACAGAGGGAAGAGCAACTGCATGGGTGCCGAGGGATGAGAACGCATGGCATGATAAAGTCCAGAGCAGAGGGACTGCAGGCTCAGTGGGAAGGGGTGTTGCTGAGTGATGAGGCCTGTGAAATAGGCGGAGGGCAGATCCTGCAGACCCTGTTCTCCTTGCACAGGACTTTGGTGTTGCTCACAGTCCAGGCAGAAATCAGAGCTAGGCTTCCAGCAGAAAGTGGCTCAACTCTATAGTTCATGGTAACCCCAGTGACTGGAGCCCAGATAACTCACTGAAAGAAAGGGAGAGTGAAAGTAGGTTGCTGAGTTAAAAATTCAGAAGATGAGATGCAAGTGAACTAGGCTGGTTATGGTGAAGGTTAGAAAATGGACACATTTGTAATGACTTTTGGAAGTAATATTGATAGAACTTGTTGATGGATTTGCTGAGAATTAAGGGAGGAAAAAAGATTTGGAAAAAAAAAAAGATTACCAGGTTTGTTTTTTTCATCTGGTAGCATTTACTGACATGAAGAGGACCACAAGAAGACACTGAGAATGGTTAGAGTGTACAAGTTGATTAAGAGTTTCCTTTGGGATGTGTTTAATTTGAGCTATTTATGACATAATCAAATTGAGGTATCAATCAGGCAAATGAATATATATTTTTAGAGCTCAGGTGAAATTTTTGAAGCAGGATGCAAATTACTTAACTTTTCTAGAACTCACTTTACCTTTTAAATGTCTCTCTTCTTTTACATAGTACACAGGAAGGGACTTCTTATCTTGAAAAATTGTGTGGTTTGGTATGTATGTGGCACCAATTTGTACATATTAAATGAAAGTGGGGAAGAAGAGGCTGTTGATAATGATGATGCTGTCATTCCTCACGGCAACTGTTAATTTAATTAAGAACAAGTTGCTACCAGTGGGGATGATATTGGCTTTCTCTCCCAGAAAGTGTCCCCATTAATTACAATTTAGGATGGTTCTCCTTATTTTTCTATCTTTACTTGTCTTGCAATCTCTAAAAGAGGTGAATTCTATATTTGCACCTTTATTTCAAGGGTACATGTTTCTATCACAAACTCCACAACGTAGCAGGACCCATATCTTTATCCTTGGTTCACCAGCATTAACATGTTTAGATAAACTATCAAATCTGAAAATTGATGAATAAGAAAAAACACTTATGTAGAACTTACACATCAATACCCCACTTTGCAACACAGGTGACACAGAAGAAAAAATTATAATGAAGGAGATATTGAATAAATGAGAGACAATGTAGCAAGTTTGAAAGATGTTTCATAGCCAAAATGGACTTGACATATAGCAAGAAGAGGGTATAACTTGTAAACACCTTTAAGGATATAGAAGTTATTTTCCTGGCATACTATGGGATTGCTTAGCAGTAGTAATAATAACAGGAAAAGAATGTGTGCTTTGTTTGGATTTTATAGAATGCAATGGCAGATATCATTTTTCCCTCTCTATCTTGAGCAGAGAGAAAGAATGTAGAGGTAGCAGGAACAGAATAGAGGTGGCAGGATCCCAGAACAGAACAGAAGCAAAGACAATAGGACATCAATCTGAATCCAAGAGAGGGTCCCTACCAAACAGGGATATGGTTAATGTTTCCCCAAAAAGAAAACGTGGTGACAACGCAGGGATTTCCTGTATGGACGTACAGCTAGAGAGGCGCCAGCTGTGCTTACTAAGCACAGCCCATTAGCTAGCTTCTCTGTTCTCAGCTTTATACATAATAGCTCAAAAAAAAATACAGTATTCTTTAAAGTAATTACTGCTGTCATTTACAGGTGAGGGAGCAGAGGCTCAAAGAAGTCAAGTGTGCTGGAAGTTTAGTCATTTTTAGAGCAGACCATTTGTTCAATTGTTCACATCTGACACACAAAGGGAAGCCGTGGCTCTGAACTTCACTGTGAGCACAACAAAAAGATGGTCCCGTAACATGAAGGCAACAGGCAGCTCAGGAAAGTGCACAGTCACCATGGCATTTATAACAGGGAGGACAGACCATCCGAGAGAGGGTTTCAACAATGTAAATACTTAGGGAAAATGCAGACATGCTTTTACTTCTAGAGATTTTAGAACAGAATATACCTGGTTAGATTTAGGAGAGTCCAGACACCATCAATTTGGGAACTGGAAACATGGATAATTTCAATGAATCAATGAGAAAAGTTTGAGAATGGTAAAGAGACCTGTCCATAAAAAAGATTCTAATAATCTCATTGTGTGTGTGTGTGTGTGTGTGTGTGAGAGAGAGACAGAGAGACAGAGAGACAGAGAGACATAGACAGAGAGAAATCCCATCACTAGAAATAACACTGATTTCAAAAATATAATAAACACCTTCAAAAATAAATAAAGACAGTTTGGTCCAAAAAATCACTCATTTGTGCCTCCCTGGTGGCGCAGGCGGTTGAGCACCGCACTGTGAAGCTGTCCGCAGCCTCTGCAGTGTGAGTTTGATCCCGGCCGGCAGGTGAGAATCCCACATGGCACAGCAGACCTCTCCTGTCTCGCCCGCTGCTCCCCTCAGCAGTGTATTTCATCAGTCTGCCTGTTCTGTTCCCCTCTGTCTCTGGTGAATCCTCTCACCCTCCCATGCATCTGGCCTGTACCCCAGTTCTTGCATAAAAATAAATAAATCTTTTTAAAAAATCACCCATTAAATATTTGTGGCACATATAGTAAGTATAGGTCCTGAGAAGCAAAAGGGAGGACTCAATTTCACAATAGGCTGGTGATTAGACAGAAACATGAGGTAACTTTGAAATAATAAGATAAGACCTGGAATTAAAGCATAAAATATTAAAGGGATCACATAACAAGGTATTTAAAAGGATGTGATATTTGATCTGGGTGATGAACGACACTCAGGAGTCATCCTGGGGAAATAAAAGGGGAGCATTTCACACACAAAAAAAATATCTGTAGCAAATAGGAAAACAGGAATCAGGAGAGATATTCCCCGTTTGTGCAGGGAAAATGCTCTTTTACACTTAGCAGAAGTGGAAAATGGCAGAGGCAGCAAATGAAAGGAAGGTTGTGCACAAATGTACTTGAGAAGTGTGGGCTCCTCCAAGGCAGACATCTTAGCACTCCTTGAAAAAGACAAGTCAATGCTCATTTCGGAAATGTTTTGGAAGCAGAGAGAACATCTAGCGGCCCCTGAATTACTAGGTAAGGTAAAACGGGAAAAACCAGCTAGTGACAGGCAGACTGAAGCACATAGGCACAGAACCCACGTGACGGATCAACTCTAGGCATGGAGTTTGAAGCCAGGTTTGTAGAAAGAAGAAAGAGAAACAAAGCAAAACCAGACACATCAAAAGCCTCCACGCAAAGCCTGCACTGTCCACAGATAACTGAAAAACCACAGAATTCCTCAGCTCCTGGTTTGCTTTGACTTCTGAAACTGGAGAGACTAGACTGCTGCCAGATGAATTCTATTTGAAGTCACTGAAAGAAGGTATGCACAGCCCGGGGAATGCAAGAGTAGAGGGTGGCAAGGATCTTCATTTCACAATTTCCCTTCCTTTGCCTCTTGTGCACTGTACATAACAAATCCAACAGTTTTCCCCAGCTTCTCTTTGTGTCAGTCCCTCCTGCTGCCTGGAATCCCTTCTGCCAGGGACTACTCAAATTCAGAGACTCAGCAGGGCAGATGATGTTGTTTGTGCTTTATGATAACAACAGCAGCCCTCGCTCCCTTCCAGTGTCCTCCTTATTCCCTTAGCCTCCTCTGCAGACTGTCTCGCACATGCAGTTGTGCTGTGCATGCTTTCCTCTGCATGCTTGTTACCTCATCGTTACTGTCAGAAATGAGAAATCATTCAACAAATATACTGAAGGTATACTGAGCACTCAAGGCCCCAAGGGGGATGGGGATACCTGATAGGCACAGTTACTGTCTTTGTGAAACTTCTAGTCCATCTGGAGGAAACAGGTGAGAAAACACGACACAATTAAGTGATGAAAATCAATTATGAAAAGTTCTTCATGGGCCTCCCGGGTGGCGCAGTGGTTGAGCGCTGAGTTGCAAAGCTGCCTGCAGCCTCTGCAGCGCTGGTTTGATCCCCTGCCACTGGTGAGAGTCCCACATGGTGTGACAGACCTCTCCTGCCGCCCACTGCTCCCCTCAGCAGTGTATTTTGTCATTCTGCCTGTTCTGTTCCCCGCTCTTGCTCTGGTGAATCCTTTCACCCTCCTGTGCTTCTGACTGCACCCAGTACTTGTATAAATAAATAAATAAATAAATCTTAGGGAAAAAAAAAAGCGCTTCAAAGGAAAAGTATCAGACTTACAAATTGAGAAGTTTTTATATTTGCCTCCTATGTCTTAAGGCTAAATAAATAATATCAGCTGAATGAATAAAAGAGTGAAAGAAAGAATGAATGAATATATATGCATGCATTTCCAAAATGATAGAAATTCAAGTCTTAGATTATAGAATTATATGGTTTCTACCAATCATTAGCAAATATCCAAATGGAATTTTGGGATTAAGATTTATAATCCATAAAAAAATTAATATCCCTGGAAAAATACAACAAGTATATAACAACAATTCCAGTTGAACCTGATTGCCCATGTTGAGACTAGAAGGGTCTATATGTGCAACCATTCCACAAATATTTGTTGAATAACTACTTGTGCCTATTTGGTACCTACTGTCAAGGTGGGGCGCTTATTAGGTACCTACATTCTGGTGAGGACACTTACGAAGACAAACTTCAAACAAGTAAGACAAAACAAACAAGATTCTGGTTTGTGATGGGAGCCATGAAGAAAAGTAAAGCTCCTTATATAAGCTAGAGGTAGGACACAGGAAGCAGGGCAGGTGACTGTAGAGAGGGCATCAGAATGGACTTTATTCTAAAGAGGTGGATTAGGATTAAGAATTACATTGACAGGTTGAGCTGACCATGTAAGTTCTTGGAAAAGTTACTCTGTGCCTAGGGAAAGAAAGTGCAGAGGCCCTGAAGTAGAAAAGTTCATGCCATGTTGCAGGAGCAGTAGGAAGGTCTCTGACAGAAATAACTGAAGAGAAGTTGAAGAAGTGGACATGGAACACTCAATAGGAATTTTACTTACCAGTCAGGAGTCTCAATTTTATTTAGAATGAAGGATGAAAGGGAATGATGCAATTACATTTCTTATTTATAAAGATCATTTTGGACATTGCATAGAAAATGGATTTGGGGAGACTGGAATAGAGCAGGGACTCCAGATAGGGGACTCTTTAAATTTCTAGCTGAGTACTGACAATTTCTACTCAGGAAGACTGAAGTACATGAATTTACGATACACTTTGGAAGAAGGAATTGATAGTTATTTTAAACTGTAGATAAGTTGCATATGAAAAGTTTTGGGAGGAGAAAAAGAGATGCTTCCTGAAGTTTTTCTGTAGCAGGTGGATTGTGTGCCATTCACTGAGATGGGGAAATGCAAGGAGCAGGTTTTTAAGGGAACAGTAACCGTGAGTTCTGTTTCTGTGATACTAAACTATAGACACTTACTAGGCATTCAAGTGGGAATTCTAATATATTGCATATACAGTTCTAGAGCTCAGGTCAGGAGATTCTGATGTGGAGGTAATAAATATGTAGATTGTATTTAAATTCATGGAATTCTGTAAATTGGCCTGGGTTTGGGGTAGAGATGGAAAGTCAAAATCCTAAGGCTGAACCCTAAGAATGAGATAGGAGAGAAAGTTGGGTTTTTAAAAACAGAGGTGACTCATTGAACCAACTACTACTGGGAAGTTGAGTGCAGTCAGAAAAGTGAATTGACTGTTGGATTTGGTTGCATGGAGGTCACTAGTATTCTTGGTTGAAGTGGTTTCTGTGCAGCATTTTGCATTAGTAAGAGTTCCCTGAGAGAAACAGAATTTGTAGTATTTGTATATCTAGAGAGAGACCGTGCAAGAAATTACCTCCCATGTTTGTGAAGGCAGGCAGCAGCTTGCAAACTCCTAGGTGCAAGCTGAAGCTGTTGTTTTCCACAGATGAAATATATTTCCTCTGAGATACCCCCGTTCTGCCCTGAAAACTGACTGTATCATTATAGAGTACGGTCTCATATTTATTTCAAATAATTATAGATGACTACCACTTCACAGTGACACCTAAATTAGTATTTGATTGAAAAATGAGGGACTCTAACCAAGATATGGCAACAAGAGAAGCTGACCACCACATGTTTAAAGCCTGATCTTAATCAGCAGCAATGTGAAGGGGCTGTGGGGAGGTGGATATAGGAACTAAAGATGCATCTTCGGAAAAATATTTTATTAAGAAGAAGGAAGAAGAAATGATGTACCTGATGAATTGGGTCTTAGGGTGTTCCTTGTTCAGTTTGAGATCTTATATGGCAAAATTTTAAGTTTAGGAAGAAAAAATCCAATACAAAAGGCAATGAGACAATTTTGAAGGGAATGTTTGGTTGTAGAACACATGCTGAGGTGTTGGTTTTAGATAGAAACTAAAGATGTGTGCTTTCTTTTTTCAGAGGGTAGAAAACATCTGAATTAGGGCCTCCCTGGTTAAGGAGGTGCAAGAAATGAAGCTATCTGCAGCCACTGCAGGACTAGTTCGATCCCCGGCCAGGGAGCTGCCCACATGACGCAGCAGACCTCTCCTGACTCTCCCGCTGCTCCCCTCAGTAGTGTATTTCAGTCAATCCACCTGTTCTGTTCTACTCTCTGTCTCTGGTGGATCCTCTCACCCCTCACACCTCTGGCCTGTACCCCAGTTCTTATATGCATAAATAAATAAGTCTTTAAAAAAAAAAGGAAACACTTGAATTAGTGACAGAAGGTTACAGAGTACCAACTTGAAGATCATCCCAGAGAACAGTCTGTGTCCAACTGTTTTCTAAGTTATTAACTTCTCACCACTTTTTTTATTTTATGTGAAGGAAAGTTCTCCTTAGAGGATGCACTCATTAAAAGTGGAAACTTCCTGGATAAGACTCCACATAGACTAGGGCAACATCAGTGTTTTAGCTGAGGCCAAAATTGGGCTTTAGCCAACATGTGAACCTCCTAATATTGTAGAAAAATGATTATATTAGTATTGGCACTTTTCTTAAGAGAAGCTTCTTTGTTACTACTGGATTTTTCAAGATTCCAAGACTAGAGAAAGCTGAAAGTACTAGCCTTTCTTTGTTTTTTGAATTTTTTTTTTAAATTTATATAAGCACTGGGTACAGTCAGAAGTGCAGGAGGGTGAGAGAATTCACCAGAGCCAGAGCGGGGAGGAGAACAGCCAGACAGATGGAGGATACTGCTGAGGGGAGCAGCGGGTGGCAGCCGGGGATCGAACTGCTGCGGGCAGCTTTGCAGACCAGCGCTCAACCGCTGCGCCACCGGGGAGGCACAGAAAGTAGTAGCCTTTCAATCCTACAGTCTATTATTGACTTTCCTGCTATGAGCTCATCTATGCAAACATTCAGAGCTGGAAAAGCTGACTGAACTGGTGAAAACAAATGTATGAAAATATATTAAAGACTAAAAGTATTATTATACCAAATTAGATGCCTGGAGTAATAATAGGCATAAACTTCTATGTCAGCATGAAAGTTTCATGTTGTACTTACAAATAAATCTCCTAGTAGTAACAACTTTTACCAAGAGTAGAAATAAGGAGAGACTCTAGAAGCCCAGAGATCCTGGGATAGATGTTCTGTGTTCTGTGATGCTGGGGTAGGAGAGGGAGGCAGTGTGTCCTTGGTCTAATGGTTTGTTGATGCATCTATTGCAAAACACATAATTTCTACAGATGTTTTGTTCAAGGTAAAGATAGTCACATCACAAGTAAATCCCTTTTGTGCTGAACTTCATTTTTAGTAGATAGCCTATGTCCATAGTTTCCCTGGGGATCTTGTTAACACTCAGCTTTCTGGTCCTTATTCCAGAAATCATAATTCAGAATGTAAAGGAAAGAGCTAGGAAAATGCATTTTTAAGGATCACTCCAAATGATTCTGATGTGGTACTCAGTTAATGACAATATGGAAAAGAATATGGGCATATAACCCAGTTACATGCCTGTAACTGAAAATAAGTATCTATTGGACTAATTTATATTGAAAACAAGAACTATTGGACTAATTTATATTGAAGTGACAGTACTCAAATGTGTTCATTCATTAGAGTTCATTGGATTTTTAACATATAAGCAGGAGATGCACTGCTCAGTTTTCTTTTTTAATTATTCTGCTGCTATTTATAGGAATTGGAATGGTCCCTGAAAAATGTTGACCTTATTCTAGAGTGATAGCCAGTTCTATCCATGTTTGCGACATTTCTTTTATGCAAGCTGGAGCTCCACTTTTAAACTGAGTAGAAACAACTCAGGAGAAGTGAACAGCTAACATAATTCTAGGAGAGAAACAGTCCATGAGTTACACTGGGTTGAAATGTTCCTTCTCCTCTGCTTATAGAACAAATAAAGCAAAAATTCCCCTTCACATCCCTGATGGCTCTGAGGGAGTAGAGAACATAGTACCTCATCCCACTTCAGGGAAGGAACTCTGCTTAAATTCATCTTTTACTTGCAGTGACTAATGGCAGCTCAAACATCAAGAGCTCTTAATACTGAACTTCTTTTGTTAAGCCCTCATCGTCTTACACTTCCAAATTTTTTCATCCTTAAAGGAAAAGAGTTTTTCTAGCTGTGGGTTGTGTGTCACATTTCAAAAATGCATATATAAATATAATAACTTTAAAACAGATGATTTGTCATGCTCAATATAGCTAATGCTGTGCACATAGCATCACTCACAAACACAGCCCATTATTATCAGCCCATTATTATCACTTGTGGGTACTTACTGTAGGAACATCCGTAGACTTCAACCCTCATGCCAATCTTTCCATTTGGATTCCATTCCAGGGGCACAAAGCGGATGAACCGGGCTCTCACTGAGTGTGGTAATTTGTGGTGCATCACGCTGTCAGCATTCACGTTTCCCACAAAGGTCTGCAAAGAGAAGAGGCCAGTGAGGTTTGTGATGCTAAGTTGGAAAGTATCAGCTCCTTCACATACTAGAGCTCAAGGGTATGAATGGAAATTCACATATGTTGTTTCATGAAGACTTTGAGAAAAAAATTCTCAAGTCCTTGGGTATTTCAAATGAAATCTGATGTGGTTGAAAATTCTGCATTATGTATTGTATTTTTTCCTCCAGAAATACTGTTCACTATTCGGTAAGAATTCCCCACACACATTCTATGAATAAGTCAATCCCCACAAGTCCTAAGACATGGCACCTAAAAGCTTCCCAAAATAAATAATACAACTAAGCTCCAATACCAATATTCATAATTGTTGTGGTAAGGGAGATAACTAACAATTTCCTTTAGAAAGGAAAGGCCTTTACTGGAGCAATTGTTACCATTAATTGAGGCCACTCACTATGCTAAGCACTTTTCATTATCATTATTACCAATTTATAGATAAAAAGCTGAAGTGTAAAGATAAAAAGGAGAGTTAAAAAAATCTTTAAATCATCCAATTGGTTAGTAACTTACCTGAGATTCGTTCCAAAGTTACCTTATTCCAAAGCCTATGGTTTTTCTGCAGTCCCTCACTCTTCACTGTTCTATTGTTAATTGTTAGAAGAGGACTAGCAGGAGGTTAAATTTTTATGTAATTCGATTTCACATTTCCTTGTGAAGTTTAAACAAAGGAACTGGCAATACGGGAGCTATTTGGCACACTTAAATTATGCCTGATAGCCTTCATTTGGACGAATGATTTCTGGAGTAGAAATTGTTTTGCAGATGGAATCCAGAGTCTCATACCTCTTGCAGTAATATATACATAATGTAAAATTTACAGTTTCCACCATTTTAAATCAAATAGTTCAATGGCAGTAAGTACAGTCACATTATCATAAATTTCCCCAGAATCTTATCATCCTAGTTGTACCTAATCTTTAAGGAAGTACATCAACTAGCACATTTATTTACGTAGCTCATATGAGCTATCATCTGCTGTTTTTCTGACTTAAGTATTCCTAGTTAAATCCTGCGTGCTAATGTCCTATCAATATCATCAAATAAAATAAAAATCCACTGGTTTCTCAACTGACCAAACTATGCATCAAAGATTAAATATGATAGAGTATATATTTTCAAAGATACATATGTCAATCTCGATTGTGTGCTCACAGCACCTGTGAATCTACATTTCCTTGATAATCTGATGTTTTGTTGCACACTAAATTTCTCCTGCCTAATAACTTTGACCTTAGACAACCAATACAATTGCTATCATGTGACCCAAAGCGGTTTATGAAGAGGTCAAGTCCTACTTTGTCATTATACCTGCAGTAAAAACCCTCATGTAAGAAAATGACTTGGTGGAGAGCAATGCCTCAAGATTCAAATTCAACATTCCAGTCTACAGGTAAGTCAAAGGCTTGGACATTATATCTTCATTTCCAAGTGAATAAATTTATTTGGCAGATTTCTCTTCCCACAGTCCATGCTCTCAATTTTAGCAACAGACACAGGTATAAAGCTTCTTCAATTACTTATTCATCTGGGAGGACTCTTTTCTGGTGAAATTTAGTTCTTTTAAAAATATATTTGTATCCACACTTCTTTGATACATGTGTGCCTACCCTGGGGATGGTCAGTTCTTGTGCATTCTCATTGTTATGGCTGGAGTGAAGGCATTTCATGTTTTTCTATGACATAACTAGGGAATCTTCCATCAAATACTCTTGTTGGACAGTGTGCTACAATCCACCTCCCCAGGCACATAAATACCCTGGAATCATATTGCAGCAGATCTTATCTAGCTGAAGTTTCCACAGGATATAACCCACATCTAAGTATTATGTAATTTGTAGACTCAATAGATATTAAACTGATAGTGGAATCCTCGTTTTATAATTCCAAATAAAATATTTACTTTATGAACTTGAAATCCTTTATTTAATCTCTCAACTTGTGTATTGTGACTCTGGCGGTGAGTCTCGTAAATGGACATAGCATCCTGGTGTGATTATGTAACATTGGGCAAGCAACTTAATCTTTCTGAGTCTGACTATCATATACTCTTGTAACCTCAAAGCTTCACAGTCTCTAAATCCTATCAATTCAGAGTCATATCTTTTCCAGCTTCATTGTTTCACAGACTCATATTCAAAAGAATCTACTGACTCAAAGATTTGAGAACTCAAAGTGTGCAAGGCATGGTCCCAAGTTCTCTCTAGAGTTAACAGCATAAAATCACATTGGAAACACTTAAAGCTACAGGAAGCTACCACCAAACTCTTACTAAATTCACCAGCTATCTTCAAACAAGATCATAGACAACATCACTTAGCAATATAAGACATTTGAGGTTGGGATGAAAAGCAAGGACAGATTTCATACCACAGGTGCTTGAATACCAAGGCCCATTAGATGAATCAAGGCTCTCATTCACTCATAACCTGCTCAGTTGCTGAAGATAATTGAACTACATTATGAATGATAGCTGATTCTCAGGAAAAACAAGGAAGTTCAGCAACTGCTAAAATGTAGAAACTGACAGCCTAGCCTATCACATCCAGCAATAATAACTTTAACATCTGAGAGAAAAATAAACACATTTTACTTGAACAAAAACTGAAATAATTTATTACCTACAACTGCCCACTATTGCCTGACTTCTAAGAATTTTTAAAAAGTTCTACGGGGTATGAAGAAATTGATTCTAGATGGAATTTTCAGTGTATAGGATGGAATGAAGAGTACTCCAAGTAGAAATACATGGGTAAATATAAGATTATTTTTCTTTATTTTTTTAAACATTTAAAAGTTAATACTAAATTTAAAGGAAACTAGTATGTTTACAACATATGAAGAAATAAATATGTCAATAATACTATAAAAATGGAAGAAAGTGTAAGTACAACTATATGATAATAGGGACTTAATATTACATATAAAATTATATAATGTCAGTTTGAGGTAAACTGCAATATGTCATAGACGCATGAAATTAAACCAGAGTTATAGCCACAAAGTCAATAAAAAGAAAGGATGGAATATTAAAAAAACAGTAGAAACAATAACAAAAAAAGCAAGAACAATCTAACACAAAATGAAACAAGGAATTAGAAACAAAGGAATAAATAACAGAGACATAAAAATTCAAGAAAGTAGACAGAATCATACCCAACTAAAGATTATATTAAAAGAAAATTGAGAAAAAAAAAACTCTAATAAAAGGTGGAAAGTATCAGGCTAAGTAAAAAAGCAAGGCCTAGCTATTTAATTTTTATTTGATACTCTTTTTTTTAATAATAAAGACAATGTTAGTTTGAAAGTAATAGATACTACATGCAAATAGTAGGCATAATGAACCTTTGGTTCCTTTATTAATATCAGGAAAAGCAGGTTGCGCAACATGATACTAGGGACATTTCAAAATTACAAAATATCAGTTATTCATGAATACATAAAAAAACTAAATGTGTGTGCACCTACAACAGAGTTTTAAGCTACAAGAAATTAAATCTGACAGAAACAAGAAGGTGAAAAGGTTTATAACTGTATACAGTTACAAGTGTATATCGTCAAGTGCACATGAAACATTCATTAAGGGAATATAGTCAACCCAATAAAGTAAGCCTCAATAAAACCAAATTTGTCTTCTGAACATAATGAAATCAAATTAGGAATTAACAATAATAAACTAAACAACACTCAAATACTTGGAAGTTAATAACACATTTCTAAATCAAAGAAGACATTATTAAGTAATTTGAATTGAATGGTAATAGAAACTCAATAACAAAATTTGTGGAACATAGGCAAAGCTGCCATACAAAAGAGTAATGCCTTTAAATGGTTTTATAATCAGAACGATTTAAAATTAACAATCTAATCTTATATTCCAAGAAGATAGAATTATAAATTCATCTGAAAACATTAGTAAATTGGAATACTATTCAGCTATTAAAAAAAAAAAAACACTAATGATGCCCACTCTAAAACATTAGGTTAAGCAAATGAAGTCCGCCAGAAAGAGTACATACTGAATTATTCTATTATAGGAAGTTCTAGAACAGGTAGAACTAAGGTCTGATATTAGAATCAGATTTGTGATTTTCTTGATGATGATAAGTAGAAAATAACTGCAAAGAATATTCATATATCCGTATAATAATTATAAACTTATTAGATAGGAAATCTGTATTAATTTCATTTTAAAGATGAGACAATTTAATTTTGGAGGATTTAAATTGAGTCATAAGTCATAAGTCAATAAAGTATAAACTGGGATTGGATTACAGAGGTTCTGATTAAGGTACAGTAGCCCTTTTATCTCAGTCCCTTTATCACCTCCATGTGCCAGATTTCTGAAACCAAGTAATTGCCAAGGCACAATAATAGTTCTTATTTTTGTGGCTCTCCCCACACCAGACACTTGCTAGACCCTCTGCATATATTAGTTTAATTCATTCCATTTATAGCCAGTGAGGTCATAGCCAATTTCCTCACTATAGAAGACATCCTGCACCTCCATCCATCTGGACACATACATTTAATTTTTCTGAATTTGCAATACATCTTACAATTGCATTTCAGTTAATTTAGTGTTACCCACCTCATTGGGAATCAGTAGCAGATAACTCTGAATAATATGTATACACTACTTCTCAGAAGCTTATGTATTTCTTACCCCATGCCAAGCAGTGTTACATCAAATCTGGCAGAAGTCTTGAATCATTGTGATGAGATAATGTTATCAGTGTTGTCGTTTTTAAAATCACATGTATGGTGCTTGATAAAGCTGCGTGTTCATTTTATCTCTACACATGGTGCAAATGTTAGTCTTTCAACTCATTTCTTCCCCGGTGGTTAAATAAACTTGAAGATCAAATAAATGAAGCTCTCATGTGTTTATGAAAGGAAGCAGACAAATAGAAGGGACTTATGGGAGGAGCTTCCTCAGTATTGAGTGTGTGGAAGTAAAAAGGAGTAAAGGAAAAGGTATGAGTCAGCAGTCATCTGCCCCCTTTGCCACATGTTCCTTGACAATAAATGGCATTTTGGGTTCTGAATGGAGAAACCTGCAATCAGAATGAAGGGGCTGATGCTCTTTTCCTACTGTGTCAGGCAGCTCATGGAGGAGGTAGAAGCTGCAAGACGAAGACGGGACTATGGCTGGCACTTGTCAGTGGAGAGCAGCCGCAGCCGGGCCAGGGCTAGCTACCACCAGAGCCACTTATCTGGATTCCAAAAATATACCAGATGGAACCAGCCCACAATGACGGCCCTGACTGCAAGGAGACTGCAGGCGTCCAGGAGCCACGGGAGATGCTGTGAATGTGACTGCATGCAGTCTGGGCGGGCGACATCCACATTCCACCTCAGTGACCTTGACAGGAAGTATCAGGAATGCTCAGGGCGACTTCTATTTCAACTCTGGTGCTCTGCCAAATAGGTCCTGCTGCCCGAGGGCATGTTTTAGTGGAAACAGCAGAGTGAAAGAGAAAGGAGATGAGTTGGGCTGCTCACCCTAGCCACCCTACTGACGGCTCCGTCGTCCCCAGGATGCTACTTGGACAGTAATTCTCTTGAAGATATAGACCCTATCTTATTTTTAAGCTAGAGTGTCTAGCCAAGTGCGTGGAATACAATATTTCTTAAAGGTATATTGAAATGGTATCCTGTAACCCAAACCAAAATACGTGTATTTGTTGAAAAATCAGTGACTTACAAACAGCATCTTAATATTGCTCAGTTACTAGTAAGTTACTGAATAACAAAGGGAATGCATGAATAAAGAAGCATAACTCTCCTGGATCTTGATTTTCTCGTCAGGAAAATAGTGAAAACACAGTCATAAGGGCAATTGTGAATTTTACATTAAATAGTATTCAAATCACATTGCATATAGTAGATTCTCACCAGTGTATGCAATACAATGAGAGAGAGAGAGAGAGAGAGAGAGAGAGAGAGAGAGAGAGAGAGAGAGAGGGGGAGAGAGGGAGAGGCTAATATCTTATTCCTGTGTAAACTATTAACTTAATTAAAAATATATAATTTAAGAAATATGTATCTTTTTGTTATAGTAGATTTTAATGCCATGACTTTTTAATATCACCTAGTGCCATGCAAGGCATTTGTCGATCATAATTACATACTAATAATTCTATAATCAAAATTCATAATTATAAAATTATAATTTCTGAATGCCATTCAAAGGGCTCTAAAATAGTCCAGACTGAAGCCAAGTAAGAACTAGTAGTCCAGAGTTAATTAGAAATATTTTTTTCTTATTTAATAAGATGTGTTTAATAAGGCAGAGGGTAATTAGCTCACATACCACAAAATTAAAACTAAAATTGATAAACCCACTCAGTCTTCAGTGTTCCAAACAATTATGCAGGGGTATATATATCTCCAAATGGAATTCAGACAGGAAGTTATAGAAAAGAAACTGAGAAAGGTAGGTGTTAGGTACTGGCCAGTATTGGTAGCTATCGGGGAATTCAAAAATATACATGGGGGTGGGTGGCAAAAAGGAGAAATAAACTATTGATTTTTTTTCTACTTTTACCTATTTGTCGTGCAGCACTTTTTATCATTATAAGTACATTCAAGGTAAACCTACTTGTAATTTCATAGAAGCAGCTGTTCAGTTAGTCTAAATGCCCACCCAGAATTTGATTTTTCAATAAGAATGTTGAATACGGGGTTAAAGTCTCAGTGCTATCAAGCTATCAGCAGCCACTGCCACATGAGTTCAATCCCTGGCCAGGGAGGTGACCCATAAGGTGCAGCAGACCTCTCCTGTCTCCCCGCTGTTCCCCTCAGCAGTGGATTTCAGTAGATCTGCCTGTTCTGCTCCCCACTCTGTCTCTGGTGAATCTGCTCTCCCCCCACACCTCTGGCCTGCACCCCAGGTCTTATATGCATAAACAAACAAACAAACAAGCAAACAAATAAATAAATCTAAGGGAAAAAAGTATGTTGAATAAGAATGGCCCCATCTCTTTAGCTTAATTCTCATAGTTGGCAAAGAAGATGACTGAAACCTGCCACTCTTCACTCTGCCTCGTTCGCCTGGCTGTGCCCTCCGGAGCTACTCAGGATTCAGTACAACAGTAAAGAAAATCTGTCATTTGATCTCGACCCCAAGTTCAGTGGGTCTCTCAAGTAGAGCATGCTGCCTGCAGTTGAATTCCTGTCCTGCTGCCCAGTCTAGGAATTCTGTGCTCACTCTTTTTGGGTTTTAGAACAGTAATGATGAGGAGACATTTGTTCACTCCTGTGTCTGCAGGCAGAAATGCCCTCCAGTGGGTGTGCGCACTCCTGTTCCATTGTCAGCCCTGACAGAAACTGGTCCAGTTTCTCTGTGCAGTCAGTGCCAATTGTCCTTCTGCTCCCAGGCTCCCCAACCTGACCTTAGCCGTCAGTCATCCTGAAACTTTGCTGCTATGTCACTGGTTCAGAAAATGAAACTTTAAGGAGTCCTAATATTAGCCATTTAATTATTAAATAATTATTAAATAATTATTAATTCCATAGTAAAGTTATTTAAGATCAAATCTTACCAGATGTAAATCTTCAAACATATTTCTGAAACCCTATACCAAAGCATCCGGCATGTCCCTGGTATTTCCAAGTGAAGAAGATAGTAAGATTTTCAACATAAGTTACTGAGTAAACCACCAAAACGACAATCAATGTCTGCAAATAAATGCTGCTTACTGGAGAAACCAGTGCCTTCAATGACCACACTGGACCCCTGGCAGTATTATCTGGATTCTCACCATGCAGCACAGCATGGTCACAGAGCATCTGGGTCTCTGCCTCCGCAGTCGCCATCAAAGTGATTAATGCTACATCACATTTCCTCATCATTCCCCTAATTTGATGAACCGGTGTGTTTCATTGCATCAAAACTGTTCTATCAATACCTTAAGCACAAATAGAGCTCATTGAATGTTATGAGTTATAGATATCAGAAAAAGGCATTTGTAAAGCTATTTTAAAGTAGAATCTTAAGTACTCTTAAATTGCTATTGACCTCTATCAACTTATAACTTGAAGAACTAATCATCTTTTACTTGAAGGCACAGTCACTGTATTAAGTTGTTTCAAACTCTTCCTGTAGACCAGTAGGAACCTTATATACACAAATTGGCTGTTAGTTTTGCTATTGTATCTATGGCTCCTTGGTCACTATTTTCAAGAAAATAAAACATGAACAATAAATAATGTAGCAATTGTGCAGATCAACCCATAACTAAATAGAATTGTGGCAATAGTGTCTACTGAATTCGATGATCCAGATCAATGATTGTTCTTGAAGATACTATGTATGTAAAGATAAACATTTGGTTAAAATTAAGTATATGCATATGACAGCAAACTACTTCAAGGCAGTTACATAAATTTTGCTATGTTCTGAGATTCTGATTTTTGCATGACTTCTGCTGTGTTTAAATGCAAGGGGTAATAAAGTCAATGTTATAACAGCGTCACATTTTTATGTTTCCTTCTCTGTGCTGAGAACCTATAATACCAACATGTATAGCAGCTTGACCATATGCTGCGTGGCTAGAAGAGACTGAAATACAAAATCAGACACTTCACAATCCAGGAAAACAAAAGAAACAATCTTTTTGGCTCTCTTCAATTTCTCAAAAACAAATAGAAACTTTCTCCAGAAAGAAGTGGGGAAATGTGCATGGAAGTTGACAGGAAAACTGACTTCCTCTTAGAGAGCTGGAGTGGAGGAGACACACTGTAGCAAGGGTTAGATGCTGAGCCCAAGAGATGAATGTGTTCAGGCTGAAGCCTTGGGGCAAAGGGAAAATGAAAACCCAGGAGCACAGACTGCACAGCTCATATCCCTTCATATGCACAGAGATGGCTAACGATGTGCAGAGAGATGTCCCCTCTCCCACATCACCTGCCTTCCTACCTTGCTTTCTTTTCCTTCCTGAACTCATCACCACCTGAAAAATCAAATTCACATGTCTGCCTACTTGTTTGTCTCTCAATGGCACTGCAAGCTCCTTGAGAGCAGGGTTTCCTATGATAGCAAGTGAAAAATCCATAAAGGCTTATTGAATGAAGACTGACAAACAGTATTTATTCCTTTCATTTCATATTATAGGACCATGTTATATTTTTTAAAGATTTATTTTTATTTTATTTGTGCATAAAAGAACTGGGTTGTAGGCCAGAGGTACAGGGGGTGAGAGGACTCACCAGAGACAGCAGGGAGCAGAACAGTTGGATCTACTGAAATACACTATGGCTCAGGGGAGCAGCAGGAGAGATAGGAGAGGTCTGCTGCAGCTAATGTGGGTTAGCTCCCTGGTCAGGGATTGAACTCATGCAGCAGTGGCTTGATAGCACTGAGAGTTTTTAACCCCTGTACCACCAGGGAGCCGCAGGACCATGTTGTGTTTTATGGAGCATCTTAAAGGAATTATGCACCATGAAAATGTGAACATAGTATCGTAGTGAGAGAACTTCATGTTCACAGCTTGTGGTGGCAGAGATAGGAGTTTTAAGAAATCTTGTCAATGAAATACAATGAGTTAAAGGAGAATTGAAGCAATATTACATTGGCACATATTACATTTCTACTACAAAGCTAACTGTAATAATGCTCTTAATTCCCAGCATAGAGGACTGCAGGGTGGCCAATAGAAAGCAAAGTTTCGATGAATAGAGTTGAGAAATCTTGTGCTCTCCCGCCTATCAGAAGTTATCTGAGAGAGTAGCATTAAATAGTTTGGCAGTGCCTTTCCCCATAGCATTTTGCCTGTACAGTATCTTGTGACTGTGAGGGTTGTGTTGCTGACACCACAGGTTACCTACAGACTATAGTCTGGTTCCTACCGTTTTTTATATACAATTAGACAGAGAATGTGCTAAATTTGACGCTAGTCCTATGAGGACCAAGAAATACCCAAAAGGCTGTAGAATGCTCTTAACCTTATTTCTTTCCCAAAACATTTCAAGTTCACTTCCAAATATCAATGTCTACACCAGCAGAGAAGTCCCAACACACCTGTCATGTTGCTGATTTTACTTTGAAGAAATAGCAAATTCTCACTAGAAATAAGAACAAAAAAACAGATATTATGACTCTTATCATTTTTTCCATTCATTTCCCTAAGATTTGGATCTGAAACTAGCACTCTGCAGAGCAGATGTAAGTGGCAAGACCATGTGACAGGCCAAGTTTATCATGATCTTTGCATCTTCTCCCTTCATTGTTCCATTCCTGTTCTTAGCTGACTTTCAACTTTTTCTGTTAAATTATTAGCAGCTCAAGCAGTAACCCTTTCTACGGAAAATCAGCATTTATAATTTTGAAAAGGATACTTGAAGCACAGGGGCCGAAGAAAAAATGCAGGAAGTGAAGGAAGGAGGGCAGGAAGAAAAATGCTTACATCTTGAAGGACTTAATTTCTGATGTTATTTGTCCTAGCGAAATGAGACCAAAAAATATGGATCGTTTGTGCTAACTCTGAGGTCTGTCCCTAGTAAATGAAGCCCTAAGTAAATATCTGGTATATGGTCACTTCCCTCCATTTCTACAACTGCCTTCATCTCTTTGCTGAATTACTGCAACAGGCCTCAGATAACCTTCCTTCAGAGTTAGTCCCATCTAATCAAACAAGAGAGTGCAGTATCTTGAAGATCAAGGGCAGGTTTGAAGCTGGCCAAATGTAGAGTGTTACTATGAAAACTGTTATAAGCTGAAATGGTAAAAGAGCAATTAGCAATTACCATTCATTCATATGAAAATATTATGGAGTGTTTCCAAAAAAAAAACCTCTGAAGTGACACCAAATAAACCAAAAATCTAAAATAACACTCATTTAAATAAAACTAGGAGAGTGAGAATAAATGTGTCATTTAAAATAGTTTCTGAGGAAGGAGTTTCACAGGGTCACTCACTGCTTGACATGCAGGCTGCCTTTGGAATGGCTGCTGCAAACCAATGCTGACCCACAGTTTTGCTTTTCATCTTTTATCTTAAAAATGAAATTTCTCTTTGGATTTCTTTTACTTAGGGAAAATAGGTACTAGTGGAGTTCTTTTATAAAAGCCAAGTGGCTTAGCATGAACTTTCAAAAATCAGGCATGTCTGTATGTCCTTTAAAGCCCTCTGTTTCAAACTATATCCTTCTTCCACATTCCTCACTGTCCACTCCTGACATATTAAACTGCATATTAAAGACTCACTCAAACACAACAGTGAGTAACTTCTTCAAGCATTAGCTCTGGTGTCACTCCCCATTTCCTTATTATTTCGTCAGTCGTAGCAACACAGCAGAAATGCTGGGATAGGTATTGATGGTGTCTCTCTTCCAGAGAGCAATCACCTTGAGGATCTCCATCCTGATTCATGTCCTTAGTTCCTGGTAGGAGACAGAAGGTGAGAAGAGCAGGGTATTTCCTATCTATATTTTCCTTGTTACTCCAGATCTCACTTGAGAAGCATTTCCAAATCCTTAGCTGCAGGATGTAGTTTGAATTGTTCGGTTTTGGAGGGATAGACACCCTTGAAAATTACCTCCAGCCATTATTTCATGCATTCCCAAAAGTCATTCATAGCATACTTCAGGATCTTAGTTTCTTCGTCTATTAAATGGAGATAATCATACATATGAAAGGAAATAGATATTAAAGCTTTCTTTCTCAATAAAAAAGGCCCATATAGAACTACAAATTGATTAGCCCTTCTCCAATAGTTTGCTACAGTGGCTTCCACTGCTGACATTAATCATCCATCCTTCCAGCTGTTCCTGTGCATAGCTACCAGGGAAGACTGCATGCTCCACACCAAATGCAGAAGATTAAGGCTGGATAAATGTGTTTATGCCTCGCTGCATCGAGAACACTCAGGCCCTGTGAATGTATTGTCTCATTCCTGAGTTTAAACAGTGATTTTCAGATAATCCATTTTAATTCCACACTTGGTCTGACCTGATACTGTGTGCAGTAAGTCAAACAGGCATTCTTAGTTCCTCATCTTTATATTCAAGTTCTTCTAAACAGATCCCATCCTGTTATATGAGTATTACTTCTCATAATCCCTGCAGACACTGTAAATTCCAAAAAGCACACTACCAGTCTTACTGAACATAGATATTACACACACTCTCATTTCAGTATCTTTCTGCTCTGCTATGCCTTTGCAACAAATTAGTATGCACCCAGGGGCATGGCCTCTGGAGCATACTACCTAGGTTCCAACCCTTTCTGTCACTTATTGTATGTGAACTTGGGCAAGCACTTCACATTTCTGTTTAATATTTACCAAATTTAAATTTAAATTGAGGATAAGAGTACGTTCCTCAGGATATATTAATTGAGTGTATATGTATGTGAGTGTGTGTGTGTGTGTGTGTGTAGAAGCTGGGATAACTGATTTATTCTAAGTAATATATAGATTCTCATATATTGCTTAGATGTTGCTTGGACTCGCTCTTGCATGAAACGTGAAGCTCTGGCAAAATGAATGATCCATATAAGGGATTATTATTATTGTGATTCTGGTGTGCTTAGTTAAATCATAATTATTCTTCACGTCCATGTCAAATATTGACTCCTTTATTAAACAAATCCTATTTCTCCATAGGACAAAAAAAGGAATGGAAGATAATATTTATTGGTTGTGGATTACGATCCTCGTAAATGTTCTCAAATCAGACAGTTCACATCCTAGGTTGTTTCTAGACATCCAGGGAATGAGGAAAATGAGACCTAGAGATATGGGAAGTTGCCCATAGTGGACATGGGAATCGAGCCCAGCTCTGCCCATCTGTTCAAATGTCCATTCTCCCTGGTCTACACAGTTGCTTCTTGGGAGCCAGCTCTCTGCCTCTCCCTCCCCCTGAACTGCCATTGTATATTATGTGCAACACTACATGCCCATACTCCCCATTTCTTTCAATATCTTTGATCATTCCTTTGCCTTATCAGTGGACTGCTTGCTTCCATTATTAATGCCCCCCTTCTCAAATGAATTTAAGTTTTGAAGATTCTTTTGCCCCAGTAGTTATCATGAGATAAGACCCAAAATATTTTAATAAATATTTTGCTGAACTAAAAAAAATAAGTAAATGAAAAACTGCCATGATATGAGGTCTGGGCACTTTCATGGAATACTGAAATTAAATGTGAGCCTGACTAGATTACCTTAGTGTGTGATTCTTTTTTATTTAAGGATTTATTTTTATTTATTTATGCATACAAGTACTGGTGTAGGCCAGAGGTGTGGGGGAGACAATAGAGGTCTGCTGTGCCATGTGGGTTAGCTCTCTGGCCAGGATCAAACTCATGAGGCAGTGGGCAATGGCTGACTGTAGCTTGATAGCACTGAGATTTTAACCCCTGCACCACCAAGGATGCCCATTAGTGCGTGATTCTTAGAGATAACCTTGCAGATAAAAGGGAGCAAGAAAGTCAGCCGAAAGGGTTGCACTCTTGTCTCTATTAAGATGGGTCCTGGGGATGGAAGTTAAGCTACTCCACCTCTCTGTGCCTTTGTTTCTTCTTCTGTGAAATGGAGATAATACAGCATGTCACTCAGAGAGCTGCCCTAACGATGAAAGGTGATGGTACTTGGAACTGGTGATCCTGGCGTGGAGCAAATGCTCATTGCAGGTCACTGTCCATCTTCTTCTCATTGTTAATAAGCTGCTTGTCATAATAGGATCAGATGGCCTCACACTGTCCACGGGAGTCCCAGCCAGCCCCTGCTGGGGACTGCATTTGTGCTGCTGGTCTAGTGATATATCATTTCTATCTTTCCTATTTCTATGCTCTTTATTCTCTTTTTATTACCAGCTAGAGAAAGCACATTATGACTGTAGCAATTAAGCATTAGAAATGTATAAAATTCAACTGACATCTCATCCAGAGGGTTCTCTTATGTATTCTGAACATTTTAAAACTGTGGTGACTAGAAGCCAGGAAAAATTACAAGTTTAAAGCTGACTGCGTGTTTTCATTCATAAGTAGAGAGGAAATCATATGTTTGTTTTGTAGAAAATAAAACACAGCTCCTCACTGGGTCCTTGAATACTGCCAAGGTAAAACCACATTGCCATTGGGGTAGAGAGAACCGGGGCACTGGCGTGTGGGCTGTTCTGTGCACCATCCGTGCAAGGCCAGCCGGAGTCTGCGGGCTTGGAGGGGCTGCACCCTGGCCTCTTTCGCAGGAGCTGGGAAAAGCAGGAGCTGTGCAGGAGCTGATTAAAGGCCCCTGTGGGGAAAATTAAGTGAGTCTCTGCACCAGAGTGATATGCCAGGGACAAAGAAGACACACAGCAGGGCCTCCTGCAGGCCACAAAGTGGGAGCTACCCAGAGGTCTAGGATCTTTAATATGCGATTAGCAGTTTGAAGTTTGTCTTTTACTTATTCCCGAGCCTCTTCTTTTCTCAAAACCCTGCAGTTAAGTGTATCTGGTCTTTAGAGAATTATGTAAGCAAACTGTGCCTTTATTTGGGAAATGTGGGGAAGTAGATCTTGATATGGCAAAAAGGACATGAGTCCTGGACGAGAGGATTGGTAACAGCTAGGCAGATTTGAAGAAATGTGAGTACTCCTGACAGCTTCAGACATGTTTGGAGGCTGGATCTATCATGGAAAATGGGGGGATGGCTAAGGTCATTTGAGAGTGAAAGGGGAGTGTGACGACTGAAGAGCAGGGGGTTGGGGGCTGCTGTAGGCCACGCAGTGTCCACACCTGACTGTGCTGCAGGCACAGACACAGGCACGGATATGTGTCTGCCAAAACTCGTCTCGCTTACCTGTGTTCTCCCATTCCTATGCCTAGATGAAATGATCAGGAAGAAAAAAATAACAGAAAAATAAAACAGCTAGTATTTGGAAACTGTTTAGAGAACAAACTAAAAAGAAAACAACTTTTAAGAGCATCCTGGAGTCAGACTAAATTAGTCTCAATTGTCTGCACATTCCTAAATATATTTAAGAATGGGTTCAAAAAGGGCCAACCAAAACTGCTTCTTTTTATTCCTTAGTGAATCAGAGACCCAAATTATCAAAACAAACTGACTAAAACATCTTTTTCACCTCCTTCCCTTCCTCCCTCCCTTCTTTCCACTTCCTTTCTCCCTTTCTTCTTGTTCCTTCCTTTCTTTATTTCTTTTGGCAAAGAAAAAAAAATATTTATCAAAAGTCAGAGTTTTTCAAGTATTATACTTAGGAAATATATCTGGACGAGTTACTTAGAACAGAAACCAGTGATTCTGAAATAGATAGCAAGATTGGATAAATATAGTCTCACAGGACTTTACTTCCTTAAGATATATTCTTATTCTTAATTTCCAAAGTGACTATCACAATACATTAGAACTCTGTCTCCATTTAAGAGATCTCAGCTTTGTGAACTTACTGAGCTATTTAGGGATTTCATTTAACTAACCCATTCCTAGAGCCTTGTAAAGACAACTGGCTTAAAGGATTAGCATTCTTTTAATAGTTTTCTTTTTAAAAGCAATCAAAGTCATTTCTTTCCATCACAGGGGTAATTGTTGAGTATATACTATTTTATCCTGTTTAGATTATCTGACCTTTTCCTTGTCAGCTTTTATAGTTCTTTATTCCTGCTAACATTTCTTCACAGTAAGCAATCTTGGAGTATGGAAAATGCTAATTGGCCCTTTAAAAGGTTCCCATGATAAATATCTTTATGCCTCAATTTAAATTTTCTGGGAACAAAGCAGAGATGAGAGAAGTCACTTTGCTCTGTGTCCTTCATCCAGATTCACGTCCTCTTTCACTCTGAGCCACACTTGATTACTTGCTCCTTGCCTTTTTTACCTGTCACTCAGGTGCCTGCCACCTCCCTCCTCTCTCTGTTATCAGTAAGAACAGTAGGTGCGCTGGATTAAGAAGACTCTCACTGGTCCTGTCTGGGTTTTCTATACAAGAATTGAAACAAAAGACTCAGAGATTACAAAGAAAAGCACTGAGGTGGACCGCCAAAGAACCATTTGCCTACTACAAATGGCAATTTACTGAGGGCAGTGAGTAAAGGAAATTTCTCTTTTGTTTGGATTCCGAGTGACATCAAGTAAAGGTGATGTGAGTAGGTCTGTAAGTGGAACTCAACATGGTAACTATATCAGTCCCATTTATTTTTATGATCTAATTATACCTTCTTTCAGTTTAAGTTTTCTGTTCTTATTAATATATGCAAATATATAATTGAAAATATCAATTATATAAAATATCTTACTCCTTATACATGCCTCTTAACAAATATTATTGTGTAGCTAACTTTTTTAGTAGTAACAATTTTTTTTATACACTAGAAATTTCCCTAAACAGTCTCTGTGAGAAAGATATTTTTATACCCATCTGTAGATATATACCCACAGGATACAAATCACTTGACCAAAGCAAACATCTGGTGATTTGTAGAATCAGGATTTAAACCCTTGCAGTCTTACCCCTATGTTTATAGCAGCACTGTTTATAATAGCTAAGCTTTGGAAACAACCCAAATGCCCAAAAATAGATGACTGGATGAAGAAGATGTGGTACATATACACCATGGAATATTACTCAGCATTCAAAAAAGATAAACACATGCAATTTGCAGCAACATGGATGGCGCTGGAAGGGATCATGCTCAGCAAAATAAGCCAGAAAGAAAAAGAAAAATACCGGATGGTCTCACTCATGTCAGGAATCTAGAAAACTTAAATAAGGGACCAGGAAAATGAATAACTATAAGAAAGTGAAAATCAAAATCAACAAAAAACTATGAACCAGAGACACTCTATGGGGGTTGGGGGTTGGGGAGGGGAAGGATTGGGGTCAAAATAAGGGGGTTGCAATTGTATGGGGAATATAAAAATAAATTTTATTTAAAAAAAATTAAAAAAAAATAAAAATTACCAAAGGGGAAAAAAAAATAAACCCTTGCAGTCTTGCAAACAAAGTGTCAAGAAAAGCAAAACATACAAGCCGGCCAAAGATCTGAGCTTACAGCAGGGGAGGAGGAAGGAGAGGGTTCAGAACAGGTGAGGGAAGAGCACACCAGACTGTGGTGATGAATCATGGGTGCTGTGATGGTGGGGGAGCTACAGGGACTTCACATGAGGGGAGAAACCAAATACTGTCCAAAAATTTACAACTATGTAAGATAGATAAGTAAATAAACAAATAAGCAAACAAATAAACCCTTATAGGTTTGGCTTCAAAATTGAACATTTCTAACTAGACAATGCAGAATGGTATGAGAACCCACAGTTTTCTGAATTGATGTGTAGTACAAATACTTGTTATTTCATTTGGAAAAAGACCTTTATAGAATTGTTTCAATTCCAGTCTTTTGTCTTTAATGTAGGTTGTTACAGGGCAACCCCAAAGAGAAACAGATGACCCGGGTGTGAGCCCTCATTTGCACACTTAAGACTCAGGACAAGACTCAAGAGCAAGTACAAAGAGAAACGTAAATGTCATGGTATCAATGAAATGAAGTCTTTTAGCCAAGCCATAAAGCCTAACCTAAATGTAGTTACAGCCTTTCTCCAAAGTGGAGTTTTAAATAAATCAAAATGAAGTTCCCAAGTTACCACTAGGAAGGTCATTTTCATAAAACTCTTGACTTCTCTGAAGTGATGGTGACTTTGCTTGAAACAATCTTTATTTTCTTTTGCTAGTAAACTTGCCCCACCTTCTTTCTGACTATAAAAAGCATCCATTTTGTTATCTCCTCCGAATACTTTTTACTTGCAATATTTGATGTTGCCCAATCATGAATCTCTTAATAAAGTCATTTAAAACTCTAAATCTGTTGGGATGCATTTTGTTTTTTAACGGTAAATAAAGGAGATGTGATCTAAGTTTGCATAAGTTAAAACCACACACGGAAATCTAATGGGAAGGGAAAGGCAGACAAGGATCTAGGGGTTAACTTGATCAGCAGTTGGGATTTCTACAGCCAAGGTGAGAGATACTGGCCCACGATTTTCTCAATAGAGAAACTGAACCCAATTCACCTCCTTTTGGTTATATTTAGTTATGCTTTGGGATGGCTATGCCTCTGAATTTTCAACTGGAAAAGACTGGGGATGACCTTGACATCTCTGACCAAACCAATGCTATTGTTCTTGCTTTTGTTTAGATTCTCTTTATTTTAAATTTATTTATTTATTTTTTTGTAGAAGAACTGGGGAGTAGGTTAGAGGCATTGGGGGGGTGAGAAGATCCACCAAAGACAGGGTGGGGTGCAGAACAGGCAGATCTGCTGAACTACACTGCTGAGGGGAGCAGCGGGGGAGACAGGAGAGGTCTGCTGCACCATACGTGGCTTAGCTCCTCGGCTAGGGATCTAACTCAGGTCATCGCTGCGGTGATAGTGCTGAGACATAAACTACCAGGGAGGTCTTAAATTCTCTTTATTTTAGCCATGAACATGCAGATCACACTTTGCATCTCTACTACCTATGAAAGACAGGAATGCCTTGTTTCTTGTCTCAAAGCAAGTGATCCAGGATCTCTCTTATGTGAATAATGAATTTATTCATTAAGTAGATGTGTGCCTTTTGCCTGTCAGAAACAAACCTAGTACTTGTGTGAAAAGCACAGAAACAAAACATACTTTAGAAGGCAAAAGACATAAACTATGGGCTAATTAACCATATCAAAGAATATGTGAAAAGTGTCAGATAAGTAAAAAAGAGATTGTTATGTTCTGATTACTGGTAAACAATGAACATTTTTAATAGAACTTGCAGAATTGTATTTTTGAGTGGGATTTGGAAAGGGGGTTAATAAATCATGCTTTTTCTCCCAAATTATAGCTACATATTTTATTTATTTATTTATTTATTTATTTATTTATTTATTTATTTAAGATTTTTTTTTTAATAGCGGCATGTTTTATTTATTTATTTGTTTGTTTGTTTGTTTTGTTTATACATGCACTGGGTACAGCCAGAAGTGCGGGAGGGTGAGAGAATTCACCAGAGTCAGAGCGGGGAGCAGAGCAGGCAGAAGGACCTAGGTACACTGCTGAGGGCAGCAGCGGGCGGCAGGAGAGGTCTGCGCGCCATGTGGGACCCTCCTCCAGTGGCTGGGGAGCAGCCGGGGATCGAACCCGCGCTGCAGAGGCCGCGGGCAGCTTCGCAACCCAGCGCTCAACCGCTGCGCCACCGGGGAGGCCCTACATATTTTTTAAGCAAAGCATTTCATTAGATTTTCCAAGTTCCTGTTTACACTTCTTATTTATACCTAAGCATTAAAGGACAGGATGGAAAAGGATTGTTTTGTTTTCAGCTCTGTTTCTTTTAATTTGCCCACACTGAGTTTAGCTCTATTGATTTAAGGATTTTGGGGGAAAAAAAGGTGTGGGGGAAATGCGGGGTTCTCATGGTCCCTCAGGTCTCACTGACATGGCCCAGTGGCTTTTTTTTCTGAATGAATGAACTTTGAGCCCACCTGTGTGTCCGGCCTTCAGTGAGGCACTGGGAATAAGGGTAAGCTCAAAAATATGAGCCCCGTGCTAGGAACTTGAAGTCAGGCCCTGGACAGACATTAATCCAATACTCACAAAAATGGATACATGAATATGAAGGACAAGGAACAGGAGCGCATATATATAATTTGGGAGCTTACAATAAATTCACAGGGAATGCCTTCCCAGGGAATTTATCCTTAAGTTAAGGCTGGCTCCGTAAGCTCTTAAAAGCCAAGGTTTTTGCTAGAACATAGAAGGATGGGATGGAACCCACACAAGGTGTTACATCCAGGGGCCTTGCTGGAGGGGCTCCAGCAGTGCTCTGCGCTGCTCCCCCAGCTTTGGTCACTGCTGCAATGGCTGCAGAACACAATCCCTCCCAGTTGCTGCTCCCCCTGCCCCAGTCCTCCCAGCCACATCTGACAGTACCTGGGCTCAAGCCCAAACCACACCTCTTGACTCTTGCTCCAAATGTATGGCTTTTTGGGATACATTCTGTGCTCACAAACGCTGAATTGAAAGTGTCAGAAGTTAATACATGGAAGGGACTAAATCTAAGAGGACAGAATTGGTGGATACATTTTTCCCACTAATCCTCTGGGCATACCGTTAGAATGTGCACTGGCTTCCTAGTACTGGAGATGCAGCCAGCTCCGAATCCTTTGTAACCACATTCCTTCTTTTGCCCTCCACCTTCCCCTTTTCTCTCAATCTTGCTTCCCTAGAATTTCCTAACTCAAGTTAGCTTTGGCTTCAGGCTTTGTTATTTTTTTCTTTGTTTTGACTTTTTTATGTTTTTATTTTCTTACATCATTGTTCCTTTTTTACAATATTTGATTTTTCCCCTCAGGTGTAGCCCCATAATTTCCCCACCACCTTGGTACCCATCAACCATCACCATATTCCCTTGTGCTCTTCTCTCCCCAAATCAGACTTTATTTTCTTGGGAAACACTGGCAAAGATAGGAGGGCTGAAGACCAAACTCAAAATTGGCCTCCATTCTATTTATTTGAATCTCAGGGTAAAAGCCAAAAGATTTTTGAAACAAAATCCCTTCCTTAGAAGTAATGGATTTTAATAAAACTAGCAGTGGGTCATTGTAGCCTAAACTGCCAGTGCCTGGCTGTGCTGTTCCCAGCGGAGGGAGCAGGATGACATTTCAGTTGGGCTCTGCTCTCATTGTGCCACATCTGAAGTATGCAGGGAGGACTGGTGCATTTTTAGGGGGCCTCTGTAGTGCATGATCATAAGAGAGTGCAAGACTGGGAAGACATCTGAACATGATCACAGGAGGAACACTGCATACTGTGATAAACACACAAAGCATGGGAAGGGGGTGCTGAAAGGGAGAATAAAATTGTCACCAGATAATTGTTGGAAAAATATGTAACTGCTTTTGTTTAGTTTTAATCTACAGAAGTAAAGCAAATTGGAAGAAGTCTTTCAGAAGTAATGCTGTTGAAGAATGGAAGAAAATGTTTGATGAGTTAATATCACCAACTCTGCCTGTTGTCAGGCATCTACAGCAGATCACAGAAGAGAGGTTCCACAGCAGGTGCGATCTGGGTTGTTTTCATCCATATAGATTCTGTAATAAACCTGACTGGTGACAGGGTGGGAGCAATCATTACAGAGTGCCTAAAGTTATCAATTAAAAAGCAACAATCTTTTTTAGGAGACATTGATAAACAGACATGGAAAGTCAAGGATAAATAAAACCTGGCTCTACACAAGGGCCCCCACCTGCCAGCATTAACAGGCGGCCTGGATAATATGCCTCTGAAGCATGGTATACATATAGGAACCAAATTTTAGGAAATTTGAGATGTTGGCACTCTCCATACTAGAGTCCTCAAGACTCCTGCAAGTTTTGGTGAGAGCTGCTGGGACTCTTGTCCTGAGAAGTGGCAACTCTGCTCTCTCTACAGATGGGTGGTGACCAAGAACTCTCAGGACGAGCTTCCACTCACTCTGCATTGCCAGTCACTGAAACTTTGCTAAGAGGTAACTCATCTTCCCCTTTTTTGTTGCCAATTGAATTGTATGGGTTTTGTGTTGTAATGTATATGCTCCCCAATAAATTCATATTGTGGTTATATGCATTTTGCTTAAGTCATGAGTGAAACCTTCTCCCTCATTGGAAATTAACATTCCAGAGACCCCAGACTTCATGTAAGAGTTTGACAATGGCCAAGGTCACTTACAATGTGAAGATTCAGATTCTGGGTCTCAAAAAAGTTAGTACTTCATTTAGACGAAACCTGTATCACAAGCATCTTTTTTTTTTTTAAAGATTTATTTATTTATTTATAAAAGCACTGGGTACAGTCAGAAGTGCGGGAGGGTGAGAGGATTCACCAGAGCCAGAGCGGGGAGCAGAACAGGCAGGCTGACGAAATACACTGCTGAGGGGAGCAGTGGGCGGCAGGAGAGGTCTGTCGCGCCATGTGGGACCCTCGCCTGGCAGCCGGGGATTGAACCAGCACTGCAGAGGCTTTGGGCAGCTTTGCAACCCAGCGCTCAACTGCTGAGCCACCGGGGAGGCCCTGTGGCAAGTATCTTAAGGTTATGGAGTTTCACTCCTTACTGGCCAATGACTTTCACACAATGGAAAAGAAATTTAAGGAAAAGTGTTCTTCAGCCCCAGGCAACTCTGAAAAGCTATCACACAAATACAGGCATTTGGTTCCAGCAGGCCAGGTGAGAGAAAGGCTAGTGCAGCACAATCCATCATTGCCACAGATTACATCTCCCAGTGTGTGCACCCCAGGCAGTTTGCTTATTCATCCACTCATTCATTCATTCATTCAACAAACATGAATGTTGTCTATGTGCTGGACACTATGGAGATACAAAGTGAATGACATATTCTGTAGAAAACCATAGTCAAAAGGAAGGAAACAGGAAAAAAAAGAATGCCTTATCAGTGGTCAGGACAAAGAGAAAAGAGGAGATGGTAGACAGTGCTGAGCTCGCTTCCAGCCAGAGTGCTAGGGGAATACTTTCCACTCCTCTGGAAGGGAACTGTACTTGTCCCAAAGGATACATATGATTGTTCTTGCTCAAGAAGGAAGCACAGATTTGTTTAATGTAGCACTTCAGATGCTCAGGCTGGCCTGGAATTGTTTCCTGATTCTGCCACTTACTTGCTACTTAAGCATCCTTAAAAGCAGATTCATTTATCCAAAAAATATTTTTGAGTGTCTATTCATGTGGCAAGCTTTGTGCAAGACACTGAAAATAGTAAAGAAAAGAAAGCAAAGACCCCAGCCCCACAGAGGATAGAGTCATAAGGGAGACCTAGTCATTAATTGCACATTAATTTTATTTAAATAGCACACGGTGATAAGAGAGTTTGGCCGTTGGTACTGGTGATGACAGGCATACGTATCTCTCAGGCTTCATGTAAGGATCAAGTGAAGTGATGCATGCAAAGTGCTTACCATAGTGGCTGGCGCAATACGTGAAGCTGCGTTCACTGTCTATATCATGTTCATAATGATGTTTATTACTCTCCTATCAATGCCTCCGTGTGCAAACCAACACAACAGATACCCTCATTTACTAACAGGCCTTTTTATCCTGATTTTTAAGCTGAACTTTTCTTGTACATGTACACAATTAATTTATACCTTCCATCTGTATTCAAATGAAATGTCTTTTTGATCAGAAAGTGAGGTATGTTAGGGGACCTCTTGCTGAATGGCTGGGTACCTGCCATTTGCAAAGTGACCTCTAATCATTTGCTAAATACCAGCTGCTTCTATGGAAATACTCAAGCCAGTAGGCCATATGGCATCCCCAGATTTTGCTGGTTTCTACAACTTGCTTGCAGTCTCACCTGTCAGGAATAGAGCTGCTGATGGGGAAGGCAGGTAAATGGGGAGAGCAAAAAGGGTACCTATGCTGCTTAGAATGTCCCTGCTTCTCTGTGTCATAAGACCAAGGAAATTAAATAGCAGAAGATCAAAATGAGCCCACGGCTTATTTAACATTTTCTACATACAATGAGGAAGGATATAGGTTATAGATTCAGATGAACTTGGATTGAAATTTGCTTATTTTTCTAAGCTTTAGTTACCTCACTCATCTTTTTAGAGCTTTATTGTATTATTTATTTTTAGAATGGTGTTATTTTATTTCATTTATTTTTAATGAAACATGATTGTTTTACATCCTTGCTAATATTTTGGTAGTATAGGTATTTCTCCTGTCTGGTGTGGTCACTGTGGTGACCACCAAAGCACCCCTAGTCCTCCAGCACATCCGCTGTGCTCTCCCAACCCTTCTCACCAACATCTTTTTCAAAAGGAGAATGTGTCTTTACAAATGATGATTAAAAGGTAATAAATTTAAGGGTTTATACCTAATAGGTACTCTGTAAATATCTTATTCCTTATTACCTAGTCAATTCCATTTTCTCTGCTCTTACCTATTTTTTTTAAGATTATTTATTTATACAAGAACTAGGGTACAGGCCAGATTTGCGGGAGGGTGAGAGGATTCATCAGAGACAGAACAGGGAAGAGAACAGGCAGATTGATGAAATACACTGCTGAGGGGAGCAGTGGGTGCAACAGGAGAGGTCTGCTGTGCCATGTGGGGCCCTCACCGGCTGGCCGGGATTGAACTCGTGCTGCAGAGGCAGTGGACATCTTCACAGTGCTGCGCTCAACCGCCTGCACCACCAGGGGAGGCCCTGCTCTTACCTATATTGATGTTAAAATTTTTCTTCAAAATAGGGGCCTTCCTGGTGGCCTAAGGGTTAAGTCTCAGCATTATCACAGGTGTGGCCTGAGTTAGAACCCTCACCAGGAGCTAACCCACATATGGCACAGCAGACCTCTCCTGTCTCACCTGCTGCTCCCCTCAGCAGTGTGTCTCAGTAAATTTACCTGTTCTGCTCCCTGCTCTGTCTCTGATGAATCTGCTCATCCCTTATACCTCTGAATATACCCATTTCTTCTGCACACACACACACACACACACACACAGAAAAACCTCCAAAAAACTCAAGTAAACTTCCAAATGACCCACCACAATAATGCCATACTGCCATATCAGAAAGAGAAAAGAGGTGAAGTACTGAGATTTATGCACAAGTAAAATTTTATATATGTGACCATGGGAACTCAGTCAAACTGAGAGTGCCCATTCTCCAGCACACTCAGAATATTCATAAAACTCTATGCTACATAATATCTCAAGAGACTTCAGTAATTTCCGAAGAATTAACCACATGTAGATATGTAGCCTCTGACCACAAGAACTACAACAAAAAGTTATAAAAGAATAAATTAAAAAATGCTCCTCTGTAAACTCAATAACTCACTAATAAAAAAATGTCATGGGTTAAAAGGCCTATAATGAGAGAAATAATAGTATATTTAGAGGTTAAAGAATAAAGGATTCTAATCAAAATTAAATCATTGTCTATAGTGAAATTTGTAGTTCAGCTACACTGATGAGAAAATGTGAAAACATAAAGGTAAGTGTGCTAAATCAAACCCAAGAATCAGTCCTTACAGTCTGCTGTCAGACATCTTCTGCAGGATTTTATTGCCATCAGGAAAGAAAAACATTTCCAGAAAACAATTAGCAAATGAGATAAAATATGTGTTGATTACCACTCATAAGTTACAATTCATGGAAGTGCCACTCAAGGTAGGAAATGTGTTAGTGGGACATCGTGCAGAAATTGTCTCAACACTTGTAATAGTCCTGCAATTTTTTTTAAGATTTTTTTTATTTATTTATACAAGCGCTGAGTACAGTCAGAAGCGCGGGAGGGTGAAAGAATTCACCAGAGGCAGAGCAGAGAGTAGAAGAGGCAGACTGACGAAGTACACTGCTGAGGGGGTAGCGGGCGGCAGGTGAGGTCTGCGCGCCATGTGGGACCCTCACCCGGTGGCCGGGGATCGAACCAGCGTTGCAGAAGCTGTGGGCAGCTTCACAACCCAGCGCTGAACCGCTGCACCACCGGGGAGGCCCCAATGTTTTTTTTAAATAAAGAAATGGAGGCTGGCAAATAGTGGGGTTTACTTGAAGCTCAAATTTTGTTCTGATGTGGTGTTCTTTCTATTCTACCCTACCTCATTGCCTCCCACTAGACTGCAGTATTAAGTGCATGGAGCTGTCAACACTGTAATACACATGGTTAGGGAAACAGAATCAATCACAGCTGCGGTGATTAGGGAAGGTTTCACATTGCAGAGAGGCCGCAATGGGCCTCAAAAGACAGCTAGAAACTGGAGAGTTAGAAAGAAAGATATTGAAAACAAATGATATAGCTGTGTCTCTAAGTTTTCAAGACCTCAGTTTCCCTGTCCATATGTCCAATATTAACATTTGCTTCTGGTTGGTGACAGGAGAGTAAATCATGTTATATGAATGCAGATAGAGACCACCAGGGAAGGTTGAAGTAATACAAACCTAAGGAATTGTTATTATGACTCCAGAGATAGTTTTTCAAGTGCTTTAAACTCCTTGAAAGAAAGGTGATATGTAAATGCACAGGGCTATTGTGACTTGGGGCACAGGAATGTGCAGCTGTAGTTGCAAGGTTGGAGTAAAATAAAATAAACGTGAATGATGTCTATAACCGAGATAAAAATGCATACATTGTGCAAAAATGAAAAATGATGTAAAAATATAGAAAATTAAAAAATAATAAATACACAATTTATGATTAAAAAACAAAAAGAAATAAGTGATATCAGAGCAAATGCAATAACTTCACTGCTGGTCTGAAGAAGCATATTTGAAAATTTGACATATCCAAACGCAAACCTGATTTTATTTCAAAAAAATGCAAGAATATGAGCAATGTTAAAAAAAAAAAAAACTTTAAAAGGAAAAAAGACAGTTTTTCCTGTGTTGAATAACTTGTTTTGCTTTAAATGAGACCGCAGGATCAATTTCCACAATTCAGATATAGGAATCAAACTAGGATACATCCTTAGAAACAATCAAGCACTAATAGTTTAACTTAGGATCTGTGCATAAACAAAATCACAACAACATGTTCTAAGTGCCTAGTACAATACCATTTGCAATGCCCTTTCATATATACACGAAATATACATGTATATTCCTCCAAAAAATGTCTCTTCTGTTAGGTGTCCTTATCTTCATTTCACACATTAAATGGGAGGGCATGCATGAAGGTATCTAACACCTCAGTGTTGTGACACAGAGGTCCTTAATAATTATTATTTTCATTCTTTTGCTGTAGAAACTAGGTAAATGATTTAAGCAGTTTTTACAAGAATATGGTATGAAGAAGAGGAATAAATTAAGACTTAAATTGATCAGATTTTTAAAATCACCCAGTTATGCTACCCCAATAAAATTCATTCTTCTATGCTATAGTAAGATTTCATGTAATCTCTCTTTTCCTGTTTTATAAATTCCTTCCCTACTCCCACACTTAGCTGGTGACTTCTTTCTACTTTTTTTTTTAAAGATTTATTTATTTACTCATACAAGAACTGGGGTACAGGCCAGAGGTGCAGGTGGTGAGAGGATTCACCAGGAACAGAGTGGGGAGCAGAACAGGAGGAGCTACTGAAATACACTGCTGAGGGGAGCAGCAGCGAGACATGAGAGGTCTGCTGTGCCGTGTGTGTTTCTCCCTGGCCAGGGATTGAACTTGTGCTGCAGTGGCTGCAGATAGTTTCATAGTGCTGCGACTAGGGAGCACTAGCGCCACTAGGGAGGCTCTCTTCCTACTTTTCAAAAACGACAGAAACTGAGCTCATTCAGATACCCAGCCCCCAAACCATTTCTGCCTAAATTGGCTTGCATATGCTCCCAGCCCTCCAGGTGGCAAGCCAAGCCAAGTATCAACCCTCATATACAGGGTCAATGAGCCACTTGGCTTATCTTAAACCTCCAGCCCATTCTTGTCTTCTGCAGTCCCCCTTTATTGTCAGTTTTCTCTACACTGGATCATCTACTCAGCCATGCAAATATGCTGTAATCACCCTCATATTACAAGACAAATAGCAAAAATGGAAAAACAAAACAAATCCAATTACACTTTTCCCATTACTGTCCAGTTTCTATTATTCTGCTTGTCATCATTGCTTTCTCGACACTGCACACTCCTCATTCACCTCTTTCACTCCTTTCTTTCTGTTTGATTGCTGGTTCTGCGATTTGTGTTTCTGTTGGCGGTCCCTAGGCTCTGCTGGCCGGTGTTCTCTTCTCTTCATTGCCTGAAGGAAGGTCTTTTCCTAAATGATCTCACTCACACTGTGGCTATCAGTCCCACTGGTGTGCTCAGTGATCGCCCACATATTTATTATGTCTAACTGTCTGACAACTATTTGCAGGTCCCAGGCTATCTAATAGGTGTCTCAAACTCTGTAGAGTTGAAGCAAAACACGCTATCAGTACCATGTCCCTGCACAAACATCTCTTGCACCACCATCTGAACATCTTTCCAAGATGCTTAGAGTTAGGGATCATCTAATTCCCCCCTTAGCCTGATATGACAGGGGTAATTCATCCCATTGTCTCTATCCAAATATGATACCTTAATTTTTTTTACACAGTTAACATATTAGTGCAAGTCAAAGTCATCTCTTTCTTGAGCTACAAGCAATGGCCGCCTAACTGGTTCTATTCATTCCACTCATGTTCTGCCTGATGTCCAATTGCTCAGTCAGTGTCATTGTTTTACCAGGTAAAACAAATCATGCTACTAGCCAATTTGAATGTAGTTCAAACTCCCAACTTTTTCACAGGCTCTACAAGAGCCTCCACGACGTGTGGCTACCTTGCTCTCCAGCACTCCCCCTGCCATGTGCACTTGTTTCTGGCTGCTACTTCCATCAGACTTTAATCAGCCCCCAACACACCCAGCTGTTTCCACATCAATTCTCTGTACCTCACCTTCCTTCTGGGTAGAAATCACAATCCCTTATCCCTTTCCCCCTCCACCATGACTGCCAATTTGGAACAGCTGAAT
The DNA here is from genome assembly GCF_964194135.1 of Talpa europaea. NCBI lineage: Eukaryota > Metazoa > Chordata > Mammalia > Eulipotyphla > Talpidae > Talpa > Talpa europaea. Next base: position 68,181,148 of record NC_140073.1, read on the forward strand.
ATCAGCTTAAATGCTACTTTAAGAGATTTTAGTCACCTTTCCCCAGTGAAAAATCATTCTCTCCAATATCTAAAACATTTTTGATCCTATTTCTCAGTATTTGACTTTTTTTGTATGATAAATATCATTATCTAAAATCATTTATTTATTTTGGTCTGTTGTTTTCTTTCCACCAGAATATGAATTTTGAGAAGGCACAGATTCTGTTTTGATATTTGCTCTGTCCCCAGAGTCCACAACAGTGCCTTGAATTTAGTAGATTCCCAAAGAATATTTGTGTTCCTGTTAACTCAAAACTGCTTCAAATGAGAGGAAACAATATTAGACACAGTCTTTATTGCACATGTGGAAAGAGATGGTATAATCCTATGGACAAGAAAACAGTGAACAGAATCAAATATGTAAGCGAGTGCTAAAATGCATGATCTACAAAGCAAGCCCTAGAAGGACTGTGTTTTCTGATGGAGATAGAAATGGACTGGGGTTTAGACTCCTAATCAGTGCATTACAGCAATTAGCCATCTCTCTCTCATCACATGTTCTGCAACCATCCCAGGCCAGGTAGGCTCCCCATCGGTTCAGGCAGCTTAGAAAAGAAACTTGGAGCCCTTGGCCTCATCCCCACAGGTTAGGGGAAGAAGCCAGCAGGGAGACAGTGACTTGGGCTCCTTGCGAATCCCTATATGCTCTTTCCTCTCTTAGCCATTCTCTCCGCTGCACTCCTCTGCCCTGTCTTCCACCGCCCCCAGTCCTTGGTGACGCTGCCCTTATATGCTCAGTCTCTGGATCAGGTGCACCCACCCACACATGCCCATATCGTGCACCAGGAGCCGCCATCAGGCACATGTCTAAGATTACAGGTGTCAATCATAGATGCCAATGGCAGGAGGGCAGAGAAAACCTGATCACTTCCATTTACCCTACACACTGTATGGAGATAATTATACTCCCAATTCTTTCCAAGGGAAAATTTAACATAAACTGATGAGTTCCGTAACATTCATGACCATTGAAGAAACAGAAACCTGGCAGTGAAGCTTAGCTCAGCTTCGTACCAGTGCTGGCAATTTTCCTTATTTCTTGGATCCTCTGCTTTCTTATCTTACAAGATTAGTTTTAAGATTGAATGAGATGATATTTAAAATGCCATTCTTGCACCTCGGATAGTTTCAATATTATAGCTACAAAGATCTAGAATAATGTCTTCAATTATTAAAATTGAAGATTTGCATTCATTTTAATAACTCAATATGTAGGATAAAAGTGCTGGACATATGAAACTACTGAACTGTACTCAGAATGACAGAAAACCAACTTTAGGGAAAAATACAAACAGAAGTAACACAAGTTCCTATTTCTAATTCTGATCTGCAGAAAGGCGTTTCTACAACCAAGTTTCAAGGATCAATGGGATTAAATTAAAGCCCCCTCAACCAACATGCAGGTGGACCTCACAAAGGTAATACAAAATTAGCAGTGACTGTTTTCAACAGGGCATTGGTGAACCAAGCCTCCTGTGCAAGAGTACAGGTGATGACAGGTGATATAAATTGATGTTGACATTTACCTGTATAAGATTATGCTTGCATATTTGTAGAAATATCTGCAAAACACATGCAAAATACTACAAATAGCCACCTGCATTTTATATAATGTGCTATATGTTCATATATAATTAAGTAGATAAATTATAGTTAATTCTGTGGGAAGTTCCATCATTCCCAGTCTTTTTGTTGTATTCATTTGTCCTCTAAGAGAGATAATATAATAAAATGATTAAAGATTCTGCGTAAGCCTTGATCTCATTTATAAAATTCAGTAAGCATTTGATAATGTGATCGTGCCAAAATAGGTGCAAAATAAGTAAGATCCCAAAACAACATTGCCAGGAATGACTTTGGCCCCTAGAATCATTAACAGCAAAATTAGCCCCTTGACTCAAGAGAGTCCTTATGATTTGCACATAAGGTGGATATGAAAGTTTTCCTTTCAATACCATACTCATTTAGCTCAGAAAGTCCCTGTATTTCTGGAATTAAAAATACATTTTAATTTGTAGACCCATTCTCTATTAAACATGACATTTTCCCAAAGTAATTTCCCTTTTTATCCAGTGATTTACATTATTATCCTGAAGATGCATTATCCCTGGGCCTCCCTGGTGGCGTAAACGGTTAAGCACAGCACTCTGAAGCTATCCGGAGCCTCTGCAGCAGGAGTTCGATCCCGGCCGGCCAGGGAGCTACCCACATGGCGCAGCAGACCTCTCCTGACTCGGCTGTTGCTCCCCTCAGCAGTGTATTTCGTCAGTCTGCCTGTTCTGTTCCCCACTCTGTCTCTGGTGAACCTCTCACCCCTGCACCTCTGGCTTGTACCCCAGCTCTTGTATGCATAAATAAATATTAAAAAAATATGCATTATCCCGCTGCAGAAGTGATTAGTGACTTCTAGTCTGATTTTTCTTGATAATTCTTCAGTTTCCACATCTACTAAACGCCTTATTCTTTCTCTCAAAAGTGACCCAAACACTAACATTTAATAGATGGGAAGATATCATTTTTGAAGAATAAATCCTTCAACTACAGCAAATCATGTTTTCTAAAGTGGAATAAGGTGTTCACAATGCAAATAACCATCTCCTTAGTTCCCTGATGGTGATCTGGGGTGTTGCCTACCACATTATCATGAAAAAATGCCAGGAACTGCCTCTGAGGTTGCTTTAAGGCTATTAGCAAAAAAATTTCCAGCTTCTTTCCCCCAGTGACTTTTATTTTACTCCCTCAAATTTCTTACTTTAATAATATTTAAATAAAATCTAAAATCTATAAAATCTAAATCTTATTTTGATTCAAATACAAGTCACATCCTCACTTCCCCCAAGCCCCAGGAGAAACCTGTTTACAGGTATCAATATTTCCATTTAAATACAGGAAATGAGTTGAAGAAAATCAATCAATAGTGCCTTCCCCAGCACTTCTCTGGAGGCATAAAACCTGACTCATCGAAGAACTCTAATTCATTTCTCATTACTTTCTTAAGCTTAAGAGAAAAAAAGGTTGAGCCATCTGGACCCTTTGTGGAAGCTCACACCAAAGCAAATATCTTCTTAAAAATAGGATAAATTGGATATTAACATGGAATGGCATGCTCACAAAAAGGCATTTATACAACTACAAACTGTACCCCCCAAGCCGAACTTTATAATAATATTGCTTCCTACCTCTCCTCTCCCTGCTCCTCACAAGCTCACACTTTACCTCTCTTCCTACAGCGACAGGTAGGGCACAGTACAGGATTTCTATGATCCCATGCAGACGGGTAAAGGAGTCCTGCAGCTCTTGGTGACTTTTTCAGGGTTTTTATTGGGATTTACCAGGTGCATGGCAGGCAGGGGTGCCGGGATGCCAAGAGACTGGTAGGCCTCCCAGCCCCCAGTGAATCTTCACTCATTGCCTCTGCTTATCTGCTGGTTCTCTTTCTCGTGGTTCTTCTCTGCTCTGCTCCTTTCACTGTCTTTTGCTCTGCTGATGTCCCTGTGATGCTGTCATAAGCCCAGTCTCTCAGTCCTGTGAAGCCACCTATGCATGCCCACACCCTACTCCAGGTGCCTGCCATCAGGCATGCAATCAGGACCACAGGGATCCATTACCAGCCCTGATGGAAGGAGGGCAGAAAAGCCTGATACTTTACTTACCCTACACTCTCTGCCAGTGTATCTCTTTCTCTCTCTTTCTCTCTCTCTCTCCTCTCTCTCTCTCTCTCTCTATGTATATATATATATATGTGTGTGTGTGTGTGTCTGTGTGTGTGTGTATGTGTATATACTCTAATGTCACAACATTTGGCTTCTTAGTTTAAGTAGACTTAGGAATCATGAGAAATTCTTATCCTAGTAGAAAGAATCTTGGCTCCATCAGTTCCGGAAGGACCATCTTTCTCTTCCTAAACACATCTATTTACCTGGGACAAAGTCTCACAAGTAACCATTGCAAAGATTTCCCTATTCTGAGTCAGCATTTATTTCCCAGAAACACTTATTGTTGCCCACTCTGCCTTTGCAATAATATTTTAAAAAATCTTTGCATGCTTGTTACAGATTGTCAATTAAAGTGCTCAGTTTTGTTAAATGAATGGTGCCACCATGCACCCCTGAATTTGGGATAGGCAGCCTGTAGGGTAAATTACTGTCAGGCTTTTCTGTCCTGCCATTAGGATTAATGATGGATCCCTTGTGGTCCTGAATGCATGCCTGATGGTGGGTACCTGGAGTAGGGTGTGGGCATGCGTAGGTGGGTACACCTGGGCTGAGACTGGGCTTTTAAGGGTGGTGTCATGAGGATGCCAGCAGAACACCAGAAGGAGAACAAGTGAGAAAGCAGAGTGGAAAGAGCAGCAGAGAGAAAGTAGCAGAAGAGGATGAGAGCAGAACCAGCAGAGGCCACGAGAGCACGCCGGAGAGCCCAGGAAGAGTGAAGATTCACCTGGGGCTGGGAGACCTCCCGCCCCCCCCACTGCCCCCGCACCCCTGCCTGCTGTGTACCTGGTAAATCCAATAAAACCCTGAAAAAGTCACCAGGACTCTAAGACTTTCCTTCATCCCTCTGCTCAGATCATAGAAAGTCGGCACTGAGCCCTTCCTGCCCCCACACAGCCTGTTTCCATTTCCACCCTGGTGTGAATAGCTATTTTGAAATTAAGGACAGTCTTCTCTGCTTTTCACTCGTGGACTACTTTTTAAAAATCCAGCACTACCAGTTAGTTAATTCTGGAACCCAGCTTCTATTATCTACTATATTCTTCCTTCTTTTCAGTTTCATTTCTTAGGAAAAATTTACAAACTTGACACTTATCCCAACCTGATTATAATACAGAACAGTAGGTCAAGGTCGGGAATGACTTTGTGAATTCCTCTTGAGGACACTTCAGGGCCATGGGCCCATCAAAATATTTGGAATATTTCTCCTCTGCCACACTGATTCATCAGTGTTACCATTTATTATTTTTCTTGTTTCATCTACACGACTGTAGGAGGACATGTTAACCTGGATTGACCTACTACTTTAAATTTTTTACTCTGAGCTGATTCTAGACTTAAAAATATATTGCAAAACAACACAGAGTACTTCCATACTGCTCAGATTCCCCAAATTTGAACAATTTGCATAGTCACAGTACAATTACCCAAATAAGGAAATGATCATGCTGGATTATGAGGAAATGCTTTAGTTTTTCCAGTACAGTCCATTTCCTGATCCAGTTTGCACTCCAACATCTCACATGACAATTCATTTGTTGTGTTTCTTTTGTGGCCTCCAATCTATGACAGGCCCTCGATTTTTCTTTGTGCTTTGTAATGCTGACTTAAAAAAAAATATATTCACTGATCTGTTATTTCACCCCTCAGTTTGGGTCTGACATTTCTCATATTAATTTCTCAATATTCAGATTATGCATTTGGAGGACATTGAGGGAGTGATGCTGTGCCTATGTCCATGCATCCCACTGGGGTATGTGGGTACTGATGTACTTTGTCACTGGTGTTTTTAATCTTAGTTACTCATGTATGGTGGAGTCTGCAGACTTCTCTTGTGAAGTTATTACTCTTCCTTTAGAATTAATAAATATCTTTGGAGAGACTATGCAGGTATCTTCTCTCTCCACAGCTTTTAACCACTAAATTTAGCCTCCATGAATGATTCTTGCTTGTTTATTATTGTAGTGATTTTCTATTTTGCTCATTCATTCTACTTATGTTAATAAGAATTATTCTATATGGAAAAATTGTCCCTTCTCTCACTTTTTATTTATTTATACAATTCCTTATTTATACCAGGATGGACTCATTGATAATGAGTTAGTCTATGGGTAATAATTTAATGTAGCCATGATTTATTTTGTTTCTCAAATTGTCTGCTTTGGAGGTTCTTTCAGGTTGATTCCATGACATGTCACTATTCTTTTTTTTATACTTCCTTAATTTTTGCATTATGTGATGATCTGGCCCTATTTTATATTATGTCTGGTCCAGTTCTGTAATCAATAGCACTTCTCCAAGAATCCCTGATTCTGTTTATTGGACAATGTTGTTTAGATACCAAGATCTTATCACTTGGGGTTCCCATTCCTACAAAGTAGGTCTGACTTACTCTAGATGAACTCTTATCAGCTTATAGCGACATCATCCCACCTGCTAGGCATTCAAACATCATTTATTAATTAAGTCATTCTGAAATTTTATCTAGGACAAATATTTCATTTATAAACATATATTTTATGAGTATATTTCCTTTACTTTGTTGGGAATAAGGAATGACTAATATGATTCCCAGTAATCATACACCTCTGTTATCCATAATTTCTAAAATGAATAGTATTGAAATCTTGAAGTGTGCTGAGCACCCGGAGAGGTAACACACCTGGAGGACAGGACCCAAGAGAAATGGATTCATTAGAACAATTAGAATGTTGTTCATGCTTTCTCTACTAGTTGAAGCTAATCCAATTCCCTACTGAACATGTTTGTTCAGTTCTTCTCAATCTGAAGAAAATTGTATTTGGTTAAAACTTACACAACCTTCATATCAGGATGGACTCATTTAATTTAGTCTATGGTTGTTTTTTATATGGACTGTCTTCCCCTAGTATATTTATCTAAAATATAATTTTACACTTAAACTTTAAGAAATTATATTTACTTAAAAATACTGAGTTTCTATAATATAATGGCACTATAGAATAAAAATTCAAGTCACAGAGATATATATTTTACCTCCCATATGTGAAAACACACATACACTAACAAAAGTGAAATTATATATATATATTAATATAACTTGCTATTTTCATCTAATATAGTATCATGGAAATGATTTCACATATAAAATTATTTGTAATTATAATTTTAGTAATAATACAGAAGATCATTTTCTTTATTCATTAGAATTAGTTTAATGAAATCTCTTTTATAGTTCTTTAGTTTACCTTCTTTTTTTAATTTAAATTTTATTTTTTATATTCCCCATACAATTACAACCCCCTTATTTTGACCCCAAGCCCTCCTTTCCCCGCCCCCCATCTGCCATAGAGTGTCTCTGGTTCATAGTTGTTTGTTGATTTTGATATTTTCTTTCTTACAGTTATTCTTTTTCCTGGTCCCTTATTTAAGTTTTCTAGATTCCTGCTATGAGTGAGACCATCCGGTATTTTTCTTTTTCTTTCTGGCTTATTTCGCTGAGCATGATCCCTTCCAGAGCCATCCATGTTGCTGCAAATTGCATGTGTTTATCTTTTTTGAATGCTGAGTAATATTCCATGGTGTATATGGACCACATCTTCTTGATCCAGTCATCTATTTTTGGGCATTTGGGTTGTTTCCAAAGCGTAGCTATTGTAAATAATGCTACTATAAACATAGGGGTACAGGTGTTCTTTGGAATTGATGTTTCTGTGTCCTTTGGGTAAATACCTAGGAGTGGAATTTCTGGATCATATGGAAGCTCTATGTTTAGTAGGTCAAGAAATCTCCACACAGATCTCCATAGTGGTTGGACCAGTTTGCACTCCCACCAATAGTGCAGGAGAGTTCTTTTTCTCCACACACTCGCCAAAATTTGTTTTTGCTAATTTTTTAATATGTGCCATTCTCACCAGTGTCAGATGGTATCTCATGGTAGTTTTGATTTGCATTTCCCTGATTACAAGTGATGGTGAACATTTTTTCATATGCCTGCTGGCCATTTGCATTTCCACTTCAGAGAAGTTTCTTTTTAGCTCTTCTGCCCATTTTTTGACTGGATTATTTTCTTTGTTGTTGTTAAGTCTCATCAGCTCTTTGTAGATTTTTGTGATCAGTCCTTTAACATTAGTGTTGTGTGCAAAAATGTTCTCCCAGTTGGTGGGGTTTCTCTTTGTTTTTGTTATTGTCTCTTTTGCTGTGCAGAAGATCTTTAATTTGATGCAGTCCCAGCTGTTTATCTTTGCCTTCACTATCACTGCTTTGGGTAATGTGTCTATAAAGATGTCTTTGAGGTGCAAATCACGTAGTGTTTCGCCTATATTTCCTTCTATATATTTTATGGTTTCAGGTCTTATGTCTAGTTCTTTAATCCATTTTGTGTTGGTTTTTGTGTGTGGTGTTAGGTAGTAGTCAAGATTCATTCTTTTGCATGTAGCGACCCAGTTTTCCCAGCATCATTTATTGCACAGACTGTCTTCACTCCAATGCATATTCTTTGCTCCTTTGTCAAAGATTAGTTGACCATAAATCTGTGGGTTTATTTCTGGATTTTCTATTTGATTCCGTTGGTCTGTGCATCTGTTCTTGTTCCAATACCATTCAGTTTTGATGATTATGGCTTTGTAGTACAGTTTGAAGTCTGGGAGTGTGATGCCTCCATTCCCTTCTTTTTTTTCCAGAGAGCTTTGGCTATTTGGGGTTTTTGGTGATTCCGTATGAATTTCATCAATAATTGTTCTATTTCTTTGAAGAATGACATTGAAATTTTTATTGGAATAGCATTGAATCTGTATATTGCTTTTGGTAGGATGGCCATTTTAGTAATGTTTATTCTTCCAATCCATGAGCAGGGGATGTCTTTCCATTTCTTTGTGTCTTCTTCTATTTCTTTTAACAGTGTTTTATAGTTTTCTTTGTATAGGTCCTTTACCTCTTTTGTTAGATTTATTCCCAAGTATTTGATTTTTTTTTGTTTTGATAATAAAAGGGATGGTTTTTTAAATTTCTTCTTCTTCAGATTTATTGTTTGTGTATAGGAAGGTTACTGACTTTTGCGTGTTGATTTTGTATCCTGCCACTTTACTGAACTGATTGATGAGTTGAATTACTTTTTCTGTGGAGTTTTTGGGGTTCTCTATGTATATTATCATAGCATCTGCAAATAGTGATAGTTTGAGTTCTTCTTTTCCTATTTGGATTCCTTTTATGTCTTTCTCTTGTCTTATTGCTCTGGCTAGGACTTCCAGTATTATATTGAAAAGCAGTGGTGAGAGTGGACATCCTTGTCTTGTTCCAGATCTTAATGGAATTGCTTTCAGCTTTTCACCATTGAGAATGATACTGGCTGTTGGCTTGTCATATATGGCCTTTATGATGTTGAGGTATGTTCCTTGTATCCCAAGAATTTCAAGGGCTTTTATTATGAATGGGTGTTGTACTTAGTTGAAAGCTTTCTCAGCATCTATTGACATTATCATATGGTTTTTACATTTCTTTTTGTTGATGTGTTGGATAATATTGATTGATTTTCGGATGTTGAACCATCCTTGTGTCCCTGGAATGAATCCTACTTGGTCGTGGTGAATCTTTAGTTTACTTTCAACATTGTGTCATTATAAATAATACTGTAATAAACATCTTTATTTTTTAAGATTGATTTATTTATACAAGCACTGGGTACAGTCAGAAGCACGGGAGGGTGAGAGAATTCACCAGAGCCAGAGCAGGGAGCAGAACAGACAGAAGGACCGAAGTACACTGCTGAGGGGAGCAGTGGGAGGCAGGAGAGGTATGTGGGTCATGTGGGATCCTCCTCTGGTTTGCCAGGGAGCAGCTGGGGATTGAACCGGCACTGCAGAGGCTGCGGGCAGCTGCGCAAGCCAGCACTCAACCGCTGCGCCACCAGGGAGGCCCTGTAATAAACATCTTTGCACATAAATTTTTGTCCACATTTATAGCCACCTCTTTAAGAGAGATCTTTAGAAACAAAATCACATTGCTCTACATATGACTGAAAATGTACTTACTCTATCCGAATGTTTTGGTTTTATATTTTTTCTTTTTGTATATTTTGAAAGTCACAATTTTTCTGGGCTTTACTTTCCTAGATGGTATTATAAACTGGTGCCATGCTTTTTCATATTTAACCTTAATAATACATTATTTTACATAATTCATAGACATCTTGCTAAAATCTAAATTTATCCTTAAACAACCATTCCATGGTCATTGCTGATTATAAAAAAAAAAAAAGTTAATTTTGTGTAGAAGAACTGGAGTGTAGGCCAGAGGTGAGGGGGGTGAGAGGATTAACCAGCGGCAGACTGGGGAGAACAGGCAGATCTCCTGAAATACACTGCTAAGGGGAGCAGCAGGGGTGACAGGAGAGGTCTGCTGTGCCATGTGGGTTAGCTCCATGGCCTGGGAATCAAATTCAGGCTGCAGTGTAGTGATTGCACTAAGACTTAATCACTAGGCCACCAGCGAGGCCCCATTGCTGATTTTTTTTTTTTTAACTCACAGTTGAACTTTGGATTATCTCATAACTTTCTTGATATATTCTTTCTATATTTCTCTTTTCTGGGATCATGATTATGGTCACTATCAAGTGAATGTTCTAGAATCCTTTGTATGGATGAGATTCAGTGCTTTTATGAGTCTGTATTGTTCTAATTTATAAAGCAACATTTCCCTGTAGATAGAAAGTAATAGTTCACTTTATCCTTTCTTATGCCGTCCAAGAGTTTAAGGTTGCCCGTAAGGCAAATAAAAAATTTATCAAGTTTTCTTTTCAATGCTGAGACTCCAAACTCATGTCGAGACATGATGCTTCAACAGTACTACCTTTCATATGTGACTGTTACATTACCTATATTTGGACTTTTTTGTCCTTGTCTCCAGATTGAGTGATAGTGAATTCCCTGTAAACTCCTATTGCCTCTGTCTTTCGCATGCTTAAACCATCAGGTATAAAGAGTTCTAAGCAGCAGCATATATTCCTCAAATGCATATTTGATTGCACATTCCTTTTTCTAAAAATTCTAATTCTTTTGGACATAGTTACTCTTCCATTCTATGTCATATTATTAATTCTTTATAGATATTTCATTTAGCACAATTTTATTTACAGTAAAACAAACCTAAGTCAAGTTAATTTAAATAAAAGATTATTTAATACTTCACATGTTAGTAAGTTCTGAAGTATGGAAAGTGTAAGGGTTGATTCATTGAATAGTTCCATGATATCTTCAAGAACTTAGTTCTCTGAAAGTGTCATTGCTACCATTCATAGATCCAGTTTCAACCCATGGTTGATTAACTTCATTGTCTGAAGTTCATTGCTAATAAGTACCAGGAAACTCATTTCCTAGCTCTTAAAGAAGGACAATATAACATCCTTTCAACAGTAAAATAGAAATCCTTTGCAGTCTGCTTTGAAAACTTAGGATACATGGCCCTTCTCAATGCAGCAGAAACCATGTACTTTGGGTTCAGCCCTGCCCTCGGGGCTAGTGTAGACTCAGTCCGTATATTTCCTTATTATCCATATGTTGTGCATTTATATATTTATATTTATATTAATCCCTTTATCCTCACCCCACATTTACTGTATTCAGTTTTATTTTTACCAAATACTACAACAGTTCTCAAAGAGTACTTGAGTGTCCTAAGTTCCATAAATTTATGAAATCCATGTACTATTATCTATCAAAGGGTATTCATAATATATATTAGCAGGTTGAAGTCTATGAGAAGCCCTGTGATTAAAAATAAAAGTCCCTTTTGACATATTTAACCCAACATTTTCAGAAGTTACAGGATCATGAAACTCTCAAGTTGCATTTCAATTCTTTAATCTTATGGTAATAATGTTTCCAAAGAGGACACTTAGGGAAAAGCTTCTCTATTGTATATAATAGTTATTTTAATTAGATGTTTTAATCTCTCATTTTATATTTTGGTAGACTAGACACTTCTGGTAAGATTTCAGATGTAAAAGCAAATATATTCTTCCCATGCCCCATGAGGTATACTCACTCCCCAGCCAAAGGCATCTAAACCATGATTCTGAAAATTAAAATATCAAATCCACAACAGCAATTTGCACTCCTTATGCAACTTTATTCCCTTAATCTCCTTTCCTTTGATTTGGAGTGGAGAGGAGGAAATTAATATTCCCTAAATGTCCAAAAATTCACTCTTCTCTCAAAGACTTCATGATCTCAGGATTACTGTTCAACATTCCTCTGTAATTTCTTTTGTCCTTCCTCTGACTCAAAGGCTGTGCTGAGAAATTCTAGAATGAGGACTAAAATCTAGGAATAGATCCTATCAAAGACTAAATCCTAAGGAGACAGGAGCTGGATTACCTAAATTATATGACTGTCTCTTAGGACAATACTCAATGCAGGATCAAGTAGTTATTTTTTTTGTCAGTTATTTCAACCCTTTGTCTTGTTAATGTTGCATTGCCCTAATTTTCCACAAGCGCAATTTCTACTTTAGAATATCTAAATTTTGCCTTTGCAAAGCACGGCATTCTCAGATATAGTTTAGGTTTTCAATTTCTTTTCTTTCCTTTTTTTTTTTTTTTTTTTTTTTGGTGAAGCATTTCTCCACTTGATAAATGTGTGATTCCTCTTTTTATTCAATTGCTTTGTACTTTTCTCTGCCTTTCTAGATTTATTTATATACTCTTTGTACTTTGGCTTGTTTTAATTGTAGTGAGTAGTTTATTTAAATATTATCTAGGGGTAACTGCATTGTCTTTATTTTTTTCCAACAACCTCACAAGGTAAGCATTATGCTCTGCCACTTTGTGCTGGAGAAAATTGAAGCTGAACTGCATTATTGAGGCATAGGGCAAATGGGGAGCCCTTAGGGTCAGAATAAAATAGGAAAAGCCTGGGAGGAGTAAGGGAAGATCCAGAGATAAGGGTAACAAATTCTGAAGGGAGCTAGTCAAACACTCCAGGACTAAGAGAAACAAGGGCAACAGGACATTCCTGGACAAGGACATTAAAACAAAAGGACTCTAAGATAAAGGTTGAGACACAGAGACTTAATTCTGGGCACAGAGACATTTAGGCAGTGAGTGAGACCATGGAGAACTAACCAATCACAACGAGACTGGTGGAGCTTTAGCATCATCAGGGAAAGAATGTATAGATTCCCTGAGGCGGGACTCCACTTATATTCCTTGCCCATCCCTGGCCTGCTTCCACCAGCCTGGGAAACCCATTATAATTCTGTTCCTTTTCTACTTAATAAACTTCTTTAACTTCGAGTCAGCGAAGTTCCTGCTATGGCTTCGTGAGACAGCAACCCGTGGTGGTGGCTAGTGGCTGGGACTCAGCACTGCCCCTGCAGCCTGAGGTCCACTCCTGGCTGGGAGACTAGGCCTGAAAACCTGACATTACAGTATCATTATGAGCACACAAGCTACCTGGTGCTCCTGGACCCAGATGGCACTGATTTTAATTCAGAACCCTTGCCACTAAGTCCTAGGGAACTGCCTTTACTATTGATAGATATTGATGTGCACACAGTTATCACTGTAACTAAGAACACCTTACCTTGAGACTTTTAAAACCTAAATGTTTTAAACTGCAAACTCTTTGAAATGTGTGTGTGTGTGTTTGTGTGTGTGTGTATTTAGAACACTTTATGGGAGAAAAATATATTATTACCCCTACAGAAATCTAAATTTGAAAAGTTAGAAAACTTAAGCAAAAACTAATAAAAAAGCTTTAACCTGGCTACAATTTGGAAACAACTGAATGATTTTAAAAAATATCAATGCTTATAGCTCTTCTTTAGAGAGTCTGTTTTAATTGGTCTGAGGTGAGTCCCCAACCTGAGTACCTTTTTAAAAAAAATTCCTCACTTACATCCAAACTATAGCAAGAGTTAAGAACCATGAGATTAAATGTTTCAATTAAAACTGTGTAATTGACTATTTGCAATTAAATGCAAAGACTCCTGATTCTTATCTTAGTAATCTTTCTTTTAGCTTAGGTGGCCTCCAGGATCCTTTTTCTATGCAAATAAAGTCATTTAAAGACACTGAGATTTTGACCTTTGCCTCTCCTAAGACATTTGGGTGGTGGTATAGTTCTCTTTTTCCTTTCTGTCCAAAAATAATCTTATCCTCACAGCCCACAATCTCTGGGAAAATTCTGAGAACTGACAAGACGGGGGGAAACCACAAAGTTTTATAGCCCTATTTCTTCTGCCTCTCTTTTGCTTTTTCTAATGAAATCAGTTTCATTTTTTTTTTTCAAACTACCAGATGTGCAGCTGTCCCAAAGTTTTTAAAAAGACAATATTTTTATGTAACTAAAAATTTGATGGGTATCCAGTAAAGATCTGTCTCCTGATTTTTGTACCTCCAATCATTAAGTTTCTCTTCACAGAACTGAAAATGTCATTTTTTCTGTAACTTTCTAGAGATGCCCTATTCCTATACAATGCACACATACATACACACACAGAGGATATATAATATCCTGTATATCCTGAATAGTAATATATTATATTTTGGGTATCTGTCCATATTAATATATAAAATGCTTCCTCGTTCTTTTTACATTTTTGTGTATTCAATGATATCTCATGCCTTTACAGATGCGCATTTGGTTTGTTTTCAGTCTCTTGTTATTATAGATGAAGTTCTAAACTAATTTATTCCATTAGTTTCCCTACATTGCTAAGATAAAGTTCTAGAAATGAAATTGCTAGTTCAGAGCATGTACATTTGTAACTTTGATAGATTTTTGCCAAATTGATTTCTTTAGCAGTTATACCAATTTTCACTGTGACCAGAATATGAGAGAATGTGACTGGCTCATATCCATATTTACATAGTGTATATGTCAATCAGACAGGAGAAAATGACTTTCCAACATTTTAAAGATTTTTTTCATGTTTTTATTTACAATAATAATAATAATGATCATTATTATAATTTTTTGCCTACCTCATTATGGTCAAGTTTTAGGAGCTAATTTTTAAACCTGCATTTTCTCAGGTTTCTCTTATATTAATTCTCAGCATTGCAGTAAGCAAATTTATAAATTAAATTTGAAATTGTTTGCTTCAATATAAACTTAAAAGACTACCACATGGGCCTCCCTGGTGGCAGAGAGTTTCAGCACTGGGCTGCGAAGCTGCCTGCAGCCTCCGCAGCTCTGGTTTGATCCCTAGCCACTGGGCGAGGGTCCCACGTGGCACTCAGACCTCTCCTGCCGCGCCCGCTGCTCCCCTTGGCAGTGTACTTTGTCTGTCTGCCTGCTCTGTTCCCCACTCTGGCTCTGGTGAATTCTCTCACCCTCCCGCGCTTCTGACTGTACCCAGTGCTTGTACAAATAAATAAATAAATCTTCAAAAAAAAAAAAAAAAGACTACCACGTGCGAGTCAAGGAATCTTGTCAGAATTTACAGCATTTATCATATAAAGAATAATCAACTTTTGTTCCACATATAGCTGCATTATAAGCACACATTGAGAAGCATGCTGTGTAGAACACGGGTCCTCCCTGGGCTGGCCCCCAGGTGTGTGCTTTATTTGATGAGAAGTAAATATCTGCTCAGACTCACAGTCCTGTAGTCCAGAGCATTCAGAAATTATCTGCTATTCCCTTCCAAGAACTGATTTCTTTCCCTAAGTATTGTTCTCTGAATGAAGATTATTAAATAGTCATAATAAGAGAGTTAGTATTTTAGATGGTTTCATGAATTTTATAATTTTCCATCACATCAAGAAACCAAATCCTTTCTGTGGCTCAGACGGACAGTTTAAAACCAAGGGCCTCAGAAATCAGTTTGTGCCAGCATACAGCTTCAGGTATAACACGAGGCCAGGGGCTAGTATCACAAAGGGGAATGCACAGAAGTGCTGGCTAGAAGCAGAAACCAGGCATTCCAGTGCCAGCGTCAAGATTTCTTGTGACTCCTCTCTGTATTCATCAGTTCATTTGCACCTGTCTCTGTTCATGAAGCAACAGTCATAGACTTAAGCTAATAGTCACCTTGAGAGGGCACTCTACACATCCTCTGTCTTTGCCAAGTGTGGACCTTAACATGAAATTGACGTCACTACATTATGCACTGATGATGGTCTTTTCTCTGCATTGTCCCTCTTTGTTCAGCTGACCCTGACAGCCTTTACCTGAGTGCCTCCCTGGGAACTGCCCTCTACAGATGAGAACCTTCTTGCCAAGTCACATTCCCTTCCTATGGTCTGTGAAATAAGACTGGCTTGTGGGTAGTGGGTGGTGGTGGGGAGGGGAGGCTGGAATAATACTCTACCATCTTCTCAATTTGGATGACTTTGAAGGGGCCTTCTGCTCTAGGGCTTCCAGTGAGTTTGGTGGGGGGCTTGCTTATGAGGCACAGCAACCCCTCTCTTCTCCTTCTGCCTAGCCGTGCTCCCTCTTTTTGCTGCAACTGTTACTGGCTTTAAGAGCAACTCCAGATAATCCTCCTACACACTAATCTCTGCCCCAGATTCTGTTTCCCAGGCAACATGACCAACACATAATGCTCCTGTCTAATTGGAGCCCTAGTTCCCAGGTATGCACATATATTTGCTGATTATATTAATCAAGTATTTACTGAGATATATCATGTGCTATGGACTGACTAGGTGCCAAGAGTAAAGGGATTAACAGAAACAAAAATAGCAGGAGAAATATCCCTGTGTCCCAAGATTGAATGTTTTATTGGCAAAGGGAGCTTAGGACACTATTCTCTGATTTAGCCCAGGGTTAGTTTCCTTCTGCGGATACCAACATTGGGATATAAAGGATACTCCCCTGCTCTCTTCTTGCCATGGGTGTCCCTAGTGGTTACGCCTAATCGTGGCTTAGGAATTTCAGTGCAGATTGGAATGGAGTGTGATTGTGGCTCATCATATTTTAAAACTGAATCTGTTTGGCTAAATGAAATAACAGTTTAAAGAGGGGTAGGAGGAGAACCAGGAAAGGACTATCAATACACCCATGTAATGGAATCTTCTGGTGAAGTTCATTCACAACCTTATGTCACAGATAAATACATATTAGCCTCACAAAGTAAAAGGACTTTCCCAAGGAAACATTTCTAAGAAGTAGTAAAGTTGGAGCTCAGATTTAAGTCTTTGGATTTAAAGTCTACCTTTTTATCCTGCTTCCCTGCAGGACCACTGAAAGGGACCATTCAGAACCAGTTATCAAAATGTCTTCAACACTGTGGCCTCACCAGCACTAGTGTTTTGTGAGATATTTGGAATGTACTCATTAACCTAAATTAGTTTTCTTATTACAGCAAAGACCCCTACCCCTAAATGTTTACACAGTCATCTGAATGGTACCCCTCCGAGAAGTGGTGAAGCAGGAAAAGATTCCTGAAAATAGTTTCATAACACGTTGCACATAAAGATCCCTCTTATTTTGTGGAATATTTATTAGGATTTCTAATATTTCTGGGAATAATCTTTTCAAGAACCACTAAGTCAAACTATATCAAAACCTTGGGATCTGTAGATTGTTGGCAATTAATTCATATCACTTCTAGAATTTCAGTTTAATGCAGAAGACATTTAATGTATACCCACCCTGTGCCATGCACCAAGGGAGAATAGGACAATGAGGAATACCTTAGCAGACGCTGCTTTGTATCACAACACATGAAATCAAAACACTGCCATATTATCTGCCATTAATTTTCTTTCTCTCCTGGTGTACTTTTTTACCCCTCCTTTCTGGTAATCTACCTGCCTCAATCCAGAGGATAGTAAATAATTCCAACTCTGGAAATTTACCATCATTTCTTATTTCTTTCCTCTGTAAAATTAAAGAATCACTAAATGCATTCATTTATTCATTTGCTTATTCATGGAATATTCCTTGGACAACTATTCAGTGCCAAATAGTCTTCCTTCAAGACACTTGAATTATATTAAGGTACAGATGGCAAAAAGATTGGCGCCCTCGTGGAGTTTACATTCTAACAGAAGAACAGCCAGAAGCAAAATAAGTCAGTTATATGATATAATAGACAAAGAGGAGTGTTATACAGAAGAAAGGCAGATGAGGCAGGTAGAGTGCTGAGGAGAAAGAGGTGGCCAGGCTACAGAGCAGTAAAGTTCATCAGAAAGGGAATAATTGACGGGAGGATATCAGAGCAAAATGCTAAAGGAAAGATAGTGAGCCATTTAGGGATTAAGGGCACAATGCTGAAATAGCGAGCAGCTACAGTGCCGAACACCATGTATTCCAGCAAGAACAAGACCACCGATGTGGATGAAGAGAAGGACAGTGGATACCAGAAGGTCTCACCGAGGTGGGCACATCATGGATGATGAAGCTATTCTAAGGACTGTGTCTCTTACTCTTGAGTTCAGTAGAGGCACTGCCTGGAAGTAAATGAGAGATGTAAGTGGACTAAAGTTTTAAAAGGATGCTACTAACATCTTTGTTGAGAAGGTATGCCAGGAAGGTAAGGGACAGAGCCTGGGGCACTGTCAGGGGAAAGGTGAGAGTGATCGAGAACAGGGAATAGGACCCGGGTGATAAAAAATAATGGGATTCGGTATATATTTTAAAGCTAGACCAGAGGAATTGTTGTGAGGTATAAAGAAAAGAAAATTTGCAGATATATTACCTAGGATGCAGGTGGTATTAGAAGGATTGAGTTGCTACTTACTACTATTTCAAAGGCTAAGAGTGGAACAAGTTTAGAGAGAAAGTCATTTTGTTCCAGGCATGTTCAGTTTGGGATTGCTGTTTGAGGGGAAAAAAGACATCCTGCAAAAGCAGGAGCCTCGACTTCAGGATAGGGTCTATTTAGAGGTATACATTTTGGGATCAAGAGAAGAGGTGAGATCAAGTCAAAGAGAACCAATCTACAGACAAATCTGCCAAGGGTCTGACACTGATGTAAGAGGGAAATCCGACAGCTGAGGTTTCTAGGAAGCCACTGAAGCAAGAAGTGATCAAATGCAATTTATTGTGGAATTATAGTTGTGCCTGTCTGGTTAATAACTAGCAAGAGAGCAATTAATATGAGATGCTATAGACAATCATAATACTTTTATAACACCAAAACCAGAATGAGTAAAAATATTTTGTCCTTTCTACCTTAAATAAACCACATTCTTGGTTGCTTACTGCTATATCTTGATCTCCAGCAACAGACTGTCTGACACATAGTAGGTGTGGTCACAAATATCTATTGAATAAAGACTGAATATATACATAAAAGCCATATATAATCAATCACTTATTGACAGTACACTGTATGCTTGCTTGGCATAAAATCCATTTGTAAGCAGAGGGTTGAAGACTGAATTATAGGGGTTGGAATGAGGAGACACAGTAAGCAATCTCTATAAGGTCAAATCAAAGGTTGGACCTGGAAGGCTGAGTACAATTAAAATGGACAGTCAGGTGAAGGCAGGATATTGTGCTTATTCCCTCATAGCCCAGTGGAAAATAGTTTCCTTTTTCTAACTTGATGTACTGTAATCATTCATGGTATAGAAGTTAAGATGTGCCCAATGTCACCAAGGTGAACAATGATTAAAGATTAAATTAGGAGCATAGGTTTTGGAGTGCTAGTGAGTGATATGAAATTAGCCAAACTGTCAAATTTATGCTAAGACACTAAAAAGTGAGATAAGATTCTGGAAACCAACAGTACCAAGTAGATGCATCGTTCTGATCGCTTTCTGTAGACTTTGCTGTTTCTGGTTAATGATATTTAGGTGTTGGAATTCTATGTATCAACATCTGTCAAGGCATATTTCTAAATGAAAGTACTAAAATTATGGAGTGCATACATATTTTGATGGCAGGAAGACATCATCTTCAATGTTTACATCTTCTAAATAATTTGTTATGATTTTATTAGCTCCTTATAATGTTTTTACTAAAGATAGTTTTCAAATCATGAGACAATCTTGAATCCTTTGGTCATATTTTTATCTGTACTGTCAATACCTGGAGGAAGGAAATTGTGTTTATGTTTCATTTATAAGCATTATTTATCACTCAGAATTATAAAATTCAAGAGGGAGATGTAGTCACTTCTAGTTCTTTTGCAGATGTGTTATCCTGGCATTATGCTCGTCCTCGGTGACATTGGATCTGCCAAATTCTAAACACAGAGCTCACCGGTTGTCTTTCCAACTATGGAAATACCTTCCTTCCTTTTTGACACCCTTGACTCTTCATCATGTCCAGTAAACACAAATGGAAAATGTTCTCGCTTTGCTTCTATGTTTAGATCTCTTAAATTGGAAAAACAAAAATAGATCTTTGCTAAAAAACCCACACATTTATTCAGGCATTTTGCTTGCCATGACATTGAGTTTACTCCTGAAGCGGAAGAGAGAATATCTCACTTCCCAAGAGGGTGATCAAGACTGAACCTTTGAGTTCAACTGTGAAATAGACTACACGAAAGTCACTCAAAGATGATCACACAACATAAGAGGTTGATGTGGGAGAAAGTTAGTTCTATGAGACGGATAAGATTTCCTTTTTGGGAACTCTTTGCTCTCACATTGTCCAGCTTTCTCTGTTCCCCCAGCACATTCCCCCATGCATAGAGATACTTGCAAAATGTGAGAGGAGTGAAAGAGCGTTTGAGAGCTTGTGCATGTATTTTGCTATATTTTTTTTTTGATAAAAAACAATTGAGGCTTGAATTATACAATTTCCTTACAGGGATATTGAAAATAGATTTATTAAATTCACCCATTTGGCCCATTTTCTACAAAAATATGCTTTGTAAAGATTTTGGAGCATTTATTTAAAATCTTTGTATATGCATTTAAATATCCATTTTTAATTTTTGAAACATCACTCAATTTTATAGGAAATATAAATTAGAAAAGAAAAACAAAGATAAAGAAAAATATCATAGATATAGAGGATAGAGAGCATGGGCTTAACTTAAGAACCATACCTAAAGTAAAGGGGATTAATATCTGGGACAAGAGTTATAATGAATGTGGAAGTGAGCCTCCCTAAATTGATGATAAATCAGATTTTGAGTGTCAATAGATATGGGTTACAACCACGTAAAATAAATGACAAAAACTGCATATTGAAAAATCTGGCTGCTTTTCTTCAAAAATAGAATAATAAAGGGAAAACATCTATTCAGAAATAAAAATTGGACTACACAGTGAGAACTAGAACTAAACTAATATCTTTTCCTGTAGTAAACAATACCGAGAATAAGCAAAAGTGACACCTCTAACCTTGGAAAACACTTGAGATAAAACTATGAGCAAACTGAATAGCTAAATGATCAAGTCTAAAAGCTTTCTCATCAACACTCAATTCTGGCTTCTTAATTTTTGTGCTCAACAATCCAAGAGTAGAAACACTGTTTAGTCCCAAACAATCCCTCATCTTATAAAATCAACCTTCAAATAACCTACCCCAGACCTTTTATCTCCCTCACCCCAAAATATCCTTCTCTGTCTTTACTCTTTGAGATGCTCTAAGATTCTGACAGAGTGATGTCCCTTGTTACAGTAGTTCTAATATGTTTAACTTCCTTTAAGCAACCTGTTCTGGTTGTCTTTTGAGGAGGTGTCTGTGGATACTGCCAAAAAACTCAAATATCTCTCTCCAGCCCTAGTTCTCTGAATTATTTTTCAAATTTTTCTTTTATTTTTCCCCTTGACATTTGTTTAAAATTCCTGCAATTATTTGTGTTTTTCAGTGATTGATGGGAAGGAGACAAAAAATTCTACCTGGCCATTTTTAATTTCCTTCCAATCCTTTCTTATTTAATCCATGTATATTTCATCTCATCTTGCTATTTAGTCCTATTTAGTCCCTATTTAGTCCCTAAATAATTATGTTTTTGTTTCATTGTGATGTTCTCTATATAAACATTGTTGGAATTTTATAAATCACCCTTGCTCATGATTTAGTAGACCATAGTTGTTGATTTCCAATTGCCTAATGGGTATCATTCATATTTCTAAGACAAACTTCTAGTCCTACAACAGACTTTTATCAATTGCACCCTCTTAATTGAAATGCAATTGATACACCCTCTCTTGTTACCAGTGGCTGTGAAATACACCAAGACAAAATGAAATACAAGCAAACAACAATCTCCACAAACTCTGAGATGACTATTCTTGTCTCCAGCCTTCTCTATAGTTTTGTCTTTCATAGACTTCTAGTCCCTGATATAAGTTTTCATTTCTGGATTATTCCTCTCTTTCTAAGAATGCATGAGAGTCACTACTTCTGTTCTAGACTGTACTGGGAATGCAGAATTTCATGTAAGAATGTGGGCACTGTTATGGAAATGCAGTAGGGAAAGGGTGGCACCTACTTCCATTGCCCCAACACAGGCCTGCAAGGAGTCAGTTGCCTAAAGTTCTGTCTGAAACACACTTTGCATTTCTGACTCTAGGACATGCTGCTTTCGGGCAGACACTGGGCTTCTTGCAGAGCATGCATGATTCCGTGGTTTCATGTCCTACTCCAGCTCCCCCAGATTCCTAATCTGCACAAATATCTCCAGATCCAGGATAGTAAAGTCACACTATCTTTATCTTCATATGGTGCTTTCATGATCTCTCTCTCTCTCTCTCTCTCTTCTGTGAGAAAATGGGAAAGACAGAGTGAAACACTGATCTTACATCCCTATTAATACCCTAAACCCTCACTAATGAGGCAAAGCACAACACATTCATTGCGCTGATTCATGGTGATATTAAAGTACATGAAAAATGTCCTTTTCATTTTTATCTATTATGTATCGTTTCTATCTATTATTATCTATTGCAATTTTTGCAGCGTTTTACAAGATATCAGTAAGTGAAGTCTCTCCTTCCCCTAAAAACTCACCTGGACGTGGACCTACCCCAACTCTGTGGCCCTGCCAGGGGCTCACTTCTTCCTTCTGCTTTTCTTTGTCTAAAGTCCATGCCTGTGTATTCAAATGTCTTACACACACACACACACACACACACTTTTCTAAGTATTTTATGAGTTTCATAACTTGTCCAAAGATTTATGGAATTGGAAGGAGGGGTCAATACATGGATTTGCACACTTTAATTATCCTGCTGTTTCTAACTCACACTCTAAAGTAGAGCCAAATGATGTTCTCTTGTTTCATAAACTGAGAAATTTTACCTATATTCAGGCCCTGGAGCCCAAACTTTCATCCTGAAATGTGCTTATCAAATCAAAGTTTTACCAATGATGCCAAAAAAGTAAAACAAAATTTTCTATATTTACCATACCTTGAATTGATATCTTGCTTTACGAAGAAGTAGCAGAAACTCAGAGAAATCAAGGGACTTCCATAACTATGGTCAGTGGCAAATATCCCAAGCTATTGTTGCAGGACCAGAACTCATTCTTCACACACAGAATTTCCCTATTCCCAAGGCACACAGAGTGCAGAACGCCCCAGCCCTCTCCTCCAATGTACCCTTAACTAATGCGAGACTCAGTTCCTCATGTAAAATGGATGTGATATTCATACAGAACATACTCATGTAATTGTGATTCTCCTAGGGAAAAGGCAGTACAGGATATATAACACCCACTTAATATTAATTCTCCACTTTCTCCCTTGATAATTCTCTCCTCAACATAATGACCACTATACACGGGGATTTCCTGTGTCATAGGAAAGCAAATTTTCACGGCAGTGTTTATTTCGATGGATTTGGTGAAATGAAGTAAGGCTGTTGCAATAGATAATTGTCATGTGGGACTTTCCTATTTGTACATCAAAAGCCAAAAGTGCACTTGCACTCTCCAGGATTGTCACCCTTCTACTAGAGTTCAGTGGTTCTCTACTCTTGGAATCCTTCCCCTACTCTCGAGATTAAACTCAGTATCCCTCTTTTCTGCATTTCTCCCTGAGCTCTATAATTGCAGTTACCAAGTTAATTCTTCACTTGTTCACTCTTCTATGTAAATGTCAACCTTTAGAGCTGCTTATTTGTCATTTCTCACCTCAGTAATGTAATAACATAATTAACTTTTAAGTAATAAAAGAGATATTTTATGAATGACTGTCAATTGTCTTTAATTCCAAAGTAAAATATTCCCTGGCATACCCAATTGTCATGAAATTTGTCCCAAATCCTTTCACTGCCAGATCGCTCAATAGATGCAGGGAAACACTTGACTATAGATCAACTCCATGACTATAGATCAACTCTTTTTCTTACTCTTTCTACTTCCAATCCCTTAATTTTATTATGTCCCTCTAATTCCTAACACTCAACATGCAATTCTTGCTTTAAAGACAGATTCAGATGAGTTTCTTTGATATGTTGATTCAAGCCCACTCTTTACACCTTCTACTCGCTCTTCCTATATAAAGTCAATGATAAAAGGAGACTATCTCAGCTCTTACCACACCAACAAGCCTAATGCCAGTTCGGCTGCCCTGCATGCCAAGGAGTGAAACTGATGAGTGGTGAACAGCCAGTAAAGGGAGGGTGTGCCTCTCAATACTTGTCCTCTGTCCTGAATTTAACTCTAGCACTGGGCTGAAGGAAAGAGGTTGTCCTGAAGGAATCACTGCTACAAGCAGCATACTCTCAAAGATCTGCAAAGTGTAAGGGGAAGAATGTCAAGATTTCAGGAAGTGAATGTTTTATGACATATCTACAAATACTCCGTCCGACCCCAAAAGGAATGAATTTCTTGGTTTGATGTTCAGAACTTGTTCTCTTCCCTAGAGAAATGTTAACTATCAAAGACATGATCTGTAACAGATAAGGTGATGTCTGGGGATGGTTTAGGAGAGATGAGCAAATGTGACTATAGTCTTTGGAAAAATAGAAAGTTAAAGGGAAAACATTTCTAATGATGTTCAGGGCAGTGGCCTTTTTGGAGAAACATACCCCATAAATGACTTGTGTATATTTTTAAAATATCAGGGAAAAGAGAACACCTTGACAGAGAGGGCCTTCAGGTAACCAGTGCTAGCCACCCTGGTAAGATGAACAAAGATTTCATTATGTGCTTTGAAGGTCCAGGATTTTTACTATTTTTTTTTAAGATTTATTTATTTATTTATACAAGCACTGGGTACAGTCAGAAGTGAGAGAGGGTGAGAGAATTCACCAGAGCCAGAGCGGGGAACAGAACAGACAGAATGACGAAGTACACTGCTGAGGGGAGCAGCGGGCGGCAGGAGAGGTCCACAAGCCATGTGGGATCCTCACCTGGCGGCCGGGGATTGAACCGGCGCTGCAGAGGCTACGGGCAGCTTCGCAACCCAACGTTCAACCGCTGCGCCACCGGGGAGGCCCAGGACTTTTACTCTTAACCATTTGTAATTAGGTAATAAGATATAGACTCTTTAATATGTGCACAATACATTTCTATTACTCTGATTCAGAAATTGTAGATAAAACAGCGAAACAATTTCACACCTTACTTTTTCTTTTAAAAGTTAATGAATCATTTCTACTCATGAGCTCTAGATATTGAAGTTTATTTTTAAGAGTTGTGAAAAATGCTGATAGCTTTATGTAAATTTGTTGAAGAAACATTTAAAAAAAGCATAATACTATTTTATAAGTGTAAAGGTATAAAAACTGACCATAAAGAAAAGAATGATTCATAAAAGGGAATGAGCCATTTGTATATCTATTAATTACTCTAATTATATTTATATAAGTATTTAAGTGAGTCGGGATATATAATGGATATTTTTGCATTTCAAGTAGTCTTGGTTGGAAGGAGATTAACTTTTCTTGATAATACTAACCTTGCTTAAAAGAGTCTGTAACTCTTTTTTTCCCTAAGTTTATTTTAGAACAAATAGCTCATCATTTTGGTACTATCAAAAGCAGAAAATGTTCACCGCTTCAAGGTGGATTTAAGTTCAGAAATAGCCAGAAGTCATTTCAAAATCAACTCTGGGGAATACATGAGTGAGCAAACATACTACACTGAATTGGGATCACATTGATGAAAGATGACTGGGTTAATACTACAGTTGGTATTAGAGAAAAGAAAACCATTACAGAATGAAAACATCTCACAAAGTAATAACAAATGGAAACATCACTAAAATAAATAAAATTTACTATTGTGACTACTTTGAAGGAAATGCTATTTTATCTAAAGTATAAATTCTAGTATGTTGAAAAAGATCAGTTTTATTATAGGTGTGATAGAAAAAGGATGAATGCTTTACTATACAGAAGGCTTAAAAATTTTAAGAGAATGTACTAACAAACTAATATATATGTAAAGAATATGAACAATTCACAAAAAAGAATATCAAATTACTGAGGGAAACAAGACAACATGTAGTTCAGTCTTGTATTTTAAATTGAAATGTCAAATCAAAGCAACAATTTTATAAAATCTCCACTTGCTAAAATGGCAAATATAACAACAGACAATACTAAAGGTTATAAAGATAACAAAGAATGAAAATATATACTTCTGTGAGGGCTACAGATTGAAATAAAAGTTTCTAAAAATAAATATTAATTTTTACATGCACTCATTTTTTTAAGATTTATTATTATTTTTTTATTTATACCATAGCTGGGGTACAGTCACAGGCATGGGAGGGTGAGAGAATTCACCAGAGACAGAGCAGGGAGCAGAACAGACAGATGGACCGAAATCACTGCTGAGGGGAGCAGCAGGTGAGACAGGGGAGATCTGCAGCATCATGTGGGTATCTCCCTGGCTGACTATATAAACATACATAGTATGCTTATGGCTGGTTAAAAATTTTATTCTTTCTACATGTCTGTGTTTTCTAAATTTAAAATAATCTTACATGTTTAAGAATTAGAAAAAAACAGTTATTATAAAAAGTCCCTTTAAAATGTTCTCAGATTTCATCATTTAAGGACATCTACAAAAACAGGCAAATAAGCAAACAAATAACTAGCATTTTTTAATTTTTAATAGTAGAAGATTTAAAACTTTCCACCTACATCTAGAAACAAGATGCCACTCTCATCACTTCTATTCAACACTGTACAGGAGGTTATAGCCAGTGAAAAGACATGAAATAAAATGTTTTAGATTGGAAAGAAAAATCTAAAACAGCTTTTATTTGCAAAATTTATTTATAGACAATCCTAAATAACACACACACATACACTAGAGGTAATTGCGTTCACCAAACTGCTATATCTAAAATCAATATACAAAAATTCACATTTTATCTTAATATCATCAATGAACAATTTGAAAATGAAGTTAAAATTACTTACAGTCAAAAAGATTAAAAATAATTTAGAAAAATATTAATAAAAGAAGTGCAATACTTGTATACTATAGAACATTGTTAAAAGAAATTAAAGAAAATCTAAACAACTGGAAAGATTATGTTCATGAATTGGAGAACATAATTGTCATATGATAATAATAACAATAAATATAATCCCTGATTTAATCAAAAGATGTAGTACAATCCCAGTCAGTGTTTTAAGTGTTTTCTTGGTATAAATTTAAAATTTGATTCCGAAATTTGTAGAAAAATGTAAGAGACCCAGAACTCACAAAAGTCAAAACAAAACTAAGAGAGGCAAAGCTGGATAACTCACACTTTTCAATCTCAATACTAATACAGAACTATAGTAAACAGTGTGGTTTTGAAATAAAGATAGAAATGTAAACAAATGGATAGAATTAATAATCTGGTAATAAACCCTTACACCAATTTTGACAACTCAGTGGAGAAAAAAATGTTTGCAACAAATGATACTGGGAAAACTTTTAAATCTACCTGTAAAATAATGCGTTTGGATCCCATCTAATACTAACTACACAAATTTACTCCAAAGTGAATCAAAAACCAAATTTAAGAACTAAAATAATAAAACTCTTAAAAGAAAATTTAAGTATAAATCCTCAAGTCTTGGATTAGGTAACAGTTCATTATAATGACACTTAAAAGCACAAGTGATGAAACATTTTTAAGAAGAGAGAAAATAGGCCATATTTTAATATTGACTAAGAAGTGCTTCTATGGAAGTAGAAAGACAACCCATGGAATGGGAGGAAATACTTAACAATCATATGTCTGGTATGGATCAAGTGTCCACAATATATAAAGAATCTCATAAGTCAGCAATAAAAAGACAACCCAACTTAAAAATGGGCAAAGGATTTGAATAAACATTTCTCCAAAGACATACAAATGACCAATAGGACCTCCTGGTGGCGCAACGGGTTGGGATGCAACCTATGAAGCTGTCTGCAGTGTCTGCAGCGCGAGTTTGATCCCCAGCTGGCCAGGGAACAACACATATGGCGCAGCAGACCTCTCCTGATTCGTCTGCTGCTTCCCTCAGCAGTGTACTTCGGTCAATTTGCCTGTTCTGTTCCCTGCTTTGTCTCCGGTAAATCCTCTCGCCCCCTCTACACCTCTGGCCTGTACCCCAGCTCTTGTATGCTTAAATAAATAAATATTTTTTTAAAAAATGCAAATGACCAATAAACATATGAAAGATGTTCAGCATGACTAATCATTAGGGGAATCTAAATCAAAGCTGCAAAGATACACCACTTATCCACTAGGATGACTAAAATTTTAAAACAAAAACAAATGAACAATAAGTGTTAGGAGGGTTATAGAGGAATTGGAATCCTCAGATTTTGACAGTAGGAATGATGAAAATGGTGAAGCCATTATGGAAAATAGTTTAAAATGAAATAGAGAGTTCTCACATGACCTAGCAATTACACTTCTTATTAATTATACTCAAGAGATTTCAAAATATATGTTCATGCAAAAACATATATGGATGTTCCATGTTCCAAGCATTGTTATTCATGACAACAAAAATATGGAAACAACCTACATGCCCATCAACTGATGGATGGATAAACAAATATGGTATACTTATATAAGGGGGTATTATCCAGTCATGGACAAATGAAGTACTAACATGCTGTGCTTGCAGGAAACTTAGCAACATTACACCAACTGAACAAACCACACATAGAAGTGTCCATGTTTTATGATTCCATTGATATGAAATATCCAAAATAAGGAGATCCATAGAGACAGAACTAGGGGTAAGGCACTAGGGAATAATGGCTCACAGGTATAGGGTTTTGTTTTCAAAAGACGAAAATATTAAAATTAGGTTGTGATGATAGTTACACAATTTTATTAATATACTAGTAAGCACTGAACTGCATGCTTTAAAATGGTGACTTTTAATATATGTGAATTATATCTCATTATAAAAATATATTTCCCATTTCAAAAAAATACACTTCATGCATATGCACATGCATACATACACACACATACGCACATATTTACTTAAATTTCTACTTACATACATGTTTGAGGGGTGTGGCCCAAATGAATAATCACTATACATACAACAACGCTGTTTAGGTGAATTGGAATAATATTTAGTCAAAAATGAAATCTTTCCATTCATACCAACATGGATGGACATTCAGGGCAATGTGCTAAGTGAAGATTTATCAGAGCAGAAAAAAGCCCACATGATTTCAATTGCAAGTAGATTTAAACAAACAAAGAAACTGATCTAGTTCACAGATGCAGAGACATATTGGTCGTTGCCAGGAAGGGTGTCTATGGAGCCATGTGATAAGTGGCATGGGGTTAAGGAGATCAAAATAAGTAAGTCATGCAGATGGAGTGCAAAGTATGGTGACTATATTTAATAAGGTTATGTTACATGTTTGAAACATTAAAAATCTTCACCACAAGAAAGTAAAAATTTGGTAACTTTGTATGGTACTGATGTTAACTACCCCTCCTAGGGTGATTATTTCACAATATATGCAAATATTGAATAATTATGTTGTACACCTGTAACTAATATGTTAATTATACACAATTACATAAATTTGAAAGGGAAATAAATCATCTGCTAGATGATGGGCACATTTGTAACATTGATTTACAACATTGTATGTTTTAGGGTACAGGTTCACAACATCATAAAAGTAAGTTATCACACCATGCCCACCACTAAAGCATCAATAATCATCCACCAGAGGCCTCCCTGGTGGTGCAAGTGGTTCAAATACAACTTATGAAGCTATTTGCAGCAACTACCACAGGAGTTCGATCCCCAGCCAGGGAGCTACCTACATGGCTCAGCAGACCTCTCGAACTTGCCCGCTGCTCCCCTCGGCAGTGTATTTGGGTCGATCTGCCTGTTCTGTTCCCCACTCTGTCTCTGGTGAATCATCTCACCCCCCACACCTCTGGCCTGTACCCCGGTTCTTGTATGCATAAATAAATAAATCTTTTAAAAAGTTCAGCTATTAAAAATATTTTTGACATTTTCCCCTAGTTTTCTCCTAATATTGATTAGGAGAACAAGTATTGAAGAATAGGCATTCATGGTTTATTTTCAAAATAACAATTGAATTTTGCATTTTAACATGCTTTTTTTTTTTTTTAAAGATTTTTTTTTTTAATAGAGGCATGTTTTTCTTTATTTATTTGTTTGCTTGTTTGTTTGTTTTGTTTATACATGCACTGGGTACAGTCAGAAGCGCGGGAGGGTGAGAGAATTCACCAGAGCCAGAGCGGGGAGCAGAGCAGGCAGAAGGACCGAAGTACACTGCTGAGGGGAGCAGCGGGCGGCAGGAGAGGTCTGCGTGCCATGTGGGACTCTCCTCTGGTGGCCGGGGAGCAGCCGGGGATTAAACTGGCGCCGCAGAGGCCGCGGGCAGCTTCGCAACCCAGCGCTCTACCGCTGCGCCACCGGGGAGGCCCTTAACATGTTTTTAATTAGGTAGCACAGTGAAGTTTCATCTGCATTGCCCTTTGCATTTTATTTAGAAATTATAGGTGCTATAAAGTGGCTAACTGATATGTACATAGTATTTTACTCATATGTAAAAGCAAATCATTCCCTTTCTTTCTTAATCTATCTTCCACTCATTCAGATTAAACATCTATCATTGAAATAGAAAAGAGAGAAGGAAACCATAACAAGCACAGCTCACAATCTGCTCATGATTTTAACTTCAAGATTCATTATTATATCAGTGACAGTTTCTCTGCCAATGCCGAGGTCTTCAGTTATCCCCCATTTTGTTCACTGTTGTGCATGCTCCCACCTCCTACACAACGAAGATAACACATTGGAATTCAAATAGGCCATGAGTGAGATTAGTATTTATTCTAGGAATACTATCAGGATAACCTTGAATGCACCTTAGTTTATTTTAAAAAGTAAATCATTCACAAACCTTAACATGTTATTATGATAGAAAAAATATTTGCAGTGCACTTTAGAATTGATCTCAACTCACTGGTGTGGCAAAATGTTGATTTAAAACCTACACTTGGATTAATATTTTTGGAACTTGTCTTATGTTCAGAGATTTTCAGAGACCTGCAAGGTCAAATGACTTGGTATTTTTTTTTACTTTTATTTCTCAGTTCTGGTAAGTGGTGCAAGCATATTAAAACTTTACATAAACGTGAGTACATAGAAAAAGATGAGGCATTAGGAAGGGAAAAGGCAACTATACTGAAAAAAGGAAGGAGAGACCATCCGGAGCAGGAAGAGACTCAGCTGTGTTTCGGCAAAGCCATCTCAGCTCTGGCTGGCACTTTGTTCTCTGCTTCATTTCAATTAGTTTTGATGAGTAAATGAGACTGTGGCTATGACAACACTTTGAAAAGTTATGGCTACTGTTTAAGCTCAAATACACATAAAGAGATTTGTATCTGTATCGCTAATACATCAAGTGCACTATTTTTCTTATGAATGATGACATTTTCATAAGCAATTCTTTCCATTTTTGGTTCAACTCTAAACTTCTCTTCAATTTTGCTGTCTAATTCCTCTTCCGGAAAGTCAGAATTTTAGCATCTGGCCTCCCCCATGCTAATGACAGCAGGTCTCCACCTCCACACAGGAGATAATGAGCTTGCTAAGATGTCCTGATTTCCACTGTGTTTTTATTTGGGTCACAATTATAGAGGAAAATATGAGGGAGAGGAAACGGTTTCTTAGAAGTCTGCCTGATCATCGAATGATGGAGGTAACAAAAACGCATATTTTGACATAGCTAGAATATTTTAGAAGAAAATATCCTATATATTCTGTGCATCCAAATTCTAACAGTCATTACAAGATGTCCAAGGTCTTAAGTCAAAGGAGTATATTACCTTCCACCCAAAACTTGATGATCTTTCTCACACTGATCCCCTAGCTTTCTTCCCAAGGTTGTGAAGGTGATTTGGGCTCAAGTGTCATTACCCTCTAGACTGTTATTGGTCACACTGGCCTCTTGACTCGCTTCTCCAACCTTATCAACAAATGTCTAGACAATTTACCTTCATCTTCTACTCATCATCTCATACTTTTGCTTTAAAATTGTCAAAGACAATTAGAACTTATTCCTGAATAAAGTGCAAGAGTGTTTCTAGACATTCAGACCAGGATGAAGCCAAAGAGTTCTACCACTTTTTTTTTTTTTTTTTTTAAAGATTTGCTTACTTATACAAGCACTGGGATACAGGCCAGAGGTACAGGGGGTGAGAGAATCCACCAGAGACAGAGCAGGTTGCAGAACAGGCAGAAGGACCGAAATACACTGCTGAGGGGAGCAGCGGGTGAGACAGAAAAGGCCTGCCACACCATGTGGGTATCTCCCTGGCTGGGTGGGAATCCAACTGGCACCTCGGAGGCTGCGGACAGCTTCACAGCGCTGTGCTCAAACTGCTGTGCCACTGGGGAGGCTCAAGTTCTACCACTTTCTAACTGAGTGATCTTTGCATGATTTTCAACTCTCCAAGGATTTCCTTCACATAAAATGGATGTAAAATTTACCTCCCAAAGTTATAGTGAGACAGTTGAGGTAAAAGAAATTACACAGAAGTAGGATGACTTGCCCCATGTGCTGTTTGAACAGGTGGCTGAATCATGGATTGGAGAGCCCTGTCCAGATATTTGGCCCACCACACCGACCATAAGGTGCCATGCGAGACAAAAAGCATTAGATCCTGACTAATGATTATCTCATAACTTCCTGGACGGAAAGACGGTAGAGAACCCACATATCTGGTTGGAGTATCACCTGTCTGCACATCCTGAGGCATAGCCCAGCCCAGAACAAGCTATGATACTGTTTTCCTCTGCTCTCCTCAGGGACGTACCCTCCTCCTAATGC
This sequence comes from Talpa europaea, assembly GCF_964194135.1. Taxonomy (NCBI): domain Eukaryota; kingdom Metazoa; phylum Chordata; class Mammalia; order Eulipotyphla; family Talpidae; genus Talpa; species Talpa europaea. The sequence goes on from NC_140073.1 coordinate 68,214,031, forward strand.
CCTTAGAGGCACCAGACTAAATTCTCCTTTCTGGCACTTGTTCCCTCATGCAGGCACCTTTAATTATGCTTTCCCTGGTTCAACTACACCCAGCATGCTCTGGCATCCTAAAAGACAAAGGAATCTACTGTTTTGGGACAGGGGCCTCTAGCAATAGTAGGTTGGGATGAAACTGAACATACAGAAAGCATTCGACAAGGTGGAAGTTCTTCTGTTTCTTCAAGTTCCACCTAATTCTGTCCTTTCTGATATACCCCAAGCCCCAGAAAGACAGGGTTGCTGACTTTTCAGTGACAAGGACCTCTGTGGCCATGAACCCCTCTTCTGCCTTCCTCACAGTGTCTAACCACCTGGGTGCCTTTCCTGTCCATCACAGCCAGATGATCACCTTGTGCCCAACTTGCCTGATTGAGATCAAAAGTTTCTTCTTTTGGATCGCCATAGCATTTCTCTTATATTTTTTGTTATAGAAATACTCGTCTCAGTCAGTCCTATTAGAATTTTACAGCAAAAATCTTACTACCCTAGTGAAATTGATACTTCATTTTCTTTACCCTCTGAGGAGGAGAATAGTTGCATTTGCATTTGCATTTCTATGAGGAGATGCCTTACAAAAGGATAGTGCTTGTAAGCATTGAAAGAGTGAAGAAAAGGAGGGTAGTCTCCTCACCCCCCTGGAGTTGTGGGGAGGCAGGGAGAAGGCAGGAACAGAGGTAAGAGAAAGGGAGATTTTGGATAGAGCTCTGGGATATCACAAAAAATTGAATGAGCTCATAGAATTCTGAGTAAAAAGGCAATATATTATAAGTAGCTCCTATGATGTAAGCCTCTGGCTCACAGTCTCACATGAAGAGTGGGGATGAAAGCGAAGCTACTGGTTCAAAGAACCAAGAAGAACAATATAAAATTTGCAATTCAGAAAGCACCATTCCTCCGATAGAATTTCTGTATTAAAGAGAAAAACTCCTAGACCTCACTTATCTTATATTTGATATAAGAAAATGGAGAGCCATATTACCCTTCCAAATATATCATAAGGCCTGAAATTAAGCATAACTAAAATAAATTACTATTTTCTCCTGATAAATCTGCTTTTTGTTTTTGTTTTAAAAGCTACTTTTCCATTATGAGCACAAGGCTCTGTCCTAAACGGATTTTTATTTTTATTTTTAAACATGGAAACTTCATTTAATTATCACAAGAATCTTATGAGAGATGTTTTCATAATGTTCACTTCAAGGATAAGGAAAATGAAGCAGAGATAAATAACAGGTTCTAGGTTGCACAATTAATAATACATTTCAGAGCAGGGGTTCTAACCCAAGGTTTCTGCCCCCCAGACCCTGTGTTTTTACTTATTTAATCAGCTTCTTTTCAAATACAGGATATTTCTTATTGATTTTCAGTCTCTTCCTATCATATGTGGAATTGGTGTCACATGAAAAAAATGCAATGGTTATTTTAGGACTTTTTCTATCCATACACACACCCAGATTTTATCTGAAAAGCCTATTAAGCGTTTTAAAAAAGTATTCTGAAAGTTCATAATTATAGCATAACTTCAAGAAGGAAATGTATTTTCTGCAGGTCATGTACACAGCTTGTCAAGAATTTTAAGGTCCATTGCAGGCTGCTGGAGAAATTCTGCCAGATGAGCCTTCCACAGAGAAACATCATTCTCACCTACCCTCCGTGTCTGAACCTAAAGTTTTCTTGGCTTTCTCCCATAACTACACTCCACTCTGGTATATCATCAAACATTGAATCCTATTTGTTACTTGTTTTTGCTTGCTTGTTATCTGCATTCATCTTCCTTCTACTCATTGCAAGCTTTCAATGTTGGAACCAGCTTGGTGGTGCTTAAATGCTAAGCCTCTGCAGGAGCTGCAGATGTCCTTTCTCCCTGTGGGGTGTAGGGGGTGGGCCCTGTCGGCCCCACTCACCTTGGTGGAGTGTGAGAAGGGTCTCCAACCAGGATTTATTTCTAATAAATCAGAATTAAGCAAATTATGAATCTTCATCCTTATTTTCGGTATCTGAGTATTCTGAATATAAAAATTTCTATTGGTAAAATAGCTTGGAAATGACTTCACTTTCATTTTAGACATAAAGAAATAGAAACCCAGGCATGAGAAGTAAGTAACTTGATTGATGTCTTTAATTATGTTAACGAATGCCAGTGTTGGAGCTTATAGCCAAAATTTTGACTCCAACAATTTTTAACCAGTTTCACTAGAAGTCAGGGTAAAAAAATCACTTAATGGAGAGAGACACTGTATTATTGACATATTATTGGTGAAATGAAGATTTGATAAGATTCCATTCTGTCATTGTAAATTGTTTCTTCCTTCTCTATTAGTTTATATGATACCCATTCTATTTTTATTTCTGGAATTCCTGTTACTGAATGGTCCTGCATATTCATTCAGTTTTAGCTGATCCTACTTAGAACTGAAATAAAACATTATCTCATAAACCATATGCTTATGTCATTCCCACTCTATGGAGTTCTATATGATCTCTTTTAGCTACCTTCAAAGTCAGGAGTACAAAATCCTTGAGTTTAATGGCAACTTATTTTACAAAATGATCCCTTTCCACTGTGGAAAGACAATTTCTCCTTTCAGGTGTCCTCCAGGAAGCCCTTTCTTGCCCATCTATCTGCTCTGTGATCTTACTTGCAGGATTTATCTTTCATTATGCATAACATGCAGTTTTAAGGTTGTCAGATTACAGGTCTGTTTCATTCACTGGACTACAAGTTTCTTAAAGGAAGTGACTCTTTCACTGTTGCACTCCCAGGGGTTAGCATATATCTCAATTGGTCTATCACCCTTTACTCATATCCAGAAACAGATCATCAGGGACCCGGGAACTGTTTATTTTATGAGCATTTCAGGCACTCACTCTGGATCATGTCTTCCATTTGCCACAGATCTACTCACTCCCCTTGCTTTCTTTGTATGAGATATGACACTCAGCAGCATAGTAGTTGCATCAACTAAACTCACCGAAGGAATTGAGAATAGCAATGGAGCCAGGGGAGAGTGGCTTCATCTACAGGAGGAGAGTGGAACCTGTGGGCATGACCCCAGGGGTCAAGGTTGTAGTGCCTGGATCACTGTGTTTACAGGTAACACAACTCCCACAGCAATCCTTGGGTCATAAGCAAAGGACTAGCCAAGTCAACACTAGCCAATTTCTGTCTCTGGGGGAGGTTTTAAGAATTAAGTAGACAAACCTTGTCAGACCACAATAGCTTAAGCAGGAAAATATTACTTATCTTGCACTGTCTCATTTGACATTCCGCCTTCAAATATTCAAATTGAAAGTCAAAATAAAGGGGAAAATATGGTCTTTGTGTGTCTCTGTGTATCCATGAGTATGTGATAGAGATACAGAAGAGAGAGCAAGGGTTTGAGGTAGGTTTGAGCAGTACTAACAACTTAGTCACATTTCTTTATAAGGTTAGGTATTGACTACAATCGCTTTTGGGACTTGCAATAGTTTTGGGATTGAGTCAGGTAACTAGAGGTACTCGGAATTATGGACATATGAATGATCTTTTGTAAATTCCTAATTTCCATGAGCTGTTCAGTGCCACCTGGGAGGAAATCTGGGCATAGATGGTGACTCTTCTGTCCTTTACGCTTTTGTATTACTTCTTTAATAACGTTGACTTATAGGATTGTTTGTTTATAAAATCATAATCCCCAGAGAAGGAGCATAGTCCCATCCATCTTTTTGTTCACATGTTGTAGTACCTAATTAGTGTTAGTCACATACTTGGATGCTCAGTTAATATTTATTGAAAGAGTAATTTGGATTTCCAGATAAAAATACTAGTCCTTTATTTTTAGCCCCAACACTGAATTCCTCATCCTTCCTCTAGCTGTGCTGGAAACCAGTTTTCTCCAGGCCAGCCTCGGTGGAGCTGTATCGCAGTCGCTGCTTTAAAGACTCTACAAGAGCTCCGGAATGACTGCTCACCTGGGTCCTGGCGTGTAGCCACTCCAGTCTCCTTCACGGAGCTTTCCATTTTCACTTCAACTGAAACCAGCGGCCATTTATTTCACAATTGATCTAGTTTCCCATTGGGGCACATTCCTAAAATCTGAGACTACTTAATGTGGCATCAGAAATGCATAGTCTACCAGTGACCATGACTCCAATTTTCTGTTTGGAGGGCACACTTAACACATCCAACACGCAAAAGCCCAAAATGTAAAATGAGAGCAATACAAAACCCACAATTCAATTATGAACAAAGGCTTTTTTCTCTAAATGGAGCTGAACGCCATATCCAAATCTTTATGCATTTTTTTTCAGGACAGGAAAACCTATTTGACAAAGGTATTGAAGCCTTATAGCTTAAAATGTCATCTTAATACATGTGAGGTGAGGTGAACCTGTGCTTGCACTGAAGTGTCCAAGGCAGCTGCTCTGGAAATTTAAGGTGGGCAGTGAAGGAGAGATATGGCGCCCTGCAGGTGTCCAATGTCATGCTATTCTGGTTAGACACACCATTAAACCAGCTCTTCCACAGCTCTACCAGTCAAGGAAATGCAAATGATGGTGACAATGGGAGGCACTTTAGACCTATTAGATTGGAAAAAAGTGGAGCCTTGACAACTAGGGCTGATTGGTGGGCAGACAAGAAGAAGAGTGGGAGCTCTCAACAGGGCTGGAGAAAATGAATACTGCTTCAGTCTTTTAGGAAATCAATTTATCAGCATCCACGTCCATTAAACATACAGGTATTTATCAGTATAGAATGCTCACTCCTGGGAAGGCAGATCTTAGAAATAACAGCTGCAGGATGTATGATATAACTGCAGAGGTTGGCCAGCTAAGCCAGTATTGATTGTATGTGCATAAATAGAAGCAGAACTGATGTCCACAAGATGATCATGGTTAAGAAAGATGCACACATCTGGACCATGTAAGAGTATGGACATTAAAAAGAGTAGGTGGATATATTGTATGTTAATTTGTACAAAACAGAGAAGGGGATATAACAGGGCCTCAATTTATAAAATAAGGAATAACTAAAACACCTATGTATGCCTTTTATTTATTTTTTAAAGGTTTATTTTATTTATATATGCATACAAGAGCTGGAGTGTAGGCCAGAGGTGTGGGAGGGTGAGAGGATTCACCAGAGACAGAGTGGGGAGCAGAACAGGCAGATCTACTGAAATACACTGCTGAGGGGAGCTGCGGGTGCGGGTGAGACCGGAGAGGTCTGCTGCACCATGTGGGTTAGCTCCTTGGCTGGGGATCAAACTCAGACCACAGTGGCTGGTGATAGCTTGATAGTGCTGAGATTTTAATCCCTGCACCACCAGAGGGGCCCCCTGCTTTTTAATTAATAGTTATAAGATGATGAATTTAGTTATAAAAGACCCTTAACATTGGACCGTTAGCATTCAAAAGGTTTTTAACTGAGAGCAACTTATCCTCTGCCAGGAAACATTGATAACATCTGGAAACATTTTTGTTATTACTGCAGAGGGGAGGAGCTGCTTGCATCTACGGGGAAAGGGCCAGGGATGCGCTGATCACCCTACAATGCACAGGACAGTCCTCCATAAGGAAAGATCTGGCTAAAAGTCAATGGTGCTTAGGGGGAGAATTTCTGATCTAGAAAATAAAGATGGAGATGACAGAAAATATGACAGGGAGAAAGTAAAGCAAAAAAAAAAAAAAGATAAAGAAAAATAGATAATTTTTAACGGAGTTGATGCCAACACACACCCCAAACAAATGAAGACAAGTGAAATATATGCAAGTCTAAACTGAAAAACTGAGATAGACACATATGTTGAGCTGTCCCAGTTTAGAGTTTAAGTTTTCTTCAAGTAGTCAGGAGGCAGAATCTTGACATAAAAGTGTCTTTGTTACATTTAACAGGGAACCTATGAGACCTCTTCATTTTCTTGGTGTCATGTTGAAAATAATTGTTTGTACACATTTCTTTCATTTACCATATCAACATCCTGAAAATCCCAAGAGCAAAGAATTGCCATCTGCTTTGGCCTTATGTATTAATGAACATGTTAATTAATATGAGAAACCACTTACAGAAATTAAGGGATATAATTATCAGACAGGAAAATGTTTATGGATATTTTATCATTCTCTCCACAAGTGATGACTGATACTCTACTGCTTTGGGCATGCGCTGGGTGCAAAATGCAAAGATAAAAATGTGAATGTGCCTGTATCTCTGGGCTCCAAAGGAGGTCATATATGATGGGGAGAAGGGGAGAGAAAATAGTGTCACAATTGCTGCAGGAGGTTGGATTATGAGTGGTCTGTTCTGCGTAGGTAAGGAGGGTGTGGGAAATTTTCCTGGGCAGTTTTGTTGGACAGCTAAGACAGGAGAATTCTGTAACTCTATCAGTGGCAACATGTTAGAGAGAAAAGGAGAGAGACATATTGAAGAGCCAGAAATGACTGATTAGAAGTGAGAGCTGAGGGAAGAGGCTTAAAGGACAGGCTCCCCAAGATGTCTGGAGTCTGATTTCTATCTAACATGTGTCATCTTGGCATGGGGATTATTTCCAGCTACAGTTAAGAAGGACACTGCAGGTAACAAGAGGAAATATCACCACACCCTACATAGAAGAATGAAAGTTGGAAGAGGATTACCCAGACTGAGTATTATTGCCAGAAATACTTTTTCTATTGGAGAAACATATCCATGTGGCAGGACAAATACCTAATTACAAAGTACCAGGTTTTTGCCCACTTCTCTCTTCTGGGAGCCCCAAGACCTCTATCCCAATCCATAGCTCAGGATGAAAATCTGTGCTTTGTCCCATTTTCTCCTGAATTTAAATCCATATAGAGTCTCCAATTTATATATGTAATGGAATTTGCTCTTTTTTTCCTACTCAGTGGACTGATGTTAATTTCCCCTTTGCCCCTACAGTTTTCACCCCTCCAGTGGGAAGAAGATTCTCAGATTTCTGACTTGCAAAGAGAGTGGCTGTTTGACGGCTTTTTAACACTGGAATAAACTGAAATTCTATGGAAAATATTCTGCCTCAGGATTTTGTGAAGATCCTTTTTTAATTCTTAAACATGATCTGAATCACTAAAGGAAAACTGTAAGTGCTGTTTTCCCAAACCTTCCCCTGGTTTATTAATAGCTGCAACAATTAAACTTAATAGAATTTTAGACATTCTTTAAAAATGATAAAGGCTGACTGCAGAGCATAAAGTAATATAATTATCTCATTATTTCCTGATCACAAGTCTAAGCACCGTACCTGGAATTTAAGACAGATTCATCTATACTTTGAGGAATTACTGATTATATAAGTCATACTTTTATCACAGGGCTTTATAAAAATGGGTGGTATAAATATATACTTTCTTTGAAATGAAGACTTTTTTTATAATAAAGATTCATATTTATTTATTTATTTATTTATTTATCTATTTGTTTATTTATTTATTTATTTATTTATTTATTTATACAAGCACTGATTACAGTCAGAAGCGCGGGAGGGTGAGAGAATTCACCAGAGCCAGAGCGGGGAGCAGAGCGGGCAGAAGGACCGAAGTACACTGCTGAGGGGAGCAGCGGGCGGCAGGAGAGGTCTGCGCGCCATGTGGGACCCTCCTCCGGGGGCCGGGGAGCAGCCGGGGATCGAACCAGCGCTGCAGAGGCTGCGGGCAGCTTCGCAACCCAGTGCTCAACCGCTGCACCACCGGGGAGGCCGAAATGAAGACATATTTTAACAGTGATTTCTAGCTTAATAGTATAGTATGTTTGGATGTTAACTTTAAGATAAAAATATCAGCCCTTCTGTGTAGTGAAGCATAGATCTCTCTAAGATGCTCAGGACTGACCTCTCGCGATGCTCAGATAGGCCTCCATAAAATGTTCAGAACATGCCTTTCCAGGATGTGTCCCTTCGGCATATGAATTATTTGGATTTCAGGCAAGTAGAGACCCTGAAGTTTTGTGAGGAACTCTTGCCACTCCCTTAACAAGTAACCTTTGTACGGCAGAGACCTATCTGTGCAGCAGAACTGAGCCTGGTTTTCATCCTGTGAGTGACCCTCACTCATCTGTGAATCCCTTCCCTCGCAGGCCCCTGTCCCATTCCTGAGCTCAGGATATGTTACCTCCCTTCACCATTTTGCCTCATTGGCTTTGGAATCCACATCTATGTCGACACCCCCATATATAAGTGACTTATTTTTTTTAGTCTGAAATTAATTTGTTGCTGGACCAACAAGAACCCAGAGGGTTGAGCGATATTTCCTCTTCTGGACAATAGCAACGGAAGACTTTCTGATCAGAACACGGCATGCTTCTCCCTATCATTTCATTCACATCAGCAGCCCCATCCTGCGGCTAACTGGTCAACCGAAAATGAACAGGTTACATTTTCTTCTGCCATTCCTGCTAATAACATCCCATTTCCTTTGTATCAATTCCTCCTAATCTGGCTGGAATGCTATGGTGAACACTGGGGAAGTTTTCTTTTTCATTTATCCTCCAAAATTTTGTACACATTCCACTCTAGAGCTTATCTCACATATTGTAATTTAAAATAAAAAAATGTGTGAACATTGCATATACCTATCTGTCTCAATCACACTGCTAGTTTTCCATTCCTAGCACGGGTTCTGGTACATTACAGGCAGCACACACACCTATGTCCAATAAACATTTTGGAGGCAGAAAAATGAATCTATTCATTTATCTTTTCAAAAAACTAACTGCTGAAATATATTCAGCATAGTCTTGATGTTTTAAAAGCCCTGTTAAAATGATAATACAGATGACTATTAAAATGTGAGATTGGAGACAGAGATGCTTATCCAGGCAGTCTTTGTTAACAGTGGTTAATAGAGTTGTTAAGAGCTGAGCTCCTGAGACTCACAGACTGGATTCGGCCCTTGCTTCTCCAAGTAAAAGATGGGTTATGTGAGAAAATATATTCAACCCTTGCATGCTTTAGTCTTTCAACTTCAAAATGGGCTAAGTGCAAAATAGTGTACAATTCAGATTTCAAAAAAGAAAATTATTATTGTTGGCATTGCTATTATCATTACATTATTAGTATTATTATTAATGTTTGGCTGCAAAATTTGGCTTGAACTTAACCTGAAGGTAAAGTCTGCCCTGAGTTGATGTGAAATCTTAACTGAAGCCTTTTAATGCAAACATTCACATATTCTTTGGCAGGATAATAGTATGTTGGGATCTGAAGAGGATGGTAATTTCTAACTCACACATGCTTCACATAACCATTCTAAAACCCAGAACATTTATACAACCCAGAACATTTTTAATTCTAAAAAGCACCTGGCTTAAGAGTGTCAGATATAAAATTGAGAGCCTCTACCATGTCTTAATTTTTTTTGTGAACATGAAAGTGAAATATATAGTGTAGACCCTGGCATACGGTTCAGACTCCTTATTTGAAAACTGTGACTCCAACTGAGAACATCCCCTTAAAATTTGTGTGATATGTTATACATACTTTAATGTGATATTGTATAGAATTCACAATTGTATAGAATTCACAAATATGAGCATTGAGATACAGAATGATTAGAGAACTTTCACATGAGGAAAAATTAGGTAATTTTACTTGGAATCACATTTTTTGAATCAGTTGTATTTAGGGAGTCCTTTTAACCCCCCCTCCCCGCCCCAGCCCCAACTAAGTTCTCTTTGGCAATATCTAGCAGGTTTCTAAGCCAGGAATGTTCAGTCTGGAGGTATAGTGAGTGTCACATTTTAAATCAGCAGCCATGCAATAAAACACCCGATTCCCACTGACTTAACCCATTATGTGACTAAATATTTGGGAGTTGAAGGTGGCCTAAGGAAGAGCAGAGAGTAGGTGAGGTTCGATGGGGATCTGTTTCCATGTTTTTGTGGTACTTAGTCTTGTCCTCCTCTGATTCTGGCCAATTCTGAGACTGATAATGGAAATTTCAGCAGTTGTTTCTGGCCTCACATCTGCAGGTAGAAGAACATCAATCTTTTTTGATTTTGTTTTTCATTTCTTCTTCTTCTTCTATTTTTTTTTCTTTTTTTGCTATAGAATGAGAAAACTTCTTTCTCAGAAGCTCCCAGCAAAATTCTTCTCTTGTTTTCTGTGCACTTGATTTAGGCATGATATGCTTGCATTCCTAAGGCACTGATCACTGACATGAGGTGGTGGATTTTTTTGAATTATCCAGATCCCCAGTTTGGAGAGAGGGGTTTTATACTTACACACTTGACAGAAAATCAGTGGCAGAGATTAAGTAGCATCTAAATAGCCACCTGACAGGCCTGTTGCAACTGGGACAACCACCTTAAATGAGAAGTTGGACAAGATCAATGGCTTTCAAAGATTTATTTTTAAAGAAGTAGGAACTTTTACATATGCACATTTAGATAAATCACCTCATGTTGTTTATTTTGTGATGTTATTTATAAAATAAATGTGGAACAGTGCTGGCAATAGGACGGGACGCCCTGTTGCCCAAGGCAACCCCTAGAGCACCTTCTTGGAACCCTTGAGATTTGAAAACCACAGGGCCAGATGGGCTCTGAGCTCACTCTTAATCTCAAATTTATATACTCCACATACTCAAGTTTTCCTCTAATTGGAGGAAGGCCAGTTCAGACAAAGGAGAATCCAAAACTAAGCAAACAACAGGAAGGCTTATTTGCCCTTTGTATGAATTGTGAATTCCATTTATACACAGACTCACACACACAATATCCATTCAAATACATCCCCTTAAACTTTTATATTGAAAAAGCATTTTTGATGTATAGTTTAATAAATGAAAGGAAAAATTTCACAATATAAATAAGCTATCTTGAATATATTCTTAGACAATGGAAGATATGCATAACTAGATGTATGTGTGGATGGATAGATGGATGGATGGATGGTGAATACATACAAGGGTTATCTTTAAAGCACCAAATATTGGTGAGATTACGAGGCTTTTATTTTTATCTTTATATATTGTATTTATTAATGAGCAATTATGACTTTCATGAATGGTGAAGTAAACTCATGAATATTATCAATTAAAAAAAAGCAGGACCCCTGAGCTCAGGATCAGAGAAGTTGGGTACAATCAAGCAGAGGTCCCTAAACACATGAAAATAACACAGCCAATTGGTGTCTCAATGTGTCCCTTCAGCAAAAATCATGAATCAACTCTGTGTTATGCCAGCTCCAAAGACAAGATATGGGTCTCCCAGGGCCCACTATGGAGATTCAAACAAGTCACTGCAAATCAAGGAGAAATGGCTTTTCTTATGAGCTTTGGCAAGGCACTTTCTAATTTGAGGAATGCTTTCTTTACTCCTGAAGACTAGGAAACTACAGGTTGTGAAACATGAAAATCAGTAATAGAATGCAGACAGAAATTTCCCATTTAAGTAATTCAGATGAAGTAGCAAGAGATTGCATGTTGCCAGCTCCAGCCTGCAAGTCTGAAAGCTGGAGAAAACAAGGCATCATTATTTCATTATTCTTTGTGAATCTGGTATTGGAAAATATACAGTGCCTTGGTTTTTCCTACAAATCACCCATCCACTGTATTTCTGAAAAGATCCATTGGGGCAATGAATCAAAGACTACTTTGGAGGACAAGAAATGTAATATAGTATATTTTTGGTTATTAAGAAAAGCAACTGCAATCTGTGATTTAGTGTTATCACTGAAGATTACTGAATGAAGGGAGCATGTAAATTCATCCGAAAGTAAGTATAACTTTAGTTTCTTAGACAAACCAATAAAAATTGAATGGAAAACAGACAGGATGTGGACTCAAGAGATCTGGAAGCCACCTCCCAAACCACCTCTACCCATGACAGTAAACACCAGCCTCAGTTTCCCTCCAATGAAGGGAAACAGAGTTTGAGGAAAAGGAAAGTGGTTTAATTTGTTGACAAATGAGGAGGGCAGCAAACTCATGTCTGAAAGACCATCATCCTGCTCTTTGGCAGGGTTCAGGATTATTTATACAAAAAGAAAAAGGGGGGGATGGGCAAGGGTCTGCAAAGGGGAGGGGTGAAAGAGTGGGCATGGAGATGGGTGGGCCCAGCTTACTTTTTCAACAACTGCTGTTTAACTCCCTTTTCCTTGGAATGCAAGAAAACAAACCTATCAAGGGGTGGGTGTGATTGGGGTTTGCAACAGATAGTGTACAGACAAACTTGTTCATGCTTAGCTGAGAGACAAGTCATAAAAAAGACAACCCTGTCAAAAAAGGGGGGGGAGATTGCAAGAAATAGGGGAAGACAAGCTTGCTAATGCTTATCTGAGAAACCAGTCATTTGTAACTGCATCACCCACTCCTGCTGCTTCTCCCCCATTCCCCCCCACCCCCCGTTTTACTGGATTCCAAATGATTCTCTTGGCACTGCCTTATATGAGGTGGGTGAAGCATTCGTAGGCAGTCGCATGGACATGAATGGGGTGATCCGGTCAATAACATATTTTTGGTAAATGCCAAGTTGAAGGAGTGTGTAAACAGAGTTAGAAGTTTTTTTGTCTGCTTATTTTTTAAGTTTTTAAAAAAATTGTGTCTTTTTTATCGAGGTTGCATTGGCTTATAATAATATATGACGTCTCTTCCGGCAACACCACGCGCACCACCAAGGCACACAGAGTCCCATGGACCCTCTCCCAGTTTTGCTCCCTATCTTTCGCTTCCCCCAATGGTAGCCTCAACTCTGCAATCATATTTCTAGGGTCCCTTTGGTTTAATTTAGTCTGTTCCTTTGTTTTGTTTCTTTATATTCCACATGAGCGAAATCATCCAGTATTTGTCTTTCTTCTTCTGAATTATTTTGCTTAGTATAATCCGCTCCAGGTCTATCCCTGTTGGAGCAAATGGCAAGATATGCAGAAATTCCAGTATTACCCAAAGAACGCAAAAACACTAATTAGAAGAGATATCTGCTCTGCTGTTTGTTGCAGAATTATTTACGATAGCCAAGTTATGGAAGCTTCCTAACTACCCAATTTCAGATAAGTGAATTAAGAAGAAGTAGTAAATACACATGATGCAATACTAATCATATATATATATATATATATATAAAATTTTTAAGTCAAAAGAGAATACAAAATATAATAAGTTAGGGAATGAAAGAGGCGTGGAAAGCAGAAGCTAAATTTTGGAATTCTAGGCAATTCTGTGAGCAGAGCCAGTCTTTGAAGCTTGATTTTCTGTTGATTGATGTTCATCACATCTTTTTGGGGTCACTTCTGGCCTGATATACCAACCCAGGATTAGAGTTTGACTATATCAAGTGAATTCCAATGATATCAAAATGAGGGACTACAGAAAACAAGTTCCTTCATAGTAAGGGAGAAACCAGGATTTTCTTCTTATGTTACCAATATATTTAATGATCTGATTACTAAAAGTAACTTAAAATGTTCTTTCCAACTACTCTGGTGATAAACTGCATAATAATTTTAAAGTAGTTACCTCATAAACTGTCGCTGGTCTGAATTGAAAATGCAAGGATTGAGAAACATTTGCTAATGTTCTTAATTCATGGTCCAAATGGATACATTGCAATTTCCAACCCTTTCAGAGCCTTAAGTCCTACCATTCAATAGTCTGCTGATGAAAGCGCTGATCACCAGCAATTATCATACTAAAATCTTACTCAATTGCAAAAACCTATTCTTGCATCAATCCCACATATCTCCAAGCTAGTTCTTATTTGATGCACCGTACTTCATTGTTAAAAATATACTTAATGCCTTCAAGGACAAAGGAATTGCTCTTCAACAGGATATAAGGTCTTTGACAAACAAGTCTGAAATGCTGGCTTTATGGCTCACTGAGTCATATATTTCCCTATGCAACTTCTAGATCCTCCAAAGTTTCTGCAAGTTGTTTTATTGTCTTCTCTGCCCCAGGCTATTTTTTTTGCCTTCCATTTTCTCTCCCAATCCCTTGCTAAGACTTCATACAATTTTCACTTACAGCAATAAGGGCTCCATTCTTTGTCCCTCATCGTACTTTGAGCCTGTTTCTATGACTATTAGTAATATTCTGTTGCCGTTATTGTTTAGTTTTCCTTCTATCCCTACCAGATGTGGTATGGCGGGAGATCATGTTTCCTGAATGTAAAATATTCCCAGATCTTAGCATAGAGCCCAGCATATAGCAGGTTATTAACAAAGCTCTATTGGGCCTCCCCTGGTGGCACAGCAGTGAGCGCTGGGCTGCAAAGCTGCCCACAGCCTCTGCAGCGCCGGTTCAATACCCGGCCGAGAGTTCCACATGGCGCGCAGACCTCTCCTGCCACCTGCTGCTCCCCTCAGCAGTGTATTTTGTCAGTCTGCCTGTTCTGTTCCACACTCTGTCTCTGGCGAATCCTCTCACCCTCCCACGCCTCTGACTGTACCCAGTGCTTGTATAAATAAATAAATAAATCTTTAACAAAACAAAACAAAAAGCTCTAGTGCTGAATACACATGTGACCATCAGTTGACTTGTACCAAAGGTACAAATAACATTAAAATACTGGAAAACCTGAGGAAAACGGGTTTATGATTTATAACCCCTAAAATCCATATGGTGAATTCTTAACCTCTAATGTGACTATCCTTGTAGATGGGGTTTTTAGATGATGAAGGATACATGAGGTCAGATGGTGGAGACCTAATACTATAGAATCGGTGGCCTTATGAGAAGGAGACAGTGCTGTCTCACTCACTCGCTCTCTCCTCCTCCCCTCTATTTTTCTCTCCCATCCCATCTTTCTCTTCACTTACACACACCTAAGGCAGCCAGATGAACTCATATTGAGGAGTACTTGTCTGTAGGCCAAGAAGAAGGTACTGACCAGGAACTGCATTACCCTGTACGTCAATTATCTTGTACTCACAGGCTCCAGAACTATAAAAATAATTACCAGTTGGGCCTCCCCGGTGGCGCAGTGGTTGAGCGCTGGGTTGCGAAGCTGCCCGCGGCCTCTGCGGCGCCGGTTCGATCCCCGGCTGCTCCCCGGCCACCGGAGGAGAGTCCCACATGGCGCGCAGACCTCTCCTGCCGCCCGCTGCTCCCCTCAGCAGTGTCCTTCGGTCCTTCTGCCTGCTCTGCTCCCCGCTCTGGCTCTGGTGAAGTCTCTCACCCTCCCGCGCTTCTGACTGTACCCAGTGCATATATAAACAAACAAACAAACTAACTAAATAAATAAAGCATGCCTCTATAAAAAAAAAAAAAAAAAAAAAAAAAAAAAAAATTACCAGTTGTTTAAACCAGCCAGACTATGTATATTCTTTGGCAACCCAAGCTAACTAAGAGACTATATCTAGTAAATTGAACTCCTGGATGTGAGTACTGCTCACATTGTGAGGAGGAGGGGCGTGGGGAGAGAGAGAGAGAGAAAGTCTTCTCAGATGTGGTCTAAGAAAAAGCAAAAATAGAAAAGAAACTCATCTGAAGAGACCCTAAGGAGAAATAAAAAGACTTCATGTTCTCAAACATTTTCAGTGATGGGGGAGTTCAATGGTTGTGACTGCCTTTGTAACTACTAGGGACATACACTCAGCTTATTTATAGATACTGTTTTGCATTTGTCCAAAATTTAAAAAATAACAGCAACAAGGAGGTGTGCTTATTCTCGAAGTACTTAGAAATCAGCATGGCATCATGGTCTGAGTATCAGGATTGAAACAGAAGCCTGTATCAGTTGGCCACATTCTGGCTAACCTCAAGTTCCCAATAAGAATCAGGTTAACTACTTAACGAAACTTTGTCTACTTATTCATAACTTTGGAAATAGCTATTTTTAAATGACATTTGACACTGTCCTTGAAATTATTGCCTATTTTTCTTAATGAAAGTTTCTATAAATCCGCTGGGACTTTGACAACTCTCTAATAGGAACATTGTTTAAAAAAAAGATCTAAAAATAAAATGTTTTAAAAAAAAATCACTGCTTTTTGAAAGAGTCATTAGGGAAATTGATGAGGCCTGTTTTCTTTCCTCTTTCTCCAAGGGCTCGTTAAGGGAGGTGTTAACTGAGGGGCCTGGAGGAAGGAAGGGAATTCAACTGCAACGGGAAGCTATGATTGTAGCCAAACATGCTCTTTCCTTGTGAAGGGATCAAATGATAAATATTATTATTAAAAGAGGAGAAACAGTTTGCCAACCCACTAAGTAGGGAGTTTCACATATTTGCATTTTTCTTTCTTACTTGGCTTCTTCTTCCCTTCTTTCCCACTCACAAAACACACAGGCACACAACCACAAGTACTCATGCATGCATGTGCATGTAAACACACACAAGCATGCACACACACGCACATGAACGCACACCCTTCCACCTAGAGTCTAACTCAGGTTGTTCAACCTTTGCCTGCATTTCTGCCACCATAGTCTTGGGAACCACGTTAATCAACTGACTAAGAATGATGAGGGGACTAGAGATCTACATTTTGACAAGGCTCTCCAAGGAAGTTGCCATAAAATCTTTGGAGAACTAATCATCTATGTGCACTTTATACTTTTATTTATTTATTTTAAAGATTTATTTTATTTACTTATGCATATAAGAACAGGGGTATAGTCCAGAGGTTTGTGTGTTTGTGTGTGTGTGTGTGAGAGAGAGAGAGAGAGAGAGAGAGAGAGAGAGAGGATTCAGCAGAGACAGAGCAAGGAGCAGAAAAGGCAGATCCACAGAAATACACTGCTGAGGGGAACAGCGGGAGAGACAGGAGAGGTCTGCTGCGCCATGTGGGTTATCTCCCTGGCCTGGGATCAAACCCATGCTGCAGTGGCTCACAATAGCTTGATAGCACTGTTTTTAACCCCTGCACTACCAGGGAGGCCCCACTTTATACTTTTGAACAGTAGTAGATTCTTACCCCTCGCAGATAAAAATTGCATAGACTAACCACTTTTCTCTGTTAATATAAAAATATGTGTTCATCAATTAACCCAGGCAAATATTTTCAGTTCCTTCTATATGGAAGACACCATTCCAAATACTTGGGATAAATCTATTGGCTAGAAAAGCACTGTCTTATGGAGGCAATGCTGTATTGATTCTAGGGAGAGTTCCCTTTATATTCTATCTCTCAACTATCTTGGTAGAAAACTTGGTTGGCAAGAAGCACCAGTCTTATCAGATATAAATGCAGTGAAGCCGAAGCCCAGGGGAGACAAACACTGGCTAGACACCCTAGACTGTAGCCATTTAGAAATGGATCCAGCCCTGACTTTGCCATGGAGTGACAGGGCACCCAAAGACAGTCTATTAATCTCATTGTTCCTTGTGTACCAACAGTATCTGTTAAGTTCTTTGCTATTCTAAAGACTGTAAATCTCAAACATAGAAATAAGATATATTTTGTTTAAGTGAACTGACAAAATGTTCCCTAGCATCATACGGTCTCACTCCTGCCATTAGACCTCGATCAACATTTCCTTCTAATATAACTCCCTTTTACTGAATATGTGAAGTTGATGATGGGCTCTATGAATAAATAATCACATTAATCTGTACAACAGCTGCTTACAACAATGGCTCCTCCATTGTACACAGAAGGAGCCAAACTCTGAGAGTCAAAGCAACCTACCTAAGTGTTTGTTTCACAGAATTTGAAGTAACTCAGTCTCATCAACAGACCCAAGCTCTTTCCCTATTTCAGTTTCTATTTTCAAATTCTACAACTCTACAAAATTGTTTTTCTGTACAATACTTAGGAACTTTGCCAGTTCATCACTTTTATATTTATATATCCCTTCATCTTTAATTCCAAAATAATAAAACAGCTGATACTTCATTTAGGAGATAAATCTATAGGTCAAGAGGCTGGTTTTCTCTCCCTGATTCAGCTTAAATTCCTATTTTATCACTCAAACAAACTGATCCTGTTCTTTTCCTGTGGTAACCTTTTAAGCCTGTTTAAATAGTTCCTGGCTTAAATCTCCTATGCTTTAATTTTCCATTAATTTGGTTTGAGCCTTCTGGTAATTCAAGTGGTTATATAAAATTGTCAATAAAATTCTTAGGGCATCTGGTTCAATTTCAGTTGGCAACATTGGGTTTGGCTATTTGTGCCAAAGGAAATGGAAATTGTCAGTCCACCAGCTAAACAGGTAATAAGGAATCATATTAGAAAGTATGGAGGAGTCTGGGAAAATGTTTGGGATCAGAATGAAAAGTGTGGATAAGTAGTCAAAGCTGACTCTCCTATTTCTGAGGTCACAACTCTATATAAGAAAGCATGACTTTCTTAAAAAAATATGTCATCCAATATTGGGAACAAAGGGAGAGATTTCATATAGGAAAAGAACATTCATGTAGGCCAAACATTTCTTACTAGAAAGTCACCTTTTTCTTGTAAACAAAACTTGTTAAATACTTCTGCCCATTACCGTTATGGCCAAACATAGTTTTGAATCTCTCCCTATAGCCCAAAGCATAGCATTGCTGAGAATAAAATTTCAGAACAATGTTTATCAAACTGTAAAATCCTTACAAATCACCTGGCAGACTTGTTACATTTTAGTTTCTGATTCAGTAGACCAGAGATAGGGTTTAAACTTCTGCACCTTAACCCATCGTCAACAATGTATTAGAGAAATCTCTACTAAAGCAATGGAGGATCAAGGGGAAAATAAAGAAACACTTATCAAGAAACCATGTAATCTGGTTGCTAAAGCATCATGTGCTTCCACACCAGTGTCTCACCTTCTCTGTTTGAGACCTAGAAAATACCAATGGAGAATTCATTGTCCTTTAGCAGATACCTAACCAGCTTCATTTTTTGTTACTTTGGCCCAGAATGTCAAGTCCCTGGACCTCCTACCTCCTGAGTCCCTGTCTTCTGATACCAGGGAGACAATTTTTTTTTTCCAGAATGATCTTAAAGGCCAATGGACACTCTATCCACAAATATTCAGAACACCCACATTATATTCAGAATGCAAGCAATAGAATGCAATTATATTTGGAACAAAACTAATAGAAACATAAGAGCAGAACTTACAGACTAAACCCTTTACTCTATAGACATCAGGTGAAACATGCAACTACGTGCCAAAACTCAAAGGTAGAATCAATGCCCGTAAGACAAGACCTAGACATTACAAATGGGAGTGTTTTCAATGGGCAGAACTTTTTTTTATCTCTGTCCTCACTGAAGGAAATAACTTTGAGGAGAAATCCAGTTATTAAGAATTGGAGTTCCTTTTGTCCTAGACTTGCTTGATGACTCTGCCCCTTTCCTATGGTTCCCCATTACAAGTTGGCTTAGACTAATGACAAGCTTTTGAGCCTCAGTGTCCCCAGGGCTGACCCTGTTGTGCACAGCATTTATCCACAAGGAAAGGGGTAATTTTGAGTATTTTATTGGGAAAACTATTGTTCTATCTCCTCTCTCTGCAAACAATATCCTACTAAAGTTCTTTCACACAAAGAGTACGCTTTGTCTTGACGTGGCAGATGGCAGAACCCATTTAGAGCATGCAGGTTTGGGGGTCTCGGGGTATCCCTCGGTCTGCCTGCTAACAGTATGAGAACAGATTTCTACAAAAACAGGTAGAAATTGTATTTTTGGTAATTGTTTATTTCTAAATTGAACACCTGTCTTGGTTGTGTGACCTACATCCACAGCTGCCTTTTGCCTCAGAGGGAGGGTCAGATGTTTCTATGACTGTCTTATGGGTGAACAACTGCTTCATCTGTCTGCTATAAACATCTGTAGAAAATTTGGCAAGGTGGAACCATCAAGTTTTGAAAATCCACTATTTGGAAAATGTATGCTATAATTGCGTACATACACTTACCTATGTATGTCATCTGCACCATCTTGCCATGTGTTCAAAAAGGCACTGCCATGTTTGAGTCACTTCTGGGAAGGGAGGTTAGGTTTCTGTCTCTCTGTTCCCCACATGCTGGTAAGTGATCCAGCAGGCCCATGACAGGACAAAATGTTCATGAGAAGGAGTGAGGGTGTTTCGACAACTAGGGGAAAGCTGGAGGAAACACAAGATACTCTAGTTGAGAAAGGAACATGTAGGTGGGTGTTTGTACCTTTATGGAGGCAAAAATTGAATACATTTAGTTAGAAAGCAAAAAAAGCAAAAGAACAGTAATGTAGTTGACGCCTAGGCAGAAGTTCTGAACTCTGGAGAACATAATCCAGGACACAGAGCTGTGGATGTGTTACAGGGCAGGGAGGGGCAGCCCAGACCCCGCAAACCTGCCTGCTCTAAATGGGTTCTGCCATCCTCCGCATCAACACAAAACATATGAGACTTTAATGGGAAGGAACTTTGATACAATTAGGAAACAACACAGGAAAGGCAAAGAATATAGTTTCTAAATGAAGCACCCAAAGTCTCCTGTCTCCTTGTGGGTAAAAGTCCATCCAGATGGGATTGTCCCAGAGCAAGGTCCCAAAGCTGCCACAAGTCCAAAGCACCTTCCAGTGGGGACCCACAGAAAAGGTTCAGAAACAACCAGACAAGTCTAGAAGGAAAAGAGCAAAATCAAAACCAAGACAAAAGCCGCTATTGTCACCTCCCCACGGGTCTCACCCACATCTGTGTCACCCAGTCCACCACGACCAAAAGACCAGCGCAGTTTCTTCACGTGTTTCTAGGCTACATGTGCCTCCCCCAGGTCTCCTGCTGGCTCCATCCTGCTCCTTCCTTCTCAGTCTCCTCTGCAGCTTCTTCTCTCCCTGCTCAGCTCCACCCTCCCTTGGGTGGGGCAGGGAAACTGGAACCTCCCCCTTTCCTGGGGACCCCCCTGTTACAGATGATGCACACTTCACAAAGGACAAACAAGGAACACTGTGTTTGATCAACTACTTTAAACCTAGTATTTCTTGCCCCATACTTACTTACTCAGACCTAGAACTACTTTGGTGAAGGGGAAGGGTTGAAATGACATATAGAAAAATGAACACTTAACTGCAATACAGAGTAAAGGCTGGCAGAAGCTTGCTTTTATTATCATAATTTTCCCTAAAATCTAATAGTCTATTTCAGCAAAGCTTTTCCACCAGGAGTTACCTGTGGTGGGTATTCTCCCCCACAGAGTCTCAAATAGAGGGCTTCAGGTGTGTTCCTAGATTAATCCCTGGAGAGATCAGAGACAAAATGGCAGGAACAGAGACAGAAGTACCACCACAGGGGCGATAATGACCCAGGAGCCCAGACTGGATGTGCCATGTATCCAAATAGAAGCTCCTGGGAACAGGCTTTTAGGGTCCCCACCGCACAGGGAACATGAGTGCGGTGCCTGATGTCAGGGAACAGTGTGTGGGGGAGCGCCAGAGAGTAAGCAAAGCCGAGCAGTGTAATCTAATAACAATATATGCAACAAATGAGAGATTATTTTTCAAGATCCTATAAATAAAAGTTAACTGTTGTAGGTGAACAGTAAGACCACACTGTGCAGAAATTCTTCATTAATGATTTCCCTTCATATACCCCAGGGGGAGGGGTAGATGAGGCAAGAATCAAGCGTGATGGATAAGAGCAAAATGAATAGTGCAATGTTAGTTCACAAATTGCAAAAGGCACCAGAGTTAAAGAGGGTGATCAATACTACACTTTATTAGCAAGTATAGCTGTCCAGTTTTGGAGATTACATACTGCCTCTGCAAAGAAAATAAAGATTCAGAGACTATCAATTCCAAGTGTTATATGGCCCATCATCAAAGCAAAATAGTTAGCGGCTGTAGCAATTACAGACCAGTGTTGTAAAACATGCAATGCCCAATCACATAATTACTAAATCACAGGCTGGGGAAGAAACTAGATGTCCCTCAACTTCCTCAGCCGAGCTCATGTTGTTTAAAAAGATGCAACTTTGTTTCCTTCTCACTTTTATAACCTTTCAAAGGAAGGTGAGGGTACGTTTGTTTCTAAAGCAGCAATAGATTCTGGATAGATATTTCTGGATTCTATAGTTCTTATAACTTAATCTGATGGATAAGCATGTCCTCATTTACCCCCAATTTTTCAAGGTTAAAACTGCAGGAGTGTGGCATTTTTTGGCCCTTCCATTACCTTACTAGAAGCAGCTGGAGTACCTGCCTCCTCAAAAGCTGCTGTCTGCCCCGGGGCTAAACGTGTTCCTAAGTTGTTGCATCTGGCAGTGCATTGGAGGAAGGCAGAGATAAAAGGTTCCTGGCAATAGTTTGCTTAAATCTTCTGTCCTCAGGATGAACTCTAAAGTCCTTCAGGTGGCATGCCACACCTTTCATTTCTGTGGCCTGCACACTTTTTCTTCCCATTGTTATTTCCTTCCCTTTCATCTCAACCCCTGGAGCTTCTCCCCTTATACCAAGGGTGGAGCTCCCTAGTCGTCCTTGCCTGCTCTGCTCTGCTGGCTGCCCTGGCCTGCGCTGCTCCCCTCTCCTGTCTTCACATGATGACTTTCTCCCCACCCCTAATGCACCACCTTCCTCTGAGAGGTTCTTCATCCTCACTCATGATTCGGTGAGGGGACTCACTGTGGGGTTCTTGGAATCATTTGCCTTTCTTATGACTCTGCCTGCATGATTGTAGGAGTGATTGGGCCCCTTGATACTCTTTGGAGAGTAAGAAAACATCTGTATTGTTGGGCAAGTGAAAAAACATAGTTTTCTCCAGCTGTTTTCTCTGTGACCTAACAGCACAGGTGGCCTAGTAGGTAACATGTAGCCTTGAGACATAGTCCGCATATGGGGAAAGTGGTAAATAATATGTAACCCTGATGGACAATTCACATGCGCCAACACATACTTATGAAACCTAGTCATAAATCCTGGCTTTCTCTAAAAATCATATAAAAGCTAATAGGATCGCTACTGCTGTGGCCGGAAAGGTGGGTGGCTGCAGCCACTGACTGCTGCCACTGCTGCTGCTGCGGCTGTTGCTGCTGGGGCCGGGGCACAGAAGGGGCCAATTGGGGGCCACCTGGGGGCTACCCAGCTGCCTGGGAGCCGCTCAGCTGCTCCCGCCGCCCCGTTCTCTGCCCACTGTTTGCTAGGGCCACGCAATGCTGCAAATGTTGCTGTTGTATGTACCCTGTCTTTTGTTGCTGTAATGAAGGCATGTTGCTAACCTTCCCAGGTGTAGGGTAAGGTAAAAGTATCAGGCTTTTCTGCCCTCTCACCATCAGGATAGGTAATGGATCCTTGCGGTCCTGAATGAATGCCTGATGGCAGCATCTGTAGTAGGGTGTGGGCATAGGTGGATGGGATTCACCTGGGTTAAGACTGGGCTTTTAAGGGTGGCATCACGGGGACGCCAGCAGAAGCCGAGAGAAGAAGAAGCAGAGAGAATGCCAGAGAGCCCAGACAGAGTGAGGATTTGCTGGGGGCTGGGAGGACTGCCAGCCTCCCGCCCCCCCAGCACTCCTGCCTGCCATGTGCCTGGTAAATCCCAATAAAAAACGTGCAAAAGCCACTGAAGGCTCCAGGACTCCTCCTTTACCTGGCCTACTGGATCAGAAAACCTGCTCTGTGGTCTTCCTGCCCCTACACCAGGGCTTCCTGAATTTTCTCTCATCTGCTGGCCTCATGAACCCAGGCAAGCCTTGAGCTGGTGGACCAGCATTTATGAACTCGTCTAAACCCATCTGACTTTTCACAACTCCGGAATGAGTCATGACCGTCCTGCCTCACTTCTAAGAGAAAGTTGAAATTAACATTAAACCATGGATATGTAAATAGTTTTAAAAAGGTAAATTGTGGCAATAATGTGGCACAGAGAAATAGTCTTCACCAAATATTATGTGTTCCCCTAAAGTTCCCTTGAATTAGGATTGGGGCTATCTCATTAGTTCCAGCTAATAGACAGGCGAAGTGGTGTTTATTATTTAGGGACAAAGATGGAGAATATCATTTTAGTTGGCAAAGCTCTAAGTCACAGGAAGCCAGCCCACCCCATCCACATCCAACTATAGTATTGTTACAGAGAGTAATTTCCACAAAAAGGAGAGTTCCAGGTTCCCGGACCCACCTAAGGAAGGGTGGAGCTGAGCAGCCAGAAGAATCTTAGGAAGAAGACTGAAAGGAGACTTGGGGAGGCACTTGCCCCAAGGGCTGGGGGCCATGGAAGAAGCCCTGTGGATGTAAGACATGTAGAGACACGGGTGAGAGACCCATGAGGAGGCTGACAAGGGCAACTTCTATCTAACTTGATTTGTTCTTTCCATTGTTCCTTTCATCCCAGACTTGCCTTCTGGACCTATCTTATGGTTCCCCATAAAAGGGGCCATATTATGACAAGCTTTGGGGCCTCAGTAGCCCCGCTTTGCCCAACCCTGTTTGACTTGGTATGTACCCACAAGAGGATGGATAACTTTGGGTGTTTTATTGAGAAAACTGTTATCCTTTCTTATCTTCTCTCATTATACACACTATCCTATTAAAGTTCTTTCACATAGGGCCTCCCTGGTGGCACAGCCATTCAGCGCTAGGCTGTGGAGCTGCCCGCAGTCTCTGCAGCGCTGGTTCCATCCCCGGCCCCTGGGTGAGGGTGCCACATGGCGCACAGACCTCTCCTGCCACCCGCTGTTCCCCTCGGCAGTGTACTTCATCCGTCTGCCTGTTCTGCTACCTGTTCTGGCTCTGGTGAATTCTCTCACCCTCCCCTGCTTCTGACTGTACCCAGTGCTTGTATAAATAAAAAAAAAAAAGTTCTTTCACACAAAAAGTATCTTTGTCTTTATGTGGCAGATGGCAAAACCCATTTAGAGTGCTCAGGTTTGGGAGTCCTGGGGTGCCCCTCAGTCTGCCAGCTAACGGTATGAGAAATAAACTGTTACATTTAGAATTGATATTTCAGAAGTTTGTCTTTTGTGGGCTGTTAGTAATAATTACTTAGACTAATGCAGAAATAAGTACCTTGAAATCGCTTCTGCAACAACTAACAAATAAGAAATACAAGAAAGAAGAATAATATTTTTTTGGTAGCCAGACTTAAAGGTCTTTGAAGGGTGGTACAGACAGAAAAGATGAAGACCTATGCTTGGCAGTAGTGAAACATTTATAGGAATCATTAACATGGAGGGCAAACCATATGCATCATGTGGCTTGTGGCTTAAGGGAAGAGGCTGGGAATTAGAATATGAGAAGTATATATTGACTTTGTCAAAGTTCAAAAGAAGGAGATAACCTCAAGAAAGGATCTGTCATTTTTATATGCACAAATAAGAGGACTTGAAAAGAGAAATATTTGGAATGTTGATTGGAAAAAACCTCTATGCCCCTGCATACAAAAACTTTTGGCACAAAGGTCAATAAAGTCTCTCGGTTAAAGTAACTTATTTTATTTACAATACCATTTCTATGTGTTTTTTTCCAGACAGGTTTTTGGCATTGAGAGCAGAAAAAGAAAATATAAATGAGTGATAGGGCTGCTGAAACAGAAGATAAACATCTCAAAAATTTTTTTGTGTGGTTACTGATAGATAGTATGAAGTGCAAGCATGCCCATTAACAGTCCTCTAGTTGTGAGGCAAATATAAATATTCATAACTATAAATTTTATATATATAAAAGGTATAAATTTATCATGAATTTCAGCAGAAAAACGTTTTATACTTGTCCCGTAAAGTATTCCTTTGGTCCCAACTTTCTATGAAGAGAAAGCAGTGAGGTGAAAAAATTGACAAGCACCTAAAATGGGCATAACCCTTATGTTCATTGTTGCTTATACCAGGAAGAAATGATTGCCTGTGAAAAAGAAGTAATTTCTAGTGAGGAGTCTAAGAGTCCAGATTATGGTCATGAAGAAGCTGCCCAAGAAATAAATCAGGTCTCCAGCTTTTAGCAGGAAGACAGCATTTATGAGCAGTGTTGCAGAATATAAGTCAATGATTGTTTGTGACATTTGTCCCTCTGGTCTACCCTTCTCTGACAGCGTATCAGTTGCTATTATTTTGTTTCTTTCCCACCTTTGCACCTTCAGTCTATCAATCTATCCATCCACCCATCCACCCACCTACCCACCTACCCATCTATTTATCCACCAGTCTAATTTCTCTTTGGGTATGCTGTATGTGGCGATAGGGAGAATGATGAGGAAAGAACATTAATATTAGTTTTATTTTTCCTCTTAAAGTCAAGATATTTGTACCAAAAGGAGCCATGGCTGGACTTGATGGAAATACTGCCATACACCTGGATGTGACAGTAAATGCAGTGACTGGATAAGACTTTAGAATGTCTTTTTTTCAAGAGAGCTATGGCATGTCTAAAATGTTGAGAGACAGGAGAAGGTAGGGGTGTATATGTATGAAGTGGTGGCTATTTGGTGACAGAAGGACAGATGGTGACAGACTTGTCACCACAGACATTCCATTTCTTCTATTGAACTTAACCGTGAAACCAGATCTGCACAGTGGACTGTTAGGATATGAGTCTCGCACATTTATAGACAAATAGGGATCAGTGTATACTCTCCATTTTGTATTACCTGTCATTGCAACTTTGTGGTGTGTTTGTTCTAACTGTTGTGCAAGATGGTAGATGGCCATCCAACCACTTCAGAGGTGACTTGAAAAATAAATCTGTGTGGCATTAAGCCACTAAGATTTCTAGGGTGATTTTCTATTGTAGTCAGCTAACATTAATTACTTTGACAAATGGCATGAAAAAATGTGCTTAGGGTTATAATCAAGTGAATAATTGCCTATATATACATATGAACAAAGCCATCTATAGCACACATAGAGAAAAGACAGAAAATGAATGCCTCAACATCAGTAGAAAGCAATGAAGTGATATAAATGTATAGAGTTATTTTTTAAGATTTTCTTTTTTGATTATACAAACATAATGTACTACTTAGTAGAGGATTGTTCATAAATTTTAGTTACTTTTTAATCGCTTACAGAATTCCTTTAATTGCTCATTTCTTACAGATGATTACCTCCTTGAAAGAGGCTAAGGCAAAATCAATCAAAGTCAAAGTGGCAGTAACCACTGACATAAGGACAATCAGAAGGAAAATTAACTTATTTCTGAAATAATAATGTACTGAAAGAAAAACTGTCAGAAAGGGTCCATTAAACATCCGTGTTTATTAGCTTGAAACCAAGGCTTCCTATGGTAGGTCAGCATTCTCTTCTGTGCACCACACCCTGGTCTACATCAGTCACTCAACACGCTTCTGTCCAGAAAGAGTCCCAGAGATCGATTTGGCAAAGAATAGCACTCTATTCAATAAAAAGCAATTTAGAATGATTGGCATAACTGCTCAAAAGAAAAAAAAAAAGTGAGAACCACATTCAAGTTCTACTCTAGTTTTGTGTGAAGCTCTATCTTTAAGTATTATATACAATCAAAGGATGCATTATTCTGAGACACGTTCATGCCACTTGTATTCCCTGCCACATTAGAGTGACAGTATGTGAACATGCTTTCATTTTTTTTAAAAAAAAATGGGGCTACTTAGATCACATTCTTTCACTCTGCAAACTTTGAGTACCTTCCCATTCCACTTAGCATAAAATTTAAAGCCCTCATCAAGACATAAGTTCTGGAGGGATTTTAATCTTGATTTTTGCATCCTTTATCTTTCTTACTTTGCTCTCAAATTGCAGTCACTAGATTTCTTCCAGTTCTTTAAAGGATATAAACTAAGTTTAATTCTGTCCCATTGGTCATTTTGTTATTCCCCTGCTGGGTTAGTTCCCATTTAGGACTAAACTAAAACTCTTCTTAGAGAATTAGTGCCATCGTCCATGTATTATCTTCTCAGAGAGAACTTCTCTGACCTCTGAATCCAGAATATTTCTATGTCTAGCTCCAGTCCAAGCATTTTTTTTTTAATTCTACCCTGTTTTCTTAACATGTGTCTTTATTTTAAATTGTCATATTATTTTATTCGTTTATTTCCACTGTACTTCTCTTTTGTACCCAATGCTGTTTCTGGAAGTTAGCATTGTGTCTAGCACACAGAAAATTAGGTTTGAATGAATCTACTCTGGGATAGCAACACAAGCAGCAGTCTCAGCTGCAAAAGTGAGTTAACACAGGCAGAGCCTCCAGAGGACAAATAAGGTTTACTCCAGTTTACTCCTAGAAACCCCACCCCAAAACTAACCCTTTTCCACCAGCCCTTTGCCTATTAGGATTAATTTGACAACTGTCTTTGTCTCTCAACTATGCCATGCTTTTCCTAATCTGCAGACTCCCTGTCCTTATAACCCCTCCATATGCATGCTCTCCCTGTTATACATACTCAGCTACCTAGACTCAGCTCCACTGTCATATTTCCTATGAAATGTCCTCCATCACCAGCCCCACTCTTCAGCACATGAGCCACCACCCTCTGTGCTCATTGCCCTCAGGAGTTCTATTATAATATCTGCAAGTGTTTGCGGGTAATTATCTCTGTTTGCATTTTGACCAATAACAGAACAATCCCTTAAGGTCAGGATGTGTATCTTATTTACCTTGATATCTAGAGGATCATGCATAATTCCCTGAACATGGTAAATACTTAAAACTTCCTAGGATTTAAATATAATTGATTGAACAAAATGTAATTATTTAAAAATAATCTTCACAAGTGCCATTCACATTATTAGCATAACATTATCTTTCTACAAAATGCTATTGATATTCTTTTAGCTACTTAAAACCTATTTTAATAATTTTGTGTCTTTAAATTGTGAATTGGATTTTTATTACTATTCTTCATATTCAGGGAATATATATAATCTTTCAAAAAACTGATCCCTTTCAGATTAAAAAAAGTTCATATAATAAAATTCAGAAATTTCATCATTTGGAATTTACCCAAACAAAATGATCAGGATTGCAGATGGAGAGATATTCACTTAATATGTATATACTGAATACAAATAGGAGGATGGGCAACATCCTAAATGCTAGGTCCTAAATACAACATCCCAAATGCAGTAGGTGAAGTGTTAATATCATATTATATATTGTAAGAGAAATTATTTTCTGATAAAAAGGATTTAAATTATCTAAAATATTATTAAATACTTAATTATTTAATATTTATTAAATAATACAATTTGAAATATATGTATTTACTACTAATAAATTATAATGAAATATATCACACATACTTAAAATATAATTCATTGGGTTTTTAAAATTAAGAAAAATTGGGGCCTCCTTGGTGGCGCAAAGGGCTGAGCCCAGCACTGTGAAGATATCCAAAAGCATTGCAGCACGAGTTCGATCCCGGGCTGGCCAGGGAACTACCCTCATGGTGCAGCAGACCTCTCCTAACTCACCTGCTGCTCCCCTCAGCAGTGTATTTCAGTCAGTCTGCCTGCTCTGTTCCCCACTCTGTCTCTAGTGAATACTCTCACCCCCCCACACCTCTGGCCTGTACCCCAGTTGTTATATGCATAAATAAATAAATCTTTAAAAAAATAAAATTAAGAAAAATTACTTTTGTTAAAATTTGCCTCTAGGAGCCTCCCTGTGGTGCAAGGGATTAAGACATAGCACTATGAAGCTATTCTTAGCCACTGCAGCACCATTTCAATCCCTGGTCAGGGAGGTGACCCACATGGCACAGAAGACCTCTCCTGTCTTGTCTGCTGCTCCCCTCAGCAGTGTATTTCAATGGATCAGCCTTTTCTGCTCTCCACTCTGTCTCTGGTGAATCCTCTCATGCCCCACACCTCTGGCCTGTACCCCACTTCTTGTATATAAATAAATAAATCTTTAAAAAAAAAACTTATTGGGCCTCCCTGGTGGCACAAAGGGTTAAGATGCAACCTATAAAGTTATCTGCAGCCACTGCAGTATGAGTTCGATCCCTGGTCAGGGAGCTAACCACGTGGTGCAGCAGAAATCTCCTGTCTCACCTGCTGCTCCCCTCAGCAGTGTATTTCAGTCAGTCTGCCTGTTCTGCTCCCCACTCTGTCTCTGGTGAATCCTCTTACTCCCCACACCTTTAGCCTGTACCCCAGTTCTTGTATGCATAAATAAGTAAATCTTAAAAAAAAAAAATTACCTCTAGGGCCTCCCCTGGCAGCCCAGCAGTTGAGCACTGGGCTAAGAAGCTGCCCGTCAGCCTCTGCAGCACCGGTTTGATCCCCGGTGGCTGGCGAGGGTGCCACATGGCACGCAGACCTCTCCTGTCGCATTTGCTGCTCCCCTCAGCAGTGTATTTTGTTAGTCTGCCTGCTCTGTTCCCTGCTCTGGTGAATTCTCTCACCCTCCTGCACTTCTGACTATACCCAGTGCTTGTATAAATAAATAAATAAATCTTTAAAAAAAAAATTTACCTCTAAAAAATAAAAAAAAAACTTCTTAGTACATTAAAATACCTTTTTAAAGTTTGATATGCATAATTTGAATATTATAAGCAAATTAATTACTTGTTCGTTATTCAAACACTTTAGTTATTGTCTTATCTCAAACTGTATAGCTCAATCTCTCTCACTATTGCATTTTTATGAAAAAAATAGTTTTCAATGTGATATTATATTATTATTATTTTTAAATTGCCTACGGTTTTCTTCAAGATTACAGTTTATGGTTTTATGTCAGAAATTGTTGACATATTGAATTAATCTGAAATAGTCCATGCTATTTGTAATTGTGAAAGTTCTCTTCAGATGCTATAGTACAATCAGAGTAAACTTGCTAAATGGAAGATATTCTCAATTCTAATTTTTGGGGCAAAAATGTTTATATATTTCAGGCCAAATATATATGCAGTGTTTTTGCCTCCTTTCACAATCTCTTTCAATGCTAGATATTTTTATACAACAAACTTGTCACTTAATTGCTTTTTTGTTCTCTTGAATACTTTATCAGATTTAGATATATGTGAAATCATAGGTTTTCTCAACTTCATTCCCTTCTGATACAGAATATGAATTTATTTAATTAAAAATAGGAATCCCATCAAAACATGCTTCCCAGAAGTCAAGATATCCCAACAGGCAATTATAGATTTTTTTAAATTAAATTTTTCACATTTGAATGTTCATCATTTATTTTGTTCAGTTGCTCCCTTGCTTTCATAGGAAAATTTTCAATATAGTCCTTTTTGCAAGTTTGTTTTCAATAATTGTAATTTTCTAAAAGCCTCAAAAGCTGAGAATTTTTGGCTCTACATTTGTTGAATCCTTTGAAATAAATGATTTTTTAAAGAGTTTTAATGATACTGGGAAGTGTTCCCAATTTAATATTGAATGAAAATTTAAAGAAAAATAAAACATTTATAAACAAACACCAAGAGAAAAAATATGTAAAATAACCATCTTTCATTAGTTCTAATGAACCCGCCTGAAATAGGTGAGCATCTCCCCAGCAATGGTTCATAGTTTATCCATTATGTATTAATTGTTCTTGTCTCACAAAAATTGTGTAGACCTGGAAAGAGCTAGGGCATAGCTTTGTCACTTTATGAGTTGTATGCATTATTGTACTACAAGAGGTGAATTTAATTGCTATCTAAATGGCTTTAAAATCCTATACTATGATTCAACATTGAAAATTTCCCTTTCATGGACAAACAATGGCACAAAGGATGACATTGTGTTGGAAAACATGCATGTATTAAAGGTGATTCAGGAGAGCAGACTGAATGTAGACGAGTTTTAAGAATATCTTAATCAATTTATTTTGCATCTATTTTTTTTTTGTTATGAGTAGACAAGAATTACACCATGATAAAAATTTCTGTCTGTTTAAGAGGGCTATTTCTATAGATATAAAATATAAGTTCAAAGTGGTAAGATAACACTGTTTCTGTGTTTATTTGATAGCAAGTTTTTTTTTTCTTTCTTAGAAAATAATGGTACATCTTATTCTCACTGATACCTAAGATTAAGTTATAGATGTATGCGTATAAAAAAATGACCAGGGACCTCCCTGGTGGCACAGGCGGTTGAGCGCTGCACTGTGAAGCTGTCCGAAGCCTCTGCAGTGCGGGTTCAATCCTGGCCAGCCGTGGAGATATCCACATGGTGCGGTAGACCTCACCTGTCCCTCCTCCTGCTCCCCTCAGCAGTGTGTTTCAGTCAGTCTGCCTGTTCTGTACCCCATTCTGTCTCTGGTGAATCCTCTCACCCTCCCGTATATCTGGCCTGTACCCTGGTTCTTGTATAAATAAATAAATCTTTAAGAAAAAAAAAAAAGACCAGAAGAATATATCTTAACAAGTTAGCAGTGACTGTTTTTGACCAGTGGAATTACAAATGATTATAATTTTCTTAATTTACTTTATGTAGTTTCTACCTTAAATATATTTATGCATAATTATTAGCATAATGGAAATACTAATTAAAATTTGTCAGCATAGTAAGATTAAATATCTGTTTTTAACTGAGTTAAGTAGGTGTGCTAAAACTTGTGTAAATATATATGACTGTATCCATGAAAAATACAGTTAATAAAAATTTAAAAGGAGAATATCAACATATTAATAGTAGTTTGAAGTTAAAATGGTAGTAGATGAATATTATACAATTATGAACCCCTCTCATATTTTCAATAATGCACACATATATGCATACAAACATACACATATATGATACACACATATATACTTTTTATCACATAAGCAACAAAAATCAAATAATAACAATACATAAACACAAGAACCAGCATTGAAAATGATTTTTTTCTACGTCATTAGATTGTTGCATCTACCATCCATGGCTTTTCACTCTGACTTTGCTAAATTATACACATTTGATTCACTTCCTATCCACAACAACTCTGGGATGTGCACAATCATCCCTACTTTAATAAAAGGGAAATGAAGATATAGCTCATTCCAGGACTTGCTAGCTCCTGTACTGAGTAAGAAGTGAATCACATTCTGTGGCCAAAATGACCTTGTTGTTGAGGACCAGGTGTCTCACAGCTTCTTTTACTACCCCCACATGATTTGATGGCTCCCATTTTAAGTAATTAAAAATTGGAGAAGAGAGAGGCCAAGTGACCTATTATTTGGTGAGAGCATTAGGTCTAGAACCTGTCTAAACAAAGGTGAAGATCTATGAGTTATGGAAATTGAAATGGAGGTCTCCAAATCATGTTCCAAATAGTCCTGTGGCCTGCCTGACAGTTGAAGATCACTTTTCTACAATTTATGTTGCATCGCTGGGTCCAATTTCAAAGATCCATGGGCAGAATAGGTGCGGACAATGGATCTTTTATAACAGCCTTGCAGTCAAGAAGTGGACTAAATTGATTTCCCTTTCTTTTGGCAGATAAAGGTGGAAAATAATTGTGGTAATAACTTATATAGTGATTTCCAAACTCAACACACTGGGGGAAACACATTAACTAGCTCAATGCCATTTGAATACAGTATTCTATTAGCCATTGAGTTGCAGGATGTGCTACAAAAGTGGAAGGCACATTGGATTTGACTTGAGCATTTCATCTTCAAGTGTGTAATGCTGAGCACACCACTGACCCACCAGATTCATATTCTGCTTCTCATAGCAGTTCAAAGGCACAGTTGAGGTAAGTGTGACTAGCACCTTTTGCAATCAGTCTCCAAAGGTTTATATACCTCCAAGAAGCCCAATGGATATTTTACATACAAATTTTAAAGATAATTTGTGTTGCTGGTAGAAATTTAGAACACTAAGCTATATTAGAAAATAAAACAACACTCATAATCCTGCTACCAGAATACATAATCCAGTAATATATATTATAGATAACATATATATATTCTAAAATTTACATATCCATCTATAGGATATGATATATATGATATTGGTATAGAGAGTTTAGTAAACTTTCCCAATAGGCACACCACTGGGTAAAAGGATATGTATAATGTGTTTAATTATGGGTGCAATTTAAACCCAGACCCCAGGAGGCAATGTTGCAGCATGCAAAGAGCAGACTACAGTGAGCATATCTGGTTCATAATCCAGATTTACTTTCCCATTAGCTCTTTATCCTCTCTAGTCCTCATTTTCTACATCTGTGAGGTGGGGTGACATATCTACCTCTCAGGACCAGGTAAATTTTAAGCCTAAAGAAAATAACATACACTTAGTGCCTGATTCACTTAGTCCTTTGTCTGGCTACTAGTAGACATTCGTAAATTATAATGGCCAAAACATACATAGATTTTATTCTTTCTTATTTCTTCTAAAATCAAATCAATTTACTTACTCTTCAAGTATTAGTTTCTTGTTTTAAAGTTGTAGAAAATGATGACAAGTTTGTTTACAAAAACTCATACTTTCTCATTCCTTTTTAAATATTCTCCTTTAACTGACCATATATTTAAACCTTGTGAAACTAATTCTGTACCAATGATCATTTGCTTTCATGTCCATTGAAACTCCCATACATTCATCCATCTAGTTTGTTGTTAGCAATAGTCTTCACCAATTTCATTAAAAACAAACTTTATTAAAACAATGATGGACACCTGGCATAAAAGGGAAGATGTCTATAACTAAAGAAATGATTCAAATAAGCCAAAAAGTTGTTTTACACCTGAAATCTTTGAAGACTGAAACCACACAATACAATACTGAGGACTGTTGTGATATGACTATAGCATATCTGTATCATTAGTCACAAACTCATCCTAATAATATATAATATTACAAAATCAATAAATGATATTATTATTGGCAATCAGGAAGCTGAATTGTATAATCCTAAAATGTTACCATTAGTTAGACAGAAGAGCTTAAAAATTTACCTTTTTAAAAACTCTTGTCCAGTATAGAATTCTATCTAATTGAATTCATGATTAGTATTCATTAATACATTCATTCATTCATCCAAGGAATATTTTTGAATGCTTCCTATTTTCTAGGTTCTGTTCCTGGCTTTAATGACATGCCACAAAACTAAACAAAAACTTCTGTAAGTATTGAGCATATATCCAGTGGGCAGGATGTATACAAGTACAAATGCATAATTTCAGAGAGTGATAAAATGGTTAAAAGAAAAAAGGCAGGAGGATGGGTTGGGGAATCACAAGAGGAAGGTTTGGGGGGGCATTTACAGAAAATAGAAAGAATTCATGAAATCTACTTTTTATCCAAAACAATCTGAGGAATGATAACTCAAAAACTAAGTAGTTATCAGAATGTATAAGCTTCCTCTTAAGACAAGAGATATACATTATAAGGGTAGCAAATCAGCATTCATTAAAAAAATAAAATAAAAAAAATCATTTATAAGGAATCTTTATGTGGGAGAGTCATATCTGATGAGTTCAATTTTCAGGACTTGAGACAGTTCTCAATATACAGAGTTGTCAGAAAAAAAAATTGGTAAACTAATTGATTGATTTGATTTAGAAAGAGTATAATTCAAGAAATGAACAGGGAATGCTAATGGGGAATGTCTCCAAAAACTGTGTTCCCTGCTACTTAATTTTTAGCAATCTGTCTTTTGTACTGAATTACACAGTCTTTCAAACTTACCTGATATATTTTTTTTCTGTTTTGTAGGATTAAATCATCAATGTAAATTTCAAAAATTTTTATGTCTGATGCAGCTATCTTTTGCTTAGAAATAAACATATCCAAACTAGTGTTTCCTTAACTTATGGAAGTAAAGTGGACCCCACTAGTCAGAAGCAACAAAATCAAATCTAAAGTTGAGTGAAGAAGTTCCTATGCTCCTAATCTTGAAGTATTTCCTTGTGAACTGATGACAAATACAGTCAAAAGGACAGGAATCTTTAAAAAAAAAAAAAAGATTTATTTATTTTTTATGCAAGAACTAGGGTACAGGCTAGATGCATGGGAGGGTGAGAGGATTCACCAAAGACAGCAGGGAACAGAACAGGCAGACCTTCGAAATATACTGCTGAGGGGAGCAGCAGGCGAGACAGGAGAGGTCTGCTGCGCCATGCCATTTGGGCATCTCCCTGGCTGGCTGGGAATCGAACCCGTGCTGCAGAGGCTGTGGACAGCTTCACAGTGCTGCATCCAACCTGCTGCACCACCAGGAATATTTAAGGACAGAAGTTCTTATTATGGTGTAACTAAACTATCCCCAACATTATATAGTGATATATATTCTTTTTAACATCAGGATGGTCTGATTCATGCTTTTCTAAAAACACAATGAATAAGTGAGAGACTCATCATCATTAGAAATTGAGTGGACCAGGCCTCCCTGGTGGCGCAGTGGTTGAGCGCTGGGTTGCGAAGCTGCCCGCAGCCTCTGCAGTGCCGGTTCGATCCCCGGCTGCTCCCCGGCCACCGGAGGAGGGTCCCACATGGCGCGCAGACCTCTCCTGCCGCCCGCTGCTCCCCTCAGCAGTGTACTTCGGTCCTTCTGCCTGCTCTGCTCCCCGCTCTGGCTCTGGTGAATTCTCTCACCCTCCCGTGCTTCTGACTGTACCCAATGCTTGTATAAATAAATAAATAAATCTTAAAAAAAAAAAAAAACATTAAAAAAAAAAAAAAGAAATTGAGTGGACAATATACAGAACCAAGAAGCAAGATCAGATTTAGAAGAATATTATTTCTTTAAGATTGATTTATTTATGCATGCAAGAACTGGGGTGTAGACTAGAAGTTACAGGGGATGAGAGGATTCACCAGAGAGAGTGGGGAGCAGAGTAGGCAGATATACTGAAATACACTGTTGAGGGGAGCAGTGGGCAAGACAGGAGAGGTCTGCTGTGCCATGAGGGTTGCTCCCTGGCCAGCTGGGGATTGAACTTGTGCTGCAGTGGCTGGTGATAGTTTGGTAGTGCTATATTTTTAACCCCTGTGCCACTAGGGAGGCCCTAGAAGAATATTATTTTTAAGTTTCTAACACTAAGATGCTACAAATCATGCATCACTCTAACTTATGTCCTTCAGTGTGTGGCCCACTAACCTACTAGCTTCCCCACTTGCTTCCAGGCTGAGTGTTGTCAGAAGATTTAAACTGTGAGACCAACGTTCTCATCTATAAAATGGGGATAATCACAGGCCACCCAGAGTGTTGTCAAGGATTCTAGTGTTTAGCACAGTACTTGGATCGTGTAAGCACGCAGGTACAGTAATATCGTTGAGTGTTTATTTCCCATAAAGATGATGCCATTGACTTTGGTGTGAGCAGAATCAGATACTACCTGCTTTTCTGATGAGTGTTTGGTACATGATGGATGAAGCTTCCATCCCCTTGGGCCAGTCACGCACATCTGTGTGGTGGTGAGCCTAGAGACCGTGACTAGGAGTGGAGCAAAGCTAACTGATCCCTGTGGGTATTGCACTGGGGCACCAAACTTGTCACCTGGACTTCATTACCCGCCACCCTCTATTTCACTCAGCAACAGGGCGTTTTAGGGGAAGATGGAGTATTCACATGATGTATGGAGCCTGGTGACCGAGATCTGCTGAGAGCACCATGTAAGCCCCTGCCTGGAGAATGTCTCCCAGGAGGAACACAGCTGCAGGAGAGGAGATCTGGTAGCTGGCAGAAACAATGGAAGTTCTGGAGTCTTGCTAGGAACATGTTGGTCTGTGGACTTGCATCTTGGTGTCACAGTTGTTTTGGAAATGCACAAACTCAGGCCCCGTCCTGGTTCCACCAAATCAGGACTTTCTTTAAGGAAATCCCTGGGGGCTCATATGCACCTTATTGGTATCGGTGCTCCTGGGGAGGGGAACATTGCCCTAGAGCAGTGATTCTATGTTGCTGCACTTTCAAGTTGCCAGACAAACTTTTAAAATTCAGAATCCTTGCCCCCTCCAGAGCAATCAGAAAATCTGGAAATAAAATTTGGACATATGCATGTTTTGCTCCTCCCAGCTAATTGTAAGAGTTCCAGAACTTGAGACCCTGCTCCAGAGTGTAGCTGTGAGCATGGCATGCCTGCATCCAGGGTTGATTGTGCATTGGGCAGAATAAGCCTTTCATCTCTGCAAAAGCGACACACCACCACCAGGGAAAGGCCTCTATGAGCTGGAGCCAGATCGACTACAGATGAATCTCAGAACCACCAATTAGCTGCTGAATTGCCTTGGGGATATTAATTAACCGTTCTTGTTTTTGGTTTTCTCATAAGTCAGATGAAGATAAGAATACCTAATTTGAAATGTTGTGGAGAAAATAAAGGCAATGTATTTAAAGTACCTGACGTGCAAGAGAATGTGAGAATAACAAATATGCTGAGTAAACAAAAGTATTGCAAATAGCAACATATTTTATTATTCCAGATGAAAAACCATCTGGGTGACCAAAATCCTTGTACATAATGATGTTCTGGGAAAAGTGTGCATTTGAAGTAATTTTTACAAGCTCACCATACCAGGGATTCCACTGAAGAGGACAGGGCTGGACAGTGTCCAACGCTGTGGATGGGCTGAAAGTATACATATGAAAGGTGGAGAAAATTTTAGATGACTCTATTTAATCTGGTTGCCTGCTGTTTATATGTATATATCACTTAGCTTGTAATTTTGGTTCTTAAGATAACTCTATGAAAGGAGAGTTTATTCTATGTCCCAGGCATTCCTAGGAGAGGCAGAAGCTGCCAACTGGCCACTATTCATGAAACTAATTATGTGTGGAAAATCCTGTGAAACCAAACAGATTCCAGCATTTCAGATGTACTCAGATAATAACAATTACCCCAGAGCGCAGTACCTGGAATCTTACTAAATCTAGGCACGGTCCCCAGAGGAAGCACAGCCACCCATTAAATGCCTTTTCCCACTACAGCACTAGCTAGTTTTAAAGTAGCAAAAGCTACACTGAAAAGCTACTTGGTTTGTGTCTTCTAATGTCTTGAGAATATGGGAATATTCTTGAGAATATGAGAATATGGGAATATGGGAATAATGGAATACCGAAGGGATAGAAGATACTCAGTGCTAGGGGGTAGGAACAAAACAGTCAGCTCAGCACCTTTGTTGTCCTTACACAACTTTCAGTCCAGCAGAGGAAACAGGTCAGGCAAAGCAATTTCAATGGTGGGGGATTGTTCCAGGCCACATTTTATTTTTTATTTTTTTATTTTTTTTATTAAGGCATGTTATTTATTTATTTGTTTGTTTGTTTGTTTGTTTGTTTGTTTGTTTTTTTATGCATGCACTGGGTACAGTCAGAAGCGCGGGAGGGTGAGAGAATTCACCAGAGCCAGAGCAGGGAGCAGAGCAGGTAGAAGGACCGAAGTACACTGCTGAGGGGAGCAGCGGGCGGCAGGAGAGGTCTGCGCGCCATGTGGGACCCTTCTCTGGTGGCCGGGGAGCAGCCGGGGATCGAACCAGTGCCGCAGAGGCCGCGGGCAGCTTCGCAACCCAGCGCTCAACTGCTGCGCCACCGGGGAGGCCCGACATTTTAAATCTCTAATAAAGTTCTGTCCCAACAGGATTCTAGTATTGCTGAATGGAAACCCATTTCTAGATGGGTCATGATGTCTGCCCTTCCAGCTGTTGGATGAGGGGGTTCCTGGACAAAGAATAGGATGGCCACAAAGAGGGCTGCTTGGATAACTTGGGCATTTTACCAATTTTTGAGGAAATATTTCCACTGCTTTAGCTATATGGTACATTCTAGATTTGAATGGAGGTTATGGTCAGGTACTGGGTTAAGCCCCTCCCCTCCCAAAAAAAAGCTCTTTTTTCATTCTCAATGGATCAGGTAAAAACTTTGTAGCAAAAATTTATGTTGCCGAAGACAGAAGAGGTTTCTGGTTGACTCTTGAATTTATTTCACTTGGCAAACTGAAGAGGGTTATACCCCACGTGCTTAACTGAGGCCCTTGTTCCTGTCTGAATTGAAAGAGCCCACAAATCAGAGACTATGACTCACAGAGCTGGACTCAACAGTTCCTCTTCCAGGACCTACCAGCTGTGGTGCTCATGTGGGCGCTCTGAAGATCCCATAGGCAAGTTGCTCACCCCCTCTGCTCCTGAGCTGGTGAGACTTGCAGCCTTCCAGCAGCATCACACCCCCACACTTCATTGTGGTGGCTTCTGAGGTGCCCTTCTGTGTAATGAAAAGGCCTGTCAGAAATATCCACAGGAAATACTCTCCTGCAAAATCTAGAACACGCGAGCAGGTGACAGCTGATCCCTACCTTTATAACCATGCCAGTCCAAGATGCTGAATTGACTCCTTCAGTTCATGGAGGGAGGGGGGATGAATTGCCTTGCTTGGGCCAGGCAAATCCTGAGCAGCCAGCAAAGGAAATAGTAGGGGCTCTGGGAATATCCTGACATGGCTTCCACGGTGTAGAAAAACAGGTTAGAAGAAGCTCTGGACATGTTCTCGGAGGTCCGAGTTTGAGTCTTAGGTCTGCAAACATCTGCCTGGGAAAGCTATGTAACATCCTTTATACTTCTGTTTATTTATCTGTAAGAAAAGTGATAGTAATGAGATATTGTCTATCTTAATAGAAACTGTATTGACTCTTTCAGGCCTGAATCTCGGCCCTCCATATAATACCAGTGTTACTTGCAGAAATTGTTTTTCCAGAGTCTCAGCTTCCTCACCTATGAAATTGGAACACATTATTATTTTTTTTTTAATAGAGGCATGCTTTATTTATTTGTTTGCTGGTTTGTTTGTTTTGTTTATACATGCACTGGGTACAGTCAGAAGCGCGGGAGGGTGAGAGAATTCACCAGAGCCAGAGCGGGGAGCAGAGCAGGCAGAAGGACCGAAGTACACTGCTGAGGGGAGCAGCGGGCGGCAGGAGAGGTCTGCACGCCATGTGGGACCCTCCTCTGGTGGCCGGGGAGCAGCCGGGGATCCAACTGGCGCCGCAGAGGCCGCGGGCAGGTTCGCAACCCAGCGCTCAACCGCTGCGCCACCGGGGAGGCCCAAAGGAACACATTATTTTTGCAAGATTTTAAAATTTCATTTGATCAATATCTATTGTGTGCCCATCCGGGCAGGGCACCTTTGTAGGCCCTGGGGATGCTCATGTCAACATAAAAAAAAAAAACCAAAAAACAAAAAACAATCAAACAGCCCTGAAGGAGCTAACAGTCTGGTGGAAGATACATTTTAACTGTATTCCAGCTCAGAGCAGTTGAGGTGTGCTGGCTGCTCTGCATCCATATGCAGTGAGAGAAGACTGGCTGCACATGCTCTCTGCCCTGCAGGACATAAACCATCAGAGACAATTGTAGTGATGAATGAAGGGAGAATAACTTCAGGTAGGCATGTCCTTTTATTTCAACCACCTTGCCATGGCTCATTAACATCTGATTTTTTTATACCCATCAGTTCTAAATCTCAGAACCCATGATTAGGCCCAGTTGAGAAGTAAGCACACAGAGATTCCAGTATCTAAATATTAGGCTCTCACCACTTAGCCTGTTTCTGAAAAACAAGGATTCAAACAAGTGTGTCTGATTTCAAAGTCTTTTGCTTTGCTACCAATAATATCATGTTGCCCCATGCTTGTTAGAATTTCCACATATGTGATTCATTTAAGCGTTAAGTAATTTCTGTTTTGAAACGCTGAAAACCACTCTGCCTTGTTTCTGATCTCAAACATGGTGAGCTGCCAATTCACCTCTGAAACAGGCAAAGGATAAGAACAGTTTCTGAATGAGAGTGAAGGTATAACCTGCCTGCAGACAAATGCCATTGGGGCTCCTGGGAGGAATTACATGCCAGCGTGAAGGAAATGCTTGGGTTAGTAACA
This sequence comes from Talpa europaea, assembly GCF_964194135.1. Classification (NCBI taxonomy): domain Eukaryota; kingdom Metazoa; phylum Chordata; class Mammalia; order Eulipotyphla; family Talpidae; genus Talpa; species Talpa europaea. Next base: position 68,255,602 of record NC_140073.1, read on the forward strand.
GAAGGAGCCAGCTCTTGGCGGGAGCCTGAGGAAGTAGAACTGTAAAAGCTGCTTTTCGATTCCTGGCTTAAAGGATCCCATCAGCTTCCATTCCTGGTCAAAGACAACCCTGCAGCCGGTGAAACCACCAATGAAGAAAGAAAGCAAAAGCTCATTTCTCCTATTTTTATCTAATTGGTCCCAAGGGAATCCACATTTGCCAAGTTTCCTCAATTAGCTGACTTTTCCTTGGGGTTGACCTAGAGGAAGACACTAACTTTATAAATGGTAGTCTTAAATACCTGCATGTGAAAACAAAACCACATCTCCATTTGAGAAAAAAATACCTTAAACTTTCCATGGTAAAATGTTTTTCATCAATCTGTTTTCTACTTTGCTCTCAATAAATATTTCACAAAACAGCAATTAAAATACTCTCTGCAAAATCTCTGGGCGCCATCACTTCCTCAAGGGATAGGGGATTGGCAAATGAATAAGCATTGAGTCAACTTTAATTAATTTACTTACAATTTAAAAAGCATGTTTCTTCCCAACATTGCTTTGCTTTTAATCTTCAAAACAGTTTCATCTAACTGGCTAAGAGAAGGGAATGTGGTGGAAACACCTAGCCTTTTTACCCTCTTTCTCCTTTTTATCTGTTCTTCAACAGCTTGTTTTCTTCAACCAACTTGAAAGTTCCTTCAGAACCACATAGAATGTTATTTTATAGACCTGTAATCTTCCTCACATAGCAGGAGAAATGCAGGTGCTCAATAAATATATTTTTTAGTGATTAAATAGATTTCATTTCTATTGTTAGAAGAAAATTGCCAATTTAAAAACTGATTTCAGCATTTCCTTGCTCTATAGTGGTAGTAGCCAAGGAAGAGAACTTGCTCTATTTGGTTTAAGGAAATCAGCTCCGTGAATATGTTGGTTTTAGGGGGTGTCTAGCTAGACAAAGGTAGTTCAACAGCAGAGTACCGCAGCAGGAGAAAGGATCATCCTTTGGGTGTCTGTTTGATGAAGAGGTTGTTTTGAAGAAAAGCAGTTTTTTTTTCTTAAATTTTTGTAATAACTGTAGTGAAATTAAAACCTGTTGGGCGTGTGTGTGTGAGTGTGTGTGTTTGTTTATTCTTTTGTCAGGAACCTGTGGTCATATAAAATGTAGGGGTAAGAGCAGGGACTTGATTTGAAGATGTGATGTTTTCAGGCAACAAGCGTTGATAAGGGAAAGACCAGTAATTTCTCCAGGGCTGGAGAACAGCAGATGAATGAGGAGAGTGACATTCCAGCTTCAATCTTTTGTTGTCTCTTTTTATGCTATGCTCACTTTAACTTGTCACTACCAAAATGGGGAATGTCCACTCTCCTCAACAGCCTTCCTCTAGTGGTGTTGGCAGATTTTGTAGCAAGCAGTGACAACAGAAAATGTGGCTGGGACATTTAAAAGAAAGTGAGACTTGGAAGGTGTCGAGAGAGTGCAGCTCAAATGTTCTCACCACAAGAAAGCAAGGGGTGATTATGTGGCACAGGAAGGTGCTAACTGAAGCTTGGTGGCAACTACTGCAATGTAAAAGTAAATGAAATCAATGTGGTGTGCACCTTAAACTGGCACAATGTTATATGGCAATTATATGTCAATTAAATTGAAAAAAACCAAGCTTTAAATAGAGAATTGGAGGATAAGAAAACAATCTGGTAGTGAAGGCTACGTAATAAGAATCTGCTGATTGGATGAGGAATATTAACTTCTACAAGCAAATGATGGATGGGTGTTGAAGCCATAACTGGGTTTTAAGTGAAAGGTAATGCTAGAAAGACATGGGACTAAGGTTAAGCACACATTATTATTTTTTTTTTTTGGTGATAAATGATATATATATATATAGGGACTGAAGAGGGTGGAGGTAAAGAGGTCAGAGAGTGGGTGGTAATGGAGAATGACAGATGAATGTGAAGAAACACACAACTCATCAGATACAATGACTGGGACTCTTCCCCCACCCCTCTGTCCCAGCTCATTGTCCCCTCCATATCCACAAACAAGGTTACGTGTGAGTTGTGACATATAAGCAATTCATGTATATCACCCTAGTTCAGTTCTAGGTTACCCTGGGCCTCTCACATCACTTATCAGAACCTCAGTGTTCTCAATAAAAAAAAAATAGAAATAAATATGCTCATTCTAAAGAATTGTTGCTTAGGGCCCAGGATACTTAGCACAGCCTGATATTTGATAGATGATTAATAAATGCCAACTCTCATTATTTCAACTATACAAGTCAATACTGCACAAAACAGGTATTTACTGTATTTTCTGGAGCTTGATTCCATATGTGAACAAGGTACTACCTTGTCAGGGTGTATGATCTAAGTTTGATAGTCCACAGGAAGACTTGCTGACATGGTTGCTAACTTAAGAAATCACATTCCCTATAGTTGTAACTGAGATAAATTTATAATCAATCCTTCAGATTAGAACATTTGAGGGAAAAGTTGCTGTAGTTGTACTTAGACAATAGGCACAAACCAGAACTATTATAGGAAACGCTGGGCATATGGTCATCCTATGTTTAGATCTATTTGGGGGGTGGAGAAGTACACAGTGGTATTCTGGAACATGTCTTCTGCAGTTCTGCAGAAGGAATAATGCCAGAGGATTGGCATCAAGGGAATATTCAGTAAATACTAAGTGTAAAGTGAATGAATAAGTAAAACTAATGAATAGAAACAAATGTTATGTATATGATAACCTGAGGCATAAACAAAATCTATAGTAGTCATGCTAGAAGCATTCTTTAAAGATGTCTATCCTCCCTCGCATGAATCTTACGGCATACTAAAAAGGGGAAAATGGGAAAAGAGTGAAAAGATTAAAAGAAAGAGCTTCATTTAAAACAGTGATAAAATAAAAAAATGGAAACCACATCTTAGAATGACATGAGTGGGTCTGATAAATCCATCTCACATCATCTTAAATTTCTGACCACTCAGTAAAGGTACTGGATTATCCACTTGAGGTCTGTTTGTTCAAAATTTCTTCAATTTACAGAAATTGGGAAGCCACTCTCCATCTAGGGCTTTGCTTTGATTGTATATAGGTAAGTGAACACAGGATAGGCCATCTGAGGTATTAAGATTTGGTAATTTCCATATAAATTTGACTATAATGAATAATTAGACAAAGGTAAATGTTTTTCAAAGTCTGTTTGGATTACTTCTCTGTGGGATAAATGTCTTCATTTTTTTATTGAATTACAAGTTTTTGGTATTTTCTCTTTTGAAAATAATTTGTGATTCCTTTGGTAGAGATTAATTAAATGAGTAGAATATGCTTATACTTATTATGAACTTGTTATTTTCAAAGTCTCTCCTTAATTGTAGCACTGGGTCCATTAAGCTTGATGATCTTGAATATTTTGGGCAAATTCAATGATAATATTATCCCATCTAACTTAAGGATTAGCTTCATCTGTATTTGTGAAAAATGTCATGGCAACCCTGAAATTCCCTTCAGTTTTCTTAACATTAGTCATAACTAGAAAAGATGGTACACATATCCATGAGGGGATGAAGGGGCACTGACAGCTTAACATAATGACAATAATATTGCTCTATACTTGAGAGCTAGGGACACTTGTTTGGGAGGTAACAAGGTCAATGATGAGAGGACTTAGTTCCTAATACTGGTGCCTTCTGCACATCAACATGGTGATAATCACAAATGCTTAGGTCCTGACCTCAGAAGAACCTGGATTTAAATCCTGACTTCTGATTTTAATTTTTATTTGTTATTTGCTTTCCTTTCTCTGTGTTACCTGACATAGGATTTCTGTTTGTCAATGACAAATACACACACACACACACACACACCCTTTCCCCCAATCCCATTAAAACTGTTCTTGCTAGCAGATAAACCTTTTCATTACTGATGTGCTAAGGTGGTCATCAGTGATGATGATGACTATAAAAGGATATCTAACTCAATAATTATTTTAATATAATACAGTATTTGGAGTAAACATTTTGAATTTGAATATTAATAATGGTTGGTTCTACCCATCACTTATATAAGTAAATATTAGAGTTTCCTGGAGACAGTTCTATGCATAAAGTTTGTTCAACTCTCTGTATAGCTCCTCTATAGTGTATATATTTTGGAAATGTGGCAAATTGAAGACCAGAATTTGTAGCTTATAGGAATCCCATGGCAACTCTTTGGCTGCAGATTCCTCATGACAAGTGTGATGAATAAACCTTGCTTGCCCAAGGCTGAAGAAGGACTGAGATTTCCACCTCTCATCTTGTGAGATGAGGCCAGAAAAATGTGCTGAGGCCAACTGTGCTTCTCATGGAGTTGTACATTGTTGATTATTTATGGAAAAACAAGCTCCATGTCAAAGTACAAATTCTTCACTAGCCACCTTCTCCTTTTCTGACATTTTAAAAAGCCATCTGTTCTTGGTTGTGTTTCAGGAAGCAACATTTGTATTTTACATATGCTTGTGGAGAGGCATTCTTTACAATAGACTTTGAAAGCTGGAGGGCACCTTCAAGGTCCCATCTTATCTGTGCCCATCAACTTCCCATCTTATCTGTGCCCCAGTGTCTGGAGGAGGATGTCCAACTGCTTCTATTTCCTGAGCCCCGTTTTCTTTAGATTTCTCATTCTTGTGTTGGGAGTCACGTGGCATCTACTACTATCTTGTCAAGCAAGAGCCTTACAACTGGATCCATAATGTATTTCACCCCTTTCCATGTCACTTAGTTTGGGCATGCTTGTTTTGTTTTAAAGATTTATTTATTTATACATACAAGAACTAGGGTGTAGGCTAGAGGTGTGTGAGGTGAGAGGATTCACCAGAGAGAGTGGGGAGCAGAACAGGAAGATCTACTGAAATACACTGCTGAGGGGAACAGCAGGTGAGACAGGAGAGGTCTGCTGCACCATGAGGATTAGCTCCCTGGCCAGGAATTCAACTTGTGCTGCAGTGGCTGCCAATAGCTTGACAGTGCTGTGTCTTTAACCCCTGAGTCACCAGGGAAGCCTTGGTTATGTTAATTGTCCTAGTTCTTTTTCCCTGGGCACCTTCAATTGTCACACAGAGATATCCTGGGTTCAGTTCTAGAATACTACAATAAAGTAAAAGTTGCAATAAAATGGGTCACACAAACTCTTCTTGTTTCCCCATACATCCATACACATGAGTTTTGTTGATATTTGTATACTATTACATATTCAACAGCATTATGTCTAAAAAGCTCAATGCACGTACATATATATTTTTAAAGATTCATTAATTTATTTATACAAGCACTGGATTAAATATTTATACAAGTCAGAAGCGCGGGAGGGTGAGAGAATTCAACCAGAGCCAAAGCAGGGAGCAGAACAGGCAGAAGGACCGAAGTACACAGCTGAGGGGAGCAGCGGGCGGCAGGAAAGGTGTGCGCGCCATGTGGGACCCTCGCCAGTGGCCAGGGATTGAACTGGCATTGCAGAGGCTGCGGGCAGCTTCGCAGCCCAGCGCTCGACCGCTGCACCACTGGGGAGGCCCTCAATGCACATATTTTAATTAAATGTGACACAGACATGAAGTCAAGACAAGCTGCTGGAAAAATGGCACCCATGGACTCAGACATGGTGTCATTCCAAACCTCCCATTTGTAAAAACTGCAATCTCTAGGAAATGCAACAAAGTTTAGCATAATGGAGCAAAATATATTTATATTAATTTTTACTTGAATTACATTCAAAAATAGTCCTCCATGTAATAGGTCACCTGTTCTGTGTAGGGTATTTAGGTTCTGGACCCAGTTCCAATGTGTGGAGGTGGCATGTATTTTTCCCACATAACACTAAGCAGGGTTCTGACACCTGCTGGGTATCCTACAATTCAACCCATTTCTGACATTGTGTCCTCAAAGTTTGCATTGGACTCTACATGTTATGAGCTCAGTCCCATAATTCTGTCTACTTCAGACGCCAACACCAAGTCCAGTTGTTACCTGTGCATTTAACTCACTGGCTGTGCATCAGAAGTCATCATGAACCTCTTCTCGGGATCAATTAATAAGCTAGAGTGGCTCACAGAACTGAGGAAACCATTTGCTCACTAGACTACTGGTTTAATCCAAAGCAAATTGAAGGATATGTATCAACAGCCATATGAAGAGACACACAGGGTTAGATTCCAAAGAAAGATGAGTGTTCTTGTAGGAATTTGGGGGCCTAGTACCGGTGACACATGGAAACTGGGAGCTCCCTTATCTGGAGCCCCATCATTTCAGGTTTTTTTTTTTTAAAGAATTTTTTTTTCTAAGATTTATTTATTTATTTATACAAGCACTGGGTACAGTCAGAAGTGCAGGAGGGCGAGAGAATTCACCAGAGCCAGAGCGGGAGCAGAGCAGGCAGAAGGACCGAAGTACACTGCTGAGGGGAGCAGCGGGCGGCAGGCGAGGTCTGCGCGCCATGTGGGACCCTCCTCCAGTGGCCGGGAAGCAGCCGGGATTGAACTGGTGCTGCAGAGGCTGCGGGCAGCTTCGCAACCCAGTGCTCAACCGCTGCGCCACCGGGGAGGCCCCATTTCAGGTTTTTAATGGAGGCTTCATTGCAAAGGCATGAAGGATTAAATCATTGGCCAGTAGCACCTGGACTCTTCCCTCCCCAGAGGTCAGGTAGGTGGGATTAGAAATTCGACTTTCTAATCAAGTAATTGGCTCTTCTGGAACTAGTTCCCATCATTAGGTGTGCTCAAATGTTACCTTATTAACACAACCAAAGTCTTCATTATTGTTCTCATCAGGCAGGAAACTCCAGCGATTTTAGGGGCTGTGTGCCAGAAATGGGGGCAAAGACCAATTATATATTTCCTATTACAATATAAATCACAGAAACACAGTTGGAAAGAGAAATTTAGGTTATTTTGGCCAGTAATTCTAATGGTCAGGACTAAAAAAATGTTGTAATGTGTCAGATTTGGAACCTGACTGATTAAAGGATGAAAGAGTATATATCCAATATGGGGGTATCTGGATGTCTGTGTTTCTCTTCAAGCTGTCTAGATAGTCAGTGCTCATCCACTGTTCCATGTTAGAGCACCAATTTCTGATTACTGTTTCTGTTCACACATGCATAGTTATCCATAATGTACTGCTACTATATCACTCACAATATCTTCTGAGCCCAAAACAACCCTGAGATGCATAAAAATCTGGCAGCATTCTAATGTTACAGGTGAGCAGCTAAAAATAGAGAACCAATGTTGTTGAGCACAGAACATGTTGGAAGGATTATATAGGGTTTTTAAAAACTATATCATCTTTAATACTCTTAGATCTCTTAGTTAGAAGATTTAAATTGCTTTCTTAAGGCTGCTCAGCTACTAAGTATTGGAATCTACATCCGCATCATTCCTTCTATGTGTTTGCATTTGTTTTGCAAGGTCAAGAGCTAGTCTTGATAAAATCACCATAAGGTTCATGAATTTGCTTACCCAATGATTCAGAATAGTCTTAAGCAGATACTACATTGAATTCTTCATTTCTCAAAAAACAAAACAAAAGAAAACTAAGAATCTTTGCTGTCATGGTCCCAATTCAATTTTATTAAATGAATATTAATGATATAATAGTGTGTAGGAATGCTATTTAGCCATTTCAGTAGTCTTATAAGTGACTTGTCTAATTTGCAGATGAGGAAATAGTGTTCAGAAGATTTTCAGAAATTTGATCATCAGCACACACATAATGAAAGACAAGGGAGTTCTTTTAGAATTAACTTCATTCACCCATTCATTGTTCTGCTTATGCAATTATAAAGCTAGAGTTATATTAATTTGAGTCTAAAATACTGTGATTTAATATGTTACCTATTTTTTCTTTTCTTCCCTCTTTTGAAGAGGTGGCAATCAAAGCAAATGGCTTCCAGAAAGTTCTCAGTCTTTGTATTTTCATTCTGTAGGCATATTCCATATGAAAATGTCTGGTGTGTATATGCTATTGCTAGTTTCTACTGAAGACCATTTCAATTCACTTTCATAACATATTTAAAAGCAAGGTTTATTTCTGGAGAAAGTATATACCTCATAGGCCTGAGCAATCCATCTTTCTGAATGAAAGAAAATAAATGAAAACTGAAAGTCTAGATCAGGCATTGGGAAAACTAAAACTATCTAAGAAATAAGTTCCTTCTCTGTTTAATTTTTGATGATAGCTATCTAGATCAAAGTCTTAAATATAAAGGGACAAGAAAAATACATTTATCTCACAGGCACACATAATTAAAACCTAAAAACAAAACTAAAATGAATTTCTCAAGGAGAAAACTATGTCATTAATACATAAAATCAGTTTGAAAAGAAGTAGAAAAAAGATGTAGAAATGCAGAAAACTCTATTACTTGATGCCAAACTTTCAGATGAAAACTGAAAAAAATATAGAGTCAGAGACCCTTATCAGATTTTCTGAACTTCATTTCCTTCTCTTGCAGTCAGTCTTGCACACATTTGGTTAAGTGATTCATTTCTCCAGTCCCAACTTCAACAAGTCATATCTTTGCTTTAGACCTCTTCTTCCTTTAGCCATCCAGTTACATGCCAGTCCCAAAACTTTTGGATCACAGACCTAGCCTCAGCATTATCATAGCCTAAAGGTGCCCGTCAGCATGTCAACACCGCCACTGTTTCTTTCTCACCATCTAATTGTAATTTCCTGTGTCTGTATTTATCTCCTTTTTGTAGATGGTATTCTTTTCCATCTTTAATTTAAAATTCAGTGTTCCTCCTAAGTATATATATATATGTGGAACCCACATCCTCCAATTTTTTTCTCTGATTCATTCAACTCAATTTTATCTTTCCTTTTTCTAGACGCATCTGGCAGTGCTTTCCAACCTTTTTTCCCCCTAATCATAACACTAAATCTATTCTTACAATGCATTTGCTCAGTTATTGGGACTAGGTCTTAATGCTTAACAAACTGTCCAGAAACTCTAAAACTTAAGAGAATCATGAGCTATATATAAAAACAAACAGTCATAGCAGAACCAAAACCCAACATAAAGAAAGATTTTTTCATGGGATTGCTAACCATGATTTTGGAAACAAAAACTGGGAGTATACAGTATAAGCCTACCTACTCTAACAGTGGGACATTTGGGATAGAAGTAAAGAGGATTTATATTTTGATCCAGTCATTTTGATATGGAGATTTAAATGGAACATCAATATTTGGCATATTTGGTGTATTTTTGATAAGGAATTGTGTGATATGGTAAAATTTTTTGCCTTGATAGAAGACACAGCCAATTATTTTACAAACTGAAAAATCACCAAATCACACACTTAATAGACTTACCATTCCCCTTTTTCAAAACTTACATAGGCAACTTAACAGAACTCAACAAAAGCAAAGCAAACAACCCAGTCAAAAAATGGGCAGAAGAACTAAAAAGACACTTCTCCAAAGAAGAAATTTACATGACCAACAGGAATATGAAAAAATGTTGAATATCAATTATTATCAAGGAAATGGAAATCAATACTACAAGGAGATACCATCTCACACTAATGAAACTGGCCCATATTAAAAAACAAAACATAACAAAACAAACTGGAAACAAATGTTCTGCTTACTGGGCAGAAATAAGTCTGGGCTGTCTTGAGCTTTTGGTGAATCAGACTGGAGATCCCTATACAATCATCTCTGCCTGTCCCTGACCTAGGAGCTTTACCTTTGTCACTTCATCTTCACTGCAATCTTGAAAAAGGAGGTGTGCCTATGACCTGTGATTCCTGGTCATATTGTGTTATCACCTGTGTGATAACACAATGTGCTCCCTAGTGAGACATCAAACAAATGACTATCACTAACTATTTAGAGACCTCATATTTATGCTTGTACATTTTTTAATGTAAGGACAGTTGTGCTTCATTGACCCCAGAAATGCCTAATCCTCATTAATATCCCCAGACATGGTCTGATTAAGAAGGCTATCTACCTGGCCAAACAAAGACTTTCCAATTCACTCTAGCTTTTGTCTTATTTTCTTCCTTCTGATTGGCTGTTTTGACCTATCTTAATAGTGGAGACCTTGAAGTCTTATTTTATTTAATTCTTTTTTCTGATATATATTTTTGCTCCAGTGTATGCTGTAGGATAACATTTCAACTTGAATGGCTGCATATCGTACAGTCAGTTACCAATTGTGCAACCATCTTATCTTCTTACATTCTGGGTTCCCTTTTGTTCAGCTTGCATTTACTTTTGGGGTCAGTCAGCAGAGGCCTTTCTCTGTTATCACTTTTCGTGTTCAGACTTCGGGCGAGAAAAAAATCCCTCTCCCTCTTGCTTATCATGGCCTCTCTTCTTAGTGATTGCAGGCACAAAGCTTCCCAAAGCTCCTATCGCTCACTGGAAGCACAGCTGGGAAATCTGCAGAGCCCTGAATATCTTATCTGAGGCACTACTAGCAGATAAGTAGTCCTGGGGTGCTCCTAAGGCCCAATTCAAGAAGACCCCAAAGAAAGAAACTAACTCAGCTTATTGGAGGCCCTGATTTGGGACCTCGGGCCACTTCTCAAGGGCACACAAGGACCTGAGGGTTCTGCGCTGAGGCCTGACTTTTGAAATCTCTTATTTTGTTCATGTGAAAAGGATTGCTGAAATTGTTTGCTAGACAGATTCACTTTTTTTTTTTTTTTTTTATTGAAAGCACTAGGAAGTTGGCTAGGTGGAATGGATACAATACCAACTTTTGAGCCACATGAGTCAACTCATTTCAATCACTACATCTAGTCTATGATATCTTCCTTATAGCGGGGGAGCAGGGACCCCGGTCCTGCTCCTGGTCCTCCTTTCCTTGAGTTTCTCCTTGTAGATGAAGCATCAGTGGGGTCTGGCAGATGACTGACTCTCCCAGACTCTTCTTACCAGTTTAGACTATGGTTTTCTCAGCTCTCCAAACCTCAGAATTCTTCAACCAGGTGGTGCTAAGCACAGTCCTTAGGCCTGAACAGGTCTCTCCTCAGAGAAGATGAGACTGGCCATAAGACTTGTGTGGGTACCTACAGGGCCACGATAAAGAGGAAGCTGAGCAGTGGTGGCAGGGTGATGGGAAATGTGGGCAAAATTTGGAAATCTGAGTTCTACTCTTCATGTGCCTGGTAGAGCCAGGGGCTAGAAAAGGAGAGGTGGGTTCTAGCTTGAACCTAGACTCCCATGTTCTTATGAGCATGTATTTGTAAACACAGAAGGCAAGAACAGTTATTTAAGAGCTCCTTGATGTGATTTATAGCTTTCACACAGGTAGGCATATGGTACAGCACAATACCCATTTATAATTTTGTACCCAGTGCCACCATTGTCAAGGAGAATACTGCCTCCAGGTATAGCTTAGAATTTATTCATCAGTATGGACCACATCTCTTTCACCTATACAATAGGATGATGATGATGTCTATCTTTTGTTTGAAGTTAACTTACACTGTTTGTCACACAGAACACATTCTAGTTGGTCAGTGAATGAATTAATGAACCTTGGACAGATACTCAGAGGGATGGAAAAAGCAAAACAAAATTGCAGCAAAATACTGCAATACTTGGATTTTAATAATATTCATTATGACCACTCATAGATTTCTATGTACTCTTTCGGAAAGGTAGACCTCTTTCTTGAGTGCTTGAAAGCAAAAATCAGTTTGAATAGTCACAGAGCACTGACTTACTCTCATCGCAGCCAACATCTATTTGTCCAAAGACAGAACACTGAGACTAGTGTGGGGGGCAGTAAGGTGGGTGTCAGATTAATGTCACCCAGTAAAGGAGAGGTCAGTCTTGTTTTCAGTGGCATTCACGTGTACTAAAAGCATTGCTTTGAAGAATTGAGCTTGATATTATCTGAACCAGAAGCTTTCTCTCTCAGTCTCCATTTCCCCAGTTACCATAGACTTAGATTCTTCCTGAGAGAGGCCGCCCTTGTATTATGAGTCAGCATTAGAAACTGCATATTTTAAAGTGTAAGAAAATAAGTTGCATTATGTTTTCCCTCTGCTGCTGGGTTTTCGACTTTTTCTTCTTAAAAACAGTTTGCTTGCCAGAAGCATTTTCCCCAAATTCTCCCAAGCTGTGAACATAATCTTATATACAGAACACTTTATATTATCCAAAGCTGCATATTAGAAAATATATATATTTCTCCCTAGATACTTAGGCTGTATAAACAATGCAAGTCATTCTCCTAGAAAACTACATAAATTTTGTATATTTTTGTATCAAAATGCTCTCCACTAATTTAATCAAAATTGATAAATGACTACAGAAGCAGGAGCTGAAGCCCTAAAGACTAATATATTTAGTCTTCCCGATGTGCCATATGCATATTTACACTTCACAATTAAATGACATACAGGGAGACGTGCACTATTCCAAAGAAATCCTGACAGCTTTATTAATTCTGCCAACAGCTCACGGGGCTGTTGGTCGCACGGGAATATTTACTGGATTTCTTGCCTATACGAAGAGTCACATTTGGAATGGAAATTAATCACCATGACCTCAAAGGTGAGAATTTGAATTTTTACTTTAAATGTTCACACTCCATAAATTCAGCAGCCATTCCTTTCCAAATATTCTTCTGAGCAATATCCACTCTGTTTAGGACCCAATTTTCACATCCTGTTAGAAAACGTTTTCTCAACTTTTCAAATATGCTTCTGCGAAGGCAATGGACTATCCATCACACATCACTCTTTCCCATGCAGCCTGCATATTCTGTGCAGAAGCAGGAGATGTTTAAAAATTATGAATCTTAAAATAGAGTTTCGCCATAAAAAACTGGAGAGATAGATCAGATAACGCCTGCTTCCTAATGATAATGAGGACAGTAAATAATTTGAAAGCCTTTGCAGCATGTGAAAAAAAAAAAAAAACTCTCATCTATCTTCCCCATGTAATAAATCCATATTATGCTTAAGCCAGCAAAAAGCGTCTGTAATTTCTATTCTATGGGGGTATATTTTTGGAAAGGCAAACAAGATGCTGTCTTCTCACCGTTGTTCCTGGGCTAGCACACAAAAGACAAAGTGTCACTTGTCAGATGAATCCTAATTGGCTGACGGGACTGAGTTTTATGGCTTCACTTCATCTGCACATGAAGACTGGAACATTAAAATGCAGGGAAGTAAAACATGATATGAAGTTCATAGTGCAGGAGTTAAAGGGAGAACACCAACACATCAGTCAAACATGACCGTTCCAAGATCTGTCAAGAGAAAGTTTCAGCAAAAATACACCTCCTGCATGGGAGGATGAGGGGATTAGACCAACCAAGTCCTACGCAAGACACACATCGGAAAATCTTTTGACAAATGCACTGAAGAAAATGAGATTTTATGCATCAGAGACCTATTCATAAATCATTCTGAGGGCTGCCCAACTTTTTTTGGAAGGAGAAATTTAACTCTCTCCCAGAGCCAAATCGAGCCAAATCAGCTCTCGAAGTCTGCAAAGAAACTGGTATTGTGTCCATAAATGTGAAGCATTTGATTTCGTCTGGTTTAATAACATGTTCATTTGGTATTTAGAAATGGATATATCTAGTCGTGTAAACTAGAAATTTCTATGTGGTTAACCAGCCTGGAGGTGCTGTGCTGTCCTAGTGTAAGATACCCCAAACATTCGTATAAATGCATAAGACTACTCTCAATAGCCATTGCCTGAGCCCTTATCACCTACAAAACTCAGGAGATAAGACTTAATAATCCCATCAATCTATGGGGTCAGTTTTTTTCTTCACTTCTTTTTATAGATGAGAAAACTAAATTTGAAGAGGTTAAGCAACTTGCTCAAAGTCACAGAGCTGGTAGTATTGGATCTGATCAAGGGACCCCAGAGACCCTCCTAAGCCTAGGCAGTGTGATGGGAATAGGAGCAGGTTGTCTCCTCAAGGCTGTTGGATTGTCTGCTTGGATATTTGACTTTGCACTGACCCAAATCCTGAGTGACTTACTCCATTCTTTTTTACCATTCTCAGGCAAATGGAAACGTGAAGGCCCATTAATTTTGTGTAGTCCAGCCAGGGCTGCTGGAGCAGAAGACAGGTCCCAGGCTCCCAGACGGGCCCTCTGTCACCTAGATAAGCCAGACCAGACACACACACTGCACCAGCTCCAACTGCACGTCAGGATCCCTTAGCCATGAATTAGTTTCATTCGCTGCATCTGAAAACCTTGCCAGAGGGCCTTCTTTTTTGCCTAACTTGCTGTAATCTCTCTCAGGCATGTTGCCCTCAATACCCTCATTCTTTTATCTCTGAATGCTTCCAGGAAGCACAGGAACAAAGCCTTCATTTTTAGATGTTCTTGGTTTGTAAGAGCTGCTGCTATGAAGGGTAGTGATTGATTTAGGATAGAACCAATGGGTGTTAAAGTGGCAATTTGCACCCCATGACCAAGAGAGGGGATAATAACCCTGTTGGCATAGCTAGCGAGCTGTTATTAGCATAATCAGAGTAGGCAGAAGTGCCCTGCTGTCCATTTGGACCTTTTTGGGGGTAGAAAGTGAAAGTGGCACTAAGGGATGAGACAAACAAGGCTGATGGCGAGCACTGGAATGGCACATCCTCACTTATGGGATTCTAGAAGACAAAGCATATACAGCGGGAACCTCATTCTTGACACTTTCTCTACCTCAGTGGGGCCAGGATGACCGTGCAACTCCACAACTGTGAGAAAGTCTAGAGGTGTTTCTCACACCCCTTGTCTGAAAACATACATTCCCCAAACAATGAATTTAGATGTTCCCTAACAAAGAAACTTGAAAGAAGAGACCCCATCGATTGTCTAGCAATTCCATTTATGTGAGAACTGTGACTCTGGGATCTTTTACACAGTTTGTGTTCCTAACACTGCATATGGCTTTCATCACAAAGTAAACCGTCTCTTGAAAAGGAACTGTTGCATCTTCAGATGCAAGGCCGAACACATAAGCAGGACGACTTAAGGCCGTAATCACACACACAATAGTGTTATAGAGATTCTAGTGTAGTGAAAAATGTAGGTAAAAGAGCAGGAATGACCGGGCAGTTTGGGTTCATTAATAATCTGATAAGCATTGGCCTTTGAGTTCATGAAGCCATCAGAAACAGAGGTCCTTATCCAGAACTTCCCACCTTCGATCCAATCTGGTTTCATTCCATCCCACCCTCCATGAGCCAGAGTTCTTCATCTGAGCTCTGAAATTCAGTTTTGCTTCTGGTATTTTGACTTTGGTATTGACGTCGTATCTCAGATATCAAATTCTAGAGTTTCCTCAAGGAAACCTGATTGTACGGATCCTCTACCTGTCCCTACTCATGTTGCCTCAGCCAGGACCCATAGTTCTTGTCCAGAACCCATAGTTCCAAGGCACTCACAGTGCCTTGGAATGGAATGCTGACATTGATTCCTGGTCATGGTGATCGTGTGTATATCTGTGTAGAGATTTGGTCACCACTGACTTTATTCAAAGACTATCGGAGCATCATTTCTGTGTTGTTTTATAGAAAGTGCCTGATTTAGGCAAATACAAGAATAGGTTCAAATAGTTATGTGGTTAAAAGGAAGTTATTTTGTTCATTTGCTATGTTCTTCATCAATTCAGAAGTCCCTTATCAATGCACACACCTCAGCTTCCACATAGTTCCCATGGCCAGAGTGGTTTCTACTACTCTTCCTGTGTTTGGCAAACGTGGTTGGCTTAAAGCAAAAGGGCTAATAACATCAACAATCTGTGACATACTGTGCATACACTGTACATACATACTGTGCATACACTGTACTCCTAATCCTCCAATAATCTGACATGAGAGACACTGCATTTCATAGCAAAGGAAACTGGGCAAGAAAGAATAGTGGTCTGTGGGCACAAGAAAGTTGTTGGTCATGGAGCTGAGGTTCAAAGCCTGGGCTATGGAGTCTGGACCCCTTGCTCTTTTATGCACCACTAAGTCTCCTTCAGCAGGACTTTAGGGGAGCTTGTCACATAGAAAAGAGTGTCAGTAGAGAGCAATGAACTTCCAAATCCTGTATGGCCTTCAAAAAACTGATTAAGTTTGCCAAGACAGGTTGATCATGAAGCCAATTATTTTTGTTTGTCAGGGAATAGAAGAGGGTCTGGCCCTTGGATTTGCTTACAGGGACACTGAAATATCCCTAAGGTAAATGAGATCAAAATGTGGCTCACATTCTCTGTACTTTAAAATCGTGAACTTATCTCCAACTGGAATTTCTTGAAGAAAGGCATCATCTTGCATGGTCTGGTGCTGTCCACCTTCACCCTCCACCTCCTGACTTCCCAGCATACCATTCAAGGCCACCCATGACAGATGAGGCCTCCCCACTACAACTGCTTCCTGTAACTTTTGGCCAAATTCCATATTATCCTTCATCCAAAAATCAACAAATACATAAATAAGCAAATATATAAACAAACAAATAAAAACTAACCAACCAACCAAACAAACAAACCTAGTTTCCTTTCACTGACATGCAAAGTCTCTGATGTAATTTGGAATCAGGGGATAAATTGCTAATATTTCTGCCTTAGTTCTTTTAATTTTCAGAGAGATGTTGGTATTTCAGAGGCAATAAGCAATGTTAGCAAAGACGATACTTGTCATAGGGAAACCTGCTATGTACTCAATTTAATTTGTTGTGTTAGCCTGACATTGAATTTATTTTGCTTTTGCACAATTATGTCTTCTTTGCCATAATCCCCTCATTGATTCATTTTATACTTCCCTATTATATACCTCTTCACAATCCATCTTACTCCTGCTTAGAATGGGTGGTCTATACAGTACTAATAAGCAGTTAATCAATAATCAGTGTGGCACTTGTCCTATCTTCTCCTGCCTCACTGAACCATTCAGTGAGAAAATCTTGCTCAGATTGAACCTGCACCCCTCCAACTACTTAGGCAGGAATTTTCTGTTATTCAAGAGTATGAGGACAGTTGCCTCAACAGCCTCTGTTTCTGGCAGCCAAGAAGGAAGGAAACACTGCTGCAGAAATAGCGACTTGTGGTGATGATGCATGGGTGAATTGGTGAAGGAAATTCTATGTGGACAACACCTGAGAGGGGGCAGGAAGCAAACATTGTTTAAAAATGAACAATGATGCAAAAATATATATATATATTAAAAAAATCAAACCAAAAACCATTAAAAGAAATAAAATAGTAAATATGAATATAAAAGAAAAAAGGAATAGTGACTTGCCTGAAGCTCCCAGGGAGAGAGTGACCTGGTTACATGGCAGGTGCCATGACAGGCCGCAGGCAGGCGGAGCTTTTCTTGGGGAGGAAGATGCCTCTGTCCCTCAACATTGTGAGCTAAGGAGATGAAGGGCTGGATCTGTGTATGGGTGAGGGTGCAGGGATGGAAGATACCTTGGTCGCTGGTGAGCTGCTCATTGTTATCCTCATTACCATCCATTATTATGGATCCTCTCACATAAACTGCCATTCTTCCTCATCACAAACTCACTCTCTTTTGGGGTGAGAGTCACATGAAGATTATTAGAATGGAGTTACTTTGTCTTCGTCAATGCAGCAGTGACTAATTCTGCTGGGGGAATAGCTGTATTTTAAAGATATCAATATTTAAATTATTTGAATAAATTCCACAGGAAGCTCCTTACCTCTTTGGTAAACTTTGCTAAACTAATTTGTCTGATAAATATGGGCTGTTCAGAGCTCAGTATAGATGTACAGTACTCTTCTATATGAAATGCCTATTTGAAATGTCTATTTCATTTTTTAAATTGCTGTAAAGGAATTTTTGATAACTTGAACCCCTTACGCTCTCCAATTTTATTATAAACATAAATAGAAATCAAAATTAGAGCTGTATTGCTACAGAAAAAAACGTAAACTTGTATCTTTTGACATTTTTTATTGTTTTTATTTTATTTATTTATTTATTTATTTTTTTAATAGAGGCATTTTTTTTTATTTATTTCTTTGTTCGTTTGTTTGTTTTGTTTATACATGCACTGGGTACAGTCAGAAGCGCGGGAGGGTGAGAGAATTCACCAGAGCCAGAGCGGGGAGCAGAGCAGGCAGAAGGACCAAAGTACACTGCTGAGGGGAGCAGAGGGCGACAGGAGAGGTCTGCGCACCTCTTTTGACATTTTTTAAAATGACAAGATGAAAGGGATTAATCTTCAGTAAACACAGTAAGTTTTCAAAATTATTTGAGATGTGAAATTTGTGCTCCTGTGTGTGTGTGTGTGTGTATACCCATGTATAATGTAATTACCTAGAGTAAGGTATGCAAGGTAGAGAATCTATGTATTTTACATGATGTGGCATTTTAACTTTAGTATGTAGCTAATTTTCTATCCATGAAAAAGTGTACATTTCCTTTTAAACTCTAAGAATTTACCTGTCTCACCCAAAGTGTTTTGTATTATGGAACATATTAAGCTATGCTGATTGGAAGTATGTTGATTTACTTTTATGATGTGCATTTAAAATTATCCACACTGATGTCAGATGATCACTGACGCATATTAGCATTATTGTAAGATAGGTAAGCCTTAGAATACAGCGGCCATGATGTCATTTCTACCACCGCGGTTTTTTTTTTTTTTTTTTTTGGCTAGGAAGTCCTTTCAAGCGGAGCGCTATGTGAGCAGTATAGCTTCTGGTTTCCTGTGATGCTCTGTTGTAACCAGAAGGCCAGTTTCTCACATAGCAGGTCATACAGGTGGGCCCAGTGTGAGTTTGTACTTTTAAACATACCATTTCATGTTCCTCAAAGAATGCAGAGTGAAAGAATACCTGCATCTCTAAGGCATCCAGTGAGGCATTAATGCCATCTTGCATTTGCCCAGTCCTTTTGCCCAAATGCCACCTTGTAACCCATCATCTATGCAGCATCTTTCCAATCTTGCAAATTAGATATAATGAGCCCTCTTTCCTTAGCAGTGTCATTAATTCAACAATTACTGTTTTGAAATGCTCACACAAAGAGCATATTCTAGGAGTATCACTATGTGGCTAACCCTGAAAATTTTTTTTGCTGGGAACGAATTAATGAGATATTGCATCCTTTTTTCTCCTCTGATAACTCTGAGTGCCTTCTCCAAGTTAGCTCATTCATTGCCGATACCCCAGGTCTATAGCCGCCCAGCAGAGTTGTTATGTGATCTGTGTTCCTGTGGATATCTTTCTCATGCGAGACCATTTGCATGGGTCACTTTTATGCCTGAGGGCTAGCATTTTGCTATTCCTACGAATATGTGTGTTATATGAGGACAACTTTAATGAGCTATGGGCAAAATATAAGCCTCAGTAAATGCATCAATTGCATGGCTTTCAAGTCAAATTTGTAACGATGGAAAAGTAATTTTACAGAACATTTTGGTGGTGTCACGTGGAAATGAAGCAGCCAGGACTAGTAGGCAACATGTTACTATTAAACATTACATTTGTGTAAGGCAGAGTGGAAAGTTGGTGGGTTTGGTTTTCTAAAATCACTCGTTTCAGTTTTTTGAACAAGACTAGCTCACGGGGAGCAATATTTGGATGGATTATTACAAAATATAGAGAAATGTTACAAATCTTCTGTGATGAACCAGCTAAGTAGAAGAGGAATGCAAATATTCAAGAGTTCACGTATACTTAAGTGATAAAATCAGGAGAAGTTTGCTGTTGTGCAGGAGCATGAGAGGTGTTATACAAGGGCTGCTGGACACAGTATGTGCACTCAGGAGAGGAGCACAGAGTTAGGATTCTGGAGTCACAGCAGACTCTGCAAACTAATACATGAAGTACAATAGTTTCCTAGGGCTGCTGAATAAATCACCACAAATGGAATGATTTTTTTCTTATTTCTGGGGACCAGAAATCTAAAATTAGTGCCAGTAGGGCTACGCTGTCTCTGAAAACTCCAGTGAACATTCCTTCTTTGTCTGCTCCTAGCCTCTTGTACCTAGCCTCTGGTGACTGCTTTGCTTGCAGCGGAGTCACTGCCATCTCTTTCCCTGCTGTCCCAGCATCCTCTACACTTGTCATTAGGACACTGGTCATGAGGTTCAGAGCTTTCCCTAGTTCTAGGATGACCTCACCTGGAAATCTCTAACTACCATACACATATTTCCGAGGACCCTATTTACAAACAAATAAACAAAACAAAACAACAACAACAAAAAAACATATTCCGTAATTCCAAGTAGACGTGAATTCAAAGGGAATACTATACAATCCAGCATCACAAGTCTAATTCTGCACAAGTTAAAAAGTGGCAAACAGAAGGTTGAAATCTTGTAGCCTCTGCATAAACTTCCATTGAATGGAGAGTGATTTGATTCCTTGAAAGCTTTAAAACCAAGAACATTCTTTTGTTACTTGTTGATCCTCACTCTATTAGACCTATTTTTTCCCAGTAAGCTAATTTTATTTTGAATAAAAATTGATTGAGGCAGATAAGTCCCCTCCTTAACTATGTTTTCAAGCCTCTTGCAGGGATACCTTAGAAATTAGGATTTCTACAATTAGTATATTACTGCTCACACTGACATCATATAGATTCCTAAGGACCTTGAACTTGTAAAACTATCAGAGACTGATAACCAAAATATTCATTAGCAGTCTTTTCATCATGCTTAAACTTAAAAACTCTTCAAAAAATTGCTAGTCATTTCCTGAATTAACATTAGGGTGAGGACATCCATCTATCATCAATTACTGCCATTACCTATCTTCTAGTTGTACTGGCTTAAAAGACTCACATTTCCTAAGTTTATTATCCTGAGTTAATTACAATTTGCTTAGCTTGAATTATTGGACCCTAAACCATTGACCATACACTTCACCGTAGAAACAGTTTTAAAATGAAAATGATTTAATTAGAAACTATACTGCAACCTCATGGATAAAGCAGGAATTTTCTCTTTTTTTAATTTTATTTTTATATTCCCCATACAATTGCAACCCCCTTATTTTGACCCCAATCCCTCCTTTCCCCGCCCCCCCCCATAGTGTGTCTCTGGTTCATAGTTGTTTGTTGATTTTGATTTTTTTCTTTCTTTCTTACATCTTTTTTCATCTTTGCACAATGTATGCATTTTCATTTTAGTTATAGTCCCCATACAATTGCACCCCCCCTTATTTTGACCCTACTCCCTCCTTTCTGCCCTCCTCCTCCTCCCAACCGTGTCTCTGGTTTATAGTTGCTTGTTGATTTTGATTTTTACTTTGTATTGATTAGTCTTTTTCCTGGTCTCTTATTTAGGTTTTCTAAATTCCTGCTATGAGTGAGACCATCCGGTATTTTTCTTTTTCTTTCTGACTCATGCTCAGCAATTTTTTTCTTTCTTATAGTTATTCTCTTTCCTGGTCCCTTATTTAGGTTTTCTAGAT
This sequence comes from Talpa europaea, assembly GCF_964194135.1. Lineage (NCBI taxonomy): Eukaryota > Metazoa > Chordata > Mammalia > Eulipotyphla > Talpidae > Talpa > Talpa europaea. Next base: position 68,276,992 of record NC_140073.1, read on the forward strand.
TCCAAAGCAGGAATTCTCTTGAGCAATCTCAGAAGATGCTTGACCGAATGTACCTGTCCAGGCTTACTGCCAGTGTCTCCAACGTTAGTCTTATGTGTCAGCCAAAGAGATGGCATTTCTGCGCTTTTCTGGGTAGCTAAAATATAGTTTATATATATTTTTCCAAAATTCGGTATTATCACTATTCACAATACACTTTCAGCAAAAAATTCCTGAAGGTGATATAGCATTTTCTTATTCACATTCAGTATTAATTGAATATCTACCATGTGCCTGGATAGGGTACAAGCATTTGAATAAGATACATCCTTAGAAGCTCAGGGAGTCAAGTTGTTCAGGGAGTCAAGTGGTTCTTAAGACACAAACACCAGTTAGAGGCAGGGTCAGGATGGGACACCAATTCCTTAATTCCAAATCGTCTCTTAATTCTACTTGCTAATTCTATTAAAGTGTTCTTTATATCTCACGAGATAGAGTGATTTGAAATCTGGCATCTTAAACACCTTCTGGATGTTCCTTTAGCCCTTATTCCTATTTTTTCCTAGGTCTGGAATCTGTTATTTTCCAGATGTCTCCTTACTTCTTCACTTTCTTTCTTTAGGTCTTCAGCCTCTTTATCAGCAGAGATCAATCTGCTTCTTCATGAGCTTTTGGGTAACAACATTTTTGCTTACATGAAAACCTTCGTTATATGTTATCTTTATTTGGTGATAGGAGGTGAAAAACTCCATGTCAGTAGTAAAACAAATAACAAAACAAGATCACCCTTCTAAAAATCAATCAAAAGTCAGTATTTTGATTGACTGATTTTGACTGGCCAGCTCGTCCGTTTTGAATGAACAATGGTCTGTGATTACCTAGCATTACAAGAATAGATGTTGATAAATGTTTCCTGAGATTTTGACCTCCAGCGAGGTGTCTAACATAAGATTTAATCTTTAACCAAAGACTTAGTCTTTATTTTGAAGAAATGCTCAAATGATTTTCTTGGGAATGGGTTTTAACAAAATGTCAGTGGCTAAAGATCTTCTTAGTGTGAAAATCCTGACTCTCCAGGTTGTTCTTGGTTTTCAGACCCGCTTATATTTTCTGCTTGTCACTTAGTAACCTGCATTTGCCTTCAAGAATAGCAGATGCTTCATCCATCCTGGGAATGAGTTGAACATTGTTGTCCCCAACAGGAGAAGCATTCCAGTTTTCAGAAACCATGAGGGTCCCACTCTCCTCTTACTGGCTGGCACTTAGTATGCCATGGCCTCAGGAATTTTCAAATGCTTCTGGCTTAGAAAATATGCCTGAAGCAGGAGCAGAGATTTTTAAAGAAACATTATGTTTGAAGAAATAAAGCTGCCTTTTGTGATTCTGACAAAATCTTGGTCCACATTCATATTGTCTGAAAGAGTCAAAGATTGCTGATTTGACCACTTTTTATGTGAAGGGTGTTGGAGGGGTCTATATAGAGCGAGATCTCAATGAATTCTTGCATCACTCTGATGTGTAAGTTTTCCAGCTTTTCACAGATGTGAATTCTGAGACTCAGATGATAAATGCTACTTAGGGTGATGCCATTAGCAAGTAGCAGGGATGCAAAGTCAGATTCGTCCAAAACAAAATTCCATATCTGTTCAGAAAGAAAAATTTTACATAAGCACTCTTAAATTAAGAGACTCAAATGAAATATTGTAATCCTGACCCAGTTTGAATTAGAAATCTTATTTTCTCTTTATCTTCTTACCTAAGTGCAATCAGTACAGTCTACTTTACCGACAGCACCGTATCTACGGTTGGATAAGCAAAGGTAGTTCTTAGTGGAAAACAATAAATCCAGAGTCTATTCTTCTCATTAGTATCTCATCAGTAAGAATTCTGATAGTAGTGCCCAATTATTCCCCAAATGGATTAATTTATTTACTTTGGCTTCTTTTTCCAGTAAATATGGAAATCACACAAGTCAGTGAACAGGAAAGCAACACACAGCAAATCCTTAATACATCCTTTCATCAGGGGTCATGCCGATGAGAGAGAATAAAGTGCTATGATTGTCCCAAAGAATTGTGATTGCCACTTTGTAAAGAGGTAGTTGGAATATCTACTTTATAAAGTAGGTAGTGCTTTTGCTGTTTATGAATGAGTCTTATATAGTAAGAAGGACACAAGTTTTAGTTTAATGTGGCCCCTTTTCAAATCTTGGTCCTTCCATACCAATGTTCTGGGTTCATGATGAACTCTGTGGGCCCTACTGTCTCATATTTAACAGAGATAATGCCTCCTTTATAAAAGCAGGGTTCATAAAAGTAAATATAAGAATTCATGGTAGAAACTCCATATATATCGCTAAGTCAGGCAATCAACTTGTACCTCTCATCCATAGTTGCCCTCTGTAATGGAACACTAATGTTCAATTCGGCCATTATGTCATTGAAGCACTATGTTGCCTCTCTTTTTTCTGCACTTCAATAAGACTTTTCCACCTAATGACACAAGCTTTCAATAATTTAATATAATTTATGATTATTATTTGGTGACATCTAATTCTAACATCAATAGTCTAGTGCAAAATAAATGGAGTAAAAAGCCTATAAATCTAATATCTATCAGAAAGGTAAAAATTAGAAAAATCAGAATTCACAATTAAGGAGAAATCAAGATGAAAGAGCTGAGATTAAAGATATGTACATGTATATATACCCATCTAAGCACCACATATGGTTATTTAAAGATAAAAATACTTATATAATTAAATCTAGAAAAATGTTCAGATAATGTAAATCTCTAAATATGTATGTTCATATATATCTGATATGTTATGTGTATGTATATACAATGGAATGTAATTTATCAAATCTAGATTAAATAATAGAATCATATTCTTAAAACAGCAAAGTTTTCACTCATATATCTACAAGTAAATAAGGTCAGTTGTAAGATTTCACATTTACAGTAATAAAGGTTTACCAACTATTCATATTGATTTTGCAAATTTAAAACCTGAATAAGTTTTTACAACTATGCCTTGAATTTTAAAACCTCTCTACAGTGATATAAGAAGAAAGATTTTGCATTTCATATGATAATTTGATTTTCCATTACACAAAATTGCATTCATGTATTGTCATTTGTTTTGGAAATCATTCATTAAGTGACAAAACCATGTCAAAGAGAAGCGCAAGATACAATGTGGAAAGAAAGAAGGGTGTACAGAAGAATCAGTAGCATAGAGACCCCACCTTAGAAGAACAGGACTCGCAAGCACCCTAGGCATCTTTTTTTTTTTTTTTAAGATTTATTTATTTATTTATACAAGCACTGGGTACAGTCAGAAGCGCGGGAGGGTGAGAGAATTCACCAGAGCCAGAGCAGGGAGCAGAGCAGGCAGACTGACGAAATACAGTGCTGAGGGGAGCAGTGGGCGGCAGGAGAGGTCTGCACGCCATGTGGGACCCTCACCTGGCAGCCAGGGATAGAACCGGCGCTGCAGAGGCCGCGGACAGCTTTGCAGCCCAGCGCTCAATCGCTGCACCACCAGGGGAGGCCCCATCCTAGGCATCTTGGTCCCCCAGAGGTATCTAGAAAGGGCTCTGCTGAACAGACTGGTTGCCTCACCCATGACCTACCCGCAGTACACTGGCATGTGACACATATACCAGCAAGGGCAGCAGAGGCACTTCTTGATAAGGGTGGGATAGGGGCATTCAGCTTGCGGGAATGGGGCCCATGGGACTGGCCTCCAAGCAGAGCTTTACAGGTAAGATTACCTGTTTACTCAGGTGGCTTGGAATGCTCACCCCACCAAACAATGGCTACACCCACACACATTTTTAACTTCTCACATATTCATTACACTCACATAAACGCAATGTCTGATACACAGCATAATATTTTACAGAAATATTCACTTGGTGGGAAAAGCCAGGTAGAAGCCCAGACAGAGAAACAGGCAGAAAGCGGTGCACCCTCAGGGCGAATGCGGATGCATATCTTTAACCTTCCCACCTACACAGCCCTCTCTTGTCTCTCAGTACACTCCAATTCCTTCATATGCATAGAAGTTACCACACATACCAGCTGACTTGTTTAGAAAATAGATCTAACTCGTTTGTGCTTATCCTCTTGATCCTGATTTATCAGCTCATATTTGTTTTCACAAACCATGATGGAATTCTGGGTCTCAGTTATCACCGTGCATTGTAAATGGGGACTGATAGGACAAAATTACCAATGATGAACATTGCAAGATCAAAAGAACCACATGTTGATTTTTAATGATGCATATCTAAAGCATTTACAGTGTTATAACGCAATGTGTCTTCAAGAAAACATAAATAACTACCGGGGAACAAGTCTGTAATACTTATTCCAGCGACAAGTCAGAAACATCCAGCGCTCATCTCCCTACCCATCTGTGCATATCCCTTCATGTGTACATCTCTATGCATTTATCTTACCTCCGACCAGGGATTTCTACATTCTGCTCTTGAAGTCACCTTAATTTATTGCATGTGGAATGTGCCTAACAGATGCTTGATATCCTAAATAACAATCAGGTAAGACAGGTTGTTAGGGGTCCATGGTTCTCTGGGACAGACTTTTGTTTTGCAAGTATATCTGTTTCACACACAACAAAGCACCGATGTTGTTTGGGTGAAATAATTCCAGCCCGATTTTTATGACTCCCTCTAGTTCCAATACTAAAAAAACAAAACCGAAAACCAGTGTTTCCTTTGTCTGTGAGGTTGTGAAGTTAATTTCCTAAAACTTCCCAAGTCACTAAATTACAGAATTATTTTGAATCTTAAGGTCAAGACACATTCTGTGATGTCATTCAGCTCCTTTCTGCAATTCAGAGGGAAACCCAGGCAGCAGTGGTTGCAAGAAACCGGGTACAATGCCCTCCTCCGTGAACAACTACAATCAGTCAGAGATTTGAAAGGTAAGATCAACTCCTGCTTGCACTATTATTTTGCTTGCACTCTTTCCTTTTATTAACATTAAAGCAACCCAGGTTGGAAAGCATATGAACAGGAGTAGAAAATTATTGTTACTTTACTATGCTTTTTATTACCAACTGCTATCATTACAATCATAAACTTAATGAAGACTGCTTTTCTTTGCACTATTTTTTTTTTTTTTTAAGCTCTTGAGAGGCTCTTGACTTCCTTGAGGTCCCTGCCAGACCTGGCATTTTTCCATCTGGCTGGAACCAAGTAGGCACTAGGGGCTTCAGACTCTGGCCTGAAGTCCTTTTCTTCCGGAGTCAGTAACTCCCCCAGGTTCTCCCTGTAGCTCTTCTGTCTGCCACCAGGACTCTCAGCTAATTGTCTTTAATGAGCCTGGTGGGTAACTATCTTTGACTGTAACCATGAGGAGATCTTACCTTCTCCACAGAGCATTGAGTTTATTAAAAAAAAAAAAAAAAAAAAAAAAAGCTGACTGATTAAGCTTGCTTTGCATTTTATATACAAAGCTCAAAAGAAAAGAAATTGAGAGCTAGTGTCCTCTGGGTATCGTCATCAGGTGTACCACATGTACCCACCTTTAATAGGGAGAACAATTATATTCCTTATTTATTTAGTACTTATTTATTTAGTATGCTTTAGCCCATTTATAGCTTAAATGATGGTTCTAGAAATGAGCTCACCACCCAGCAGGAGCAGCAGCAGCAGCAGGAGGCCCTAAGATTCTGCTAGAAATGCATATTCTCAGTTCCAATCCAGACCTACTGGATCAGAAGCTGGGCAGGGGGCAGGAAGGTTCAAGAGTCTTTGCCTTAACAAGTCCTGTGGGGCATTTTGATGCACATTCCTTTCAGAGAATCTCTCCTCTAAACCACATGAGGTAATACTTTTATAATACTCACATTACAAAGGAAGAAATTGAAGGTCTTAGGGTTTTAGTCATTTATCAAAGTCACAGAATTTAGTCACTAGCTGTCAGACTTCAAGACCTGAGAAAACTTACGTTAAAAAACAAAACTAAACATGGCAGTAAAAGACTAAATGAATAAAAACTAGTTAATAAAATTTCCTCCTCTCAGTGATTATTCCAAGTTAATATAATTTAATATATTAGATAAAAAATCTACTGCTTTACTACATTTTAATGTTGAGATATTAAACTCCAATTTCTCTTAATCTAAGGTGAGTGTCTGCAAAACCTAATCAGTTTATAGATATTGGAAATAATATTAAAAGTCAAGTTTCCTGTGAATCACTAAGTACCTTAACAATGAGATTAATTTAATAGCAGTGGATTTAGAAGAATTAATTTTAAGCAGATCATCCTCCTAACTTTGATATTAGCTGCTGGATCCTATCCCATTACAAATGCAACCGGTTTTTAGGAGACTGCAAACATCTGCTCTCCCCCTAGAAAGCATTCATATGAATATTAATCTTGAGGACTACATATTGACTCCCTGTCCATGTGATGTGTTTAAATGCCACATGTGTAAATGTGTGAAAGTATTTACTCCTTAAAGAGGCTAGACCCCATGTTGGGAAGTTCTCTGAAACCTCTCAGCAAATTCTGGCATTGAGGAGGGAAAACAGATGGGCATCAGTAAGGAACTTTCCAGGGCTAAGTGTGGAGCCAGAGGGCTGGAGGGAAGCCTGCTGCTTTTGGTGTCAAGACTGGATGTTGCTTTCACACTGTTGATTGGCCAGTTATTTCCTCTCCTCTTTTTTGTAGATAAGAGAACCTAAGGTCAGCAAAAGTGCTTCGGATAGAAACATAGGGATGATTCTAGGAGAAATACTAATCTTTGGGAGGCTTTACTTGGCTGTTCCAAGCTTGATCCACAGTGAAGTTCAGGCTTTATCTCCATGTATTTTGTAACCTCCACGTAACCAACAGGACAGCTGGTGAACTAAGGAGTCTAGATAGGGATGTATAGAGGAATGCTAGCAAATATTCTGGAATGTTCTAGACAAATGTAGGGAGACTGATCACTACAAGGAGGTGAAATGATACTTTCTAGGTCTTATAAAAAAACAGTGGTATAACAGGAATCAAAGACCTTCACATTTCTTTTCAACCTTGCTTCTGTTTTTTGGTTTGATTCACATTGATAATTTGCATTGGTGGTCTCCATCAAGCCAGGGGCAGGATTCTGAGAATGCCCATTTCCTAACTGAGATTTTAATAATGGTGAATTATGAAATTAACTGCTATATTAAAGGCTTAATTTATATATGTATGAGAGAGTAAAGGAGAGATTAGCAGCAAAATCTTGAAAAATATATTTATTAGCACTTTATTGTATGTTGTCTTTGCTATTTAACATAAAATTATTAAAATAAAGTCTTCATTAAAAAGATGTATTTGCTTTAGTCTATAGTTAAAGAAGTATGGGGGTTGCTAGCAGTTCACAATCTCTAGCCATTCTCAATCTCAAGCTTTGTCTTATATAACTAAAAAAGGAAATCTTGTATTTAAATTTATTAATTTTGTGTCACTCATATAAATCTTATACATAATCCTTTGAGATTTTGCTCCTAGAATTTTTCCTGTTGTAAAAGTTCCTGCCTAGTTACCACTTTTCTCTTCATGACTTCCTAAATTTATTTTTTGTTAGGTATGCAACATTTTGCAGTAGCTGGGAAGTCAAAGATACTGAAACTTGGTCTCTGCTCTAGATATGAGTTTACCACCCAGCAGCAGCAGCAGCAGCAGCAACAGCAGCAGCAGCCCTGGGATTTTATTAGAAATGCATGTTGGACTCATTAAGTGCCTCCTACCTTATGTACTCTCTGACTCCCCTTATCTTCAATTTTGTGCTTCTGAACTATAACAATGCTTCTCCTACACACATGCTCTGCTGCAGGGTCATTTATTTGTTTCCCTAATGGGTCTGCACATTGAAGAAAGGAATTAACCACAACTTTAAGACGCTTCTATGCCCAACACCCACAGTGTTTGGAGTATAATAAGAGTTTAAAAGCTTTATGTTGATGGTAATGAGATTTTCACTCTCAAATTGTTTTCTGAAATTGGTAGGCTTAAAATATTATATCAAACAGTGATCAATACTCAAGATGTTCTAGGTCAAATGGGCAGAATAAATGTATATAAATCAGGAAGATTAGGGAGTATCCACCAGTGAGTTTCGAAGTCAATCAAGGATGAAATCAGGGAACTGATGACCAAAATGTATAATCCACTCTTTCAATTGACCTTTGTTTGAGAAAGGTGTTGGGTAACTATGCAAATCCTTTATGTTAACATAGGAAAGCTAAGGGGGAAACATAGAGCACTATATTGTATAACCAAAGGATTCTGGAACAAGGGGCAAAACAGCTAGTATAAACGGTGAGAGGCAACATGAAATTTAACAGAAAACAGTAAGTTAAATACTAATAAGATATAATCTTTTCAGGGGGTAGTAATAGGCTAAAGAGGACTTAAAACAGTCACGTGAATAGCCGTGTGTGTGTAGATACTGGCCTAGCAGGGAGTAGGGTAATTGTCAGTGAAGGAAAGGAATTACCACCTCTAGTTGTGAACGACTATTCTATAGGAGAACACAAACACATTTTTTTGGTAGCATGGACAAACAACTGGGGTTCAGTGTTGTAAGGGCCGGACTGGGCACAGTGCAGGTTTTCTGATCCCATGCAGACCGGGTAAAGGAGGAGTCAGAGTCCTCAGTGGTTTTTTGCAGGTCTTTTATTGGGGTTCAGCGGGTACGTGCAAGGCAGGGGTGCTGGCTGGGGGGCTGGGAGGCTGGCAGGCCTCCCAGCCCCCAGCAAATCTTCACTCTATCTGAGCTCTCTGGCGTTCGTTCTGCTGCTTCTCGGCTTCGGCTTCTACTGCTGCTGCTACTGCTGGTGTCCCCGTGACGCCGCCCTTAAAAGCACAGTCTTAGCTCAGCTGAATCCCATCTACCAATGCCCACACCCTATTCTAGGTGCCCGCCATCAGGCATGCATTCAGGACAAGGATCCATCATCTATCCTGATGGCGGGAGGGCAGAAAAGCCTGATATTTTCTTTACCCTACAAGTGTATACACTGGAAGGAGACAAGTTTTGACTTTACATTTGGCTTTACTGTACATCAGTCTGATTTGTTTTCTGGAATCATCAATAGGAGACTTATACCAGAAAGCTAGTTCTGACATCGTTGAAGAGGACATACTTTGTTAGAGACACATTCTAGGCATTTCCTGGCCCATCAATTTTTCCCATGAGGCTCACCATTCTGGTTTAGCCCAGGTGGGACTTAAATTTCCATTTTACTTCCCCAACGGACCAGAATGTATACTGAATCCCAGCCCAGATTAAACCAGCCCTTGGCCTGAGAATATCAGTTCCTAATTCTCAAGCTATCAACCACTGCTAAGTATTATCTAGTGAATTAGGTGTTTGGGCTTTATGCACAGACAGACTGGAGATGTGTCTTGGCCATCATTTTACCACTCGTGTGATATGGACCGGTTTTTTGTTCAATTTCATATTTCATAAAATAGGAACAACTCACTAGGATTATATAGAAGGAATTAAACACTAGTTTTAATATTTTACTGATGTGCCTATTCATATTGAGCACCTGATAAAAGGAACACTTTCAGGTAGGAATACCATAGAAATCAACCAAATTCTCTACCACCCTCTAGATGTTGTCCTCTGAATTGCTGTCACTTTATTTATAGGCACCAGCTTTGCAAACTGCTTTGCTTTAATTATGGCCTCAACTCTTAAAGCACCTTTGCTTTCCCCAGGGTCCCATATCACTATGGTCCTTGCATTCCTCATGAGTGAACCTGCCTATGTTATGATAGATGGAGTGACTATAACAGTACCATCTTAAAATATATGACTTGCTTCAAGCCAAAGCTGATTGTGAATGCTTCCTTAAATGCACACTTGGAAGAAGTGAGTGCATATGTAGGGAAGACAAACCACTTAATATCTCTTGGTTAATACTGGTGAATCCATCAACAGCATATAGTTGTCAAAACCATTGGGTCTCCATGGTGGCACAGAGGGTTTAACGCAGCACTGTTAAGCTGTTCGCAGTCTCTGCAGCGTGGGTTCGATTCTGGCCAGCCAGGGAGATACCCATATGGCGCGGCAGACCTTTCCTGACTCTCCCACTGCTCCCCTTAGCCGTGTTTCCAGTATGTCTGCCTGTTCTGCTCCCCGCTGTCTCTAGTGAATTCTCTCACCCTCCTGTGCCTCTGGTCTATCCCCCAGTTCTAGTATAAATAAATAAATTTTAAAAAAATCACCTGAGAGATGCTCTTTAAATTATCTTTGCAAGACAAGTACATTATCCTTCAAAATCAGATAGTGTGAGGATTGAATTTAGAAAGAAAAGGTAAATAATTCAGAGAAAAATGAATGAAAAAATCCAGGATTCTTATAGACTGCTTGTTGACATAGTTCTTGTTTTCTGTATGCTTATAAATAAAAGGCAGAAGAGGGACTGCAACAACTGCTGAAGCTTTTAGGTAATACTACGGTCTCTGAGTAAGAAAGAATTGGAACTGGATTAAGAGTGAACACTTTTACATATGCATAAAAGTTGGTAGGAAAAACAACAATTTCATCCAATATGCCACAATAAAGACCCAAGACTAAACTTGATTGAAACCAGCTATGAAATGACTTGGGGGACTTTGAAGTGATGCCCATTTATTTATTTATTTTATTTTATTTTTTTGGTAGGACCTTCACTGGTGGCCAGGGATCGAACTGGCACTGCAGAGGCTGCAGGCAGCCTCGCAACCCAGCGCTCAACCGCTGCAACACCAGTGGAGGCCCTGCCCATTTATTTTTACACTCTGTGTGTTTCTTGTGGTGAAGTTTCTAGATATGACAATACAACATCATTATGACATCTTTCCCATTGAGAATCATGTGACAGGTGATGGAATTGCAGGGCGGTGTCAGTGGAAATTTAGTTTGAGTTGAATGAAGTAATTTATTAGCACCTACTAGTTGAACCTACTTTTTAGCTTGTAGTTGCTTCTTGCTCAGTCATGACAAGAACTTAACATGATATTTGTGAGCTTACTCATTGGAAGCAATACCCTAACATGCTGTTGTAGCTAAAAAGACCATGAAACTTGCCACTGGGGAAGATTTTGGGAATAAAACATCTGCCTTTTTTTTTTTTTTTTTATAAACATACAGAAAACAAGAACTATGTCAACAAGCAGTCTATAAGAATCCTGGATTTTTACATTCATTTTTTTCTCCTAATTATTTACCTTTTCTTTCTAAATTCAATCCTCACACTATGTTTTATATAAGTTTTATATAAGCTTTTGTCTTCATACTTTATATACTACATATAGATGACTTCTCCAGAAAGATGGGGAAAACAGAAAAAGGTTCAAGAGAAAGACAATTAAAATTGTCTATGAAATTTTATATTTGAAAAGTTAGAGATACTTTAGTCTGATATGAGCACAGGAATGGAACCTGACCATATTGTACATGTTCATGAGCAAAGTGGATACAGTGTTTATAAAAAAGGACATCATATTTTACAATGGAAGCACAAATGACTGTCTTTTAAAATTTGAGAGTGATAATTTTCAGAAATAAAAGAATGCGCCAACATACATAGAGGGGAATGCCTTTCGAACCCTGACATTTGGTATGTAGAAAACATAGTTGGATTCACAAAGGATTTGAATACACAATGGACTCAGGACTATAAAAATAATTTGTGGACTTAATAGGGACAGTGAGTGTTTGTCCTGACATAGTTTTCAAAAATTCTGGTAAAAAACAAAACCTGGAGTGGATTTAACCAGAGGATTAGAGGTTTGTTTGTTCCTAATAAATGTACCCACTTACTGAACATTGTCTAAGGTTTTCTGCTCAGAGTCAGAATCTTAATATTTGTCTTATTTTGACATGACTACAAGCCAGCCTGAAAGAGATTTTTAGATCTGCTAATATTCTAATGTTGTTGCTCAGTTTGTCCCTGAGACACCTTCACGCCAGATTATTTAGTAAAGTGGGGAATCTGGCTCATTCATAAATCATAATACATCGCCAAAGGGCTGCATTGTGGCCTCATTCATGAACATTCCTTCAGTGCCAGATCAGAAACTCTACAAACTGGATTTTTAGGGCATGGATATTTGTTCCTGTGCATGGACAGGTTTGTTTTCAGAGTTCTTGTTCTTAAATGAGTGCTTTAAATAAAATAAATCTCTGGAGTAGTGGTAAATTGACAACTTATCTACAACATGTGCTATAATTTTATGTTTGGTAAATCAATTTTAAGAAACATTATAAACTCCATATCAACTAGAAATTGCGGTTCTCCAAAAAGGAATGGGAAAAGCTTATTAGAGATTCTCTACTTCCTCAATTATTTCATCCTTTATTAAGTCAATAATTGATATAGTATTTTTGGGTTTTGACTTGTTCTGAATATTTAAAGGGAGATTAGAGAGTTTTATAAAAATTTGTTGCTCGATAATTGTCCTAATTTTATTTGTCAAATTTAACTCTGGCAAACTCGTAGTCTTCATTATAATTCCAAATTTTAAAAAATGTGAAAACAAAACAAAACTAAAAAGCTCTCAAGTTAATCTATTCATCCAATTGGTGAATAGTACTTCACTGGTGGAAATGTTATGGAGGCTTATTGGTTCAATCATTCTTAGACCTTAACAAAAACAAAAACAAACAAAAAAAGAGTCTGCTTTTTCTGTCTGAAGTTTATATTTACAAGGGAATGGAAACAACCTTGAGCTAAGCTCCAGGACTGGTTTTCTGAAATCACAGGAAAGAAGTAGATTTCCAGAGCTGCAGCACCTTGAAAAAACTGCATCCTGGCTCTGGACTCCTATTACAAACAAAGCCTTTTCTAATTAGTTTGTCTAGATTAATAGACTCAATTGGGTCTATGGCTACTGTTAGTAGAATATACTTACTTCTCTTGATCTTTGGCCCTTGCTTCTTAAATTATTTAATCATGTTCATCTTCAAAAGGCTATAGAAGTCAAGAGATGTTGAATCCATAGGAAAGGTTTATAGAATTGGTGATCTTGGGTCTCCTTATTCATGGGGGTCCTGGTAGTTACTCTCACCCTCCTTGTATTACAGTCTTGTCTACTCATTCTTGGTGTTGAATATTCAACAATTGCATGTACAATCTGTCCCAAACACAGAGCCCTATGGCTCTCTCTTTCTCAGGCTAAAACTCCTCATAACTTTACGTAGGGACCACTTCCACGTTCAGCAGGAAGTAGTTACAGAAGATTGAGATATCATCACTTTACTCCTTTTAGAAATAAAGAGGATGAAAGATCTCTCAAGGGAAAGAGACAAGAAAGGTCCTGGGACAGAGACAGATGCACAGAACTGCAGGCCAGAACTTTGCTGTTCCCGTTGTTAAATAAATACAGAAGGGACTGAATTCTCTTGGGGAGGGAGAAGTTAACTACAGCTGTACCCCATTCCACCAACCTATCCACTCAAAGACAAGATGAACCAAACCTTATTGATTTAAACTCACTCTATCTGGGTTTAACTTCCAGTGTCCTGTTATGATTCAACAGTCTCAGTAAACAAAATACTGGTCAAAACTGGTCCAAAACCCAATCTGTGAACCCCTACTAACACATCTATACAAGCAACCTCAAAAACTAGAGGGTGAGTCTCCCTTGAATCTTCTTTTCTGAGTGTGTACTATTGCTTGCAATAAAATCTTCACTCCTATATCACCTACTCTGACTTCTGCACAAATTCTTTCCTGTGTGGAAGCCAAGGACATCCAGGGTCCCAGGGTCCCTGGGCCTCATCAGAATTACCAGTTAATATTAGCCATGAGTCAGATTTGTGAGTAATTTGTGATGTTTTGAGTTAAATCACTTTTTGAATCACTTTTTGATGGGTATTTTGAAGTCCTAGAGAATTTCAGAGAGTTTGAGCACTGTTTATGACATACAGAAATACAGTTCAACACGACTGGTGATTTCTCACTTTTCCAGTTTAGCAACATGTAAATTAAACAATAAGTTTTAACTTTATTCTTACAGAGTGCCTCTGACAATATTTATATTTAGGTGAGAAAAGTAAATCAATTTTGTGAAAATTAAAAAAAAATCAAGCATGGTAAAAGAGAAATAGAAAGTACAGTTTTGCATTCAAGTATATTTTGTATAATAAACTAATAAATATTAGTTTTGTATTCTGGTAAAACCAGTTTCTATTTACATGAGCTTTGGTGGATCTTTATAAGCCTCAACCCTCTCCTTCAGAGAGATATTAATATTGAATCCCCAGAGTTTGTTTTTATACACACACACACACATAAATATACATATATATATATATATATATATACACACACACACCCATATGCATGCATACATACATACATGTGTATGGGCATACATAACACATTAAACTGAATTATATAACATATTATATATAGTATATATTACATATAGGGTACTAAATTATATAGACACACAAATTTGTTTACAAATGTGGGCACTTATTTTTCCACATTTGATTCTCTCACTTTCATGACTTGTGTTGATCATTCCCAAGGTTACTATATTTTACTCTTTATTTTTTATTTTTTTTAAAGATTTATTTATTTATACAAGAACTGGGATACAGGCCAGATGCGTGGGAGGGTGAGAGGATTTACCAGAGACAGAATGGGGAGCACAACAGGCAGACTGACAAAATATACTGCTAAGGGGAGCAGCGGGCCAGACAGGAGAGGTCCGCCACTCCACATGGGTATCTCCCTGGCCAGCCGGGATGGGATCAAACCTGTGCTGCAGAGGCTGCGGACACCTTTACAGTGCTGCCCTCAACCACCTGCGCCATTAGGGGGGCCTATATTTTACTCTTTAAACTGAACATTTTGATATTCCCTCCACAAATCTTTTTTCCTCCTAGGGTTTTCACCTGACAGGTGGATACCAAAGCTGCTGCTTCTCTTAAGTACTTGCAAGTATCATCAGGTGCTCAGAGACACCAATAACACTGTTCCCTGCCACTCACTGGCGTCTTTTACCTCTCTAGAAAGGCAACATGGTTTTGAGGGTGAGACAGGGATGTGGATAGTTTTATCCTTCCCAATTCTGGAAGCCCTTTGCATTTTTTTAATTACTACCCTCAAATTAATTTCTGTTAATTTCTTCCAGCATGAAGGCTGCCAGGACTTACAAGATAAGTCCCTGCCTTTAAAGAGACTTGGAGTTATTTGAAAATACAAGTAAACCACTAGGGAATGGGAATAAAGTAGGTCTGATGCCAGCTATTCACAAGCCCAGAGTAATAGTCAATCCCTGAAATACAGCCTGTTCCAGAGGAAGGCTGAAAACAGATCATTCGTTTCTAAAGAAAATGGAACTCAGGGTTTAAAAAAAATTAGACAAAATAACTCAAAGCTGCAATTCAATCTGGAAAAAAAAAAAAGGTCTGATTGAAAATGCCAAAGAAAATAAATAATCCTACATCTCTTTGTCCCTCCAAAATAAAAATAAAATCTTAAAATTGGTCACTGAAATGGAAGATGTGCTTCTTTCTCACTTCAAATTAAAAACAAAGTAAATCAAAAACCTGTAAAAATTTATATAGGAGCTTCTAAATTCAGTAAAACAAATACAATTGTCCCCAAAAGACAATTTTTTCAAATGAAGATAATCCATGCTCTCCATGAATATTGTGACCTAATATTATACTCTTAAAGATGACAATAATAATATTCTCAATTTTCAACTTGTCATAACTAATTTTAAGACTGTTGTTATTTTTAATTAGAAATAGTAATAGGTAGGCAATTAACAGATGGCAATGAGTATCAAATATATATGTCTTTCCCAACCAAGTGGGACCAACATAGAAAAATATATATGCAAACATCAATGATTTGAAATCTTATCTGGCATTGATTTAAGGGGAAACCAATTAGGGAAATTATGAGAAGAAAAGATTATGTTATCAATTGCCAAATTTTCACATTTTATGTACATTTAGAAGCAAATAGCTATTTGGTGATTTTTTTCCCCCTTAAAGTGAAAGGATACAAAATTAAAAAAAATATTTTATTCAGTGCATGAGTTTCTGAAGCCTAATTCAGCTGCCTCATACTCTCTGCCTCCTCCTCTCTTTCCTTGTTCCCAATTTGGAGAAGTCTTTTATTTTCCAAATTAAATATATTTCATTCTACACATTCCAAATCTTATTTTTTCCTTCCCTCCCTCCAAAACTGCATTTAGACATGAACAATATAGATAAAGGATTTCATAGGAAAAAAACAAATTGTTGTTTCTGAAAATATGTTTTTGAACACTTTATATCTTTTCTATTAAAAAAAGAAAATATTTCTAACTGATATATCATATGTATATATTTATTTTATCATTTATTTCATGTTGAAAAACGGGGAGTGGGGAACAAAATTTTTTTTTAAAGATTTATTTTATTCATCCATGCATACAAGAATTGGCGTGTAGATCAGAGGTGAGAGAGATGAGACAGAAGGGGAAGCAGAACAGGTGAATCTACTGAAATACACTGCTGAGGGGAGCAGTGGGCAAGACAGGAGAGGTCTGCTGCATCATGTGGATTAGCTCCTTGGCCAGGGATCGAACTCATGCATCAGTGGCTGAGGATATCTTAATAACATTACGACTTTAACCCCTGTGCCACCAGGGAGGCCCTCATAGGGGAAGGAAAGTTCTTTTCACAACTTTGAGCAAACAGTCCTTTACTCCCAGCTGAAGCTTGTGGGTAATGATAGATTGACTCTGAATTTTATACTTTCTTTATATTTTTAAGAATTTCAGTTGTTTTCAGATCTTGAATGCAGACTGTTAAGGACTGTGATTTGAACCTCAGATTAGACTACAGATTCACAAGGAAAGAGTCACAAATTAGACTTTGATTAACTTACACAACTGAGTCCATGGGTCATGACCAGTTATATAAAATACCTGATATGTATAATGAGCTGATATGTAAGTAAATGAATCAGTGTTCAGTAAATCAATACATTCTCATTAATAATAACCTCCTGTACTCTACTTTTCTGTGCAGAGGCCCAGTTAGTGAATCAATTAAGTTACCAGAAACATTAATTTTTATAACAAGCCTACTGATTTTACTAGGAATGGAAGTCATGCTGGAAATAGGACTTATGTGTCATCTAATTATTTCTGAATGGATCTCAAAATTATTGCATATTTTAAGCTACTAACAATCATTTGCCTAAGCAAATGACAGGAACGTTCATTGGTTATCATTATCACATAAGGTTTCATTCAACTGAAGAGAAAAGCTGTCCTACCCAGATGCTGTCTTCTTGCTTGTACTGTTTCCAGTTGCGTCCTGTGTCACTGAACATCAGGCTGTAACTCGTCACCCAGTCAGAGCTTCCATACCGACCCTGTGTGGCCACCGCTGTGATCTCCACTCTGTTTCCCAAGTCCATCTGGAGCCACTGTTGAGCATTGGAATCTGCTGGGGACCAACCGCCGGTTCCTGGAAGATCAGAGAGAGTTGTATTGTAGTAACACCTCACATAGTCACAGCATTCAACTCTCGATGAGAGAAGAAACACTGCACAATTAAGACGCCCTCCCCCACATATGCCCTGACCTTGTTCTTCAGTCCCTGGTACTACTTTGGCCCAACTTCTATCCTGTCCCTTCATCTGACTCCCATTAGTAGCTTACAATTCATCTTGAATGTTTTTTCCCATTACAATTCTTCATCTTTACTCAGTCATCACTGTGTCTATCTTTTGATTATCTAATGGAATTTGCTTTGTTTTTAATCCTTTTGCAATGTTAGTTTGTAGCATGACTTATCCTTTGCCTGACAAGTAATTCCCTTCTATCTTTCTTTTATTTTTTTAAAGATTTATTTATTTATGCATACAGAGCTGGGGTCCAGGCCAGAGGTGCAGGGGGTGAGAGGATTCACCAGAGACAAAGTGGGGAACAGAACAGGCAGACTGACTGAAATACACTGCTGAGGGGAGCAGCGGGCGAGACAGGAGAGGTCTGCTGTACCATGTGGGTAGCTCTCTGGCTGGGGATTGAACTCGTACTGCAGAGGCTGTGAGCAGCTTCATAGGGTGCACCGTAACCCCTTTCTTCTATCTTTCAAGTTTCTAACTCTATCTTATATTTCTTCTCTTTTTCCGACTGCATGCATCCCCTTTTCTACAAATTCATGTTATAGCTCCGTACTTTTGAGAAAGGGCTATATTTGTATCTGCTTTAAGGAAAGTGAAAATAGCACTAAGCATTGTTTTGTAGCAGCCTTTCTAGAGTCAGTTTGCACCCCAAGCAGCAAGAATACCCCATCAATCTCCTTCCCTGACAACTGCTTTACACAGGTTGTGTATGTACCATGTGATTTCTGCTTTTACTATTTAGGAGTGTTATTTTTGATCTCGTGATTTGGTGTGATTTAGAAGTTTTCTATTTGTTTTGGAAATGCTCACTTTTTTTCATATAAACTAATAACAATTGCTTCTTCACTTTACTTCATTTCAACTTACAAAAGGTTTTATAGGAATGTTCTACTTTTGGGTAGCAGCAAAACTCTAACATTGTATGAGCCTACCATGGCTTAGTTTGTTGTGGATGCAAAGATGAAAGACCAAGGACCTGCCTTTGAGAGGTTAACATTCATTCACTCAGCAGATGTCCACGGAGCAATAGGAGCATGCTGGGTGTTGAAGAAAGCAAGACATGTAAACAAAAATGTGTAGTGTGCTGTGCAAGAAAGGCAAACACGAGGCACAGTAGGAACAGCGAGGACAAAGTGCCTCAGTGGGTGATCAAAAAGGCCTTCTAAAGACAGTGATGGAAGACTTGAACCTATAGCAGGCATATATACCATTTCCCAGGTGAAGAAAGCTGGATAGATAAAAAGTTGGATAGAATTTATTCAGAGTCTCAAAATAATGAATGCAAAGTCTCAGGGACACAGGAATAAGTGTGCCACATTCATGAATTTCATATGGTTTGGTATAATTGACACACAGGAATGTTCTAACATGGAACATTGATTTTGGGTCCTAGAATTTCATTATTTGACAGACCGGAATTTATAGGATATCTGTGTTAGTTTTTGCTTAGTTGGAAGACTTATGGCCTACATTTTCTATTTTCATTTCACATGGGAATAAAAAAGTCAATATTAATTTTTTTGAGGTAACACTGGTTTGCAATATTGAATGCAATTCAGAGGTATAGGATCACACCACCTTATATGTATGTCACCACATCGCATCCACCGCCAAGGACCCATTGTCCTCCACTATTGTCCACTGGGACCCCATCCTTGCTTTCCACCAGTCCCATCCCCCTCTGGCATCCTTAATTTTACATACAGATTTCTAGGCTTTATTACTGGATGGTTTTGACTGATTGTTTTGTTTCAATATTCATTTTTACTGATCCCATAGTTTAGAAAATTTCTGAACCCTGAATGGCAGCTATTGCCAAATGTCCTTGCACATGGACGGAAATGGGATGAAATTGAACATTTTCTTAAGCATTTCAACCTTTATGAAGATTATTAAGTTCAGGGCCTCCCCAATGGCACAGCAGTTGAGCACTGGGTTGCGAAGCTGCCTGCAGCCTCTGCAGCACCGGTTCGATCCCCGGCCTCTGGCAAGAGTCCCACATGGCATGCAGACCTCTTCTGCTGTGCCCGCTGCTCCCCTCAGCAGTGTCCTTCATCAGTCTGCCTGCTCTGTTCCCTGCTCTGGCTCTGGTGAATCCTCTTACCCTCCCGTGCTTCTGACTGTACCCAGTGCTGGTATAAATAAATAAATAAATAAATCTAAAAAAAAAAAGATTATTAAGTTCAGGCCATGTGACAGGTGAATTAATTGAAATTTTAAAGTAGAGGAGCTAATAAAAAAATTACCTTTTTATTTTGACCTATGGCACATCCTGTAAGTTGTATGTTGATTTTCTCCAAATAAATAGTGTATGCTTAATATTTTTTTGCGTGACAGTTTGTGTTTTTTTTTTCCCCACGCTGCTTGGAAGTTTCAAACGCAGAGAAAAAGAGAAAAAGAATGTGTTGTCACTTCCTATGTAATGTATTTTTATTAAATGTTTTGAAAGACATAAATATAGTGGCAGATATTGCTGATATTAACTAATGTCCATTTTCTCTATTGTCTGTAGCAATGGGACTTAAGTGGGAGGATGGTTTTATTACATTTTCAGCTCCCCATATGATTAGAGCTAGGGACATGTGAGCAAGTTCACATGAATAAAAATGTGTGGGAAGAATATATGCTACTTGCTGGTCACCATGTCTCTTATCCAGTTGATTTTTCCTTCCACAACTGATGGATGCAGTTGCCAATAAGACTCTCAGTGATTACAGAACCACAGTAAGGGAAGATCCTGTGTCTTTGCATCATCACATGGCATCGAGCATTCATCTACACACACCTGCCCTAAACTACACATGGCGGGGAACCACATACTCATTGTGCTTAAACAATTATGCAGAGGAATCTATGCAAAACCACAGTTTAGCCTACTTTAATACAATGCAACTTGCTGTGATATGTATAGTAAATTCCCATAATGTAGTTGAGGAAACTGAGAACCAGCAAGATTTGAACATCAACACTTATGATTCAAGCATAGTTACCTGAGATGTCACGTAACAGAAAAAAAGTTTTTAAAATCCCAATATCAATACAGAGGAAAGCACTGGGAGCAGGCAAGGAAAAAGACATTCTGAGATGGCAGATACAGAACGTTTTTATCAATCAACTCTCAACATCTTCCTCAACAAATCCCAAACCCAAATCCACTCTACCTTTCCCCAGTTTCTCAAAACTAAGAAACTTAAGAAGACTTCATGTTTATAGAAAATCTAAAATTATTCTGAACTCACGTTTTATTTCTACTCATTTTTTCCTGTTTATTTCATGAGTTATTTTTCTTCTTAAGTAAAAAAGAAAAATTGGGCCTCCCCTGTGGCACAGCGGGTTGAGCATAGCGCTGTAAAGCTGTCCACAGCCTGGCAGCGCGGGTTCTATTCCCGGCCAGCCAGGGAGATTCCCACACGGCATGGCAGACCTCTCCTGTCTTGCCCGCTGCTCCCCTCAGCAGTGTCTTCGGTCCGTCTGCCTGTTCTGCTCCCTGCTCTGTCTCTGGTCAGTCCATTCACCCTCCCATGCCTCTGGCCTGTACCCCAGCTCTTGTATAAATATAAATACATTTTAAAAAAAGAAAAATTATGTTGTATAAACAATATTTTCCTCAAAAATTTTAAAACACAGTAGGAAAGAAACTTATGTGATCCTTTCTTCTGAACAATGAAAGCAACAGTGATTCTCTCCTTGCATGCTTCTTGCCTATGGCATCTATTTCTACTATTGAATGACTTCATTTTGTAAACTACAATTTTTATTACTCATATTTATGTGATTTACCAATAAAGAATACATATACCAATTTGAAAGTTGGTTGTATATTATAGGATTTCTATCTTTTTATGTAACCATATTGTTTTTGAAATTAAAAATCCCAAATCTTAACTACTTCTTCATTATCCCCGATTGTCCACAACTAGTCTTCCTACTCAAACTTTAGCTTTCCTTCATGTATCATTATTATGCCTATCATAGTCTTTTTTTTTAAATATTTATTCATTTATTTATACAAGAACCGGGGCACAGGCCAGATGTGTGGTGAGGGTGAGAGGACTCACCAGAGACAGAGCAGGGAACAGAACAGGCAGATTGACCGAAGTACACTGTCGAGGGGAGCAGGCGAGACAGGAGAGGTCTGCTGCCCCATGTGGGACCCTCGCCGGTTGTTGGCTGGGATTGATCCAGTTTTGCAGAGGCTGTGGACAGCCTCACTGCATGGTGGTGCTCAACCGCCTGCGCCACCAGGGTAGGGCCCTCTCATAGTCTTATATGCCAACAATTTACGTTGAAGATGGGAGAAAGAAATAAAGTGACAAGGAACTTTCCCCTCATTTTTCAAAGAATAAAATAATAAATGACTGACCAAAAGCCAAACCAAACCAATATCTTTAAAAAGTGACTGTTATGAAGAAAAGAGGGTCCTTATGTGCTGTTGGTGGGATTATAAATTGGTTCAGTCACTATTGAAACCAGTATGAAGGTTTTTAAAAAATTAAAAATAAAACTGTCACATGATCCAACAATTCCATTTCTGGGTGTATGGCCAAAGGAAATGAAAACACTCACTCAAAAGGTTTTCTGTGCCCTCACATTTGTAGCAATATTATTTATGGCAGCCAAGGTATAAGTGCCTATCGATGGACAAATGGAAAAAAGACACTGTGATACATATGTACAAGAGAATATTATTCAGTTCAAAGAGAAAAATAAGGAAACCTTACCATTAATGACCATGTGGATAGGTATTGAAGGCAGTAGACTAAGTGAAATAAACAAGACAGAGAAAGACAATTACTGTGAGATATCACTCATGTGTGGTGTCTGAACACACAAACAACAAAGATAATTTAAAAAGCTAACTCATAGGAAAAGAGAATAGCTTTGTGGTTATCAGAAGCAAAGGAGGATAGAAAGGGAAACAGGAAGAAGGTCATCAAGAAGTCTCTGTGAGTAGATGGGTGTTAGAGGAATCTCCTGTGGCAAACTTCACACATTTGTGAACAAAACCATCTTGCAGCACACCGTAAACTTAGTGAGGTATGCTGATTATTTCTCAATAATACTGGCAGAAAAAGTTTGTCTTCTAGATATTTCTTTAAATTTGTTAAAGCAAGCATATTGTCCTTAAACGAACAGTAGTTTAATAATCCCCCTGAAATTAACCAAAATGGAATTGTTGCTGTTCACATTCATTAGCACATCAAGTGAAGAATTTTCCCAGCCCAGGAGCTTCAGCCCAAACTCTCGCAGTGGAAGGACACTCCCTGGGTGATAATTGCCAAGGACTCCTTCCCTGCTGTTGAAGATGCTCCCTGCATTACAGCTAATAGGCAGGACACCCAGGTTGCCATGGTTGCTATGGCAAACACTTTGTTCCTTCCACCAAACAATAAATGTGTTTTCACAAATGATGAGTAGCCTGAAGATATATTTGCAGTTGCTCTAAAGATACGCAATGCCCACACTCTCTGTCTGCTTCTGAATTATTTTCTACATTGGGGATGTAACTCACACAGATACATGTATTTGGCAAGGTGAAGGAGTTAACCAAGACAGTAAGTACAATCTGTATTCGTGGCCTTGGTAGCAATGATTATTAACTACAATTGCCACAAATCCTGCAGTATAATTTAAAAAAAATCAGGAAATTTTATAGGAAAATTTTTAATTTAAAGGAAAAATAATCTCACCTTCCATTTTTTGGTCATATAGAATTTTCCAAAAGTTTTTTTCAAACCTGCTTTATATAGAAGTTATGGTCTCATACCTACATCCTGCATTATTTGACTTTTGAGGAGAAAGAGGAGTAAGAGATTCTGTCCTGAAACCTAAGAGACCTGATTGATGATCTTGCTCCTAGGATATATTAACTAAATTCTTCCTTTTTTTTTTTTTTTTTTGTGGGACCCTCGCTGGCGGTCAGGGAACGAACTGGTGCTCCAGAGGCTGCGGGCAGCCTCGCAGCCCAGCGCTCAACCGCTACGCCACCAGGGGAGGCCCTTAACTAAAATATTCTTAAGGGTGCTTAATCATCAGAAGCACCTGGAAAGATTGTGATGACCACAAACACAAATTTCTTGACTCATTCCTTGATATTTAAGAGCCTAATCTGGGAATCTGAATTATGACACTTATGACATGCTGATTGGTTTGGGAAACCATGGGTAAGATGCTTGCTAAGATTTCAGTGCTAATATTTTACTGATAAGAGTTGGATTATTTGTATATGTAATGGTCTGAGTTAGCTTGAAGTCAACTTGCCATTTTTAAATAATAAAAACAAAAAATTAACTGCAGGAAATTATCCCTGATTCAAAAGATGGACACACTTCTGCAATTTAATCCCCAATTCCCCACACTCAAATATGGACAATACTTAGAGTCAGAAATGCAATTGGCAAGGAACTTTGAAATATCCATCTTTACTCTTGCTGGATGTTTTTATCCCCAGTTAGCCACTTAGCTCCTCCTCACTGTCCCCATTCCATACACCCATGGTCCATGGAGTGTTCACTCATTCACAGACAGCTATCGATTAGATATTGGCTAACAGTTAGATAGCCCTTTTCCAGTCTGCCTTAGACATGAGGCAGACATGGTCTCACTCATTATCCTAATGGCTCTGCATGATGAGTACAACTGTGCCCATTGTGTAAGTAGGGAAACTGAGATCAGAAAGGTTGAGCAGAATTTCCAGGAGCACACAGCCAGTAAGTAGCAGAACAGGGGATTCAAACCCAGCAAACCAAACCCAGAGACTAAGCTCTTAATCACCCAGCTGCATTGCCTCTCAATAGCATAGAGGACTCTAACCTGATTGCACCTTCTTCCTTTTACTAGAAATTCTCACTGGAAACATAATTCACACTTCACATTTTTTTTCACTGTCTCGTGATTCTCATAGCAATCAGCAATACTCTTATTATTTTCATTTACTATAAAATAAACTTCTTCAAAGGGCCAACTAGCCTATCCAAGTGATATACTGAGAGAATGCTCTCCAACTCGGTTCTGATTTCTTGTCCCCACCTGAGGTTTTAACAGTGACCAATGTCTAAGCAAGCAGAAAATGGTTGTTATGGAGATTTCCAAACCAAGATTAAAGGGAGACAAGAGACCCAGGTCTCCTGACACCCACTCAGTTCCCTGCTCAGCCCTCTACACCACAATATTTATTTCTGACTTCACGCATTGGGGGTAGGCTTTACACATGAAATGGAATAACTGGTAAAAAATGCAGAAATTCATCAGTTTCTACAATTATTTCTACTATTAACTCAGAAAAGGAAATGAGAATTGATTGATGTCACACACTGGAAATGTATTTGGCAAGTTAGGGTAACAAAAATGAGAATATACAGGTCTCTGCTAAACAATATTTTGCAAGCATCACTCATAACAAGTGTCCATTTAGTATAGGAGCTACAAGAGCCGAAACAGTCACAGAAACAGCATTTTCACTCCTATTCTGTTTTAAGAACATACCCTGATTATTTAAAAAACACACACACACTAAAATAAACCCTACAGGGAACTGGTTACTGAAGCATGCACTTCCTCCTAGTTTTACACGAGACCCCAAGAAGCCATAAATACAGTTGCACAAAAGACTAGCTGATTAACTTGAATGACTAGTTGCATCTTTAATTATTAAACATCTGATACCTCCATAAGCAAAGGTTCCAGATTTTCAGGTTCAGAGCTACCTATAAATGGTATAACAAGGAAAGCAGAATGGCAAAACCATACATATTTAACATTATACAACAATGGTAAGTGTGACAACATTCAGAAACATACTGACAGGATTCAGGTGGGTTTCCTGCTCCTCCAGTCAGAAGGTATTATCATTCATTTGGGACAGGGCCTGTGGCTGCGCAGGGGAATTCAGCGGTGGGTAGCTGTCACTGGAATACTGGGCATCAACCTCCTGCTACTGGACAGGTGCCGTGGGAACTGGTACAGCCATCTGGCCTTGGCCAAGGCTTCTACACCTCTATTTACACATTTATTAGGGGATAAAGAGCTTCCTGGGGAGAAAAGAAAGTGCAAACTTGACCAAACAAATTATGGGTTCCCAATATAATACATACATACATATGTGTGTGTATACATATATACACACACATATACATAACTTGTAGGAAAAACTGGAATGGCCCTATTTGTGGCCACTTTTCAGAAAAGAACAAAAAGGTTCCTAAGGAGAGATTCATGCCAAAGAGGGGAGAGTTGTGACCTGAATCAGGCCCATTTATCATCACTGAGGCTGCCTCAAGAATAATGCTTGAGGCGAGTGGCATTCTGTGTGTGACTTAGTTTAGGTTCACAGGAAGTCGGTTACCAGAAATGAATTTGAGTGCATTTAGTTACTTTGGGAATTGATGCCAGAAAACCTGGTGAGGGCAATGGAGATGATGCAAGAAAGAAGAGTCAGTCCAAGGTGCACCTGCAAGTCAGTTATTTCTGTGGGTAAACTTAGTCCCACCAGTATAGAATGTGCCACAGTGTTATACAAGCAGGAAAGGAGGAAACTGGAGTTTAATACACCAACGATGTCATGTGTTGATTAAAGACTTCTGGAAGGCATGGTGGATTTTAAAAAGCCTAGAAAGAAAGCACTTGACTGGAGAAGGGAAAGTGTAGCCACTATTGTTGGAGATCATTCTTTTCTGAAGGTCCTCAGGTTCCTGTCCCCTTCTTCCAAGATTTGCCCTTGGTTGAGCAGAAGTCTTCTTGCCTGGGAAGCTACCACACCCCTCTCCCCATCTCAACCATTTCAATCCATAGAACAAGTTAGATCCATTGTTTCAAGGCATGGTTGCTATTCATGATGCAATGCATTCCAGAACTTCTTTTTGGCATCAAGGGAAGTAGACAAGATGAGGCCACATGTTTTGTGAGTTTCCCTCCTGACTTCTTTCATATCCTGGCTTCAGAGATTTCTCTCTCCCCCAAATTATTTCAACAGGAATCAGTTCTGCTTGTAGGATGCTGTCTTTGCACTGAAATGGTGAAATGCCAGGATATAGGCACCAACTGCTTCTCTTGGCCACTCACCCATGTGTCTGTCTGCATTTATAGGAGAGAACTGGATTATCACTCTGGAGAGTCTGATGCTCATTACTCAGACAGTTTTGCTGTGACAACCTACATCAAGTATCTCCCCTTGTGAAAAGTGGAGCCATTAAGGACCTCACAAAATCGGAAAGGATGTCCTGAGGTTCATTTCACAATTCACAAGTTACACTTGAAGTGAGGAGATCAGCATGAAGCCATTTGGGTTTAGGAAATTCAGATTTCAGTTCCAAGGATCTCTCATTTATGGCTCTTGCAGTCCAAGGACGAATTCATATGGCCATAAAAACATCCCGACATTTTGGAAACTTAGGTAAGAGGGTCAAGTATACAAAACCTGAAAATGTTCTAAAATTACACTGTTCAATACAAAAGCCACTAATCACATGTCCTATTTAAATTTTATTTCACTTATATTAAATTCAAAAATCAGTTCCTCGATAGCAATAGCTTCATTCAATAGTCACGTGTCATCAGTGGCTACCTTGTTAGGTAGCACATCTGTAGAACATTTCTATCTGGGTAGGGACATTTCTATTGGATTGTATGGCTCTAGACTTTCTCTTGTAAAATGGCAGCAGTTGAGTGCTATTTTAATTTGGCAAATCAGTACTATTTAACTCTTCCATCAGCTTCTCAGGCTTTGGGAATTTTAATGGATTATCTATTCCTCATTTAATAGATACGTAATTGTTGAATATCTTCCATGAAGATTCAACAGCAAGATAAGTCATCCTTTTTATTTTGAGGCACAGAAGAAAAAAATATTCTCCCAAGACTTTTGAATGAAAATGGAGAAGTGACATTGGAAGTCACTTAAAACGGCAGATATCACATTGTTAGCATTACCACTTAAAAACTTTCCTCTCGTGAGTGGTATACTTTCTCACAGTTGAAATGCCACATTTAACTTGGTTTCCTGGGGCAATTTTGTTTGAAAGATAGTGCTCAGTCTAAATCTGGAGTTTGAGTTGAAAGAGTCACTTTTCACTCTGTGACTTTAACAAGTAATTTCTCTACTGTTATAAAAATACTATAGTTAGTGTCTGCTTTACCAAGGATCAGATAAGATGCTATGTCAACTCATAGGTCATGAGCATGGAAATATTTAAAGAAGAGTTTTCTTTTGTCACTTCATTAGCTTCATCTTGGGTACATCTATATCCATAAGAGTATCAGTTCAAATTTTCATCAGGAAATTACTCTTTTGAGTATAAGATGTAAAACAAAACCCAATGAAATAGCAAGAGAAAGGGGTGATTATTGTTCTCTTACTCCATAACAGATAGTCTAAGACCATATTAGTCACTTGGGTAAATGTAGTTTCACGTCCCTTAGCTGTATCTGGTATCAGAAGTGGGCATAGTGCCAAGCTGTGGCTAATTAGACATGGAAGAAAAATGGCAATATTGTAGGAGAGAAATGGTTGGGTGATCCCAGGTCCTCAAAGTGTTTTGAAACCTTAAACAGTATTTAGAACATCATGGTAGCTTGAGGAACTTGATAAAAGAGAGCTGTCTAGATTTGACTGAGTTTCTGACTCAGGGACAAATCTAGGCCACTTATATTTTCTTTGTTTCTTTCTTTCTTTTTTAAGATTTATTTATTTATTTTATACAATAACCAGGGTATAGGCCAGATGCGCGGGAGGGTGAGAGGATTCACCAGAGACAGAGAGGGGAACAGAACAGGCAGACTGATGAAATACACTGCTGAGGGGTGCAGCAGGCGAGACAGGAGAGGTCTGATGCGTTATGTGGGACCCTCACAGGCTGACCGGGATTGAACCGGTGCTGCAGAGGCTGCGGACAGCTTCACAGTGCTGCGCTCAACCTGCTGCACCACCAGGGGAGGCCCTACCTATATTTTCTAAACAAGTTCCTAGGTGATGCCCATCATATTGTTATTCTGAGGAATCACAATTTGAGGGCTTAAAAGCAAGTGATCAGAGGCATAATCTCTTTATATTGGGCAGGTTGTTAGCTTTGAAAGATGTGTGTTCTGAGGAGGACATTGTTACACTGAATCCATCAACAATAGAACATTGAGGGTTTCCTTTGATGTAGGTAAAAGTTCTTATTGAAATCTTTTTTTTTTTAAGTAAAATGTAACATAGATCCAGAACAATCTCCCAAAATATGTATTTAGCTTAATAAATTATTACAGGTAAACATCGTTGTAACCACCACACTATTCAAGAAACAGAAATAATGCCAGGTCTCACTCTCCATATGCCTACTTTCAATAATTAATATTTTCCAAGGTTATGAAATTTGTTCAAGCTGATGAGTTTTCTATTGTTTGCACACCAAATTACCTAACAAAGATATCACTGGGATAATATCTGATTGCTATGAATATTTTTGTAAAAGAGAGTCCTTAGAAGCAAATCCTTAACAAAAAGGATAAGGATTCTTTTATAAAGTCTGAATTTTCATCAAATATGTGCATGGATTAAAAATAAAACATAAATATAAGCAACTAATTGTAGACATAATTTAAGTATAGTTTGAGACGCTCAAAATATATATATATATATATATAAGAAAAGGGAGCACAGAGGATAAGGAACACTCAAACTGAGATTCTAGAGAAAGATGAACTGCATGCTCATTTCAGCTCCTGTTTGCAGGTTCCTTTAGCATTTATGTTACCAGTTTCACTCCATATGGCAGATTCAATCATCCTTAGCTTGCAATTTCATGACATTTCCACAATGTCTTAAGTCAAAGACTTCTTCTAGATGGATTGAGCAAACAGATTTAGTACTCCAGGTTAGACAAAGCAAGAGGCTCCACCAATCAATATGGTATTCAAGTACAATTGATTTCCTCCTGGTTTTGACACTCCCTGCAAAATATAGTAGAAGACTGCCAATCACTAGGAAAATATATGTAATTAATTATTCTGCTCCTAACCCTATTATATTTTTCTAAATTATGATGGTTTAGGTTAAATGCAGTGAACAGACAAATTAAAGACATTCTTGTCTCTTCACAAAATATTATAAACATCAGGAGATCCACTCAACTAGTATATTAGAGAGTGTTACTCAGAAATAATTTCAGATTGGCCTTTCAAAGGGAATGAACAACAACCAGTAGAAAAAGGCAAAGGTGAATTACAATGGATTTATTTATCCTTTTCATCATGCCAAATGGTGATATTTAGAATCCTTGAAACATATTAGTGAGCAAACTTTAAATCAGTTTGTTCCTCTGCCCCTTTTGAATAAGTTTGCTTTCCATTAGCCTATCTGAACAGAAAGGGCCATTATTTTAAATTTGTCTATATTTGAGACAGAGTCCCAAGGTTCCTATCAAACAGCAGACTATTTCTGCTCCATATCCCTCAATGATCTATAGCAGCCCTCATAAGAGAAGAGGCCTGGGGCATTTTTAAATATCTGGGTCAAGGTTAGCTTTACCCATAGGCATAATAAGTCACACTAAGATTTTAGGGACATGTAGGAAGAAAAGTTGTTCTTATCTCTCTTTCTCCCTTGATATCCAAAAATTTAGTCTTTTTCATTAAAATCAGACAACCTTAGTTGAAATTCCAAAATTACCTGAAAGGGATGACTATTGTGCTAATAAAACCTTTACTCAGATTAATATTTCAGATTATGTGAATAAAGATAGTAGGATAGATAGATATAAATTCAAGTACCACCAATAATAGGCTATGTATTCTATGTATCTGAGTCTTTAAAAATATAACTCTACCAACTATCTTATCTTAGAGTATTAAGGTGAAATGAAAATACAGACCTTAAGTGTCTAACATGGTTCCTTATACAAACTAACTTCATCCATACAAATGGCTTTTATTCCTCCAATTCATCCCCAAGATGCAGTGTGAAAGAGGAGGGTGAGTAAGAATTGAAGGGACAGTAGATCCTATGATGCTCTGAATTAGTGCACCTCAGATTTGTATGCATGAATATAACAGTTGCTAAAGCACAGTTTTGTTTTGTTTTTGTTTTTTTTAGGCTCAGATTATGATCTGGAAGTTTTGGGGTTGAGGCTGAGATTCTGCATTTCTAACAAGCTCCCATACTAAACCAAAATTTCCACTCACGATGAAGACTGAGAAAAGAGGGAGAGTATCAAGACTAAATACCTGCCATACCTGGGGCAACTCGGGACAAAAGGAAGGGAAGGTGCTAAAAAAGGACAGAGTCCTTCCAGAGGTGAAGCAGGGATCCAGTGACAGGTTTCTCCATACCTCACTGTCTTTTTAAACAGATTAGATTAGATCCATGTCAGTTCTGGCTCAATCCATGCAGGCGGGAGACTGACACTATCTTTGACAAGCAGGTATTGTAGTGCTGCCTGGGAAATTGGATCCTCAAGATTGTCACCTCGTTATCTGGAACAAGTCCCTAGACAGTTGATAGCATGTTAATTGTGTGAATCCTGCTTTCTTGCACTGTTCCCAATTCACATCTCTTCACAGAGGAGCCAGTGACACCAAATGGAAACCAACTATCAAAGAAATTCATGGGTCTTTAGCTTGTTGCAATGAGGGTTTTTCATGGTGGGGAAAAAAAAAAAAATAAAGTGTGTATGGACTGTGTGCCAAAGGGTTTTAAGAATTCTAAGCAAGAGTTTTAAGTCTCTTCTTTCATCCATGAGCCTGGAAGCTGAACATGCCTTGACAGAAAAAAAATCAAATTCTCCATGGCAACAAAATTGTCATGTTAGATACACATAATCTCAATGTATACAGGGAAGCAGTTCAAAAGCATTTTGAAGAAAAATGATTACAATTTCAAGAAACAAATGGTAAGCATAATAATTTATAATACTGTATGGCTTACTTCACTCAGCATAATTCCTTCTAGCTCCATTCAATTCGATGGGGACTATACTTGAGGTGGGCGGGAAAGCAAATATTGTTTAAAATGAACAATGATGTTAAAGATAAATAAAAAAAAAGAAAAAATACTGTATGGTGTGGGAGGATGTGGGAGAGAAAAATGCTAACCTCTTCTCCCATGGGACCAAAGAGACAGGTTCTTCTTTGCCTTTCTGTCATGCAAAATAACTTAAAACCTTCCCCTCACTTTGAAGCAGGTCAAACACAAAGCTCAGGAGTTCATGGGGTACCAACAGCTGGCATTTCCTGCTGACAGGAAGTACTTCTCACAACACAGCTAGTTTTAAGCCCAGACCAAAAGTTTCTGGACACAAAACAAAATTCATTTAACAAAGTGAGATCCCTCCTAAGCCACAATTATAAAGATTGACTTAGCAGCCAAAGTTAATGGTGATCTGACCCTCAGTTTAATGTATTTTGTCATTTTAAAAAAAAGTAGTTAGTTTTCTTTCTGGCCTTTTATTTATTTGTGTGCGGGTAACATAGGGACTTAGAGGTGCCTGCAAGTAAAAGACTAAAAATCCCATTTGGTAAATTCCTTTCATTGATGAGATAGCACTTTGAAAATTGTTAGAGTAGCCTTTTGCCATCTTATCTTCCTCCTCAATCATAGATGGCCTGAACCTGGTTTGCCATGGCAGTACCTCAGGTCAAAGGCTATTTCAGGGGTGTGGCTTCTCTCAGAGAAATTAGTTTGCCCCTGGAAAACTCATGAGGTTTGCTTAACTTGAGTTTGAGAGTGTTCATCAACATGGCTTTCTTATTTTCTTCTTTTCAACTTTGTATTTGATCCCTGCTACTGACATGACAAACTTATCACAGGTGCACCCTGTCTTCCTGGGTATAATCAGAGATGTGTATGCTTGAGATCTGAGCACTGGAGGCAAGCGGCTCTTAATCACCTATGTTCAATGCATGTCAAAGGTGACTGAATAACTTAAATGACACCCAAGGACTGGTAGGAAGTTCATCTTTGTGAAACAGTTCAATAGTCATTTAATTATTGTTTTAAGTAATAATAGTCACAAATTGCAAGGATGCCACTGAACACACTCAATTCAATAAGGGAACTTAGTTACATGAATGTCGAGGGTTTCACAATCTGGATTTCATCTTGAGTGCAATACCACAAAACTCCTTGGCAAGTGTGTAGAAGACTGAATGACCAGAGAATGAATCATGAAATGCTGTGATATCTGAATGAACAAACAAATGCAGTATAAGAGAAAACAATCTAAAACCTGAAATCAAAAGACAGAACTGTCCTTTAAATGTCATCCTGGGCCACTTTCAACAAGTCTACTCAATAATTACTTAATTTTCTAGAAGAACACACTTGCCATTTTGTTTTGCTTTTTACTAGTTGATTACTTTTAATATAGTGAAGATTCATGTTGACTTACAAATGCTTGTCCAGTTGAAAGTGCATAACTCTCACATTTATTAGGACAATAACTAATTCTGTATCTACCTAAACATTTTTTCTTCCTGTGATCTGACATTTTTTATTCATGAAACCAAGATAAACACCTTCAAGGAGGGTAGTTATGAGGATTATTTTTTCCCTTTTTTAAATTTATTCTTTCTTTTTAAAAAGACTATTTATTTATTTTTGTGTAGAAGAACTGGGGTATAGGCCAGAGGTGAGGCAGTTGAGAGGATTGACCAGAGACAGAGAGGGGAGTATGCAGATTTCTGAAATACACTATTAAGGGGAGCAGCAGGCAAGACAGCAGAGGTCTGCTGCACCATAGGTGGGTTACTTCCCTGGCTGAGGATCAAACTCAGGCCCTAGTGGTGATCGCTCTGAGACTTAACCCCTAGGCTACCAGGGAGGCTCTGTTGTGAGGATTAGTTGATGTACATTAGGGTTAGAACCATGAGAGCTCATGGTGTTAGTTATATCGTTGTTAAGACTTTTTTTTTTTTTAAGCTGGTAGGCATAACTACCAGCCTAAAATAGGAAGAACATAAACTCCTAGGAACACCATCCAGCCTCTCTAGGAGGAGCCAACCTAACTATAGCATTACTGACTAGAAATTATTTAGCATCTGACCATGAACTTGTTTAGGACACTGTATGGAGAAGTCCAGTTAAGTCAAGATACTCTTTGAAATCTCCATTTAGAACTCAGAGTACCCTAGAGTTTAAACCATGTGATATAGTTTGTCCTTTTGGGTACAGTTAATGTCTTTCGTTTTTGAAATAAAATGGAAGTTTTATTTTTTTTTTTTTTTTTTTTTTTTTTTTTTTTTTTATAGAGGCATGTTTTATTTATTTATTTGTTTGTTTGTTTGTTTTGTTTATACATGCACTGGGTACAGTCAGAAGCGCAGGAGGGTGAGAGAATTCACCAGAGCCAGAGCGGGGAGCAGAGCAGGCAGAAGGACCGAAGTACACTGCTGAGGGGAGCAGCGGGCGGCAGGAGAGGTCTGCGCGCCATGTGGGACCCTCCTCCGGTGGCCGGGGAGCAGCCGGGGATCGAACCGGCGCCGCAGAGGCCGCGGGCAGCTTCGCAACCCAGCGCTCAACCGCTGCGCCACCGGGGAGGCCCTAAAATGGAAGTTTTAAAGGAATATATGTAGAAAAGGAATGTTCATTAGACACAGCTATATTTCTGTTAGGCTGTTTCAGTGGACAGACAGGACACAAACTTATGGTAAGATTTTGAATGTAAATAAAAAATAAATGATAGTTTTCTCCTTTTGCTCTGTATCCAACCAATATATATAACATCCAACCAAATATAACTTTATATCCTACTATGTATATACAAACATGCATATGTATTTTATATTGTATATATACATATGCAAAACAAAATAATATCAATGTTATCACTAGTGATATTAGCTAAAATATTAGCTACTAATTAATCTTATGGTGATTTGTATTATCCACATAAAGACTATATGAGTAAGGTGCGTGCCTAATTTTACCAACTAAGTACCAGGATTCTACTACAGTGCCAGGTGCATAGTAGGTGGTTAATAAATATTAATGGAGGATTTTATATTAATTATTTCACCCAATCTATTGACTTGCCACACTTTAGAATCACATGGAAAGCTTGCATTTATTCACCTTATTGATAAACTTAACTTTCTTTCTCAACAAAACCATAGAACTTGGTAACTCTCAAATTATTGATCCCACTATATAATAGGAAATGTGAAATCTTGTGAAATGTAGTATAATACAAATAATAATTATGCAAATAAAAATCACAAATCAATCTCACTGTTAATGGATATACAAAATTATAAATTAAAATGTTCACAAATTATAAAACAGAATCAATAAGACAACAATGAATTGAAAGTTATTCTAAAATGCCAAGATGGATGAGCATCGAATAAGTTACTGATGTGATTGGCATCGAAAGGGATTCTGCTACCAATTTCCAATGTGTGGAAGGGGAATTTCCTCATACATGCAACAATTTCTGACACCATTTGGATGTGCTATACAATTCAACTCAATTCTGACACCATTTACCCAGAGATAACATTGGGTTTCACAGATTGAAAGCTCAGTCCTACAAGGCTGATCCCATCTCCCACTCAGGTGCTAGTCACAGTCCGAGGTAAGTGTTACCTGTGCTTCTTATCAATTGGCTAGAACCTCCAAGGATCCCCTTCTTGGAGTTCAGATGCCAATCTCAAGTCTATACTGGTTCCCAATCAGACCCAAGTTTCCCATGATACCATCCTTGGGTCTGGTTAATTTGCTAGAATGACTCACAGAAATCAGAGAAATGTTTGATATACTAAATTATCAGTATATTGGAAAAAACATAACTCAGAAACAGATGGAAGAGATGCATAGGTCAAGGTATGGGTAAAGGTCATGGAACTCCCATGCTCTCCCCAAATGTAATGCACCATCTTTGCAAATCTCCATGTGCTATCTGACCTGGAAGGTCTATGAACCCTGTCTTTTCAGAAGCTTCATGAACTTCCATTATGTAGGCATGATTGACTGAATCATTGGCCATTGGTGAATGGTTCAAATTCAGTCCCTTAACCACCCAAGAGGAGGTTAAGAATGAAACTGAAAGTTCCAACCTTCTAATCACCTTGATGGTTCTTCTGGCAACCACATCCCAAACCTAGGTGTGGCCCTGAAGTGACCTCATCAACATTATAATGCTGCTGTTATCTCTTAGGAAATACCAAAGCTTTGAGGAGTTCTGTGTGAGATATGAGGATGAAGTCCAAATGTATATTTTCTATTATAAATCACAATATTACAGCTTCTCCCATTAATGGGAAAATGTAGTCAACAATTATTAATTAATATGAACTCAGCTCTGTGTGCTTCTTGAATTTGCATAGACTTTTTTTCTCAACTTGAAAAACCATTTATTATATTCACTATATGTTCATGTACAATATTAGCTATGTACAGTCTTTAAAAATATATGAATATATATGCACATACACACAATATAAAAGTTGACAGCCAAATCTGATTAAAAATATATTTGTCTAGATATGATATATTTGTTAAAGTTAAGAGTGCTCTCTCTTGTATCACACTTTATAAAGATAAGCACCAAACATTTAACTATAGTTATTTTAGCTTATAGGATTATGCATTGTTTATATTCTCTTATTTTGACTTACTAGTATTTCTTTTTTAATAGGAAAACATGTTATTATAAAAATTAGATCACCTGCACTGTGGTGTAATAGGAAGGTTTGGAAATTCCACTGTGCTAAGCAAAACTGAAAGGAACAACTAAACTAAAAACTGCTCAGGGGAATTTTTAAAAGTTCATTTCCAAAGATGGGGACTTTCCCATGGTGACACCACACTCACGTTAGTGGCTTGATGTGAAGACAAGGCAAATTTTTTTTTAAAGATTTATTTATTTTTTATACAGGAACCAGGGGACAGGCCAGATGTGCGAGAGGGTGAGAGGATTCACTGGAGACAGAGCGGGGAACAGAACAGGCAGACTGACTGAAATACACTGCTGAGGGGAGCAGCGAGCGGGTGAGTCAGGAGAGGTCTACTGTGCCATGTGGGATTCTCGGGATCTAACCTACGCTGCAGAGGCTGTGGACAGCTTCACAGTGCTGCGCTCAACCACCTGTACCACCAGGGAGGCCCCGTGGACAAGGGAAATTTTTGAGAAAATATCTAGGTAGGTTTTATTCATGCTTTTGGGGCCTCCCTGGTGGGGTAAGGGACTAAAACGCAGACTATGAAGTTAGCCACTGCAGCATGAGTTTGATTCCCAGCTATCCACATGGTGCAACAGACCTCTGCTGACTCTCCCACTGTTCCCCTCAGCAGTGTATTTCAGTCACTCTGCCTGTTCTGGTCCCTGTTCTGTCTTTGGTGAATCTTCTGACCACCTCCCACATCTCTCACCTCTCGTCTATACCCCAGTCTTGTATGAAAAATAAATCTTAAAAACAACAACAACAACATGTTTTATAGCTATGTTAAAAACAAAATATAAAAATAAATGGGCCTCCCTTGTGGTGCAGGCAGTTGAGCACAGCACTGTGAAGCTGTCCACAGTCTCTACAGGGCGGGTTCAATCCTGGCCAGCCAGGGCGATACCCATATGGCACGGAAGACCTCTGCTGTCTCACCTGCTGCTCCCCTCAGCAGTGTATTTCAGTCAGTCTGCCTGTTCTGTTCCCCACTCTGTCTCTGGTGAATCCTCTCACCTTCCCCTGCATCCGGCCTGTACCCTGGTTCTTGTATAAATAAATAAATCTTTAAAAAAAAAAGTAAATGTTTTTTAAACTCATTTTCATAAATTCTTCTTATGACAATCAATAAAATATACTGTGAATGATACAACACAAATCAGCCTATCTGAATATCCATTATGTATTAGGAAATGATGTTTCACTATACTGAAATCCTCCTTTTCCCATTCTTCTTCTGCACAATGTTCTCGGACATGCGCCCACTCTGCAGAGGTGCTTGTTTTTTGCCATTTACCCAACATGTGCCTATTTGACCTGTGGCTTTAGAATTTCAGTCACTCTACTCACCAACTCTTCGGTTGAGTTGAGCTGGGCTGTGAGTACCAGTGAGGTCTGAGGAACTAGAAAAAGCCATTGGAGACAGCACAGATGCCAATGGGTCATCACAGTTGTCTGAAATGATAGGAGAGAGAACAAAGTCCATCAGCAAGAGATATTCCATAAAGAAAGGAATCATGGCATTAGCCACCATCATTCATGTACTAGTGAGTGATGGCTCTGAATGAGGTAAGCACTGCTTTTTTCCATGGGCTATTTCATCTACCTCTACAACAAACCTGAAAGGCAGTTACAGATTTCTTTCACAGTTGAAGAAACTGAAGTTCAGAGAGGTGGCATTGTTTGTCCAAGGTCACACCACCAGAAAATTGTGTGACCAGAATTCTCACATTTGTTTAGCTCCAGAGCCCAACTACTCATCCATTCTTTTGTCAACCACTTGAATAAAGCTCCAAGTTACTGCTATTGAGCTTATTTTATAAGGAAAGAGACTATAAAAAGGGCTAAAGATGTTTATTCTCCCATTTTTAGTCCCTAAGATTCTTATAATAGTTGTGCCTAACAAAATAGAATAATTTAGCAAGTCTCACTCCTGGGTGAGGGAAAGATTTTGGAAAATGAGTTACTAATTCTAGCAATTCATTTCTATTCCACAAAATAACAGAATATTCCCTGATTATGTAACATCTTGAATAGGACATTTCAGGACCTACCCTTTCAACCTTCCCTAAATGTGCTAAATATATTTCCTAAGGCTTCCTTGATGCTATACAAATGTGGACAAGATGGGGTAATGGGCATAGAGGCTTGTCTTGATAACAAAACCCCTTCTCCAGATTGGCACGGATGCTCTTTTCATTCGATCTCATGTAGAAGACCCTACTCTTCACATCACATGTGGATCACCTCAGTGTCCAGAAATCAATTGTTCCCTTATTTGTTTTCAACTTTCATCAGTAGTGAGGTCTTTGTGAACCCTTAGCAAACAATCTTACATAATAAACCTTCAGGAAAGATTTGTGAGAGAAAGGGATGGTGGGAAGAGGATGGAAGGAAAGAGGGTTGGAAGAACCCAAGGGATCAATTAGTCCACTAACAGTACCAACAATGTCCCCTCTATTTTTCTACAATTGTACACCATTGATTTACAGAAATAACTTAAAAAAATCTAGACATACATCATCAAAACAAAATTGAAATATGCCATTCAGTTGAAGATAAACTTCATGTAGAAAACACCTTCAGGAAAAGCTGGTTTGCTTTTTTTTTTTAAAGGAAATCCACATTGGATTATGAGGTTGCTTGCTTATACATTGAATTCTTAGAGAACATCATTTCATACAATTGAAAGAAAATTAATGAGAAACATACGGATTAAAGTTGTGTTTGTGAAATGTGTTAAAAATCAACTGGCAAAGTGTCTTTAGAGTTTTTCCCAAACACAAATGTTTGAAAAATATTTTGAGGTATTTGACAAACACAAAACAGAGCCAGATCTTGAGTGAAGAAGAATAACATAAAATCACACAAAGACACCTTTGCAGTAATGGCCATTCAATGAACAGAAAGCAGAGTTCAGGCTACCTTACTCCTGGCATCAGATGCAGTTGAGAGAGGTGCACACACACACAGACACACACCTTTAAGAACTTGTTTAGCATCAAAATGTGTTATGCTATTTATAGATCGGGAAGCAATTTGAACTTAATGTTAACCTTATATGTATCCATGCCTGTTTATTTATCAGGAAGCATCAGGTGAATGCAGAAAATCAAAGTGGAAGTATACATCACACACACACACACACACACCAAATACCACATAGTCTCACAATTGGCAGCTATGTTCAAGGCTCACCTAGCCACATCTGCAGCTATGACTTTCCTTTGATTTCAAGTAACAGCACTTCCCATTAATACAACCCTTCTGACACCCACTTCTGCAGGCAATGTAAAGATCTTTTGAGATCTTTATAAGGTAAGGTGAT
Organism: Talpa europaea; assembly: GCF_964194135.1. Lineage (NCBI taxonomy): Eukaryota > Metazoa > Chordata > Mammalia > Eulipotyphla > Talpidae > Talpa > Talpa europaea. The sequence continues at coordinate 68,316,580 of NC_140073.1, forward strand.
ATATAGTAGATAGCATATGTGTAATTTTTCAATATATAACACACTGTCACTTTTAAGTTGTGATTTTTTATGTTTCACTGATTTTTTGAAGTGTTGTGTTTTAGCCCTATCTTATTCCTAAGCAAAAATAGAAGTCATCTAATCATTTCAATTTAATTCAGTTCAATAACTATTTATAAGGTCTTATTTTATGCTCAACCTTATTTTATGCTCAACCTTGGGGATAAAATTGAGTCTTAGATCTTAAGGGGCTCAGAGACAATTGAGAGATATAAAAATGAAGCAAATAACTAAACCAATGGAATATTCAGGAGAGTTTCACCAAGGTCACATTCAAGCATGTAAAATGGCAACCAACCGTCTAGCGGTTCAGGCAAAGGATAGTTCCTACTCTCCAACCCTGAGGCAGCTCCTCCTTCACAGGCACTGGCCTCAGGGAGAAGGAGGCTTCCAAAGCCCACTGGCCAGGTGATGCCAGCTAATATATCCTTTTTCAAAATTGTCTTTTCTCACACAGGTTTTCCCCACTTTCCTAAAGTAAAGTGTTCTATGACATTATGAAATTTTATAAGTTGAAGTGGAACAAAGAAGCAATTACCATTAATTTATGTGGAAATGTTTTAAACAATGTCAGACTCAAGAAATAACCCACATCACATCAAATAGCACATAAAACCAAAAATAACACCAGCATAGAGTAATCAGGAGCACTGTGATACATACACAATCTGCAAAACTCAGAGGGTGAAGGCTAGCTTCATTATGTTTATTTATATTATTCTTTGTAACTTTTGATTTGATGGATTTTTTTTTTTTGTAAAAGGAAGGTCATGTTTGATTTTGTGCGTAACAGAAAAACATAGAATTATTTATAATTTTCAAAATGCTTTAAAACTCATCTGTATTTTTCTTGTCTTCTTTATTTCTTCCTTCAACTCTCTCTCCTACCAGCAACCGAAACAAACAAACAAACAGTAAAGGACACAGAAAAAAGTAAGAAAAAAAGAAAAGAAATGTATCTGTTTCTTGTTTCTTTGTTGATATTTGTATGAGTTTCCAAGTCAAGTGTGGTATTTTATATTTTTAATCTCATGCAGTGGGGAAAATGTGTTCCTCAATATGTATGTACAATTAAATACCACAGGTCCTCTTCCACGTTAATTAAAAGGTAAAGACACAGAAGAGACTTCTAGTAAATATTATATTTACACAGCTTTTTAGAAATGATCATTGACTCTTGAAGATGATTCTACTTTAAGTAACATTTTTTCTTGTTGCCAACCTACATTTTATTTATTATTATTAAAATACCAATAGAGTTACAGATGGTCCTAAAGTTAAATTGTGACCATCGTCTTGATTATCACAGTAAATTGTCAGTATATGGGGATTTGGAGCTTAAAAAATTCACTTGTATTTATAGGTGAGATAAAATTCCTCTTAGCGTTGCACGCTTAATGGCCTACTTTGTTTAAAAGTCATAAAACATGCATTTTGTGTAGTGCCTACAATGGTGCTTAGAAGTGACAACACACGCTTTTAGCTTCATTTATTTGTCCCCTTGTTACCTATAATTTCACTTAGCAAATAACAAAAATAAATTCTCTAATATTTCTTTTGAATCTGACTCTGCCCCTGTTTTCCCCAATGAAAGACTTAACAATGAATTACTTCATAATGAGCAGACTAAGGAATATGACTCTGTAAAATGAGTCATGAAAAGAAGGTTAACCCTGCTTTATCCTGACATCCATCTTCAACATACCACAGTGCTTACTTTTTCATGACCTTCTGGATACACACTGTTGTGCCCTTTGTAGTCAAAGACAGAATGAACTTGAGGACATAGATTCTGTGTTCAAGAAGCAAAGCATCTCCTTTGGATTGAAGGAAGATCCATCTTATATTTATAAACAACTACATGCAAAGATCTTTGATTTAGGATTCAGAGGTGCTGGTCCTGTTCTACCTTCATTCATTTATCCTTCATATGCTAAAGATGCCTCAATTTAAATGGCAGTGGTTCTTGTTCACTCTTCGGATCAACAAACATTGAGAACAGTATAGGCACTAGAGTTCCTAGAAGGCTTTAAAGAGAGTAACGGCATTTATAATAAACCCTTTCTCATGGTGGAGATAGACACGCCACCCTCAAGAACACAGTGATGATTGGTAAAGCGTAGGTGGGGTGAAGCAGTCTCCGTGGACATTCAGAAGAGTTTCTCACCCAATCAGGCGATTAATAAAAGGGCTCTGGATTTCTTTCTATGAGCTTTTAGAACAATTCTATTCAAGATTTTAGGGAAGAATTGATTTGGAATCACTGATTTTCACTTACAAGTGCCTCCAAAAGACCACATCATAGTGAAACCTGATAAGCACAATAACAAGATCTCATAGGAAACCAGCGTCACTGGATGGCTGTGATGTGACTCCTCATTACAGTGGTCAGATTATGGGGGGGTCATCATGCTCACTGTATGGATGAAGAATCTATAAGTTTCTTTGTCCATTTTACACTCTAGTCAGTGCTTAAACTGGACTTTGATCCTAGGTTTGTACAACTATTTGCCCAACCTCTGTCAGAAAATCAGCTTCTAATTCCTGAAACAATAGCAGGAATGCATCGTAGGTGGGTAAAGGCCAGCCTTCTGTCTGACAATCTTCTGTGAGCTCAATTATTTTAACTGGGTTTTCATGGATATACATGTATGTCTGTGTGTGTGTATGTGTGTTCCACAGTTAGCCCAAACCCAATGGTTTCAAAAACAAATGCTCCTTAAATTGATTCATTTCAGATTACTGTACTTTCCCTGATAGTGACTCTGAAAGATTTTTTTTTTTTTTTAATTCTTAGTTTAGGAATATTGTGTTTGCCACCAGCTACTTTTTTTCCTTTCTTATCCTTGAAACTTATTTATTTATTTATTTAAAAGATTTATTTAGTTATTTATACAAGCACTGGGTACAGTCAGAAGCGCGGGAGGGTGAGAGAATACACCAGAGCCAGAGCGGGGAACAGAACAAGCAGACTGACGAAGTACACTGCTGAGGGGAGCAAGTGGGCACAGCAGGAGAGGTCTGCATGCCATGTGGGACCCTTGCTGGCGGCCAGGGATCGAACTGGCGCTGCAGAGGCTGCAGGCAGCTTCGCAGCCCAGCGCTCTACTGCTGTGCCACCACGGGAGGCCCAAAACTAATTTATTAATGACTTAACCTTGCTGAGCAAATGTTTCCTAAGTCTCTCATAGGAGAGGCACATGATGTACTAATCATGTGGTGAATATAATGCATCACGTTGGGGAAAGACTTGTATCTCACCTGCCATTCAGTATGAGGTTACAGGTATGTTCAATAAATGTTGAGTAAAAAAATGAAAGATATAAATTCTACCATTTTTTGTTGTTTTTTAGAAAGATTTTTCAAATTTATATTCATTTTTATTTTTTGTCTCCCTATTTAATCCTAGTTCAGGCTTTTCAAAAATGATATTATGATTTGTCTAACAGAGTACTCAGTTTACTCTTGGAACCTACTCTCATTAAATCACCCTTTCTAAAAAACTGTTTTCAAAACACTACCTTCACCAAGACTTACTAGTCATGCCCAGCCTTAAGTGTGGCTTAGAAAGATGGTCTGAGAATGAAAGGACAAAGAAGGAGTAACTAGCAGATATCAGGCTGAGCATAGGCACAGATTGTAACTGATGGGGACTGCGGTCTGATTAAAGCATCAGGAAATAAAGTCCAATTCACAAAGTCAGGAGCAAGGGGCATGTTTTTGGAAGCAACTTTAAACAACCATGCCCCCAAAGCATTGCCTATAAATGTAAATATGCTAAAACTATTAAACCTTTAGGATTAATAAAGTCTTAGTTTAACTGGGTTAGCTAGGAGACATGAAATATTTAGTGGGCAGAATAGCAAAGATTCCTAGAGGAAAAGGATTAGATATTTCTTGAATATGAGAAGCTAAGAGTGGCAGCTGCTTTACTTTGAAGGGTTTTAAAAGAACAAAAAAGCAAACCATTGAAAAAATAAAATTTTACCAATTTAAACATTTTCTTTAAATTCAACTTTGCTTCTGTAAGCCTCCTCACTGTTTAATTATCCTACCTATCAACATTCTCCACCACATATTTACACATACACAAGCACCATCTTTATGAAGTACAGTGCTAAAATCAGGTTCTAAATTTTATGGGTTTTTAAGCAAAATTAAAATTTGGTATATTTGGTATATCCAGGATAAGATTGAGAAAAAGGGAAAAGTAAGATCCAAATCTTGAAAAAATTCAAAGTGAAGATGATGTCTTTTTACTTTAAAAAGTTTGTTGCTTAAATGATTATGCATGGACTATTAAAATGAAAGAAAGGAAAACAACTGAAGAATATTTGACATTGTGCCCCTATTCTGCACTTACGTAAGCTGAGAATTTCTTCTGAAGGCTGTGTAATTCTCAGTAGCTACCTATTTTTTTTAATACAATAGAGCTAAACTTCCAATAGCTAATCATGATCCTGCACTGTGCGATTCTAAATTATACTGAAAATCCTAGTTACTCAGGAAATCAAGATCTTAAAGAGAAGCTCAATCAATCCACACACATTCAGAAAACCCTTCCCATTATAAATAGGCATGGAATTCCTAAAGGAAAAACTAAAATCCCTGTGTGCCATCAATCTACTCACTAGAATTGAAGAAAATACCTGATTAGAAGACAGGCTTCTGTTGGTGACTGGCCAGTTAGCTGATCGCACATCCAGTGAGGCCAACACCAAACGTCCATGAGTGGATGAGATAAACATGTACTGATAATCTGAACAAATATTGACATTTATGACCTTTGTTGATGATGAGAAAATAATACCAATATAACATTGCAGTATCACTGGAAACAGCTCAGACCTTGGATTCTAGCTACATCTGGATTCAAATTCTGATCTTCAGCTTACTAATTATATATCCTTGGGGAAGTTATTTAATTTCAGTCTTATTCAGGTATAATGAGGATAATAAATATTTATACACTTACTATAATAACAAAAAGAGACAAGTTATGAAGAATATCAAATCCACTGATTATCACATAACTAGACACAAGTTAGTTTCTTTTCCTTCAATCATTCCTTCCACCTTATATTCCAGCTCATCATTTAGATTTTCCCATCCAGGTGACTTTCACATTATTTTCTTTTCAGTTTTTTAGGGTTCATTGTATAATACTGTACAAAGAGCTATTTTCTTCCTGCATTATCTATGCCTCAATAGCATACTTTCTAAGCATGCTACTTTCTAAGCATGATCACATTCTCTTCTCTGTATTCAATGATTGGTTCTTAAGTGCAACTTGCCAAGTACCATGCTCTCTGGTCCATAATGGTGAGTCTTAATCAGAAAAGGAAGGACAGCTTTTATAAAATATTGGAGGGACGAGGCTGTAGGGAGTAATTAATTTTCGACTCTATTTGATTTATTTAAAAAATATGTTATGCTTATTAAAATTGGGCTTTGCAAGTTTGTGTTTTAGATCATTAAGTTTAAAAAAGCTGAAAAACACTGCTTTGGGTGACCGAGTCACACCAATTTGTATTTTAGGAAGTTTATGCTTATTTCAGATTGACAATGTGGCAAGCACATGGGTGCATGTTATCTGGGGTAACGATGAAGACAGTAAAGTCAGGGTAAAAGATTAGTGGCAGGAAGACCAATCAAGACCTTTGGAAAATAAAGAAGATAAGGAAATTTAGTTATAGTTTATAAGAATTATCACAGCTTGGAGAATTTTAAGTGAGCTAAGAGTAAAGGATAACATCAAGATTTCCAGTTCCAATGAGTCTCTATTTTGTTATTCCAGAGATCTGGGATAACAGAATTCACAAAACAGTTTCTAAAATTAGGAAATTTAAGTCAAGCAAACTAATAGTAAGTGGCCACACATTAAAATGACTTACAAATTATAGTTAACACTGCTCATCTTTTCATTCAGATGAATATAATAAGTTGCCATGGGAGAAAAAAAATATATATATATATTCATTCAAATGGCAAGTTATAAGAGTATAAAGTGACACTTTTAATTACAGTGAACAATGACTATCATAATCAAGAGAAAAGATCACCCTGATGTGAAGAAAATGGTTCCACAAGCCTTCGGAATAAAATTCGAGCTCCTTGTTTCTGTTCATGCTTCATGATCAGACTTGGCTATTTTTATCATCTTGTCAATGTATTGGCAGCTTTTTAGGCATGCTGTGTCATGCCTCTCTGACCCTCTGTATTTGACTCTGTCCTGAATGCTCCCCACTTTCTCCTGCTGGGGACTTACAGTCGAGTGTGCCACTCCACTGGGCCGACAAAGCACCATGCCAACTTTTGCTCTGATGGTCTTGCCACACATCAGACCTTGTGATCTTTGAAACCAGGGTCCTGTTTGCCTGCCTTCACCACCTTCATAGTGATGACCACAGGGCAATAGTTACTGGATTAATGGCAGTCTTAATCGGGATTCAAAACTTGGGTAGGGTCTAGGCAGTTTTCTAAAATAGGAAATCCTATACTGTCAAAATTGTGACAAGGGTGTAAAACAATTAAAAATATTTTTAAAAAGAGATCATCATTTCTGCTTTTAATTGTATGTGATTTCCAAATACATGCTTTATTTGAACTTTGCAAAAAGCATCTCAGGAAGGTAGGGCAGTCATGATGGCCACCATAGACAGATGAGGAACACGGGTATCAGTGTCACACAGGTATTACCTGGGAAGGCAAAGACATTTCGCCCTAGGACTTGTTCCAGGCTCTGAAAGTTTGGGGAATAAACCCCAAAATAGGGAAGGGAGCCTTATTGTGTACGTCCCATGAGTGTGCAAGCTATGTCAAATGTTAAAATGTGAAGTACAATATAAAGAGAAGATTACAGCTGTGGGTCCCATCCCCCTGCTTGTTCATTTGGTTGTTGTACTGACTGACTTGGCAAAATTAGGCAAATACAATCCCTTGTCTGTGCAGCAGTTTCCCTCCATAGAAAATGAAGATGATGGTGCTAGTTCTCTCCAGCGGCATGGTGACAAACGAGGTTATTATGAAACATCAACAGAGAGAGCAGTGCTTGGCACACAGAAAATGTCCAATTAATGGTAACTATAACATTATAATTACCTGGAAAGCCTCTTTAAAGATTTTTGAATAGGAAGTAATTTTTAGAGTACATAAATTTGAATTCTAAAGTTGAGCAGTGAAAATACATTCAACATTTGAAATGGCCATCCCTTGTCATTTATCTCTAAGTCCGGTCTGGCTTTCTACATTGTGGGCATGGGAGCTAGTACAAGGTGGCCAGTAAATGGGTGCGGATGGTCTCCACTTCCCAGCTGGCTCCCTTCCACCCTTCATGGCTTCTCTTTCTTCCTGGAAGGGAAGGAACCAGGCAAAGTTCAGGGCTCTATCCCAAATCTGTCCCTTTGGTTCTTGGCATTCTTTTATAAATGATTATTCACAACATGTATCCAAGCTTAGACACGAGAGGAGACCCTACTTTACATAGAGCTAAATATTAATTACTCGGAGCCCCTCAGATTAACAGATTTTAATTTGGGAAATGCTTCTTTTTATAGCAATAAAATCCTGAATATAATTTACAAGATTACACTGTGCTGTTTAAACTCTGTTCTAGAGAATGAATGCTTATCAGGGCCTCCCTGGTGGCGCAAGGGTTAAGACGCAACCTGTGAATCTATCCACCACCACTGCAGCACGAGTTCAATTCCTGGCTAGCCAGGGAGCTACCCACATGGCGCAGCAGACCTCTCCTGACTCACCCACTGCTCCTCTCAGCAGTGTACTTCAGTCAATCTGCCTGTTCTGTTCCCCACTCTGTCTCTGGTGAATCCTCTCATCCCCCCCCCAACACCTGTAGACTGTACCCCAGCTCTTGTATGCATAAATAAATAAATCTTTTTTTAAAAAAAGAATGAATGCTTATCAGAAACAGGAAATGGTAAGTTCTAGCAGACAATCCAAATCACTAGTTGTGTCTGTGGTCCAGAGAACTTTCCCATCTGGTATCAAAATATGATCCTGCAAGGATTCTATAAAATGACCTACCAGCCACTCAAATATGATTTTTTTAGACATTTTAGGCCTCTAGATAATGAATTTTTGGGGACAGGCTAAAAATAAAAGCTTGTTCCACGCAAAATGCTTCAGCATGTTCTACTTTCCCTTGTAAAATGCTCTTCTTGCTCATCCGGAATTACAAACGTGATTTTAAAAGAGACATTGGCTGTAGCTATGAAGATATAAAGTGCTGTAAGTGTTATATGGACATGTCCAGGTATTTGATGCTATAATTTAAAAGCATCAATAAAGTTTGAGTTGTATTCAGAGTTTTCAAATCTGTCATGGTTAGATGAGTTCAATTTCCATTTTTCCCTTACCCAACCCTTCAAATTATGCATGAACAGATTAAAAATAGCAGGAAAATACATTGTATTGTGTTCACTAAATATCTCCCATTTTGGAGGAAATCTTTAGCAATCAAATAACATGAAGAAAGACACACTGGAAAGCAATTATAACCCCGGGAAATTTTCATTTCATTGCTGAAGACAGAAAGTAGTATATTTTCAAAACTGTGAGCAAAGATTAATGGAGATGAAGGGAGTGGTAAGTGCCCGTGAACCGAGGCATTTAACTTTAATGTCATTGCAAAACATGAGAAGTCATCATTTCAAGTCTCAATAACTTCAAACTGAAATGCATTCATTGCTGTTTCTATTCTCCCCCCGCCACTATTGTACTTTGCAAGTTGAACGGGGCTGACAAGGAGTTGGTTTGAAAGTTAAGGGCACTTTTCCTGAACAAGGTTAAGTTTAGCTTTGATGACAGCATGGCTTGGAAATCTCTTGCCTAGCATTTCCTGCAGGCAAAAAGCAGAGGATTTTCACTTTCTCTGTCAGCTTTAGCTCTCTCAAGTGGCTATGAGTCAAGCCTGGGGAAAGAAAAGACAGAATGAAGAAAATAAAACCATTAATGCATGGCATTGGTCTGAGAGTTTTTCAAGTACATTTTGATGAACTGGGTCACAGGGTCTAGTTCCTTGGAGTCTGTATAATGTGTTAGCAAGACATTCTGGTTTGTGTAAATGGAATTTTAATTCAGTAGTAAATTTAGGAAATGAGAAAAAATGTGAAAGCAGACCATTTGATACTAAACATTGTATTTGCCACACAGAGTTGAAATGAATGTATATGAATATTGAAAAAATATTACAACTGTGTTGTTTGCATTGATATCTGGGTTGATTGATTACTATCTATGGATGCTTGATATCTATGGATTGATGTCTATAGATGCTTGAATTTGGGTAGTCTTTTTGCTTCTCTACTCATGTAGACCCTGATGGAATTCCTTTTCCAATCATCTTCTGAGTACTTCACCCCATTTGGCATCCTTACTGGTATGATCTAGTATTGTCCAGGACATGATTTCCTGGGGAACTATTTGGAAGAGTGATTCAAAAAGTTTATTGGGAGCATGAACTACCTGGAGATCTTAATAAATGCAGATTCTGACTCAGGATCAAGTGTCCAGATCTCCAGTGCTGCTGGAGCTCCAATTGGATCTGCAAAGTCCTAGAACACAAGTGGTCATTCTCTGCCAATTATCTCATTTTATTATTTCATGCAACTGTTCCTACTGGCTCAGCCTTGGAATCTAACTATTCCTTGTGGTAACATGCAAGAAGAATTTAGGATGTCATTACAGTACCATTAAGGCAGGAACAGAGATAGTATATCAGGAAGGAGGGGAGATATTCAGCATGGATATGAAATGGACAAGTTTTCCTTCCTAACACAGAATGTGTGCAATACAGACCATGTCTATACTGTTCTGGTTTCTATATATGCTGTCACTGTGCCAGCACATACCATTTATCAAGTTCAGACGATGGTTCTAAATGACAAGTGATCTATAGAAATTAATTCATTGACTGCTCTTAATTCTAACTATGAGTTAGGTGTCATTGTCCTGGTTTTACAAAGAAACTGGGCTTCAAAACATTCCAGTAACTTGCCCAAGGTCAAAGCTGTGATGGGAACTAGATCTGCCCAACCCTGTATTGACGACCTTGTTACTCTTCTGCCCAATTGACCCAGGACACTTCCGTACATTTCGTTCATTTGCTCTCATCTTTTGACCAAACTTGCCAGCTCAGAACATTTAGACAACACCACAAATGATTTTCTATATGTGCTGCCTATTTTTATTACAATATCTATGAGGGAATCTATATCCAAACAAATTGTAACTAACTCACCACTTAAGAATTAAAAGCTACAGTTAAACTTCCAAAGTGACTCTCCTTTCAGGCCCTTCTCAGAGATCTTATTACATGGGATTTGAATTTACTCTGAACATATGAACAACTGTATCTCAGGGTTTGTACAGTCAACAAAATACTCGGGAAGGTGGAGAATATTCTCTGGCTTCAGGTTAGCTTGACTTACTCCCTCTGTACCCAAGAGTTGCAACATAATTGGTTTTAATTTCCTGAAAAAGGAATTTTCTTTCCTGGCACACCAGAGATAAGTGTCCTCTCTGTCTACTTAACTTTCTGACCGCCATGGTTTATTTTGACTGTGGCCCCTTGGGTTCCCTCTGTCCTCCGAACTAGCTAGAATGCTGATTTGCAAACTCTACTCCTAAAACTGGGCGTTCCCTGCTCCTTGGTAGTCTGTCCCTCACTGGATTAGTTGGTTCCCTCTCTCAAACTTGCCTTGTTTTTATGCTTTTGTTTTAGACTACTGAAGACATACTGAGGTGAAATCCAATTTTAAAAATCAAGATCTTCCTCCAAGACCTTCAAGAATTGTGAGGTTGTACTGACACTCTTACAATCCATGTGTAGTATAGATCTAGTGACAATTTTTAATTACTATGGAAATAGTTCAATCATGAGTAGGAAATTGGTGTAACAGGGTGGTCCCCAGGAGAAGGGGAGTTTCCAGGTTCTCTGTCACCCAGGAGAGGGTGGAGCTGAGCAGGAAGGAGAAGAGACTGAAGAAGGAAGGAAGCAGGATGGAGAGCCAGGAAACCTGAGGAGGCACGTGATGCAGAGAGACATGTGAAGAAGCTGCTCTTTCTTCTTGGTCCTGAACTGGTTGAAACAGATGTGGGTGAGAGACCTGTGGGGAGGTTAACAATAGCAGCTTTTATCTTGGTTTTATTTTGCTCTTTTCCTTCCAGACTCATCTGGCTATTTCTGACCCTTTTCTATGGGGCCCTACTGAAGATGATTCAGACTTGCGTCAGGCTTCTAGCTCTTGATTTGGGCCAACCCTGTTTGTCTGGACATTTGCCCACAAGGGAATGGGTAACTTTGGGTGCTTGATTTGTCTTTTCTATATTGCACATTAATTGTATTAAAGTTGCTTTCCATTAAAGGTCTTACATGTTTTGTCTCGATGTGGAACGTGGCAGAACCTATTTAGAGCAGGCAGGTCTGGGGATTCTGGGGCACCCCTCTCTTTGTCCTGTAATTTGGGAGAAGGTTTAGTCCAGAAATACGAGGACCATAGCCAAATATATTCTTCTGTTGATTTTAAAACTAGTTTTTTAGTTATTATATTGATATTTTTCATAATAGGTCTTTTGAGAAATTTAAATCATACACAAAAACTATACTTATATTAGAATTTGCATTAGAATATTTTACACTACAACAGACATCTTTGAAATGTGCTTCAAGAAGTTTCTTTTAATAAACAGAGTAGATCTCAATGGGACACCACTATCTTGGGGCAAAGAAAAAGGAAAAGCAACACAATATTAGTGATAAGCTAATGTGTAGACTTTATATGCTTTTCCAATTTAGATACTTAAGATGAAACAATACTATGGAATAGTGAATATATCTTGAAATGTTGTTTCTTTTAAGCCTGTTTTGTAGTTACTTCAGAATAAATCCAAGTACACAAAATCCTAATTTTCTAGATTGATTTCAAATACAGCTTTTTTCCTATAACCATTCCAACACCCTGATCACATTCCTGTTCCTATCTTGCAATCACAATGGCTCCTGTCATGTTCTACTTCATAGGATCTGCACTGTCTGCCTCTCCATTGTGAGTTTTGGGAGGTACCCTAAGCCACCCTTAGTGCTCGAGAATACTTGTCCCAACAGGAGACTGGGACAATATAAAAGAAAGTTTCCTGTGCATGTTCCTGAGTAATTCATCTCACCTCTCGGAACTTTGTTTCCTGTGATCTAAAATGACAATTATTATTTTTCAGTATGATTGTGTTGAGGAAAGTCAAATGTGATAACATACAAAAGACTTAGCTTATTATAAGAATTAAGGAACTGATCATTCCTCATTTGAAAATCAGTAATGATCTACTATCTCCTAATTGATAAATATAATTTCTGTAATTATTATAAATCATTGCACTTTAATCATTTTTGCATCTGTTAGCTAGTTTTATAAGTAGCTCACATACTAAAAGAGGGTTTTGGCAGCATTTCCCCAAGGATTTTGATCTGTCACCTCAATTTAGTTATCCTTGAAGACACTTACACCAAAGCCAGACACTGTTTTGCACTTGGATGTCATGTAGAAGGATGGGATGTGAACCTTCATCTCCCCAGGCTGCCAGACCCTCAGGCACATGCCTAGCCACTGTCATGTATGAATAATGAGAAAGATCCAGTGTGAACTCTGGAGGGAAAATGTACTGAAAGAGGCTTCAGGAAACTTGTAGACTTATATTATTCATTGAAAGAAGAAGAAGAAAAAAAAAAAAAACACCACATAAAATTGGCCAAGCTAAAGCATTTGACATAAAATCGGGTCAATATCATGAATTTTTTCAAAATTTCATTTTCTTTTTTGTTTGTTCCCTTCATTTTCATAAACTTAAGAGAAGTTGTTTCACGATTTGCCTATCACTACAACTAACAGACAATTTTATGTTAAAGAGTTGGTTTTTAACTGTTGGGGCATTAGTGTTATTAATTCGTAGAGGCACATGATCCCTGGAGCAGATAAAATGAAGTAAACCTATTTAAATCTAAAAAAAAACATAATTTTGGGCATGTTTTTATAAAAAAGCTAAATGATAGTAATACATATGATTTCTTTGGTTCATTTTGAAATGATCATTTGGGAAACTAGTACATCATTCTAGTCTATATTTGATCATCCCCATACAGCAAAGCACTCACTAGTATCCATTTTGTGCCTGACTTCACCCCCTAAAATTATGAAAGGAGGAATAGAGAGATGGAATGAAAGAGGCTAGGAAGGCAGGGAGGAAACGAGAGGGAAGAAATGAAGGAAGAAAGGAGAAAGGAAGTATTGAAGATCGAAGGGGGATAAAAAAGGAAAAAAAAACTAGGTTTCAAAACAAAATTTCTAAGAAATTTCTGAATATTGAGGTCCTTTGGAAATGTATAAAACAAAATGAAGCTTAATTCTATAGAAGTGAAAGTTAGTAGTAACAGTCATGTGAAATACAATAAAGAAAATGACATCATTTTTTTTTTGTATTCTCCAATGAATAACTCTTAATGAGGGAAGCATTTAAAATTGTATTATGTCACTATCATATTTAAAATTACTTACTGGATCATATTACCTGTGGGCTGAAGTCACAGTTCTTAAGTATGGTCCACTGTGCCCTTCACTATTACCTCATATGCCTCTAAGCATTACCTCATGCCCCTAAGCTCACCATGACTTTTGAGTCAGGTAATATGCACTGGGCTTCAGCTAAAATTTTGATATTATTCTCTTTTCCTTTCTTCCTCCCTTTCAAATTAAAGTAATAAGAACAGGACCAAAGATAATATATAATAGACACTGAATTCTCATTACTCCAAATTAGTAAATGTTATTTTTTATATCTGGCTCTAATGATTTATTTTTATGAAGAAAAACATTGCAGACACATTTTTCTCCCTGCTATATGAAAGTAGAGCATTTCTATGAAACATTTTGTAAGTCAAAATTGTCTAAGTTAACATGTAATTGCCATCAATCTATAGTGAAAAAAATTTGTGGCATTCCCTGGACCAAAAAATAAACTATGTTATCAAATAATATGTAAACACTAATAAAACATTTACCTATAGTAAGACTTGAATGCACCCACACAGACAGGAGAAACCTCAGACCCATGCCTGATAGAGAGTCAGAGTCGTCAGAGGCCTCACAACCTCCTTTGAGATCCTGTCAAATGCTCAAAGAGGGAGTTGAGACCCCGATCAGGGAGGATGGAGGGCTCAGGCCTAGAGGAAAGCCCAGACACAGCTGCTGGGTTCCAGAGCTAACAGTGTGAAGATTGAAATACCCAACAAATGGCAAATAAGTCCTCAAGGGAATAGCACAACACACTGTGCTAATAAATTTGAAAACCTAGAAAAAATTAAAATATTTGGAGTACATTTTAAGTATTCAGTGGCTTCAGAAGTAGAAGAGTGTGTGTGTGTGTGTGTGTGTATGTGTCTTGTGCGTGCCAGAGACTTTGACAGAGGAATCCTTTTTTTTTTTTTTTGACAGAGGAATTCTACCAAAGTTTGAAGGAACACTCATTTTACCCTCCTGTAACACAACCAGAGATTAAAAAAGGGAGTAACAAATGATTGAAACTCAATGAGGAGTAAAGGAAAGTACCAGGCAACTCTCAAAACCATAGAGGTAAGAATCCTAAACAAATCCAACAATGTATTAAAATAACCAGCATAATCAAGTCAAGCCAATCTTAAAGTTAAATAATTTATCAAGCAAAATGAGTCCTAAAGAGAATCCAACAATAGTAAATGTGGCAAGACGGTTTCAAATTAGAGAATTGCTTTATATTATTTACCAAAATAAGATGTGAAAGCAGAGAAATTATATGACCAGTTTAATAGATACAAAATATCAAAACTTATTGCCCAATAAAATTATTTCAACAGCTGCACCTCTCTAGTAGATTAGGGGTAAAGTCTCAGTGTTATCACTGCTGCAGCCTAAGTTTGATCCTGGCTGGCCAGGGAGCTGAGCCACACATGGCCCAGCAGACCTCTCCTGTCTCGCCCTCTGCTCCCTTCAGCAGTGTATTTCAGTCAATCTGACTGTTCTGCTCCCCACTCTGTCTCTGGTGAATCCTCTCACCCCCCACCCTACACCTCTGGCCTACACCCCAGTTCTACAAAATAAATAAATATTTAAAAAAAATATTTCAACTTCCATGATTGACAAGAATGTTAACAAATTATTATGGAAAGACACCTATAAAAAACCTAGAGTAAACATAATCCTATATGATAAATTACTGAATGCATTACTCTATGATCATGAAATAGACAACAGGCCATGAAAAGCTATTCTCACTCCACAAAGAGCACAGCCAGTATAGTATATAAATAAATAAATAAATACATAAATAAAATAAATTCTTATGATTGAAAATAGGAAACATGCCACTCATTATCTGCAAGTGATGTGACTTATAGTATACTATAAGTCTCTAACAGACTTATAGTAATGCTTACTTGGAAGAGTAAAGACTCAAGAGTAGGCAGTACATTCCTAAAGTAGAAAGTAATGTGGAGAAATTCCTTGGCATATATAAAGAAACATTAAAATCTGTAGTAATTAAGACAGAGTGAGTATTGGCATGAGATATTGAATATAATATTACCAAAGCATTAATCAATCAATCAACTTGACACAACTCTAGAAGGGCATGGAAACTGGATTTATAATAGAATTACTGCTGTGAATTATTAGGGAACAATAGACTTTACAATTAATGGTGCTGAAAAAATATTCATGTGGAAATATCTATAACTGGACAAGCCTCTACTTAAGGTAGATTTAAATGGAAAAAATTTAAATAGAAAAGTTAAAATTAAAAAAATAGAAAGTGAAATAAGAGACTATCTTTACCATTCTGATATGGAAAACTATTTATTTATTTATTTATACAAGAGCCGGGGTACAGGCCAGATGCGCAGGAGGGTGAGAGGATTCACCAGAGACAGAGCGGGGAACAGAACAGGCGGACTGACGAAATACACTGCTGAGGGGAGCAGAGGGCGATGCAGGAGAGGTCTGCCACACCATGTGGAACCCTTTCCCACCCGCTGTGATCGAACCAGCGCTGCAGAGGCTGCAGACAGCTTCACAGCTCTACACTCAACTGCCTGAGCCACCAAGGGAGGCCCAGAAAACTATTTATTAAAGAAATTGCAGAACATTTAAATTTTCAAGGAAATGGATTGATTCCTCTGCATAAAAGTTAAGAACTTCTGTTTTAAAAAACATACAGGACAAGGGAGTAAAACTACAGGCCACAGACTGGAAATGAGTTTGGCAAGCATATAACTGACAAAAGATTATAATTCAGAAATATAAACAGTTTCTACAAATACATATTTTTTAAGATTAAGTTGTTTTTTTTGTGTGTAGAAGAACTGGGGTGTAGGCCAGAGGCACAGGAAGGTGAGAGGATTCACCAGAGACAGAGTGGGAATCAGAACAGGCAGATTGACCAAAATACACTGCTGAGAGGAGTGGCAGGCTAGACAGGAGAGGTCTGCTGCACCAGGAGGGTAGCTCCCTAGCCTGGAATAGAACTCAGGCTGTAGCAGTGACAGAACTGAAACTTAACCTCTAGGACACCAGGGAAGCCCCAAATAACTTTTTGAAAAGGCAGATGCCTCCCACTCCCCAAAATTCAGAATATCTAAAGAGTAACTTAAATAAAGTTCAAATGGCTCATGCATATAGCAATAAAAATCTCATTAGTATTTAGGAAAATGGAAATGAAATACCATTTCACAGTCTCTGTTTTGAGACAAAACAAAATTTCTGACAATAAGAAATCTTAAATGGAAGTAAATGACAATTGGAACACCTACAAATCACTTGTGTATTGTTAGATTTTGGACAATTAGATATCATTACTAGAGTTGAAGATCAGCAGAATCTGTGCCCACAAAATCCCATTGCTAGCTACATACTCTAAACAAATATTTTCCCAAGTGGTTTGGAATGATTATCAATGATAGCAAAGAAGAAATCTGAAGGAGACATGGATATCAACTAACAGTAGAAACAGAACTAGACTGAAGCATATTATTAGAAAGAAACATCATCCAATACTGAAAATGAACTAAAGCTACATGCAAAAACTACTATAAACTCAAAGAAAATATTGAATGAGGTCATGTCCTAGAAGAAGATACAGAAGATTAACCTATATGAAGTTTAAAATCACATAAAGGTAAATATGTAACTTGAATTTATAAAACCTTCTTAAAGGAAAGTAAGAGAACAATGAGCACAGGTCTTGTCAGGAGATGGGAGATTTGCAAAACTAGAGGAAAGAAAATGAAATAGGAGAGGGGCTTGTGGGCAAATTCTCACCTGATGACAATGTTATTTTCCCTAATTTCAGATGATGGGAATATGCATTTATTATTATTCATATCTTCCACATAATTTATAAACACTTTATATACTTGCAATTCAGTCAAAAAGAATTCCAGAAGGATGGAATAAATACTTAATGTGCAAACAGCAGTATGTAAATTATTTAGAACTGATGTAGGAACATGAGATACAGCATAAATACCATTTATCCAGACCACCTAGCATTCACCTGGAGGCTCTGGACAAGCTCGGGCACTTCTCCCACCACAAGGAGATGCTGGGAATGGACTGAGGCTGAATCTTTAAGAAGAGCCAACATTGTGCCCAGGGCTTGGGACTTGGACAGGACTAAATGCTGGGGACACATTTCATCTGCTTTGGGGCATTTAGGTTGTTTCCATATCTTGGCTATTGTAAATATTGTAAACCTGCACCTAGAAGTGCAGGTTTCTTTTCCAATTACTGCTTTTGGGTCCTTTGGATAGATTCCTAGGAGTGGAATCGCTGGATCACGTGATAGATCGATTATTATTGTTTGCCACGTGGCTGGACGAGGTTATAGTAGTGTAAGAGGCTTCACAAGGTGCTGGGAAAACTACAAGAATGACAACTGAGGGGAGAAATCAAACGATCCACAAAAATCAAAAATGTAAGAAAATAGATTAATTAGAAAAAATGCAGATGACACACTCTGCCTCTTGTTAGAAGACTTTCGAGACAGAGGCTTCAAATGCGACCCTGGGAACCTTTCAGCTTCACAGTGTGCTTCCTTTGTAGCTTACTAATTTCCGAATTAGTTAATTTATGATTTTGCTAACATTGCCTATTCTTTTAATTCATCTCTTTTAAAAACAGTTTGTGATGATTTACTCTGGGAACTGGGTGCCTTCTAGAAGTTTTGGGACTCAAGGTAATGTGTTGGTAATACTTCCATAAATATCCTCTACTTTTGTGGCAGCTGTCATCTCTGTCAATGAGTAAATCATCTTTCCTTTTCTTTTTTTTAATTAATTAATTTATTTATACAAGAACCAGGGTACAGGCCAGACGCATGGGAGGGTGAGAGGACTCACCAGAGAGAGAGCAGAACAGGCAGAAGGACCGAGGTACACTGCTGAGGGGAGTAGCGGGAGTGGCAGGAGAGGTCTGCGCACCATGTGGGGATTGAACCGGTGCTGCAGAGGCTGCGGGCAACTTTGCAGCCCAGCGCTCAACCGCTGTGCCACTGGGGAGGCCCACTACTTTATTTTTAGAATTGATCTCTTTACCCTTAAAGCAACCCATTAAGGCGTCTTTACTATAATTTGGAGACACTGAGGCTGACAAAGGGTACATCTAATCTAACTCTGATGAGGAAGATCCAAGATTTGAATGCAAAACCAACTCCAATACCTTGCTTTTAACTGTGGTAGCTTATCACTTAACTAGGTCTCACACAACGACAGCGTTTGCTTGTAAGACAGAACTCCAACTCTATCCAAGGTAATATCTTGGGCAGTTTAAACCACTGTACATGTAACTTGACAATTTTCTTCTCCCCTTGGGCATTTTTCAAATCATTATTTCCTGATCACGAAACAAAATGCTGCTATTTTTATTCAATGCCATTTATTTTTCAAAAGAAGGGTATAAAAATGACTGCACCCAGTACTGTGACGCCTCGCCACAATAAGGCCCACCATCCAGCCCGGGGCCACATTCTGTGCTCACTCTCAGTGGGCAACTCAGCTGCGTCCTACCCAGAAATTCAGTTCTTGAAAAGTCTTGAGCAAAGTAAAATTCCGTATTCATAGCCATAACTCATGTGTCCTGTTTTAGAAAAAACATAAATGGACCTAGGTACAGAATCATGAGTTTGTGATATTTCTTATTTCTAAGTTCAGCATTTCCCCTCCCATCTCTTACTCCCTTTCATATCAGCCCTCTGCCCCTCTCCACTGCCTCCCAAAATGGTCATGTGTGATTAGTAAGTGCATTTCATTATATTTATTTAGTCTTGCTAAATGTTTTACTATGTGTACATATTATAAAATTGCTTTGTAAATGAAATTATGTAATGGGCAAGCTGCACCCCAGGCAAATTCAGCCCATTGCCTGAGTGTGTAGACGATGTGTGTTGAATCGTAGTCATTTGTACCTGCTTGGTCACATCTGTGTGGCTGCTTTCACTCACGGTGGTATGTTAGCATTGGGGCGAGACCCCATGACTCAAAGGTGGAAATGCTTCCAGACCTTTTGCAGAGTGAATCTGTCAACCTGCACTGGGGGACTCAGTCACTGTGTTTTACCTGCCCACTCTGGGGGGTGAGCGCTCCCTTTCACATGTTCACTGACACCCTAAAATGCACTAAAATAATCATGCAGCAGCATCTGTCCAGAGATGTATCCAGGCCTCTCCAGGACACATGCTCAGGTCAGGAATTGTGGGGACACACGGAGGAAGTGTCCACTTTAGCCAGCTCTCCAGCATGACCGCACCTCACTGTCCTGGTTACTTTTGCCCCTTCTAGCCACACTGGGCCTTGCTGAGCACTCTGGTTTTAACCAGAAATGTTATAGTGGCATCTGCAGAAACGTTAAGTGACATCGCCATGATTAAATTTTCATCATTGATTATTTATTTATTCGATGCAACATTGTTTTACACACTGTCTGTGATTTAGGCAATCACTTCTGAGCTTTTCTTTGGTTGCTCTTTATGTTTTTTCGAATTTTTTTTTCTCTGAAAGCAATTATGATCTATATTTGACCTTCTTCTATTGGTGTGGTTTTTCTATGAGTCTTTGTTTCAGTGTGCAGGATTCCTTACATATTTTAACAACAAACATTTACTGAGTTGAGGTACTTCAAATAAGCCCTGCGCTCCTGAGTCTATTATCTATTAATTTTCCCCATTGTGTGCAATGTCGAAAGAAATCCTTTTTTGGAAAATAAATGCTGAATTAATGGAGTTATTGCAATTGTAATATTATTCTATGTTACAGTACACAATTTTATGGAATTGTGTTATGCATTATATTATGCATAATGTTCACATAATATATAATGCAGAACTATATATGATTCATATTTATATTACAGCATTATTATATTATTCTAGGTAAGTTTTATATTATTCTTTTTTAAAGATTTATTTATTTATGCATACAAGAACTGGGGTGCAGGCCAGAGATTCAGGGTGGGGGTGTGAGAGGATTCACCAGAGACAGAGTGGGGAGCAGAACAGGCAGATCTACTGAGATACACTGCTGAGGGGAGCAGCAGGTGAGTCAGGAGAGGTCTGCTGCGCCATGTGAATTAGCTCCCTGACGGGGAATTGAACTCGCCCTGCAGTGGATGTGGATAGCTTCACAGTGCTGCATCTTAACCCCTTGCGTCACCAGGGAGGCCCTCAAGTTTTATAGTATTCTAAGTATTTTTTTCATAGATGCACTTTTATTTTCAAATACTATAGATGTAATTAGCTTTCTAATATTTGAAATTATTTTCCAGCCTCTGGAGGAAACATAGAGGACCAATGGTTACATCGAACAGGAGAAATGCCAGGCCCTGCTAGGTTATGTGAAGACAAGGTGCACAGGCAGTGTGGTGAAACCCACAGGCAGACGTCATGGGCTCAGTGAACCTATGTGACAGCCTCGACTTCCACTCGTGTCCCTCCTGTGCTGGCTGGATCATCACAGACAACGGGAAGAGTGTGCAGACGTGCAGGGGCTGGAAAAGCTCGGTGACTCAGAGGAGACTGATGATGGGAGAGGGCTCTGGAGATATTTGGAAATGAGGGAATGCGTACAGCTGTGTCCGGAAAGCCTGATCGGGATCTGGGTGTGCTCGCAGGCCCAGGATTAGCGAGAGGAGGGTTGTGAGCAGTGACTGGACACAGAGCTACGGCCGGAGACATGCATGGCCTGTGGCAGGTTAGGTCGCATGTGACGGGAGCAGGGACTGAAGCACCCCCAGCTCCATGCCCCAGCCTGACAGACAGGCCTCCTTGAGTTTACTGTTGGAGTCTGCTCGGGGCTGAAGTGGCACCTCCTGTACCCCCTTTTCCATCTCCTCCCTCCCGGCTCTCCCTCCTCAAGGTACATGTCAATCATCTACCGAAGTTGGACTCTAGGTCTGAATACAGGAAGACTTAACAGGGCTTGGTTTAGAAATAATTGTTTCAAACTTCATAAAGACGCTGTGAAATAGAGAAAATAAATCATTATGGTAAAATATGGATTCCCGCAGTCCAGTGTGGTGTTGCTTTCCAAGTGAAAGGTCAGTGACTTGGTGTCTTTAAATCTTAACCAAGTTTGTCTTTGAAAAGCAAGGCTGACAAACCACAACCTCAGAGAAAATTTTTTTTCCACGCCAAGGAAAATTCCATTCACATTTATGTGTAAAACCACCTATTATTCAAAATATCCCTTCATTCAAGGGTCTCCTTGGTGGCGCAGGGGGGTTAAGGTACAGCTCTATGAAACTATTTGCAGCCACTGCAGCATGAGTTCGATCCCCGGCCAGGGTGTTACCCACATGGTGCAGCAGACCTCTCCTGTCTCACCCACTGCTCCCCTCAGCTATGTATTTCAGTGAATCTGCCTGTTCAGTTCCCCACTCTGTCTCTGGTGAATCCTCTCACCCCCGCACATCTGGCCTGTACCCCAGTTCTCGTATTCATAAATAAAATCTTTAAAATATTCAGCAAATTTATACTGAGCAACTATTCTATTTCCATACAATCTTGAATGCTTGAGAACAGAAGAGACAAATACTCCTGGTCTAGAAATCCTGTTAAGTCTTGCACCCTGGAGACAAGTGATAAACAACAATGGTCATAAGAAAAAAGTAAACCATGTTTATAGATTGAATTGTGTCCCCCATGGACAGCCTCCCATCTTTCCCCCAGAGAAGGTATGTTAAATTCCTAACCCTTGGTTCCCCAAATTGTGACATTCAGAAACAGGGTCTTTGCAGGTTTGATGTAATGAAGTTAAGATGAGATAGGTAGAGAGTGTTGGTGTCAATCAAATATGACTGATAACTCTTTTGAAAAGGGGGGAATTCAGTCATACAGATTCAGCTAATCACTTGGAGAATGTCTGTGAAGGTCCAGAGACTCACAGAAGGAAGATGGCCATACAAAGACAGAGGCAGAAATGAGTTATACTTCTACAAACAAAGGCAGGCCCGGACCATCTGGAACTGCCAGTGGCAAGGAAGGATCCACTCCAGAGATTGCAGAGGAAGTATGGCACTGGGGACACCCTAATCTCCATTGCTGTAACCCAGATTTTGATAATTTGTCATGTTAACTCTGGGGAACTTATACGAGGCAAACGATACGTGCTAAAACGATACGTGCTGACACAAATGAAGAGAGCGTGACGAGGAGGGGGATGGTGGGAAAGCAAGAGACGAGGTGCAGCATTAAATAGGGTGGCTAGGCCAGGAACCTTCAAGACCATGGAATTTTACCATTAGCTGAGGCTGGTTGCCCAGAGGATGCGAGCAGGTGGAAGGATGCTCAAGCACAGGGGCTGGGGGACAAAGGTGCAGGCAATCATGGCTAGCGTATACAGTGAGGGAGGAGGTGGAAGGTGAAGTTGTGCACTCCCAGGAGAGGTCATGAAGGACTTAGTGGTGACAATAAGAACATGGATTTTAACCATGAGTAAGATGTGAGTCAGTGCTTGGAGGCTGTGGAGAGTGACATGATCTATTTTGTACTTGGGCATGGTGATCTGCAGGCAAGGGTAGACACCGGGGCAGGGGGAGGAACAGAGCAAGGCACGACTGTACTAATCTGGACAATGGATAATGGTGACTTGAATCAGAGTGGCAAACAAAGGTTGGTGAGAAGAAGAAACAGGATGCATTTTGAAGGTAGAACCACTATAATGTCCTAACAGAGTGCAGGTGGCACATGAGAAAAAGAAGGTAGTGGGGATGGGGGAGGAGTGGTTTCAAGGTTTTCACTTTGACAACAGGTAGGCTAAGACTGTCCCAATGAAGATGATGCAGAAGCTTGCAGCTAGAGAGTGTTGTGGAGTTCAGTTTTGACATTTTAGACATCAGAAATGTCTATTAAATGTCAATATCAGTCTGGGTGTTGGCAGAAAGCAGCTGGCACCCTTCAACATCCAGAGACATAATAAAGGGGCTATCCCTGCAGTAAGGGGGGGGTGAAGAGAAGTTCACAAAGGATGGAGGAGTCCCTGAGCCAGTCACAGCTGACAGGGGTCAACTTGGATGGTGTGCAAGGGTAGGTTAGGAGCCAAGTCTGTGAACAGCAACTGGAGGGGAAGGAAGAAGCAGGAACAATTCCAGAGTCAAGGACAAGCGGCCAGCTGTGACAGCCAGGGGCAGGAATAGAATATGGAGCAAGCATTCTGACCACCTGGCCCTGGTTCTCCTCCTCTTGCCTCAAAAGAACAGAATCCAATAGAAGCCAGAGAGAATGAAAAGCAGGTTCCCAGGGCCAGAGTGTGGGAAGCGTTCACAGCAGCGTCACCAGAAAGTGCCCCACTTAGTGCTTGAGCTATTTTTCATGGAAATGGAAGAATATCCAAGATTCTACTTCACGTGTCATCTGCTTGGTCCCAGGAAGGTCCAAAACTGAAGGCAGTCAAAGACTGTCACTCCATGAAGCATCTAACTTAGAGGGACTCTGTAATATGCCTTAGTGACAAATTAGCCATTTATTCTTTGTGCCCACGTAACTCATTAAAAATCATTAATGACTTCTCCTAACTTAAAATCCTGCAACTCTTTAGCATATCAACTATGGGCTTGCTTAACTTTATGGCTTAACTTTCTCCCTTTTCATTCCAATCATACCAAAATAGCTCAATTATCTGACGAGTCAGTTCTTTTACATGTTCCTGGCCCCGGCATGCTGCTCTTGTCTTCATGGAGGGCCCTGCCATCTTGCCTAGCTGAGAAGCTCCTCCATTGCCTAGGTAGACAGGTTTCTCAGCCGGTCTTCCAGTGTGGCCACACTTGCAGGATGCAAGGCGGGAACAGGGAGGGGGGCACAGTGCCTGTTCACTGGTGACACAGGTCTGGGAGGAGGCTGCCAACCACCTTCTGAGTATCTGCTGCTGCTGAAGGGGGCTTCTTCGCTGTCCCCTCAAAGGTTCAAATGGTACATCAGGCCAGCCCAACTGATGTGTTCTTCCTGTGATCTAATATTCTATGATCACCTACATCATCTGGCCCATTAAACTGTTGAGTTTTGGAGCATGTTTCCCTTTCATCACAGGGGCTGCACCCACCTCTTCTTCACCTTTTTCTCCAGTGAAGATTCTGTACATTGTGGACACTCAGTGCCGCCTTGTTGAGTCCACATCCCATCTTGTTCACCCTTCAGTTCTCTTCAAGAATCATAAACCCATTATCTTACCTATCCTGTCCCTTGAAGCACCAGAGATGGTCTGCCTTTGGTCTCTCTTCAATGTAACCTCACTTGAAGGGCCTTCACTTAACATTTTCTCAAATGTCGAATCATCTAAGGAAACTGCAATGCTAACAAAAGATTTTTTTCCTGTCCTGTTCCTCATATAATTGTTAGGTTTGACTCCAATAGGGACATTTCACTGTCTGAACATTTCACTGTCTTCTGCTTATGGCAAAATAACTCCTATTCCAATATGGCAAAATAGTAAAGCAAGAGAGATATACACATTCATACTTGGAATAAAGTCTCTTTTGTGAGACACCAAGAATATTTCAAATGTGAGATATCATTTAAGTCATTTTATTTAGAGGCTTAATTTTTTTCCCTTAAAAATACCCAGGTGTTAGAGGGTTAAGAAATACAGCAAGTTCCATGCCTAGCTTTGACTCCATAAAAATATATTTATGTAACAATAAACATGACTTTATACTATGCCTCTGGATACATAATTTTTTCTCATTCTGAATAAAATACTGAGTTACTGCTATCAACTTATGAGCAATAGTTGACATTGTCTTTCCTCATTATTGTGCTTCAGGAAAAAAAAATCAGCAATATTAGTATCAGAGTATCAGAGATGAAGTGGAATTTGAAAAATACAGATATATATTTTTTTATCAATCTGGTCAGTTCCCTTAAATCAGCTAGGTAATCTATGCTCATTATAACTTTTGGCTTGTAAAAGTAATCTAGGAAAATCAACCACTTATCAGAGCAATAGTTAATAATATTAAGAAAACTGCCTCAAATTATCCAGATCTCAATAAGGCCAGCAAACTAGTTTCTCAATTATGACTAACCTCCAGATTCTAATAAAATAAAGGCACTTGAAACCAAACGGAGAGCATCTGTTCTTCAGGCTGAATCCAATTAGCATTCACATTAATAACTATTCTTGCCCATTGGTAACTTGTTAAGTCAGATTTCCCCCAAGGTATCTATTTCAGTCAATATAAACAATTGCCAAAAAATATGGTTTTCATAAAAAGTACACTGACACAATTCCCCTGGAGATTTCTGCCTCTTTTTAAGAAAAGCAAAATAAAGAAAAAGTTATTAGTGATATACTTTAAAAACAATTAAGGACCAAAATCATATACTATACTAAAACCAGAAAGAGATCTCAGTTTTATTTCTTGCTTATTCTATAACAAGCCTCATTATATCAACCGACTTTTCCTCCTTTTTATTACTTTTCTCCTGGTAAAATATAATATTTTGGCTATAAATCTGTGGCCTTTTGTTTAAAATTGGACAACAGACCAAATGTGAATGGTTAATTTAGTGTGGGCTCATTATCCCAAATGAAAAAGTAATCACCTAATAGTTTTATTATCTGGCCTTTGTCAGGATGTAAATCATGGTGGAGTAGACTGTAGCTGAGATCACTTGGTCTCTTACTGGGTGTGAGATGATGGGGGTGGAGAAGGTTAATGCAAGGAGAGAAGATACTTTTTGAGATTACTGACATGAGCTGCAAATGTTTTCATCATTCTTCATATATTGGTTCATGCTGATATCATGGTTCTATAATCAATCATAATTTAGAATTTTTTTTTAAGAAATTAAAGGGCTGGGGCCTCCCCTGGTGGTGCAGTGGTTGAGCACTGGGCTGCGAAGCTGCCTACAGCCTCTGCAGCGCCAGTTCAATCCCTGGCTGCTGGGCGAGGCTACCACATGGCGTGCAGACCTCTCCTGCCGCGCCCACTGCTCCCCTCAGCAGTGTACTTTGTCGTTCTGCCTGTTCTGTTCCCGGCTCTGGCTCTGGTGGATTCTCTCACCCTCCCGTGCTTCTGACTGTACCCAGTGCTTGTATAAATAAATAAATAAATAAATCTTAAGTGAGCACATGTGGAAACAGAGAAATTAATAAGCCCAAAGGGGTGAGTATACCAGAACTACACAGCAAATACAATTTGTAAAGCCTGCATCCATTTATTTGAGATCTTACATACACACCAAAAATGTGTGTATAGAAATAGACTTACATACACATCCAGGTCTGTGCCATACCTACTTGCTGGCCTGAAAAAAGGCATAGAATAAAGCAAGCCCTCAGATCCATGAGTCAAGAAACAGATGCACACTATTTCTGGTACACACTATTTCTTCAGAGGCAACAACACAAATAAAACACAATCCCCGAAAAGTGTCCGTATGTATTCAATATTTTGTGTTCCAATAAAACATGTCACAAAATGTCAAGTTTGTATCATTATCACCCACCCAGATATGAAAAAGTGTCTACCATTGCAACAGAAATGATTGAGCTTTTCTCTCTTACCACATAGAGTTTTTGATGACTTGATGAATTAGATAGTGGTTTTTTTACAAGGTTAGGATATTCCTGATTTCAAGGCTAGAGTATACTTGATTCAATCAGTGCCCCCTGGGCCAGTGTGGTAGAATCTTTTAACAAGGGCCTCCCCAGTGGCACAGTGGATTGAGCACTGCACTGTTAAGCTGTCTGCAGCCCCTGCAGAGCAGGTTCCATTTCCAGCTGGCCAGGGAGCTACCCACATGGCACAGCAGACCTCTCCTGTCTCACCTGCTGCTCCCCTCAGCGGTGTCTTTGGTCCATCTGCCTGTTCTGCTCCCTGCTCTGTCTCTGGTGAATTCTCTCACCCTCCTGTGCCTCTGACTGTACCCCAGTTCTTGTATAAATAAATCTTTAAAAAAAAAAGAATCTGTCAACAAGTCCCCATTTTACACATGGGCAAAGTGCATTCATTATTTCCAAATAAAGTCACCTCTTCCTCCCTTATACAGTGCTGAAAGTTGGTTACTACCCAACTATTTTTAACTCATAAAAGAGTTAAACTTATTCTCCAACTACCCTTGAAGTTTGCTCATAAAGATCATTGCTACCAATTGTTAGCTTAATAGTGGCTCATATCATATCTCTGTTCTGACCACCAAAGCAATAAATTCTTTAAATAATATACACATTATGGAAGAAAGGGTGATAAAACTCACCCTTAAGGGTAGTTAAGAAAAGCGATCTAGCAAAACAGATGAGGGCTGTCATTTGTAATTCAAGCATGAGCATTTTGTATCTTATTTTCTTTTTGGAGAAAAGAGCCAGAAGTAATAAGGCATGCTTTCCCCACCCCCCACCCCTAATTTTCCAGATGTGAAATGTTATTGAACTTAAAGGATTTTTTCACAGTCAGCCCAGGAGGCCGAGGGAAAGCCAGACATGGGTGTGGTGCTTGTTCTACTCTGTAGCATTGGCATTTGCAGAGAGTGTGCTGAAGGCAACTCAGTCTCTTGTACCTGAACCCCTACATCCTGAAGATGAACTCATTATCACTCACCTCTTTGGAATAGTAATCCTGTGACCCTACAAGGGGTTTTGGAATTTATTAGTCATTCAATGACAAAAGTCCTGCTAATTCCTAAGATGTAGACCTCTGTCCAGTTTATTAAACAAAACAAAACACAATAAACAACAGGCTGTCTAGATAAAAGGGACACTTCTCCTTGGTTAATCTGAGCTAATTATGCAGATAAGATATATTAATGAAGATTGCCCAGGACACATCACCACTTACATTCACACTCCTTTACATATATTATGCCCACTAAAACTCAATAACTTTCTTTTTTTTTTTTTAAGATTTTATTTACTTATGCATACAAGAGCTGGGGTATAGTCCAAAGTGCAGGGCGGGGGTGGTGGTGGTGGTGTGGTGAGCAGATTCACCAGAGACAGAGCAGGGGACAGAACAGGTGCATCTATTGAAATACACTGCTAAGGGGAGCAGTGGGTGGGACAGGAGAGGCCTGCCACGCCATGTGGGTCAGCTCCCTGGCCAGGGATCAAACTCAAGCTGCAGTGGCTGCTGATAGCTTCATAGCATTGAGACTTAACCCCTTGTGTCACCAGGGAGGCCCCTCAATAACTTCAAAATAAATCAAACAATATGACTGCAGTAACTGAAGCTCAGAGTAGTTCAGTGACTTGTCCAGGGTCAAGATACTGGAATATTGCAGAAAAATTTACACAATACAAGGTTTTAAACAATGTAAAGTATTTAAAATGTTACCTATTTGTAGGGTAAATAAAAAGCATCAGGCTTTTCTGCCCTCCCGCCATTAGGATTGATGAGGGATCCCTATAGTCCTGAATGCATGCCAGATGGCAGGCACCTGGAGTAGGGTGTGTGCATGTGTAAGTGGGTACACTTGGTTGAGACTGGGCTTATAGGGGCGGCGTCACGGGGAAGCCAGCAGAAGCAGAACGAATGGAAGAGCAGACCCATGAGAGCAGCAGAGGCCGCGAGAAAATGCCAGAGATCCCAGATAGAGTGAAGACTTGCTGGGGGCTGGGAGGCCTGCCAGCCTCCTGCCCCCCAACCCCCAACCCCCCCCCACATCCCTGCCTGCTGTGTACCTGGTAAATCTCAATAAAAGCCTGAAAAGCAAACTGAGGGCTACAGGACTCTCTAGGACTCCTCCTTCACCCGTCTGCTTGGGTCATAGAAAACCTGCACTGTCCCTTCCTGCCCATTACACTATTTTACTGATGTATTTTATTTTCCTCTATTGGTATATAGCATTTACAAGGCTAGAGATTTCTATTTTGTTTCTCCAGCACATAAAAGAGGACCTGACACAGTGCTCAATAATTTTTTTGCATAAATTAGAAGAATGAAAATTTAGTAAAAATGAGTTTAGGAGTCTGACAAGATGGTGACAGAGTAAAGATGCTGGGCTTGCCTCCTCCATATAGTCACAAATAAATCCCAGCAGAACAGAATTAGTAACTCCTGAAAGATAAACAGATGCCTACGGCAGACACCAGAGGGAACAGTCAGTGGAAAGGGGCAGGGAAAATTCAACTGAACTGTGTCTGTAGTGCACCCCAGGGCAGAATACTTCACAAGAAGGAGGGGTGCTTATCTTACTCCCCTAGAGTTGACTCAGGAATGGCTGTCCATATTGGGGGCTTTGAAGACCAAATATTGTGTTGGAGAAGAGCGTGCACAGATTTGGTGTCCAGGACAGAAGGTTTATTACTGGAGAACTATAGGACAAGGGGTGTACAGTGATGATTACTAACTTGAGCCTGTGATCTATATAGAACAGCTGGAGACTGAGGCAGTGGGGAGAGTCGGTTTGGATGGCTTGCCTTTGTCTCCTTCCAGAGGAAGCTATGATTTGTAGCCTGAGGCTGTGATATTCAAAACACCTGCCTTGTTCCCACCCAGGCCCAAAACCAAGACAGCAATGAAAGGCTCTCACTAACCATAGTTAAGCGTCTGGATCTTAACAGCTGGGGTAACAAGGAAGGTAAGGCTCTGAACTGGAAAAGCAAAGATTACAACTCCCAGCTTGGGACCTTACCTCAACTACAATCCTCCAATGCTGCAACTAGCGCTCAAATGTAGCCTGGAGCTGAGGTTGCCATGAGATTACCTCAGACATTTAGACCAAGGAGTAGGCCTAGAGGTGGGGATCGCAGTGGACCCACCACACAACTCTGGTACCCACAGGACAGAAGGAAACTTGAATCCCTGAGCTCAGAGGAGGTGACAATTTGAGGCCCTGCCACCCCAGTTCCTGTCTAGCTATTACCATTTGCTACCGGTTCTCAGACCACCTGTACAGTACAAAGGCAGTGATCTGAAAGTTTATCCCAAACAATATACAAAATCTAAAATTGAGGAGATAGATGAAAATAACACAAATGCTGAGGTGAAAAAAAAAGTAAAATAAATAAACTCTGAGAGTAGAATCAGTCCTGTAGAACTGTAGAATATGTCTGGAGTTAACAGTTAAAACAATAGTTGCAGAAATAAAAAAAAAAGTGACAAAAAACAGAAACAGAATAAAGTCTATGAAAATATGAGACTGTTAGAATTAGACCTAATGGATCTAAAAAATACCCTAACAGAATTAAGAAATATAATAGAGGACCTCAACAGTAGCCAATTGCAAGTAATGGAAGAATTAGTGAGTTTGAAAGAATTAAAATTGTAAATGACAATTCTTAATTACCTATAGGATGTGCATGGTTAGAGCATGCATTTCCTAAATATTTTTGGTTAATTTAAGTTTGACTGCTTGGTGGAAGGATAGATTAAAAAACTCACAAAATGCTTAATCTTCAAAATGCTAAAATCCCATTATACATGGTTTTAGCTTCACTCATCTAGGCCAGGCATAAGGCATCCAAATGTACTAGGTCAGGATCAGTCTCATTCTTTGTGACAGTGGAGCCTCAAAGTGTTCCACTCTTTAATCTTTAATTCTGATCTTTCCCTTGCTCTCTCTCTCTCTCTCTCTCTCTCTCTCTCTCTCTCTCTCTCCATGCACGTGTATGTGTGTGTGTGTCTATGTGCGTGTAGGGAGAGCTAGAGTAAGAGGGAGTGGAGAGGGAGAGTAACCTTCTTTCTTTCATAAGACTATCTTTGAATTTATTTACTTAAGAATTTTGGCCTCCTTCTGGCCTACATGTTACGTCTCAGCACTATAATTTCCGTGGCCTGAGTTCAATCCCCGGCCAGGGAGATAACCCATACATGTTGCAGCAGACCTCTCCTGTCTCCCCCAGTGCTCCCCTCACCAGTGTATTTCAGTCAGTCTGTCTGTTCTTTCCCCCCCTCTGTCTCTGGTGAATCCTCTCACACCCTGCACCTCTGGCCTACATCCCAGTTCTTCTACCCCCTAAAATAAATAAACTTTAAAAAAAATTATAAAAAAACAAAATTTACTTAAGAACTTGATTTCTGGGGTCTCCCCTGGTGGCGCAGCAGTTGAGCGCTGGGCTGCGAAGCTGCCTACAGCCTCTGCAGCGCCGGTTCAATCCCCAGCAGCCAGCAAGATTCCCACATGGCGCGACAGACCTCTCTTGCCGCACCCGCTGCTCCCCTCAGCAGTGTATTTCGTTAGTCTGCCTGTTCTGTTCCCCACTCTGGCTCTGGTAAATTCTCTCACCCTCCCGCGCTTCTGACTGTACCCAGTGCTTGTATAAATAAATATTTAAAAAAATAATTTGATTTCCAAGCTCCTCCATGGGTCAATAAGTAAATACTGATTTAGCTGACTCATAACCGTTTTTTAAATTAAACTTTGTATTTTGAGATAATTATAGATTCACTTATAGTTATAAATCATTATACAGAAAGATCCTGCATATCCTCTATCCAGTTTTCCCCAGAGATAACATCTTATAAAGCTATAAAACAGTGCCAGAAAAAGGAAATTGACATAAGTACAGAACAGCATCACCACAACCTTTCCTCCCTTCAAGATCTCCGGTTTGTACAATGGGTCAATGACATCCTTTCTACTCAAGTGAAAGGAATCTACAAGCAATGCACCAGAAAAGAGAGTTTCCCCAAAGGCTACTATGCTTAGGATCTGCCAGCTCCAAAAGTCACTACTTAATTTTTCATCTGTTGAAAGTTGGCTCAAGAGTCAAATATCAGGAAAATGGTGACATCAGAACATTTTGCCTGAGACCACTCAACTACCTCATACCTGTGTCCATGCCTAGTACAAGTCACTATACAGTGAACTTCTCCACCTCAGTAATCAACCATAATCTCTGAGGATGATCCACCATTGATTATTTATACTTCCGGGTGCTGAGTCAATATTTTCCCTTTCTTTCTGCATCATTTGAATTGAACCTGATCTCATTTTATGAAATAAAATCATATCCCCTGTTAAAATAATACCAGGCATTAGAAAACTAGCTAGTTTGAGCAGGACCAATGCAAATTGGGCAATTAATTCAATGACTTAGCACAGACCAAAGGCCTCTGTAAAAGTTATGTATATGACAGTACATGAACCTCAGATTTACACCAAAAAAGTTTCTGGTTGGGTCATTTACTTGTCTGTATTTGATAAATCTGATGTTAACAGTTCGCCACATAAACTTCCCTCCCATCCTTTATTTTCTGCTCATTTATCCCCATTTATTTTCTGCTTAAATGTACATGATTCTACAGGGTCCTCTTCTACTGCTCTTGTCAGCCCACTGACACATGTATACTCTGACAAATTCCCAGGGATATTCAATCACTATCTAACCATCTGTATTACATCGTTTTATTTATTTATTCATTAATTTGCTTATTTTTAATTGAGATAAAATTAGGATACCCCCATCAGGTACCATAATACACTCACCACCAAGTCACCTATAGTCTACCATCATAGTCCATTTTGCTTCCTTCCTTCTTTGTTCTTACCCCTCCCCACTCCTTCAGTCCTATAGTCAGATTTCAAAGGTTAGTTTTTGAACTTTCTTATCTGACCATAGATTTGATTTCTCTATATTCCACATATTAGTGACACCATCCTGTATTTCCTTTGCCTTCTGATGTATTTCACTTAGCGTTACCCCTTCCACCTCCATTCATGTTGCCACAAATGGTAGGAATCTACCTTTTTTGATCATTGAGTAACAGTCCATTGTGAATATTAAATAGGTTATTTTAAGAAAGCACTGATCTAAATTTCTGGATCTAAGGTTTGGAATCAGCTAGATCTTCATTCAAGATCAACTCTTTCACTTTTAGTTGAGAGCATTAGTACGAGCATTATCGTAAATGTGAAACACAGAGGCTAGTAGCATATATCAAGCTGTGTTTAAGAAACATTGTTGGAAGGAGGGTAGTGATAAAGGGAAGAGAGACTCTATTGGTATAGTGATTTGCCTATCTCACCTTTTTCCCAGTGGGAAATGTCCTAAACCCGGTGCTTTCACTTCTTTTGCTTCTACCTCTACCCTATTAAGAATCAGGTTCCAACGTGGTTCTCATTTCGTCTTTCTCTGAAGACAACATTTACCTTTGATGAAAACAGACATTTCCAGCAAAGGGAAGAGATATGATCTAAAAGTCCCCAAGACATTGAGTTTGTACTGTTTTTCATTAATTTTGCCAGTTAAGTGCCAGAAAGATTGTACTATCTCTTGAGGGGAAATCGAAGAAGTGAAATGATTGAAATTTGACTTTACAGGAGGACCCTTGTGGTTCTAAAAGAGCAAAGGACCTATTTAATTTGGCACCTCCCTATATGAAATATGGCAAACATCTGAGAGACTCCAGAGAAATGGAGATCATACCACTAATAAAGTTTAACAGAAACAATATAAAGATATCTTTTACTCAGCTTGGAACATCTAACAGCTGCTTCTACTGATGAGATTAACATAAAATATGGAGTTTGATGTTTGACTTGAGGGCTTTGTTACAGAATGAAAAGCATGTTGATGACATACACATGTATATTACAGAGTATGCATCTCACCTACAAATGTACCAATAATTAATTCTATATACAAACACATGTGTACAAAGGTGTATGTCTGTGTTCATTATACTTAGATTTATATAGTTGGGATCATAACTTTCATATGCATTTATACATGTTTGTAGCCATATACGCAGTTTTTATGAATATACATATTATTTATACATATGCATGTCAGTGTATTTAAATACACAATGTGAACCCCAAGATGTCACTAAACCTAATATGCAACTATAGAATAGAAACAGGCAAATATAAACCAGTGTTTGCATACACATATACATACAAACATAAGACTATATAACATATCAATGGATCTCAAAGCGTGCCTTTGGATTTGTGCAACCAGCATTACCAGAAAACTGTACAATCTTGTGCCCTACCTAACCTAACTACCTCAGAACCTTGAGTCTCAGCAAGTTGTATTTTAACAAGTGTATGATGAGGATGACTGTTTTACACAGTATGTAGTAAATGAACTTTGCACATATTTTATTTACTGGAGTATATACAAGTGCACTTAAGCTAATGAAAAATTAAATGAATAATTGAATATTTTTATAAATGTAAAGCAACTGCCCTTCAGTTAGGGGCAGATCAACAAGTGGGTGGATGAACCTTCTTGGCATGCAGAATGAACCCTGCTCACACCTTTGGAATTTAG
Source organism: Talpa europaea (assembly GCF_964194135.1). NCBI lineage: Eukaryota > Metazoa > Chordata > Mammalia > Eulipotyphla > Talpidae > Talpa > Talpa europaea. The sequence goes on from NC_140073.1 coordinate 68,351,387, forward strand.
ACAGTGACTGAAGAGAACCACACTCACATCCCAGAGTGATAAAAAGGGATCAAGAATTGGGCAAAGCATCTTAAAAAGGGCCGTGTGTGCCCAGTACAGGGCCAGCTCCCCATCACACTGTCAACCTGTGCTTTGATGCAGTTTATAAAGACATTGTTCCTTTCATGTCATTTAATTTCAGTCTTGCACTAGGTTTGTGAATTAATGAAGTATCTTCCAAATAGTATTTAGGTGCTATCATTTTTGTGTTTTCTTTGTTCCCAAAAATTCCTCTGCCTATTTCCTCAGGGAGAAAAAAGGGAATGAAAACAGCCCCAAAGGGCAGAAGGCTGCATATTTAATATCTTTTAATTTACTTACGCCTCTGCCAACACTAGTATGATAGTCAAACATATATTAAAAATCTTTCATATGGTCAGCACTCATCACAATGCTATGGATATTTCCAGAAAATGCCAGAACTTGCCCTTGACACTTGGCAGCTTACAGTCCAGTGGTTGGCAATGTGAATGCAGAAGATAAAATCAAACAAGGTCTCAGAAAGCAATGAGAATAAATTGTGAACATTGTGATATTAGATAAAAAAATGTGAGGTTAACTAGGATCTGAAGAGGAAAAGTAGATTAATAAGCAAGCTAAACTAGAGAACTTATGGATGCAAATATTCCCTTATCTGTCAATTTGGGTTAATAATATCTGACCCCTGGCTGTAAGACAAAGGGGTGTAGATGTGAAATAATGCATATGACAGGAATCTGAAAATGGAAAGCATGATAGAAATACCAATATGGTGCATTATTGATAAGTTCTCTGTGAGACCAAGATAAACACATCTGGTTTTTTATCTCTAGATTTCATTACAACAGCATCTCTGTCACTCACTGTCTTCAGGAGATGTGCTTCTACACTCTTTCTATTTTCCCATTTGTACAGCCTGGTGAGAAAACCATCTATTTATTCTGAAATACTCACTGACCTCTGAATAAAATCTAAACATCAAAGGACAGTCTTTCTTTTCAAGTTGTGCTTCTCTGTCAGCCTCCATAACAAGTTCATCCACTTCTGAAATCTAGCACAGTGCACTTCCATTGCCTCTGTGGCTCAAAGGGGAACCTCAGTTTTAAAAATGGATCTCCCAGTTGGTCATTCTGTTATGTCTTTCCTTCTATTCATTCTCCACATCACAACAAGAGTAGGGTTGTCAGATTTAACACATAAATATGCCAGGTGCCAAGCTAAGGTTGAATTTCAGATCAGCAATGGATAATTTATTAGAGGATGTCCCTCACACAATATTTGGAATATGCTCATCTAAAAAATATTCATTATTTATCTGAAATTTAACTGTATTTTATCTAACAATTGTAGGGTAATCCTCCCCAGGAATGCTCAGGCAGGTTATTTCCAAGATGTACAAAGCAAATTTTTCTAAAATGTGTCACGTTGGCAAATGGAGCTCAGATTGATTGAGCTCCTGAAGGTCTCAAGAGAAACTGTTACTGTTACCTCAAAGAATGAAGATTACCCAGATTTAGGGTCATCTCCAGAAAAAGCCTTTTTTTTTATCAGAGAAACGTATCTTCAGGGATGGCAAACATTTAAAATAAAAACAGGTTTTTGCCATATGATATCACACCCAGAATATAGCCCTGGGTTTGTCCCATTTACTCCAGAATTTACAGTCACGTAAATTCTCCAACATATGTAATTAAATTTCTTCTTTCCTCCTACTAATTTCATGCTAACCTGTTTGCTCTACTTGCAGAACCAAGAGGGATGGGGTTTTCCCCATTTCCCCAATGTGCTATTTCAAGTACTAGCCTGATCATACTACCCCTCTACTCAGACAATAAAAGCTGGGGAGCTCATTTATGGGTCCTTTTGAGATATTTGCTGCATATTTTCCCCAGCTTTATGGCTGTCCTTTCTCTAGGATACTTAAAGCCAATATTCCTATAATCCAGCCAATATATTCCAGTCCCAAATATGTCCCTGTCATTATTATCTATTTGTCTTTCATAAATTGCTCTTTCCTTCAAATGTTTACTCAACCTCCCCTACCCCCCTCATCCTTCTACCAGCAAATCCTTACCCTTTAACAAATGTGTAACTTCCTCTGGAATCCTCTAAATTCCCCGATCAGAGTGATTTTCCTTCTTCTTTGGTCATAAGATACTAGGTATCTATCTCAGGCATAATAACACAAACTGTTATCTTCCTGAGGCAGCGACTGGATTTTATTTTTCATATCTATACCCTCAGCCTTTGAGAAAGGAGTTCCTTGTGCATTATGCTAAAATGAGTTTTGAATGAATGTATGAATAAATTAAGTTAACCTCATTATAAACTTCCATGAAAAAAAATTGGAAACAGACAACGTGGGGGTTGCAATGAAATGCATTAACTGTACTTTATATGTTGCCAAGTGAGAAAGGATTGATTGGGTCTTACTGTTTGATTGGATTGATTAATGCAAAGGATGATGGTTTCTGAAAGGAAGCTATTCAACCTAGCAAAAGTACAGTGACACAAATTCAATATCAATTGATTCCACTGGATTACAACATGTTGAATATACATTTCGTTTTCAACTTTTTTATGAGCTAAATGTATTTTGAAAGAAAATAGGCATTTTTGCTATTTATTGAAAATAATTAAAGGGAATAACCTTTCAAGACTTTCAAGGTTGCCATAAAATAATTAGCAGAGACTGTGTGTCTTAGATACTGACAATATACTGAGGATCAGAGAAACAGAATGTTAAAGCAACCCCTCATTTATAGACATACGTTCCATGCATACATTAAATTTTTGAATTATTTGTTCATTAATGGATGTTTATTAAATGACAATCACTATACCCAGTGAAGGGAAACTGGGAAGATCTAAATCACACATTGTATTAGAATGACTTCCTGCTATAAATGGTTCTTCACCAAATATCAAGATTGCAAAAATTAATAAGCAGAATGTGGAAGGTCTTCTATATTGAGAGACTTTTTGCTGCTTATAAGAATTAATAGTTTTTAGGGCCTCCCCGGTGGCGTAGCGGTTGAACGCTGCGCTGTGAAGCTGTCCACAGCCTCTGCAGAGCCAGTTCGATTCCCCGCCAGCCAGGGAGAACCCCACAGAGCTTGGCAGACCTCTCCTGCCTTGCCTGCTTGCTCCTCTCAGCAGTGTCTTTGGTCCGTCTGCCTGTTCTGCTCCCTGCTCTGGCTCTGGTGTATTCTCTCACCCTCCCGTGCTTCTGACCTGTACCCCAGTTCTTGTATAAAATAAATAAATATTTTTTTTTTAAAGAATGACTAGTTTTTCATGTGCCTATAGGCCATTTGAATGTCTTCTTTGGAGAACAGTCCACTTTGGTCTTTTGCCCATTTTTTTTTTTTTTCAAGTTGGGTTGTTTGTCTCTTTGCTGTTGAGGTGTATGACTACTTTATATATTTTGAAAATTAACATGGTCTATAGGCACATGGAAAAGCATTCAACATCAATTATAAGGGAAATGCAAATCAAAATTAAAATGGAGTAGCACCTCACCCCTCTGAGAATGGCCTATATGAAAATGAATGGACACAGCAAATGACAGTGAGGGTGTCGATTAAAAAAAAAAAAAAAAAAAAACTTTGGCCACTGTTGGTAGAATCTAATTTTGGTGCAATTTCAATGGAGAATGGTATAGAGATACTTTAAAAAATTAAAAATTGAAATATCACGTGAGCCAGCAATAGCGCTGCTAAGTATTTACCCTAAGAATAGAAATCACTCTATTATGTAAAGGTTTATCAACTCTTATATTATAGCAACATTGATACAACTCAGTGATAGAAGCAAAGATGAAATGGTGCTTTTTGGGACAAGATGGATGGACCTTGAAACGATTATGCTAAGTGAATTAAGTCAGAAAGTGAAAGACAGATACTGGAAGATTTTGTTTATTTATAGGATATAAATAACCAAAGAACATTAGCAGAGCAATAGTAAATATAATTCTTAAACTCTGTAAAAAGTATATTGGTTACCAGGGGGAAGAGGGGAGAGGAATAAGGAGATGGGAAAGAAAAGGATATAATATTTACATGACAGTGAAGCACATACATATATGGAGGTGTGAAAATACACCCCAAAAGGTTACATGTATATATATATATATATATGTAACAAAACCCTACGTTCATTATCAGATATTCCATGGTGAGGAAAGCAAAATTTAAGCATAAAAGATTTGGAAGTAGTAAAGTAAATCAATGTAGCTGTTAGGGAACAAAAAGAAAGTTTCTGGTAAAAAAAAAAAAAGAGAGAATACAGCACAGCATGTGGTTTTATTGGTACTAAAGACATAAAGAGAAGATGCATGGAGAGAAATATATTAACATAGAGGCAAAGAAGTACTTGAAGGCAAGAATGAGAAGGTCATGCTACTTGGAAATGCTTGGTGTTTGTAAAAACATTGGGAAAATTTGGTGTACACACTTTTAAGTATCTGACAAATACAAATACTTAAAGTAAAGGTTGAGGAACATGATGAATGAAACTAAATGATTAATTTGCCAATGATAAACTAGATTCTAGAAATTTATTGTGCCAAGGTCAGCATGCTTGACTTGATTGATGCAAACATTTCTTTAGATAATAGATGCAAAACTGTGTGAGTTTTGCAATCAAAGAACTGTGGGTCATTTGAGTTTCTCCATCTCCCTGAGCCTCAGTTGTTTCATTTGTAAAAATGGGGTAATCAACCACTTCTCAGAAATATTTTGAAAACAAAATGAGATACTGTCTTTATTTTATCTCCTATTACATTTAAGCAGGTATATATATTGTATTCAGGATAATTACCTTTATGCATTTCCTTACAAGAGAACACGAAGGTGATTTGCAGTGCTGATAAACAATATCCCTGTGAGTCTTAAATATCATGTTGACAGATCATGAAAAGATATGCCTATTTTTCTATCATAATAGAAAAATTAAGGTAATAACTGAAATTGTGTTCCCATGTCTGACTTTTTGGGGAAAGAAATCATATTTTGAAAGCTTAATCTTAAATTTACTTTCCCTAAATTATAGATAATTAAATCTATATGAGTCAAGCCCAAACTGTACTTAGGTGTTTGAATGATTTTCTCTCTAACACATTTTAGAATCATGTCATGTCCTTCTTTGATTCTCTATATATCTTCAAGCCATTACCAACTTTGATTCTCTATATATCTTCAAGCCAGGAATAGCTACTGATTAAATCAAGATTGAAAGGATTGGAAGGAGTAGAAGAAAGAATCCTAATCTTTGTTAGGTATAGTTCTACCACTTATCCAATACTCGTATAGCCATTGTACAAATAATACTATTTATAAATGCACAGCATATTCTACCTATTAGAGTACATTGATATTTTCACTCAATCTTGATCTCAATCTTGTGTTGCAGGGAGAAGATATGTGACTTTCATTAGATAAGTAAGAAACAGAAGATAGAAAATGAAGTAGTTTGCCAAAGTTCACACACACAGTTTAGACCGAATCCAGGGTTGGTACTGAGGCCCTCCTACTTAGTCTAGGATAATTTTTATGGAATTCTCTGGACTCTATTCCCCACCTGACCTGCTTGTTAAATCAAAGGGCTTCATTACGTCTAGATAAAGTGTATTGGGAGAAAGTTATTAGCTAGCTTTAAACAAAAAAGAAAAAGATGAAAGCAAAAGAGAAACTTGAATATGCTTATTTGCAGATATATAACACATATATTTTGAATTTTATGAAGCTTAATATATAAAATTGAATCCTGTATTTATTTATTTATTTTAAAGATTTATTTATTTTTGAATAAAAGAACTGGGATGTAAGCTGGAGGTGCAAGGGGTGAGAGGATTCACCAGAGAGAGTAGGGCGCACACCAGGCAGATGTACTGAAATACATTGCTGAAGAGAGCAGTGGGAGAAGCAGGAGAGGTCTGCTGCACCATGTGGGTAGCTCCGTGGTCGGCACAGGATCGAACTTGTGCTGCAATGGCTGGCAATAGCTTCATAGCACTGTGTTAACCCCTGCACCACCAGGGAGGCCCAATATTGAATCCTATATTGCCACAATTTGATTGAGTACAATATCCCCACATAATAAAATTTTGCTTCAGAAACAAAATAAAATCACCCTTGGGGACACAGAAATTCTCATACATTTTTCAATTATTCATTCAATAATTAGTTAATAAAATCCCAAAGCAAGTTACTGTGCTACTTACTGTGGTTCCTCAAAGAACATCAGGGTTTTGCCAAAGATGTAATATTACATATAATAAGTAATAAGCTTATATCTAAAAAATATATAAAGGTGCATTAAAAATGAAAAATCTGTTTTTGTCTTCTGTAAATATTTAGTCTAAATGAGTAGAACTTGCTAGGTAAAAATTTCCGGCTTCCCTCTTGCAAGTTCCCCTTCTCTTTCTCTTACAAAAGGGGATCATTATGCTCTTGGGTGTCTCTGACCCAGCTCTTTTCCTGTGGAAGATGCCTGCTTTTACCAGGCTCAACACATCTGAAAGGAGATGGAAGCACAAAAATGAAGCTGTGGGACCTATTCAAAATGAACAATAAAAGGAAATGAGCTGGCAGAGGAGGGCATTTCCTGTTACTAACATAGCAGAACTTGAATTAGCATGGGGGAGGGGGAATTTTCATTTCCTGAAACCCAAAGCTAAGGAAATGGAAACATTTCTTAACTATAATTTTTTATGTAGCATATTGTAAACAGTGTCATAATTGTTTAAGTGATTTCTATCAGTTGCTGGAATTATTACTAATGAGTGATGATAAAATTCATCTGGCATTTATATACACGTTTAACCTTGCAGAAATATTTCTGACATCCTTATTTTATTTTCAGTTTGTATAAATTTAGGCTTTAAGTTCTTGCCATCCAAAGGTAGAAGTTGGGCTATTATGAGTTAATATTAAGCATTTATATTTTCTTCACCTCTCACTGGCATTTACATTTAGACAGCAAACAGGAAATACCCAATATTTATTTAATTGTATGAATACTTTGTGGAAGAAAAATGCATCTAAAATATATGTAAAATATTAAACTTCTTAACACTAATGATGATGAAAAGAAAGAAGAGAAATTAAATGATGTTACAAACTGTCTATTTCAAATTTCCACTAAGTGCTTCCAGAAAACAGCAGAAAATAGACTCTAGAGACTCATATTTGATGTTGGACTAAAATCCTTGCTTCTTCACCATTTACAGGAAATTGATTTTTTTGTGATGGAAATCATCTCAACTCTGCAGGCTCTTTGAAGTCCTGTCAAAGACCATTGTGCATTTTCATTCATTGTTTGTAAACTATCAGAACACACTTTCATGAAATTAATTGTCAGATAAGAGACCAGAAGCCAAACATTTTTCCCCATTTTTTCAGCCTTAATGTTTCTCAGATCTTGTCTTTTCATCTTTCATTTACTGTGGAATCATCCAAATCGTATTGGTAGGAAAAAAATAAGTACTGCAGATTTATTTTTCCAAGAAACCCTCTCTGGTTCTGATCAAAATATAAAATATGCGTTCTGAAATAGTCTTGTCCTCAGGGAGCCAAAATGAGCAGATGAGCAGAATCAAGAATAGGCATGGGGCCAAATATTGAAATCTAAAAGTCAAAACTATCAGAAATGCATCAAAATCCTATTAATTCTGTTGAAGCCACAGGGTTTGGATTTTAATAGTTGGAAGTTGGAAATGCATCTGTCTTTGGGCGAATTAGAATAAAACTCCCTCGTCCATTCCATGTGACCTGCAGAATGACATTTTATGTAATTACAGGGAACATCTTAATCTTGAGTGTTGATCACTTCTGGTTTTGTATAATGTAATTGCTCTAAGAAACTGATTGTATTGTGATTTTAAAAAAAGAAGAAAAAACATGCATACACACATGAAATTGATCTTATAGTATATGTGATAGCAATATCTGGTTACAGTTAGAGAGTGAGACTTTTGTATAAAGCGAGCGGTAGGAGGGAAGTGAGAGGGATTTGGGGTGAGTTGGTGAATGAACAATTAATTATGACAGTCTCTTTTGCAAGAACTCTGAAACTTGGAAAGCTTTCTCAGATAAACTTTCTTCTTGGCCAAACTACTGACTGTGATATGTATATGTAAATTATGGGAAATATATGATGATAAGAAAACTGCCAAGAGTTTAAGAAGACAAAATGCAGGTACCTAAAAAAGCAGGTGTCTACTTTGTTGGAACAACCAAAACCTGAGAAGAACTCCAATCCAGCAGGACTGTATAACATGACAGAGGAGGAATTCAGTGTAACAATTCTAATAATACCTACAGAACTGGAAAAACAAGGAAGATATTAAAAAAAAAACAGAATAAAGATAAAGAAAATATGAGTCAGCTACAATTAGAAATAACAGATTTATGTCACACTAGAACTGATTTTAAAAATACAATTGAGGGTCTCAAGAACAAACAGAAGCATGGAGAGAATTAATAAGCTCAAAACACTGTGTTGGGGAACACACATATAGAAAAATGTGAGAAAAAAATTAAAAATGAAAGTAGTGTAAGAATCCTTTGGTACTATGTAAAGAGAAGTAACATCCATATTGTGGGGGTCCCAGAAGAAAAAGAGAACAAGAAAGACATACAGAGTTTATATAAGAAGTGAATTGCTGAATATAATCTTAATTGGGGAAACCAACCTGACATGTGATTCAAGAAGCCCAAAGAGTTTCAAGCAGAACAATACAAGATAGACACACGCCAAGACACATTATAATAAAGCTGTTGAAAATCAGTGACAAGGACAACACATTAAATACTTCAAGGAAAGAATGGGTAATCTATAAGGGGACACCGATGGGATTGTAAGCAGACTTTTTAGTAGAAATAGAAGCAGAATGAAGGGACTGGATGAGATAATTAAGGTACTTGAAGAAAAAGACTTCGAGTCCTGAATTTTTAACACAGTAAGATTAACATTGAAGACAGAAAGAAGACTGACAAACTGAACTGAAAAGCAAGAACTAAATGAATCTATCAACACCAAATAACACATGAAAGAAATCCTAAAGAGGTTATTATGAAGCATTTGAGCAATGAACATTGAGGAAACAGACATCAACTTAGCATGGAGAGGAAGAATAATATGATACATCAGAATGAGTCAGAGACCAGACTCTCCAGTGTGTCCAGACTCTCATCATATAACCTCAGTAGAACTTTCAAGCAAAATTAACACAAGTAACATATAAGATATCAGAAATTGAATTTTAACAAATATAACAGGAAGTTCTAAAAATTATTAAAAGGCAAGGCAAAACAAAAACATAACAAGATGGCAATAAGCAATTATTTCTCAATAATCACCTAAACATAAATGGTATGAACTTACAAGTCTAAAGATGTAGTATATCTGACAATCACAACAAAAAAGCATAGAATTAGAGCTAATGGTTGGAAGCAATGATACAGAAAATGACAACCAAAAAATTTAAAAATCAGAAACAATAGTAGTTATATCTGATAAAATAGGTTTTCAATTAATAAAGATAATAAGCAATAGACAGATACTATAACATGATAAAAGGTTTAATATAACAAGAAGAATTAACATTCATGTATGTATATGAACCAAATGATGAAACACTGAGAATATATATTACAAGTGATAACAGAACTTAAGAAAGATATTGATAACAATACAATACTACAGGACTTTAATACACACTTATGACAATGGATATATCAACAAGACAAAAAATAAATAAGGAAACAATAGCCATAAAAGTCAACGTTACCTAATAGATCTAAATGATATCTATAGATCATGCACCTCAAAACCATTGCATATACATTTTTTTCAAGTTCTCACTGAACATTTTTAAGAGTAGACCATATCATGTGATACAATTCAATTGTCAATAAAACCACTAATATTGAAATTATAATTACATTCTTTATGACAATAATGCTATAAAATTAGAAATCAACTTAAAAAGAAAAGGAAAAATTATGAGTAGTGAAGACTAAACAAATGTTGCTTAATAGCTAGTGGATAAAGAGAAAATCAAAGCACACCTTTGAAAACCTTGATAATTGCAATACAGGTCCAACTAAGAAGAGAAATCCCGGGGAGGCAGAGCAACATGGCGGCAAGGAGACACAGTGAGTAAGATCTCCCATTAAAAAAAAAGTTAATAGGGAGGAAAAGCAGCAGGTCCCAGTGAGAACTGGGACACGGAAGATAAACGGACAACTCCAGCAAACTACCCGAAGAAGAAAGTGGCCATAAAAGAGGACTAGAAGGGAGGAAAGCGCAGAACCCTGCTCCCCTCCCCCACCCACAGAGTCGGCACTCTCCGACCAGCAGAAAGGAGGAAAAAAACAAACTAAAACGGCCAACAAGAACAAACTACACATCAAGCTGGACTGGGAGTGGAAAGGAACTATTTCAGCCACCATACCCTGTGAACTGGAGCTGTGGGGAACCCTGCAGCATTCGCCGCGGCGGTGAGCGAACGGCTCCAAGCGCCATTAGAGAACAACAGAGAATCTGGAGACCCGCACACAGCCCTGGGCTGGCCAGTAAGCTTGCGCGGAAAAATGGCGCGCTTGAAATGCAAACACGGAACTCGGCTGCCCAGGTCCCCGTGCCTGCGACCTAGGCTTGCAGGGAGACGCACGGAGGCCCTCACTGAGGTGAAAGTCCCTCACTGAGTAATCAGGAACCAGGCGCCCAGGCACGGGAGTGGGGTGCAAAAGGCGCCATTCCTGCGGCCACTGAACTGGGCTACAGCCCGCATCCTGAACCTGCGGGCTTTGGAACTGAGACCCGGGGCACAAAATTCAGGGCGTGGGTTCTCCACGACCGTGGGGCACAAGGCAGACACAGCACCCCAAAGCCGTTGAGGTTTACCCTACCATTCCCGCTCTGTTCCCTGTCCCACGGGGTGAAATACAGCCCCCCAAGGACAATAGGAGAGATCTCTGGCACCACCTAGTGACCAGAAAAAAAGTCACTAACACCCCATAGAATAGGGAAATTTCTTCAGAAAAGACTGCTTGAAAAGGGCACAAGGCTCCCGGAGGAGCCAGTGGCCAGCTGGGAAGTTAGCCCATGCCAGGCCCCTTCTGACCAGCAGTCTGAGCCCACAGGGGGAGTGGGCACCCACGGCCTGGGCAGACCGGGTGTGCAGAAGAGTGTGCCTGAGACCGGATGCGCAGAGACTGCGTCCCACATCACCATTTTAGAACAGGGACATTTCTTCAGTAAAGACTGCCCTGAAACCAGCAGAAAGTTCCCTCAGAAGCCAGAGATGGCTCCTGGAGGAGCCAGAGGGGAGCGGAGAAGTTCACCCAAGATGCCTAGCAACACAGTGTCCCAATGCATATGACAAATTAGAAAACAGACAGTAGGGAGTAGAAGAACCACACGCAACCTAACAACTCCTCAGGAAAAAAGCACACCACAAAAAGAAAATCACCCCCCAGATTGCAACAACAGTAACTTGGAAGAACTTCAGAGCCTTCCAGAAAGAGAATTTAAAATTGCCATGATTAAAAAAGTGACAGAACTCATAAAGGAAAACAATGATATGAGTAAAATAATCAACGATCAGAAGAATGAAATTGAGTCCCTAAACGGGGAAGCAAAAGAAACGCAGGAGATCAAAGAATTAATGGAGGAACTAAAGAACTCTGGAAAAAGCAATGAAAGCAGAATAGATGAAATGGAAGAACGACTAAGTACTCTTGAAGACACAGAAATAAAAAGAACCAAAACAGAAAAGGAAAGAGAAGTACGAAGGAAAAAGACCAAAGAAAGACTTTGGGAACTATCTGACTCCATGAGGAAAGGAAATATAAGAGTTATAGGAATTCCAAAGGAGAGGAGAGAGATGAGGGAACAGAGAAAATATTCCAGGAGATAATTGAAGAGAACTTCCCAAATGTGAAGAAGGAGCTGAAAATTGATATACAAGAAGCAAGAAGAACACCAAACTTCCATGACGAAAGGAAAAATACAGCAAGACACATAATAGTAAAGCTCCCAAGAATCCAGGACAAGGAAAAAATAATGAAGCTGACAAGAGGGAAGAAACAGATAACATTCAAAGGAAAACCAATCAGGCTGACATCAGACTTCTCCAAAGAAACACTACGGGCAAGGAGAGAGTGGAGGGACATAGTTAACAGACTCCAAGAAAACAGATGCCAACCAAGAATACTCTATCCCACAAAGCTCTCCTTCCTCTATGAAGAAAGAATAAGGACCTTCCCAGACAAACAGAAACTCTGGAATTTCATTACGACTAAATCCCCACTCCAAAAAATACTACAAAGAATCCTAAAGCCAGAACCTCAGAGGGACGAATAACAATGAAAGAAGGCCAAAAAAAAAGTTATTAAAAGAATAAATAAATAAAATCAAAGGAAAGACAAACACAATGGCAAATACAGATGCTAACATATTAATATTAACTCTAAATGTAAATGGACTAAACTCTTCAATAAAAAGACACAGAGTTGCAGCCTGGATTAAGAAACAAAACCCAACCTTTTGCTGTCTCCAGGAAACACATTTAGCTACAAAAGATAAAAATAGGCTCAAAGTTAAAGGATGGAAAACAATCCTACAAGCAAATGGACCAAAAAAGAAAGCAGGAACAGCTATACTTACATCAGATAAAACAGATTTCAAACTCAAAAAAATAAAAAGAGACCCCAATGGTCACTACATTATGATAAAGGGGACAATACTTCAAGAAGAAATAACACTCATTAACATATGCTCAACAAACGAAGGAGCACCAAAATATGTCAGACAACTGTTGTCCTCTCTGAAAACAGACATCAGAGAAAACACATACGTAGTGGGAGACTTCAACACACCACTATCAACAATGGATAAATCAACAAGACAAAAAATAAGTAAAGAAACTAAAGCTCTAAATAAGGACCTAGAGCATTTGGGCTTAACAGACATCTATAGAACACTAAACCCCCAAAAAACGGAGTACACATTTTTCTCAAGCGCACATGGATCATTCTCCAGGATTGATCACATACTTGGGCACAAGACAAACATCAACAGATTCACCAAGATTGAAATCATACCAACCATCTTTTCTGACCATGAAGGCATCAAACTAGAAATAAACCATAAAAAGGAGGCAAGGAACTTTCCTACCTCGTGGAGATTAAAAACAACACTACTGGAAGACCACTGGACTAATGAGGAGATCAAAGAAGAAATTAAAAAATTCTTTGAATTGAATGACAAGGAGGACACCAATATCCTAAATGTATGGGATGCAGCAAAAGCAGTAATAAGAGGAAAATATACAGCAATAGAAGATCACATCAAGAAACAAGAAAGAACTCAAAGAAACAACCTAATCTCGAAGCTCAAAGATCTAAAAAAAGAACAACCAAAAAAACCCAAAACCAGTAGAAGAAAAGAAATAATAAAAACCAAAGCAGAAATAAATGAAATTGAAACTAAAAAAACAATCCAAAAGATCAATGAAACCAAGAGCTGGTTCTTTGAAAAAAAATCAATAAAATAGACAAACCCCTAGCCAGGCTCACAAGGGAAAAAAGGGAGAAAGCACAAATACACAGGATCATAAATGAAAGAGGAGAAATCACAATGGACACAGCAGAAATCAAAAGAATAATCAGTAACTACTATGCACAGTTATATGGAAACAAGTTCAACAATCTAGAGGAGATGGACAAATTCCTACAACTCTACAATCACCCAAAGCTAGATAAAGAAGAAATAGAATACCTAAACAGACCAATTACAAGCAGCGAAATTGAAATGGTAATCAAAAACCTCCCCAAAAACAAAAGCCCAGGACCTGATGGATTTACAAATGAATTCTACCAAACATTCAGAGACGAATTAGTGCCTATCCTTCACAAACTCTTCCAAAAAATTGAGAAGGAAGGGACAATACCAAACACGTTCTATGAAGCCAATATTACACTAATACAAAACCGAATAAGGACAACACAAAAAAGGAAAACTATAGGCCAATCTCCCTAATGAACACTGATGCAAAAATCCTCAATAAAATTTTAGCTATCAGAATCCAATAATGTATCCATAAGATAATTCACCACGACCAAGTTGGATTCATTCCAGGGGCACAAGGATGGTTTAACATCCGAAAATCAATCAACGTTATCCAACACATCAACAAAAAGAAATATAAAAACCATATGATAATATCAATAGATGCTGAGAAAGCTTTCGACAAAGTGCAACACCCATTCATGATAAAAGCCCTTGAAATTCTTGGGATACAAGGAACATACCTCAACATCATAAAGGCCATCTATGACAAGCCAACATGCAGTATCATTCTCAATGGTGACAAGCTGAAAGCAATTCCATTAAGATCTGGAACAAGACAAGGATGTCCACTCTCACCACTGCTTTTCAATATAATACTGGAAGTCCAAGCCAGAGCAATGAGAAAGAGAAAGACATACAAGGAATCCAAATAGGAAAAGAAGAAGTCAAACTATCACTATTTGCAGATGATATGATAATATACATAGAGAACCCCAAAAACTCCACAGAAAAACTAATTCAACTCATCAATCAGTTCAGTAAAGTGGCAGGATACAAAATCAACATGAAAAGTCAGTAGCCTTCCTATACACAAACAATAAATCTGAAGAAGAAGAAATAAAAAAAAATCCCTTTTATTATCGAAACAAAAAAAATCAAGATCATAACCTTTATGAATAAATTTTATCAAACTCTTAAAGTACTACTAATAATCTTGCTCTTTTTTTAATACAAGGAGTGCTCCCTAATGCATTTTATGAAGCCACCATTTGCATAATACTGAAACCAGACAAAGAAGCACAGGGAAAAATAATTATAGACCAATATAACTAATGTGTATTGATACAAAAATCTTTAAGAAAATACTATTAAATCATATTCAATATTCAACAGTATATTAGAGGGATTACACACCACGACCAATAAGATTTATCCCAAATAGCCAAAGACGATTTAATATTCATAAATCAGTTAACGTAACACATCGCATCAACAAAAGTAAAAATCAAAATAATATGATATTAACAGTGGATGTAGAAAAAACATTTGATGAAATTCAGGCCCCATTTATGATTAAAAATTCTAAACAAAATGGAACTAGAAATAGCCGACCTCAATAAAAGAAAAGGGTATATGTTACAAACCAACTGACAATATGATACTTGGTAAAATGGTAAAATGAAAGCTTTCACCTTTGGATTGGTAAAAAGATAAGGATGCACATTGTTACCATTTCTGTTTAACTTATTAGTAGAGGATTTTTCCAGAGATAGTAGACAAACACAGGAAATAAAGGGAATTCAAGTCAGAAAAACAGATGCAAAACTATCACTATTCATAGATGATATATTATAGATAGATAATCCTAAACACTCCATCTAAAGTTATTAAGAACACTATATTAATATGAAAAAAATGGCATGTTACAAAATAAATATAAAAATTCCTAGACTTTTTATATACAAACAACAAAAAGACACAAATGAAATTAAGAAAATAGCTATTTATAATTTCTTCAAAATAAATGCCTTGGGATAAGCAGAAGAACATAAAAACCTATACATTCAAAACTACAAGCTGCTACTAAAGGATTTAGATATGACTATAAAGAGATGAATGATGTTCCATGTTCATGAATGGGGATCATCAGGATACACACAAAGACTATCCTGACTACAATGATATATAAATTTACCAGAACCCCCATGAAAACACCAAAATTATTTTTCAAAGAAATTGAACAAAATATGTAAAAATTTGTATGATCACAAAAGGCCTCAAATTGCAAACCTGAGAAAAAAGGAGAGAACAGAGATATCATTTCTTGACTGCAAACTTTACTATAAATACAACAGTATTTAAAGTATTGTGATACTGGCACAAAAATAGATAAATAGCTCAATAGAATGGAATCAAAAGCACAGATATAAATTCATGTAAATACCAGCAGCTAATCTATGAGAAAGCAGCTATGAGCATAAAATGGGGACAGGACAGATTTTTAATAAATGTTACTGAGAAAATTGGAAAGTTTCACTTAAAGTAATGAATTTGGATTACTCACTAACCCCATACAAAAAATTAATTCCAAATGGATTAAAGATTTAGGTATAACATCTGCAACAATAAATACATAGAAGAAAATATTTGTAGTCTGTTCCATGATATCAATGATAAAGATAATTTTTGTGACTTGACCCCTATGGAAAGGGAATTAAAACCAAAAAATAAATAACTGGGATTACCTCAAGTTAAAAAGGGAAAGAAAATGCAAGACAATTAAAAAGGGGTCATTTGAATAGGAGAAACTATTTATATAATATAAATAAATATATATATAAATTTATATAACTATATATAAATATATATCATATATTTATATATTTATAATATAATAATATATATAATATATGATATATATTTATATATTTATATATAAATATATATAAATCTATATATAAGATTTATATATAAATATATATATTTATATAAATATAAAAATAAAATTGATAAGAGATTAATATCTAAGATATCTAGAAAACTCACATAATTCAGCAATAAAAAAATGAACAACCTAATTAATTGGGCAGCAGATAAGAACAGACAATACACTAAAGAGGATATATAGCAGGCCAAAATGCTTATGAAAATTTTTTCATTATTACTGCTAATAAGACAGATGCAAGTCAAAACTGTAATGAGACCCTATCTCACACCCATGACAATGGCACAGATTCAGCACGTAATGAAGAGGATGCAGAGAAATGAATCCTTATTTTACTGTTGGTGGAAAAGCAGATTGGTGTGGCCATCATGGAAAGCAATCTGAGTTTATTTTTAAAATCTAAAAATGGAAATATCATATAACACAGAAATCATACTTTTGTACATATCTCCACAGACTATGAAACCATCAACACAAAACTTGTATGTCCCATGTCACACAATGTTCAAAGCAACATTATTGCAATACCCAGGATATAGAAGTTTCCTAAATGTCTAAAGACAGATGATTGGGTCAAGAAGATGTGGTTATACACACCACAGAGTATCATATAGGCCACAATAAAGATGAAATGCAGCCATTTTCAACAACAAACGTGACAGGATCATGAGTAGCAAAGTTTGTTAGAATGATTAAAACAAATAATAGATATTTACATAGAAGACAATTCAAAAACATAGGACACTTCAAAAACCTACGGACATCAATGAACAGCCTGAGGGATCTAAGGTTAAGAGGAAGGGGGAAGGATATATATATATACAATTGATGGTGGTGGGAACCAAATGTATAGCATTATTTTAATCATATAGCCATTAGAATTGATAAAAAATTGCTTAATCTCAGGAGTGAAAAGCAAACAAAAACAACACACAAAAGTGACTACCACCATCATTAGGACAAAAGCATTTCAAACACAAGATGCAGAATGAGTACTGTTTATGCAGTGGCTCTTTGTGGTCTTAGTGAAATACAAGCTAAATGTTAGTACACAAAGCACACGAAAACTGCAACATTAAATGGGATGTTGAATAACTACAGTATATGGTACATCTCATAATGTGGGAAACACCAATTCATCCCCCCTTTTTTTTTTGGATTCATCAGATTATTACTAGAGCGTTGGCCAAGTTTCTAGTCTCAGCAACTGAGTAATATTATATATCATGAGCTGGGAAAGATCTAGTGTAAAAAACATTCATATTTAAAAGATAAAAACAATAGATTCTAATAATATTCTAATAATTTTATGCATAGAATGCCTTCTATTGATAGGAAAACAATAATGAAGGAAAAGTAGTTGCTAAGAATACACAACAACCCAGGAACGGATTCTGAAAAAGGAGAACAAGAAGGAAAAAGTAAACTATTACAAAAAAAGTTACTGTTGATATAAAAATCAGGAAGCATTTTTAGCCCAAACATTGGAGAGATATTATACCATTCAGCCCCAGGATCTCCTTGCTCTATCAGATGTGTGTGTATGTGTGTGTGTGGGGGGGGTGTTTACATGCATGTGTGCACATTAAACACTGCATACCCATTTCTCACATGCTAGGTACTGTTCCTTTATTCACACATCTATTCCTTTCCGACACCACAATGAATATGGGATTCTGCCAATTTTTTTTTAATAAAAGTGAAGGGAGTAAATGCAAGATGCTGAAGAATAGGTCTCCCTATTATATTGAGCTAGGTCTCCTCAAGATGCCCAGAACAGGCCTATCTAAGATATATATGTCACCTAGGCATGTGGATTCTGAGATCTGAGGTCAATCAAGTCCCCCTGGCATTCAAGAAAAAAATTTTACCACTCACTTACCTAGAAGAATACCGATTACCCAGAATTAGGGTTATTGGCAGAAATAATCTTTTATGGCAGCAGCTGGTTTTATCATAGGAGTCATCCTCCCTCATCCTGTGAGTCTCTCTCTTCTCTTTTGCAGGTTCCAGGGCCCTAACCCATTCCTGAACTCCAGGACACATGACTTTGTTAGACCTTGCAATCATGAAATACTCTGTACATGTAATCATATTTGTGCTTTTTCCCCTGCTAACTTTCCTGATGTTAATTTGTTTGCTGGACTAGCTGGAGAAGGATCAGACACATACAGGACATTTCCTCTCCATACAGTGTTCACTTTTGGGTGGAAGAGGCAGGGTTAGAATCCAGAGGTGTCTGACTCTAGAGCCTGTATTTTCTCATCACACTTTCTATAAAGATCCCATGGGTAAATAGCTGGTCCTGTCTTAGAGGCCACAAAAGCAAGACCTCTTCAAAGTTCTGCACTTCCTACTTAGAGAGTCAATACATTGTTAAACTCATCAGTAAGTGATATTTCCTTCCCCTTAATTCAGTCACAAGAGTTAACTCCTGTCTCCCCAAAATGAGGTGTGAAACCTGGAGTTTGCTTGCTTATTAAGTGACCACAGGAAATGTTAGAGAAAGGAAGTCTGGAAGGGCACAGGCAGGTGAGGAAGTGGGAGCAGGAGAGAGGTCAGAGAGAAGAGATTCTGAAAAAGGAATGGGCAGGGCTAGCAAACTCTTCTATGGACATGGTGTTTTCAGCCTCAAGGATTGTCAAACTAGTGTGAATTTTCATTATTTGAAATTAAAAATCATATTTTTATATGATTTTAATATATTTAAAATCATATTAAAATATGATTTTAAAATCATATTTTGAGATGGGGATTATCAGAATATAAAGCATAAAAAGTCAACATACTAATTTTAATTATGTAAATTTACATTAGCACACATGTACAAATATTACACACATGTAGTTACCATTTGTGTGATAAATACATAGGTATGCATTTATATGCTAATGATTAATTAATACGTGTATATGTAGATATATGCATATATATAGATATATGTATATCTATATCTAATGAGAGAAAAAAAGATCTAGAAACACAGAAAGAGCATTTTAAAACATAACAAAACAAAAGTTTTGTTTGCTTCACTATCTTTAAATATAAAGATATTAAAAATCAGCCTCCCCAGTGGCACAGCGGGTTAAACGCAGCACTGTGAAGCTGTTCACAGCCTCTGCAGGGCAGATTTGAATCCCGGCCTGCCAGGGAGATACCCACATGGCATGGCAGACCTCTCCTGTCAGGCCCACTGCTTCCCTCAGCAGTGTATTTCGGTCATCTGCCTTTTCTGCTCCCTGCTCTGTCTCTGGTGAATCCTCTCACCCTTCTGCACATCTGGCCTGTACCCCAGCTCTTGTATAAAAATAAATAAATCTTTTTTTAAAAAGATTAAAAATCATTATTACTTAACAAACAACTCAATTACAGATGGTTCACATTGTCTATTTTTTTTGAATTTATAAACTTTCTTTATTAAGCATTCCCTACGTTTATAATCAGAAAACATATATATATATATGTGTGTGTGTGTTAATAAAAATAAGTATAATACTGCTCATCTTAATGTGTATCTATTTGTCACTACTTTAAAAAGTTCCCACCATTTTCACTGTCATCTTGAAAGGGAAAATGTATTCTTCAATTTAATTTGTTAATAAGAACACTTAGAAAAGATAAATTTTTAGAGTTTTAAGAAAATTTGAACTATATTTAATCAAATTCTGATAAAAAAGTAGGGCTGTTATCCCTTAATTACTCTATCATTAAACATTTGGTGTCATTAGTGGTAGATGCTGTGGCCAGCATTCCAGCATATAAGGATAAATGAAGACAGCTGCTGGGCGGTAAGTTGGCCAACAGAGGCTGGATGGCATGGAGGGGGTAGTATGGGGTCATGTGTTTTTCCTTTCTGATAAATAACATGAGTCACAACCAAGTTTCCCTGATTGAGAATGTGTCTGGGCTGTTTTCCTCGGAGAGCCCAGTTTCAGCATTTACCAAATGCTCCAGAAGAAGTTGACCTTTATTCTACAGAATGCCCAGCAAAGTGAGAACATCTAACAAGCCAAAGCTGAGGGTTTGTGGTGATCTTGTCATGACTGCCCCTTAATGAACAAAAACTATGCAGGGGCATTTGCAGCTGGCAAATGGGGATAGCACTGACACAGGGCAGCAGGGGTGCTAACCCTGGCCAAGGACACTGCCTACCAGTGTCCACCTGCCTACCAGTAACCACCTCATCTGAGTTCTTTACCCACATGCACAATTGCAAGGCCACTCAGGTTCTGAGAACAACAATAATGGGATTTATTTAACACACCAAGGAAAACAAAGAGTTACTGAGGCCACAAATGGCCGTTTACCTCACCCGAAGCAGTGTCCAGTGTTTTAAATTCCTCTAAACAAAGTCTCCTAAGATGGTGTCTTCCTGCCACAGAGGGCCTGGGGCATGTGGCAGCCAGACTATAGGCCAGGTCCCAATTCACTGAGACAGCAGAAGACACAATAGGAGATGTTCACCAGAGCTGCCAAGATGCCCCAGCACAGCACCAGAAAAGTGACACTCAAAACAACAGCTGCAGAGGCTGAATGACCCAAAAGTGGCCAAACTCATGCAGTTCAGTGAGTTGCCTGCCTCTGTGTCTTTGCCTTCCCTGCCACGCTGGAACAGGAGCAAACTGGGAACAGTTTCAGTCACTCAGCTACTTGCAAAGCCTCCAAAATTTTCTTCTCTGAGGTTGGCTGCTATAAGCCTCTTCACGTTCTTCAGAGGCAACAGCCTTCTGAAAGATCGGCGGGTTGGGGCAAAAACCCCTGACCCCAGACACGCTAAAGATCTGAAAATGCTAACTAAACTCCTGAAAGCTTAATTCCAAAAACTGAATCCTGGGGGCTGCTTCTGCAGAAACTTGCATTTCTTCCCAGAGTCTCCACCCTCACCCATACGTTGTTTGCATTTTCCCTGGGGCTATCCATCCTCACCAGCACCCCTGCCAGGGGTCACCTGTAACAGTCTTTGGCTTCAGCCACCGGGTACATCATGGGTTGTCTGTCCATGCATAACAGAAATTAAACTTCAGCTCCTTTATCTGACCTTGCTCAAGGAGAAGAGGTAGCTTCAGGCCGGGAAAGGAGAGCATTTGTGGAGGGCAGAGGAGCCAACAGGACATCTGAAATTACTCCATGGGAGCCAACATTTTATATCCCTGCTGTAATTCTACCCTGTTTTGAAAAAGCAATAACCTCCTTTCTCTTTGAGTGACAGTCATATAAGTTATTTCTATTGTTCTCAGCAACTTAGAAATGGAAATATCAAGCAATGGGGTGGGTTAGAGGAGGTGTAAAGAGGAGGTAAGAGGCTTCTCAAATGGCTGATGGAAAGAACCTGGTCACAGAGACTGACAGGTTTCGTATTTGAGGGCAATGAGACTAACGCTCAGTGAAGTCTTGGTAACGGACTCAAGGTCGCCCAGCAGGAATCAGCAGGCCATGGGGTTTATGAGTCTTTCTATTTTGTCGTTTTATACATTCTTCCCTGATTATCTATCTCTGTGGGCACTTTTTTTCCTGTTTCCTGCTTCTGCAATTTTCTTACCAATCTCTTGTTATTTTGACCTACAGTCAACCTTGGCCATGCGGTAGGAGAGGGAGGGCTGGCAGTTCACCATGACCAACAGCTGTCACCTGACTCTGCCTCTACTGTATTCTCACCCAACAGCATCTCACCACCATGAAAGTTTACCCTAAACACTCCTTGAAAAGCCCCCACAGTTGACTAAGAGGGGGCATCCAGAAGGTGCTGCACCATTGTCTGCCTTTCACAGAGTGGCAGAGGACACTGGCGTGTGATTTAATAGCACTATCTCTGCTTGTGTCCCAGGGCACCATTCATTTGAGAAGCGTCTGCACACAATGCTAATATTGGCAAGATTTCTGAAAAGCTAACTCAGGTACTAAATCATGCCAAATGAACAAGTCAAATCCATATTGGGCTTCTCCCAAGGTAACTCTCAGAGAGAAAAGTAAAGGTTATGTCAGTGACTGAAACAGAAGTCAACCCAATGCCCTTTAGGGGGAAAAAAAAAAACAGCTATAAGACATAGAAAGTCTTAGAGTGAATTTCTTATCACTATCTCCATATGCCTCCTGCCTTCCATTATTCTCTCTGTTCAAGTCTTTAGAACCTGTATCACTTATTAATGGTCCTGCCCTACTTTGCTTTCCTGCTTTTTCTAAGTATTCTTGCCTCTTCTCCTCCCAAAGTGTGAATGCATAATGGGCTTCCTTTATTTTTAATTAAAGACTTACTTATTTATGCATACAAGAGCTGGGGTGCAGGCCAGAGGTGCAGGGGTGTGTGTGGGGGTGGGGGGTGAGAAGATTCACCAGAGATAGAGTAGGGAGCAGAACAGGCAGATCAACTGAAATACACTGCTGAGGGGAGCAATGGGTGAGTCAGGAGAGGCCTGCTGTGCCATGGGGATCAAACTCGTGCTGCAGAGGCTATGGATAGCTTCATAGTGCTAAGACTTAACCCCTTGTGCCACCAAGGAGACCCCATAATGGGCTCCCTTAAACGTAAGTTTGTGTCAGTGTGGCTTTGGCTTTAGATAAATTTTATACTGAAGCTGTTTCAGACAAGGCTTTTCTTCATTATCTTTCCCCAAATGAAGGAAAGAGCAAGAAACAGACCTAAAAGATGTGAAAAGTGTGGGACCTTAGCTCAGCTGAGCGGGAACCAGCACCCTGACACCGAAACCAGACTCTGTAGCTATCACGCACTCCCCTTCCTATTAACTGCAGAGGCAAAGCAAGCCTAAGGAGGAGTCACGATTCTAAACACGTTTCTTTTGTTATGTACCCTGAAAAAGCAAAACAGTAATTAATAAAATGGGCATGATATTTAAATTGTTGCAGCTGTAATTCTAATCAACCAGGGTTCTTGTTTCGCGGAGGTGGAGTTTTCCAGTGGGCCTGGTGAAAGTGTACTACTGCATTGCCAGTTATTATTTTTCTAAAAATAAATCACTACATTTTGTGCAATGTTCCTTGAAAATTCACAACTGTCAAGTCTGTGCAGTTTCTATTCATAACTCAAGAGCTTCTACTGAAACTTTGCCCATGTTGAAGTTTTCCGTCAAGAACGAGGCCTTTTCTTCGTGTTTGTCCATCATTCTCACAGTAAGTTTTCCCACACGGCTGAATTGGAGCATTCCCTTTGAAAGCACTCATTTATCCTTTCTGGGAGTGGGTAGCTGCTCAGTGCATCGCCAAGGCTACATCTCCGACTTCCCCGCTCGGGAAAGGAATACCAACTACCGTCAGGGAAACTGAAAGAAGAGCAGCTCCCGCCCCTCCTTGATGCTCCCCATGCTGTCCTCTCATTTTGAACACAGAAGAGCAAGCGCTCATAGAACATGACCAGTTATGCCTGTGCCCTCAAGGAGGCATATAGTCTGCTGGGAAATAGGCGTGAATACAATTCAAGCAGCGGAGAGAACTGAGAACAAGCAAGTGAAAGAGGCAGTGCTGAGTACAGAACTAGCGCATCTGTTGATTCCAAAGTGCACATAATGGGGTCCCCGCTGGAGGCCCTCGGAGGTGTATGGTGGCTGTAAGGAGTACTATTTCGGTGCTGGAGAAGGTTCCATTGAATGACCCCTTTTATGTTTGCATCCACTTGATAGCAATAGAGTTTGAATCCCCAAATCAGCCTTTATTAATGTATAAATGCTCAGTTTGGATTTTGATGACGATTAAACACCACTAAATGGTAATAAAAATAGCCATTGCTATTTTAATTTATTTATACTCCCTGCTTTTATATAGAGGCTTTGAGGCCACTGGTGATCTGTGCCAATGTTCCCCCAATAAAGAAGAAGCTGAACAATTCCAGCCGCGACTCCTTTTCTTGCTCTTCTCTCCATTTGGATCAAGTCAAATCCCCCACATGATATCCCTGCAGATACCTGAAAACGAGAAGTGCATTTCCTACCTGACCCTTTCCTTCCCATCACATCAGGACAGATTGACTCCTTTGTTCTCTCTCAATGGTAATCTGTAAGTTTATCCAACAAATAGAGTCGCCCAATAAACGCGGCCGTTTGTGTGCAGGGACGCCAGGCTTATCATGGTCACGAGCACTGCCAAACAAACAGAACTCATCCGAAGAAATCCTGCAAGTTGTGAACTATGTCCTAGCGCTTTAGAGAGCTTTTCTTTCTTTTATCCAGAGTCCAAGGCCTGCGCACTCTTCCCTTTGCTGCTTCCCCTTCTAATGTAGACTGCTAGGAAAGGATGTGCCCCACCCATACTCTCTTGTGGAGTGTGGTGTGCACCAGAGCCTCGGCCTTGATCTGATCAATGATTCACGGTGTGAAAACTACAGGATAAGGAAGAGGTAACCAATTCTAACGTGCCGACTAATATAGGAAAGTGTTTCACATGGCTCAGTGCCGTTCTGCTTTTTATGTGGAACTAACTGACTTGTCCGAGTCATACTCTGCAAAGGCAAACAATTAGAATGTTCCCCATCTCTCTTTTTCCTCTCTCTTTGCTGTCTTCCTCCTCATTTTTCTCTCCCTTCCCTTACCCCTCACTCTCTTCCTTTGTGCCTTTTATGTGCTTTGCCTGCCTGCTCTGGTCTTGTACCACTGGAGGGGCAGACAAGACATTTTTACAGCTCTGCTAGGTTCTTTCAGACTGATGCAGCAATCACAATAACTTTAGGTAGAGTACGAGGAGAAAAAAAAAATCAGTTGCATAGATGTGAAGAATCTACTTGGCTGTATTTTCTAAAGCACAAGGAACGGGTTGTATCCATGAACTAGTGAGTGGGAGAAGGATCTGGGATGTCAAGGCTAGAGAGAAGGGGGGATCTCACGGGGTGAGTAGGGGTGAGTAGAAAGTGACTCACAAAAAGCAAATGTTCTGAAATTATTATGTCTATCCTGATTAAAGATAGGCTCCTCCTGTGAATAATGATTATTCCTGCAGATAACCCTAAATCTGGGTAATCTTCATTTGTCTAGATAATTAAGGAAGTGATGTATATTTCTCTTGAATCCCTCAGGGATTCAATTGACCTCATATCTCAAGAATCTACATACTAAGGTAACATGTCTTAAAAAAATCTTTTCTGGACACCTTAACGCTTTTCTGAAAATTTGGGGGTGACCTATTCTTCATCACTCAGGATAATCCTTTTCTTTTTCCAACAAATCTCAGTTGTCAGAATTCAGCATACAGGGAGAGATGCTAGCGCCCTTCCTGGACTCTTGAAATCACATTGACTAGTGCTCTTGTGGGCTGAGTAACCCTGATCCTGTGTGAGAGTAGCTCACTTGTCTTTAGATTTCTATCTAAACAGCTCTTTTCAATTTGCTTAAGAGGAGATGTAAAGACACAATCTGTTCTCCAATGCCCTACAGTTGTTGTCAAAATATTGAGGATGCTGCATGGTAATAAAATCAATTGCTTCACATAAAACTTACCTTGTATATACATTTTAAAAAAAGTGAAAAAAAATTAGGGGAATTTTTATAAAGTGTTAAAAAATGTTAGAACCTTTTAAAAATTGTTTTGTTTTTAACTTGACAACTGCAAGTGATAAGTAGTGTTGAAATTGCCAAGTGAAAATGATTCAGGAGTGTAGCAGGAATTTTTTCAGTCCCTCACGATTTTAACTCTGTAGCCAGCTATGGAAATACATTAAACAGAGACCACCTCTCAAACATGTTTTGCAAAGTACAATAAGCCACCTTTTTTTTTTCCTGCATTGTGAATGGTTTCTATCAGCTAGAAATTAATTTAAAAATAAAGTCTCTGGATGGCAAGAAGAACTCAGAAGAAGCCCTGAGTATTGATTAATCTTTAATTTTGAAAGAGAGAGAAATATGAGGCATACTTTATGAAATGGAATATATTACATTGGAAAATTTGGGGTATAGAGTGAGAAAAAAAGTAAATATGTTAAAGAGAAGAATGAAGAGATTTTATCTTCATAAATAAGAAACAAGATGAGTTTAAAACCACTGACATTCCACCATGTGGAACAGAAACCTTAGATGGACTTGACCTTCCATGGCACAGTTTCCTTGGTCTAGACTGTCACATACGCAAATAACTTTACAATGAGAAAAACAAAAACAAAAAATGAATGGGAACTATCACAGGACAGTACAGAACATGCCCTTTCCATTCTGGGGAAAGGTTTGAGGAGGAAATTGAGGAAGTGTTGTCCAAAGACGAAGGGAGTCTCTATCCTAGGAACTTCTTGGAGTCTACAGATGCCTCATCTCTCCCAGTGATGATGCAAATATTCTAATTATACCCCCGCCTGTGTCACTCATTCCCAGTGGTGGCCAGCAATGCTTGGAAAGGAACCCAAAGTGTTGGACGTGGTTGCATGCTTTTTTTTTTTTTTGATGGCTTTTTGTTAATTAGCTTGAGTTACTGGCACAACAGTAGAACTGCCATCATCATTTAGAATAAGCAAAAGTTAAAATTCAATAAGAAAGCAAGTTTAAAAGAAAAATTTGCCATAACTAACCAAATCACATGCCAGATAGATAAGCTTCAGAATCAATTGGTCTATGTTACTGTACCTGTTGGAGACCTGACTAAGGCTGCAAGGTGGTAATGTCCAATTTCTCATGCAGGGCTCCCTGCATTGAAATGCTGAAGTAAGTAAGTGTAACTAGCTCTATGCTTTAGATTATTAAACATGATTTAGATTTCTTACTGGCTCTAATGAGAACTGCATATAATTATTTTTATAAAATCTCCCACATGATTCTTTAATCAGGATTATGGCACATCAGTTATAAACAAAACAACAGTCCGTGTAATTCAATCCATGTCCTGTTTACAAACTCACAGATGTTAAACCATAGGAACCATAGATGATGAAGCAAAGCAGGCAAAACACAAACGATTGGCTTTTGGGAGACTTTTGTTTGGATTATTAGCATTCATGTTTCAACTAGAAAAATGAATTCTGTGATCTGTACATTTGGATCAACCCCATGTCTAGACCATATTCTTTCTTGTAGTCAACCAAGGCTTTACACTCATTATCCTCTGAGTACCCTTTAGGTAACATGGATGAATGAGTGGGCTGGGTGTGAAAGCAACATGGAGTTTTGGCGGTTGTGTTTAAATGAAGGACACATGCCTCATAGAGAGAGCCAGCTGGCAAACTGCTCCTCCTAATTGTTGTACAACGTTCATATTTTTACAGAGAAAAGTCAATAATGTGGGGCTTTTATTATAAAAAAGCTGATTTAAAATATGAGGAAATAGGGCCTCCCCGGTGGCGCAGCGGTTGAGCGCTGGGTTGCGAAGCTGCCCGCGGCCTCTGCAGTGCCGGTTCGATCCCCGGCTGCTCCCCGGCCACCGGAGGAGGGTCCCACATGGCGCGCAGACCTCTCCTGCCACCCACTTCTCCCCTCAGCAGTGTACTTCGGTCCTTCTGCCTGCTCTGCTCCCCACTCTGGCTCTGGTGAATCCTCTCACCCTCCAGCGCTTCTGACTGTACCCAGTGCTTGTATAAATAAATAAATAAATAAAATAAAAAAAAATATGGGGAAATAATAATAGAAAATGTGTCTGCATAGAACATGCACAGTGACTATCATTTTGGACTTCTTTGAATTGTATATATTTCCAGGGTAAATAACATGTATTCTTGCTTGATAGTATTTTGGGGGAAACTTTCTTAGTTTCTAGTGACTTGGAAACAGAATGTACCCATGAATGAGTGTGGAATAGATTAATGGAAGATACCCAAGAGTGCAGTGCTGAGGAGAGAGAGAATCCTTTAAAATCAGGTAACTAGCAGCAAGGACAGATAGAGATCATTTCCTAGTCTGTCCAGTTTCCTAAACACTGACCTTTGTTGATGTAAAATTCTAATGTGCCAATCCTCAAGGTTTTAGTGATGCAAAGGCAAAGAAAAAGGATGGCAGACATTCATTAGGGTGGACACCTAAAGTCATTCATAAACTAGATCTGTAACATGAAAATTTGTTTTAAGCTCACAAGGCAGGCAAGGTGAGAGAAGGTGTTGCTGATGATACATATTATATCACCTCACATTTTTAACACAAGCTATATGTCAGACATTCTGGTGAAAACTACAGCTCTATGTTCCATCTGATCTTCACAAATATATCAACATTCCCATTTAATGGCAGCGGATTATGGTTAAGAGAGATCAGGGGACTAGTCTAGCTACTAACTTGTATCTACTATATCTTCAGTGTTTTCACACAGAGTTTTAATTCTCAAAACAACCTTGTAAGGTGAATATGATTATTCACATTTTTCAGAGGAGGGGAAGGGAGCTCAGAGGTCTTACCTAATGTACAAAGTCATCTAGAAAATGACTAGTTAAGTTGAGATTCAAATTCTGGTTTGCTGACCTAAAGACCATTCCTTTGACATTAGTTACAGTAGTTGCTTTGCTAGATATTATGTTTATTTTTTTTAAGATTTATTTATGTATGCATGCAAGAGCTGCAGTATAGGCCAGAGGGGTGGGGGGGGAGGGGTGAGATGATTCACCAGAGTGGGGAGCAGAACAGGAAGACTGACTGAGGTATACTGCTGAGGGGAGCTGTGGGTGAGACAGGAGAGGTCTGCTGTGCCATGTGGGTAGCTCCCTGGCTGGGGATTGAACTCTTGCTGCAGTGGCTGCTGATAGTTTCATAGTGTTGTGACTTAATTCCTTGTGCCACCAGGGAGGCCCAAGATACTATATTTATATTTTCTCATGGTAGTTTCTTTCACCCCAGCATGATAGGGGGCAATATCTATACTTCACAGCTGAGGTCAAGCTCCTTGTCCAAATGTGTACAGATATTAAGTCAGTTCCAGACAAGACTACAGCCCAAGATTTAAGTCTAGATCTACCTAACTCATGTATTTGTGTCCTGTTTTTTCACACCGCAGGTTTTAAAGTTTCCTTCCACTCCCTCTTCCTGCATAAATTCATCATTCCACCCTTCTACTCGTCCACCAAGTAGTTTAGGACAAAACTCATCTCTTTTCTCTTTCCTGGCTCATATCTCTATTCCACGGTGCCACCTGTGTGAACTTAAGAATATTTAAAGTGCATTATTTACATGCTGCTCAGAAGCCTTCGATAACTGTTCATCATATATGGAATAAAATCCAAATTCTTTCATGTGATTCATTTGGCCTTAACTAATCTGTTCTTGTCCAACCCTCTTCTTCCTCTACCTGTCCTTCTGTCTCTCCAACTTTGGTGTTCTTGAAATTTCTCCAATACACTAAGGGTGTTTTTGTCTCTTGGACTGTCCCCCTGCTAAGAATTTTCTTCTTTCAAATACAGCTCTTTAACTTTATCCAGAAATTTGTTCAAATATCACTTCCCCAAAAATTATGATTAAAAAAACACCTAAAATAAAGTTGATGGACTAACTGAATTTTTTTCCTACCACTTACATTATTATCTGTGTATTTGCTTATTGACTGAATCCCTCACTGAAATATACATTCTGTGAAGGCAAGGGTGCTGCTGTTCACAGCTGTGTCTAAATGCTTTGAAAGGTATCTGAATAAGTCTGAACTGAATAAATCTCTTTGCATGAATGGTTGAGTGACTTCAAAGACACAGGTACATACTCTAAAAGTTGGCATGCATTGTAATGTTTCCAAAGCCAAACACAAGAACAGTCATGTTTTAAAATCCATTGAAAATAAATAGTGGATAAACACCGATGTAAGAAAAGGAATGTTTGATCAGATTCCAGCTAAGCAGATGAAGTGAAAACAGAGTCGTGGACCTTGGAGCAGAGCACAAAAGCGATTAAGCTGTGAATGTTATTATGAAAGGTTTTAATTCTCTCAAATAAATATGCTTGCAGAGACAAAAACTTGAAGGTAAAAAAGGAGACTTATTCTTCATGGAAGAAGAGTAAATACTAGTTTTCTTCCTTTCCTTAAATTAGGAAAGTGAGATAAAAAGTGGGGAAGAGGTGGCAACAGCAGTGCCATGTGACCTTGGTGACTGTCGTTGGCAGTGGTAGCTTTCTGCAGTGAACATGGACTAGAGGAAACCACTCTGCTTTCGAAATGGGAGTGTCAAGCAAAGCCATTTTTTTTTTTTTAAATTGACCTTTAAGGGATGACGGTGGATGGTTTGCTTGTTTAATTTCATGTAGTAAAGGAATCCTGACAGTCAGTATTTCTGTCCTAAAGTTTCTTTATGGAGATCAGATTCAGACCTCCATGCCTGACTTGTCCAAGCAAGTTAATCCCACCTTGACATTTTGCAGTAAATGAAAAGTCTTTGTGAGTATATTAATAAAATGATTTCTTCTTCCTTTTTGAAAAGGTTTTATTTATTTTTGCATAGAAGAACTGGGGGGGTGCAGGCCAGAGGTGCAGGGGATGAGAGGATTCTGTCTCTGGCCTGGGCCAGAGACAGAGTGGGGAGCAAAAGAGGAAGATCTACTGAAATACACTGCTGAGGGGAGCAGCGGGTGAGACAAGAGGGGTATGCTGTATCATGTGGGTATCTCCCTGGCTGGGGATCAAACTCGGGCTGTTGTGATGGGTCTTATCAGTGATAGCACTGAGACCACTCATAGACCACTAGGATGCCCTAGAATGGTTTCCTTCTAAGGGTATCCTGTGATGATGACTTGATATAAACAAATTAACTACTTCCAGAGCCAAGCTTCCTAGGCCTAGAGGCAGCACATTTCCTTCCTCTGGCAAGCTGGGGGCCTCATGGAGGGTAAAATAGCAAGCTTATATATGTCCATTCTGATATGATTCTGTCCTTAGTTTGTCTCATTCCCAATCAAGGCTTCTGTTTCTCCACTTCTGAAATAGACAGATGAATGAGACTAATAAGTACTATGGTCCACCCCCAAATTAAAAATTCCACAATTCTCAATATAATGACCATTGAACTTGTTAAGAATGTGCCAGCTAAATAATATCTTGAAGGTATACTGTCACTGGGAACTTGAGTCATTCCCTTTTATTTTCAACTTTCAAGGGTAATGTTTACTTTAGAAAAATGTTGGTTTCAAAGTGCCCAGGTTTGATTAGTGATATTTAGCAATGTGAGGATGTGCCAAACAGAGTAAAAAAAGGCATGCCTTGAAATATATTTTATGATATATCTGCTATTTTTACATGCTCTTTGTAGTTAATAATGAAGTCAGATAGTATCTAAACATTTCCCAGCTTGTTTTCAAAATGAGAACAATTTATATGTTTCTCTTTTCTTAACTTTAGATAAAAGACTGGTTTAAAAAAAATCATTATTTTACCTTGGTTTTTATTTCTACTTTTCACTCTTACTTACAAGTATGGATGAGTATTGTGTGATATTAAAGCATACAATCATTTTTCATGTATTTTTTAAAAAGATTTATTTATATATGTATACAAGAGCTGGAGTACAGGTTAGAAATGTGGGGGGTGAGAGGATTCACGAGAGACAGAGTGGGGAACAGAACAGGCAGACTGACTGAAATATATTACTGAGGGAGCAGCAAGTGAGACAGGAGAGGTCTGCTGTGCCATGTGGGTTAGCTCCCTGGCTGGAGATAGAACTCATGCTGCAGGGGCTGAAGATAGCTTCATAGTGCTTCGTCTCAACCCCCTGTGCCACCAGGGAGGCCCCATGTTTTGTCTGTTTTAACAGCAAAACTATTAAGATTAATGATGACCAAATCAATGATGAGGGTTTTGTCTGCCTGGTGTGAACAAGCTGAGCAACGAACCAGCGACTCTGCAGTGTGGTATGAAGCCCAACCTGCCTTGTTTATCTGGGTAGCAGCTGCCTAGTCACTTAATCTCTAGGTGTCTTGATTTACTGTCTATAAAATGTGGATAAAAGAACCCCTACTTCATACTTTTATTTCAAAGAATAAAAGAATTAATGTCATTACCGTACTTAACTATGACTTGACTATTATATTATAATGCCACAACTGAACTATGAAATCTAGACTAGTTGCTAGATATGTGGTGATAAACATATTTTTTAGTGATGCTCTAAATATCCCCTTAAAGGAAGGAACTCAAGAACAACTAAAAGAGTACAAGAAGTACTCTTGAATATATCTTTTCATGTCTTAACTCCAGTGTCTTAATACCCATGTAAATACGTACTTCTCCTCCTCATTTAATAATTAGAATAATAATTTAACATTCATTGAACAATTATTTTGCATGAAGCTCAGCATCATGAAGTTTCAAGTGTATGGTATTATTTTATTTTTACCTTGTGAGGTTTTTAGAGATTGGAAGAAGATAGAGAGAGGAGAAAAAACCTGTCCAAGGCCACTCTGGTCAATGGCACATGATTCCAGACTGATCCCAAAGAGGGAAACCACCATCACAGTGGCGGCCATGCATGCTGAGTGCACCTGCTTCTTGTAATAATCTAGTGGCTTATTTGTATGCTTGTTTTCTTTTACTTAAAAAGATTTATTTTATTTATTTATGCATACAAGAACTGGGGTCCAGGCCAGAGCTTCAGGGGGGGAGAAGATTCTGTCTTTGGTCTAGTCCAGAGACAGAGTGGGGAGCAGAACCAGCAGATCTACTGAAATACACTGCTGAGGGGAGCAGTAGGTGATAAAGGAATTGTCTGCTGCTCCATGTGGGTTAGCTCCCAGGCAGGGATTGAACTCATTCCACAGTGGCTGGAGATAGCTTGATAGTGCTGAGACTTTAACACCTGCACTGCCAGGGAGGCCCTCTACATTTTGTTTTCTTAACTCTTAAATTCTTAAGACAAAATTAAGGATTTTTTTCAAATATCATCTCACCTGGAGACAATTTCCAGTCACTCACAATCATCTGTTGACTACTGAAAAGATTTACAAAATGTAATTATCAATATCTGTTTAAAGTTTATAATTTAATTGGAAGATGGTCACAGATAATTAAATCATTAGCTCTGTTTGACCTAGGTTTGTGATGATTTATTAACATTTTTGATTTTTATTTTGCCTCCATATGCAACAAGCATAGAAATCATGATCTGTCCAGAAATTTTTTCTAAGTATGGGATGCTCTTTAAAGTTAGGAAGGGGTCTGATCTAAAATGAACATACACTCATGTTTTTGTATTGACACTCACATACTTAATGCCTTTTTGCAATATCTACTTTCCATCAATAAATCATTAATTAAAGGCTAAGTACTTGCTAAGTGTTGTTCTCTACAAGGGTCTTACTATGATCCCTCTTATGTGTGTTTACGTGAACCACACAAGGCTACCAAATTCTTTTTTCATCTCAGTCTACCTGACTATTCTAGATGTCAGATTCAAAGTTATTTTCTCAAAATCCCAGCCCCATCACAGCCCTTAACTTTGTCTCATGAAGAGCCCACTCCTACACAACATAGCCAGCCAGGAGTTTGAAGTCATGCAGGCTGAGTTGTAAAATCAGCTCTTCATTTACTAGCTGAATGAACTTAGTAAACACGTTTTTGTGTCTCTGACCTATTTGTAAGATGGAAAATAGAATATCTACTTTGTGAGGTTTTTAAGATAATTAGAAATAAATTGACACATTAGGCACTCAATTCACAAAAGTTATTAGCATCTAGCCATTGCCCCAAGAAATGCAATTTTTAGCCTCTTTTATGGTCTTAACCTCCTTTTCTCATTCATAGTTCCTTTGAAACTGCTGTTTCGCTTATCATTGTATTTTTCTGATTACATTGTATATGTTTATTACAGATGATCCCCAAAGTCTTCATGAAATTGGCAGGGTATATAGCACAAGCAAATAATATAAACAAACAAAACTGAGTAAATAAAAACAGCCATTTGGCCACAAATTCTCAAAGCCTTGCATTCTCCTGTTATAAAATCTGTCAACAATGATGATAATTTATAAATCCCAAAGAACCAACAAAGTGAGAAATGTAAAATTTAACACAGGGCTTGCCTGTGCAGAAGCAATACTAATTGCAGTCATTTATGTCAACAGCTTTCCATTTATACCTAATTATCATGCCTCAAAACTGCATTATATATATCATTAGGTGTGTGTCAAATTAACTCTGCTGTAAGTTTTATTTGATTACACTACTATTCTCTACACCTGCATGCTCAGTTTTTATAGTTTGTTGCTTATGTACCATGGCCAATTTTTTGTTTACAACTTAAAAAAAGGCAAAGATAGCAAACACTGGAAGAGGACTAAAAAATGTGGCATCTACCATTGTTGGGGGGCAGAAGAGAACTGGACTGTTAACTTGATGCCACTAATGTTGACCTGATCCTTCTCACTGTAGCTTTGTGGTTTTCATTCCCATGGTGGAAATATCAGTTGTCTTAGCCATTAGTTTAGGAGAGTCTAACATGGTAAAAACAGAATTACTGGGGAAAAGTAGATGTGAATATAAAGCTCTGTCATCTACTTGGTGTGTAACATTGAGACAATTTCTTAAATGCTCACAATCTCTGATTCTGAAAACAAGAACACTGATATCCACATCCTAGTTTACTGTTTAGGATTAAACTTATTTTTTAAGTACGGAATTTCCTTTAAATTTATGAAGGAGTCTAAACTAAAACAAATGCATGCTCATGTCTGTGCATTGAAAGTCTCATACTTAATACCTTTTTGAAATGTCTAGTCTCCATCAGTAAATAATTAATAAATGCTAAGTGAATAAATGGAATATTTTTAGTTTTTGTGAGACTCCCAGTAAGTAGTAGAATTTCTTATCCTTCTCTTTCAAATGCATTTATCCCTTAATCTGTAAAATCCCTCAAATTCTTCAAAACCTGGACACCTTTTTAATGTGGATTCCCTAGGATCCTTGCTTCTTTCATATAGGTGGATGGGTTGTTTGTTGATATGTGATAATGATCTCAGAAGTGCTCTCAAAAGATCCTACTTTGTATTTGTTCTCCCAGTCTTTAGGTATAACCTTGAAGTTGCCACTGAAATCACAGAACACCATATATTATTTGTAGAAGGAAATCTAGAGGTCACCTTGTCTAAAGTCTTTATTTTCTAAATGAGGAAAAGAGAGGCCCAGTGAGGTTAAATGACTCCATTATGAGTCACAGTTGACTAGTGACAAAACTGGAACAGTGTTCAAACTTACCTTTTCACTGATTGAGAACAGGGGTTGACAAGCCACAGCTTACAAGTGAAATATGGTCTGCCAACTTCTTTTGAAAATACATTTTATTGGAATAGATTCAAACTCTCCCTTATCTACACAGCATTTATGGTTCTTCTGCTGCAACAGCAGAGATGAGCAGAGGTGACAGAGACAGTATGTTCTCAAAGACAAAAATATGTACTAGATGGACCTTTAGAGAAAGTTTGTGAAGCCCTAATTAAGGAAAAGCAATGTCAAAATTCCAACTCACAAAGTGATCTATCATTCAGCTCTTTTGTGTAGTTGAACAAAATCAAGCATTCAACAATTCTGACACTTTCCCTGAACGAGTCTTTTACCCCCTGCACACAACGGCACGAGTGCAATGTCAATGTCAATGCTCAAAGCAGTTTGCCTGTTGGGGGATATGACTGTGTAGAGCAAGGGTTTCTGGAGGCCACTTCGCATGAATTCTCTCACAGGTTTGCATTAGCCAGTAAGGGGTTCTTATTTAAAAGATATTTGTTGGGAGTTGAATTGTCAGATCCCTATGGGCACTGAAGGCAGCTCACCCCATTCATCAGTGTACAGGCAGCCCAGCGTACAAGCCCAACTTGCTTCCAGCGCACCTGCTCCCATCTGCATGGGGAGAGGCAGGCTCTCCCTATCAATGTAAGGAAATATCAATGCTTACATTAATGGGATGTCTTGTAAGATGAATTACAGTTAGCGATCTGACACGTAAAACACCAACAACCTATGTCTAATACAGTCACAGGCTATAAAATAAGCCAGGGCCTCTGTGGTGGCTCAAGGGGTTAAGCACAGCACTGCAAAGCTATCCACACCCTCTGCAGCAAGCGTTCGATCCCTAGTCATGGAGGTGAACCACATGGCACAGCAGACCTCTTCTGTCTTGCCTGTTGCTCCCCTCAGCAGTGTATTTCAGTCAGTCTGCATATTCTTTTCCCCGCTCTGTCTCTGGTGAACCCTCTCACCCTCCCACAAATCTTGCCTGTACCCCGGTTCTTGTATAAAATCAATAAATAAATCTTTAAAAAAAAATTAAACAGGGCCTCCCCAATGGTGCAGCGGTTGAGCGCTGGGCAGCGAGGCTGCCCGCCGCCACAGAAGCGCTGGTTCGTTCCCCGGCCGCCAGCGAGGGTCCCATGAAAAAAAAAAATAATAATAAAGCCAGAATTTAGTGAAATATTCTCTCATAGTAGGGAAAAAATAACTGTCAGAAATGCTTCAACAATGTGGAACATGTTAACATGCCTGATACAAATATGCAAATTCTAGACATTGTGCATTATCTCATCAACTACTTTAATCACTCCATGGCATGAATAATGCTCTCAATGGGATACTCTGGCTTGTCAGTAACAGAGAAAGGACAAATTGGCTGGCTTAAACCAATTAAACATTTGTCATCTCACGCAGCAAGAAAAAGGATGATGCTGGCTCCAGGATTGTTTGATTCACCAGTCCAACTCTGTTAT
The DNA here is from genome assembly GCF_964194135.1 of Talpa europaea. Lineage (NCBI taxonomy): Eukaryota > Metazoa > Chordata > Mammalia > Eulipotyphla > Talpidae > Talpa > Talpa europaea. Next base: position 68,388,497 of record NC_140073.1, read on the forward strand.
CAAGGATCCATGTTCTGTCTATATTTTCCTTTGACCATCTTTAACATGTCACTTTCATTTTCAAAGTTGCCATACTAAGGTAGTTATGATAACATCCAAAGGCAGAAATAAGCTGTTTCTACGAAGAGTCATCTTCTAGGACAAAGAATCTGTTCACTTTGCTATAATTTTATCATCTACTCACCATAAATAGAGAATTGCCAAAAACAAGAGCCAGGCTTTCCAGTAACTGGAAAGCCTCTCTGTTTTACACTTTGAGAAACAGTTCTACAGATCCTGGGACTAATGGTAAAGGATTACTGATGTATCCTTAAATGCAAGCTAACTCCTTTCATTGCTTATTATGCTCCATGAGCTGTGCGTATATGTGTACATGTACATGTGCATGTGTGTGTATTCTGATCCTGTATAGATACAAGTGTATGTCTGTGTGTGTGTGTGTTTTCCTTCTGATTCCATTTTATAGATGAGGTAGCTGAGGCAAGAGATGATAGGGGGCTTGCTTGGGTCACAATACAGGGTATATGATGGAGAAGGATTTGAGCCAGACCTTTTAGTCTATGCACTCATAGCAATTAGGCAAAATATTTACATTCACTGGGTCTTTCCTCTAGACCTGGCAAACACATTATTCCATGTCATTCCCAGAGCAGTTGGATGGCCGTGGGGCATTGACATGATGATGATATTTTTTTCTTCATTTCACAGATGCATAAGCTGAGGCTTGGAAAGGAAAGATCACTCCCAGAAGTTCACTTTGATGAGTAGTGGTAGATGTGAAGTCCCAGTGCAGTTTCTGATTTAAGTCACTTTTGTCCCCAAGTCATCTTTACTGTCCCTCTTCCCACATTCTGTTCAGCTTCGCCAGTATCCTGAATTATCTCCTTATGGTTCTTTCAGACTTAACTATAAGAGCTTTAAAGTCGTGGGCCTCCCCAGTGGCGCAGCGGTTAAGCGCTGGGCTGCAAAGCTGCCCGCAGCCTCTGCAGCACCGGTTCGATCCCCGACCACCGGTGAGGGTCCCACGTGGCGCGACAGACCTCTCCTGCCGCTTCCACTGCTCCCCTCAGCAGTGTGCTTCATCTGTCTGCCTGTTCTGTGCTCCTTTCTGCCTCTGGTGAATTCTCTCACCCTCCCTAGCTTCTGATTGTTCCCAGTGCTTGTATAAACAAACAAACAAACAAACAAATAAATAAATCTTTAAAAAAAAAAGAGCTTTAAAGTCTTAATCCTATTTCCAAATCAAGATTACTGTTTGCAACCATCTGCCAGTTCTATTTATCTGTATTTTGAGAGATCATGTTATGTTAACTAGCACAAATCTACCTTCTCCCCAAGACTTCTTTTATTTATTTTGTTAAATATTTATTTTTAATTTGTTTATGCATACAAGAACTGGGATGTAGGCCAGAGGTGCGGGTGGGGGTGAGTGTGTGTGTGTGTGTGTGTGTGAAAGGATTCACCAGAGACAGAGTGGGGGAAGAACAGGAGGATCTACTGAAATACACTGCTGAGGGGAGCAGCAGGTGAGACAGGAGAGGTCTGCTGTGCCATGTGGGTTAGCTCCCTGGCCGGAATTAAGACTCAGGCTGCAGTGGCCGCAGTGGCAATAGTGTGATAACACCGAAACTTGAACTCTGTGCCACCGGGGAGGCCCCCTCACCAATGCTTCTTTTAGAAGCTCTTTACAAAGCCAGCTGGAGTCCTGCTTTTTGTCAAAGTGGGGGTAGCAGTAAGGCACATTGTCTCTAGAGTAAGTAGCAAAGCTTGTTCCATTGCGCTCATCCAGAAAAGACCCAGCTGCTCTCCTACTGTTTGCAGACTTGGTTGAGCTAAAAATTACTTTCCCCAGAGTACCATAGCAATCTCATTCCTTTCTCTCAAAAAACAAATTTATTGGTTTTATTATAATAATAATTATTATTACTTTTACTACTACTTTTGATGCTGTGAATGTGTGAATCAGTAATTAAGTAACGGAAAGTTGACAAGTCTGAGTATAAACATTCCCCTCCTTCCCTACATGTTATGAATGTTAAAATATATATCTGCATTGCTTACAAAGTAGTGCAAGGATTGAGCATTTAAGCAAATTAACTAAGACAGAAAAATAAATGTGGTTACAAAAGTAAATTGGGGTGATTGGATAGAAAGAGTGAAAATTCTATTTTCTTCTATTAAGTCAATGACAGTGGGTATACTTTAAGTTGGTCACTCAGCAGCAACACTTTCACACGCACACACACACACACACAATTCATACCACCAAGTCCTCCTTATGTTTCCATATGCAGACATAGGCCATGGTTTCACTTGAGAATTCCACAAGATAAAAGTGCTATTGGCAAACTCAAATATGATTAAAGGAGGCTGAATAGCAGTTGTTGAAAGAGCTGAGTGTGTTTAGAATATAGAAATGAAGGTCAAGTTGGGGCATTATCACTGCCTTTGAATATCAGAAGGGCAGTCATGTAGAAAATGGAAAAGAGTCATTTTGCATTGTTCCAAAGCATGAAGCTATGATGACTGATGGAAGGGACTGAAGAAGTTTTGGTTCAATATAAGGACAAAAAATTGGAACAATTAGTGTTGTCAAAAGGGGAATGGTTTGCTTCTGAGCATGGTGAAGTCTCTCCCAGTGGAGTATTTCCAAAAGAGGTTTGCGTGACCATCTGTCAAGGATTTTATGGAAAGAATTCATGCATTAGTTGAACAAGAAGAGTGGTTTTAGTTTCTGGCTTTTAAAAATTCTGATATCTCCCCCCTCACCCTACTCTGATTTCCACAGTGGAACCAGAATATCAACTTTCTCTTCCATTCTAACGTGCAGCCAGATAAAGAACCACAGGCCAGGGGATGCATTCACCCCATGTATATCATTCATTTGACAAATTTGGGAGCAAAGGCTGGGAGTCTCCTATCTGCTGCAAGCTAAGGAGAGTGGGGCAGAGACTAGCACTGCCCACCTGAAAACTTCTCTCCTAACATTTCAACAGCAGTTTTCCACTGCTTTCCTTCATCTATAAAGGCTTTCTTTTCCCATTGGAGGCCACTTTGTCTATCACATAGCATGACATAAGTGCCACGGAAATTGTACACCTTGGAATTATCCCTCAACCCATGATTTGATGGAAACTCACTAACCACCCAAAGGCTTAAATCTGAGGTGACTATTCTACACTTGTTCTAGCCTTGTCTGGATTTATGCTCCATTGGGATTAAGCTCCAATCCCACCTCCCTTCACCCCCAGTAGCCAATTTATTTATTTTATTTATTTATGCCTACAAGAGCTGGGGTGTAGGCCAGAGGTGGGGGAGGGGTGAGAGGATTCACCAGAGACAGAGCGGGGAACAGAACAGGCAGATCCACTGAAATACACTGCTGAGGGGGGCAGCAGGCGAGACAGGAGAGGTCTGCTGCACCATGTGGGTCAGCTCCCTGGCCAGGGGTCAAAGTCATGCTGCAGTGGCTGCAGATAGCTTCATAGTACTGAGACTTAACCTCTCACCCCACCAGGAAGGCCCCCAGTAGCCAATTAACAGTCATTTAGTAATTACTTTCTTTCCTGTGTCATTCCCTGGCTCCATACTGTTGCTACACTTATCTTCTTAAATAAGCTCTGTGTAGTTATACACTGATCCCAGGGTCTGCTCTGGGGAAATCCATGCTAAGGGGATAGAGAAGCTGACAAGTGAACAGAACTTGTGACTCAGGGACAACCTATCCCAATAGTTAAATGAGGACATTAAAAGTTAGAGAATTTATTATCTTTCCCACGGTACTCAGTTCCCAAGCAGCAAATCAGGATTTGAACTAGCGTGGTTTGACGGCAGGGTCACACTTTAAACCAATGTTCTATGTCCTCTTCAAATGACAGAGACCATGATCTTAAATATTTATTGAGCAGCATATTTATTGTGCATGCTCTCCCCACACTTGATCTCTGTATTTTTCCTAGTTTTGCTTTTTTCTCTATTTTTTGCTGAATGCTGTTATTCTTTCTCCCTTCCTCAGGAAATCAATGGATGATATGAATTATTTAAATCATGCCATTATGTTATGAAGGGTTAAGTTTTTATAAATCTATAGTCAGTAATCCTGACCACAACTTTTAGCTTTAGCCTAAAGGTAGATTTAGGTTGGCTAATCACTCCTGGAATATTTGAAGCGGAACTAACCCCAGGGAGGGTCTAGATGACCTTGATCCAGGATTTTGTATGGAGCCTTACCAACAGTTTCTATAGTAACCAAAGTTGATGAATGAGGATGATTTTCATTTGCCTGTCTCTGAGTTACAACTTTCTTTTAATAGGAAACTAGAGGAGAAATATGATTATAAGCAGACCGGTATATGGATAGAATTACCAACTATTTTCTTCAAAACTGATATTTCACTTCTGGCTTGTCTGTCATGCTCTCCTCCCACACCCTGACTTACTACTTATGCTACCTTGAGGAGAATGGCCTCTCTTTTCCTCCCAACCTTTCTAAATTCTTTCCCCTACTACCAGCACTGTTTCTGTTTCTCTCCTTCCCCCAAAACCTATTCAGTCCTTCATGAACTGACCTCAACTCTGAATGATAGATCAATTTTTAATTTCATACATTGTATGTAGTGGTAATATTATTAGTGTTCACACATGAAATGGTTAAGAACAAAGGTGCTGACAAAAGACAGATCTGTGATTCAGGTTCTCCTTCTCATTTGCATAGTTTTGGTTAAGTTTAATTTAATTTGATCCGCTTGTCATCATGCTTTTACTGGATGCACAAAAAATTTATTTCCCTTGTCTCACTTAATGTCTCACCCAACCTTTAACTTATAATTTTCTTAATAGCAGTAAGTGTCTGGTGTTCACCAGATAATTAAGGCATTGTTATGTGACTGAGGACTCAAGTGCCTTTGGTTCAAGCACAAGCAGTATATGCCCAGGCTAAACTAAGAGTAGCTGTTACTGATTCCTGGGTCTGAGATGTGTGCCCACCTAGACAGAAGGATAAATAGGAATTATTTGGACTGCGGAGACAGTGCATTGGCATGTACATCAGGCAACTTCGTAGTTAGGCCCTGTGTTATCTCTGAGGCACAGCAGTGTTGAAATGCATATTTATATTTTTTTAAAAAGGAATTAATCTTTGCAATCCTTTAAAAAGGCCTAAGGCCCATGAGTTAAGACATTTAATTGAAATTCATATGACAACGACAACAGAGAAGAACATTTTTAAAGTGCTGAAACATAGATTTAATTAGTAGCCCATTAGGAGGCCCAATTAAAGAAGAACATCTTAGCAACACAATGTCTAAAATCACATCGCTAGCAAGTGACAGAGCTGATTTTAAACTTGGTTCAGCACACTTCCAAGTCAGCTGGCAAAGTTAGCATCACTTACCAAGTCTGAGAAAATGTTCCAGAGGATGATCAGGAAGGGACAGTCACCACAGTAAACATGCTGAAGGACATGGCAGAGGACACATGGGAGTAGGATGTGCTTCTGTCTGTCCTGTATAGGAACCTTCTGTGGGTTGGCATTGCTTTTAGGATGTAGCTCCAGATCCTAACACAGGCCACAGGCTTCCCATCATGAGACTTATCCTGAGATTCGGGCCAAGTCACCTGAAATCACCACCTTGCATTCAAAGATCCAGTTATACTAGATTTCTTTCAATGGCGCTCTCTCTCTCTCTCTCTCTCTCTCTCTCTCTCTCTCTCTCTCATTTAACTTGTTAACAAGTGCTCCTACAGGAGGATGAGTCCACCTTCCTGTTTTCTGTCCCTTTCTGAGTTCTCAAGTGCAAAGTCAATCATAGCCTATACCACATTGGTCCTCTACACAGAACTCCTTGTGTGCTCAACTCTCCTCCCACATCCTGAGTCTGTTACAATGTGTGTCTCCAGCACAGAGCTTGGTAGCTTGGCATACAGTAGGTGTTAACTATACATTAAAAGTAAAACCAAATAGACTTGGTTATATCAAAAGAAGGACAAAGAACTCTTCAGAAAAGGAGGGGAGGGAGTTGCTGACTAACAACTCCCCAACATGTCCATTATCTAAAATCTCTAGATTACTTGCTCCCACTATACATATCTATAGCCATTTACAAGTTACCAGCAGGGACCTTGGCTTGTAGCTATAACATTGGAAAATGAAGAAATGAATGCAGACGATTGACACATGGAAGCTGGGGTGCATCGTGGGCATGTGGAGAACTATGTGTCACTGCATTTGAAGACTCAGTTGTGCTGCACAGAACATAGACGATGCCAAGAATTGAAATGTGCAGTTACAACAGCGAACATATATTTTCTAGTTTTATTTTTTTTAATCAGAAATAAATTGCACATGCTTGTGGAGAAAAAAAAATATATTTTGAATGCAAGTTGTAGCTTTTACTGTTCATAATATTTTTTAAAAAATAGACAATTAAAGATTTTCTTTCCTGTTGCAGATTCCTAAGATTTTTTTCATTCTTATTTTCATTTTTTTTTTTTTTACTAAGTATGTCAGTTGTCTACATGTCTATATAACTTTGGGGTTACGTTTTTGTTTTTATTTTTATTTTTTTTTAATGATTTATTTTTGTTTTTATGCAAGACCTGGGGTACAGGCCAGATGTGCGGGAGGGTGAGAGGACTCACCAGATACAGAGCGGGGAACAGAACAGGCAGACTGACGAAATACACTGCTAAGGGGAGCAGCAGGCGAGGCAGGTGAGGTCTGCCTCACCATGTGGGAATCTCCCTGGCCAGCCGGGAATCGAAAAGGCGCTGCACATGCTGTGGACAGCTTCACAGCACTGCGCTCAACCCACTGTGCCAGCAGGGAGACCCTGGGGTTACATTTTTAGTCCTCCCTACATACACAGGCTTCACTCACTCTCCACCAAACCTCCCACCCCAATATGCCTGATCCCTCCTTCCTCTATCCGCTTTTCTCCCCACCCCACCACCCATTCCCTCTGGAAATTAACAATTTTTTTACAAAGCCTGTAATTTGTTTTTGCTGTATTTTGGTAGCATGCATATTTTGTTATTTACATTCCACAGAGCAGTGAAACAGTTCATTCTCTGTCTTTTCCTTTCTGACTTATTTCACTTGGCATTATCAGTTCATGATCCCATCTATTTTGTCCCAAAGGCACTAGATCATCGTTTTAAACAGCTAAGCACTGTTACAAGCAGAGACCCTGAAGCATGTATTCCACAATTTCTTTATGCAGTTGTCTGTTGTTGGGCCCTTATGTGGGTTACATGGTTTGACAATGTGGATAGTGCTGCTATGACCCTAAAGGGAGTGTGTGTGTGTCTTTTTGTAGTAAAGCTTTCATACACTTTGGCTAAGTCCCTAACTGGAGGTACTGCTGGTACTGCTGGGATTTCCATTTTTGTTATCTTAAGAAATCTTCAAACCATTTTCCATCGAGACTTCTCCAACTTGCATCCCCACCAACAATGGATGAAAGTTCTTTATTCCCAAGACACCTTCTGGTAATATAGAAGATCACAGAAAGACAGAAACTTTTTTTTTTTTAACTCCCAGGACAGAGGATAGGAACAGCAACAGTGCCTGCAAGAAAGTCCAAAGTACAGACCCATCATCACTGGAGGGACTGATCAGGTGGGTCAAATAGCTGCCCCTGTGCTTCTTAAGGGGATAGTTTTGGTAGGAACAAAGGACTCACAGGTGGTCTAGCCAGATGTGAGTTGTGCAGTGTTTGTTGGCTCTGTATAAACAATAGGATTTGTTTTTATGGTCAGTGCCATAGGAGGGGAAGAGCAGGTGCCTGGTGTTCTTATTTCTCCCTTGAATTCTCACTAAGTCCATGCCTGCTTTCAGAACTCATGATAGTCCCTACAAAGGATTTAGTTCCCTCCTCCTCCTTATGTTTGATGTCTTAGCCCTGGAGAAGTATTGCAGAGAATCATGCTGTTTGCCCTGTTTACACATCTTAAAGAGAATTCTGAATCCAGCTAATGCAACTGTAAAGCCAGCTTGTTTATGATATTAACCTCCATTTTCACTGACATGGGAATAATGTCAATCTTTTTCTGGGTTTGTTTCCTCTCTAATAGACACTATCTTGTATAGAAAACTCTTACTTCCTCTCCATCTTGCATCCAATACTCTTTTGTAATGACGCGGAGGAAGATTTAATGTCGGAATAGACCACGTTTCCCCCTTACATTTTATCAAAATTAAATGAAATATATAGGGTCCTAAAATAACATAATGTCCAGAAGAAGGTAGAGACTAGGGGTACGAGCTGACTCACTGCAGAGGGTCTGGATGGTCTGGTTGGAAATAAAGAACTTAATGGAAAAATCACAGTCTTGAATGATTCCAAGGAAACAGGCACTGCATGGGACTAACCTGGAATACAAAATTGAAAAGGTGTATTTTCCTTCAATTTTGCAAGAATTATCTATGTTTGAGAAAATAGGGCTAATATCCATTCATTCTATATATATGTATATATACATGTGCATACAAATATTTATATTTCAAGTACACACACGTAGATCCTTTATACAACACACACGCACTGCCATTTTTATAGGCATGGTGAGTCCAAGGGTCTGAAGATATAACAGGATACAAACCACCAAAAATTGCTACATCCTGGTAGTCAGGTCTGTCCATGATAAAATATTTAATGAATTAACTTTCGGGATAGATAAACCAAAACTAAAGGAGGCTATTTAAAATTGTGCAATGTCCTGCAAATTATGTTTCCCAGAATAATTTAGTTTCAGACTAGTTAATATAATAATGGAGCTTATAACCCTTGAAAACATGAGAGACTTCACCTGGGAGATCTTGGAGTGGGGTAGAGTGTGCACAGCACGTGAGGAAGCGCATGCAGCCAGGTGTGTTCATTTATTCAAACACACCTTCAGTTCATATTTACTGAATCCCTCACAAGCACCAGGTTCATATATGCAACGAGCTGGTTTTACTCAGCATCTCTAAGCATCTATGACAGTACGCTCTCTTTAGAATAGTCATCCATTAAGACAGCTGTGATAGATTACATGATATATTTATGTTCTTATAGATGTGTATATGTCATATAATAGAGAGACACTTCAAGGCATTCTAGCTAAAACCTCTTTTCAGATCAGGAATCTATCTGATATGAAACCTGCACCATGGTCCACCAGTGGCAGGTGATAGGAAGTCCCCCAGCATAGGTGGTAAGTAGTGTACTCTATCTAAAAAGTGCAAAGGGTCATTTCAGATTGGAGATCATCACTGGAATAGTGAATTAAGTTTTGCAACACCTTCTCTGCACGCTTCTCCCATTTTCCTCCTTTATGCATTTCTCTTTTATTGACAACTTTGCATCATAACATTGTGTAAGTTTCAGGTGTGCATCATTACAGAACAACATATGTGTGAACTACATGAAGTTCACCATTAGAAGTCCATTTCTGTCCCCCCTGGTGGTGCAGGGGTTAATGTCTCAGCACCATCAAGCTATCACCAGCCACTATGGCATGAGTTTGATTCCCGGCCTGGGAACTAACCTACATGGCTCAGCAGACCTCTCTTATCTCGCCCACTGCTCCCCTCAGCAGTGTATTTCAGTAAATCCGCCTGTTGTGTTGCCCAGTCGGTCTCTACTGAATCCACTCACCCTCCTAAACCTCTGACCTACACCTCAGGTTCTTGTGTGCATAAACAAATGAAAATAAATCTTTAAAAATAAATGAAAATTCAATTCTATTCTTCGCTATGCCATTGACTTCATTTACCTGATTTAACTACTCCCTTCTCTTCTGGTAACCACTAATTTGGTTTTATTGTCTAAAAGTTTATTTTTTTAGTTAGTTTTTTTGGTTTCTCTATATATGCCATTATAGTTAAATCATATGATACTTGTTTTTCTCCATCTGACATTTCAGTGAGCAAAATGCCTCTAGGTACATCCGCGTTGTTGCACATGGCAAGGTTTTATCATAGCTGAGTAGTATCTTCTCTGCATTTTTGAGATTAAAACAAATTTTCCCCATATCTCATTTGGTTGAGAAACCTAACCTGAATCTTAACTAATATGGGCTAATATACTGTGCATTATTTCACTTAGTGTGGATAGCTATATGTTTCCCTGCAGAAATATTAATGTATTTGATTAAGAGCTCTGCCTCAGACCCCACTGGAGTGTCAGCTAATATGCATACATGCATTCTATTGATACTCAAAACTTTGAAAAAAAATCTGGCAAAAATACTGGCCCCAAGGTTTGAAATAGGAGTTTGTGTTTCTGCGAAAGCCCTCGTCTCCTTCATGACTTTTCTAAAAAGGTTTCCTTCTTGATGAGTCCTACACTGTTTATTTTATTTTAAATTGCAATTCTCCTGCATCTCCTCCAAGCTCTTTTTTTCTCATTTTCCTATCACCTTCTAACTAGAGTAACACTAGGCATTATAAAGTGTTTGCTAAATAATAAAATAAAAGCTTTGTCATTTATTTGGTATATTTACTAATTATTATAGGTCTAGCATCCTCCAGCCTCCCAACAACCCAAATGTGAATTCCACAAGGGCAGGAACTGGTATAGGGCAGTTTCTAAGAAGAGAATCCCACCAGAGGAGATGCTCAATAAATCACAATGAATGAAAGACTATACTAAGTTAGTTTCTTGCTATTACAAATAGAACTTGAGATGTTTCTTTTGTGACCATACAAATAAGTTTATTTTAAAATCTTTTAAATAAAATAAAGAGAGGAGGAAATAAAAACCACCCATAATTAGGTGATCCAGGATACTTGCTGGTAACAAGTTATTATGTTTTTATTCTTATCTATTCTTAATTTTTTAACATTTATTTATTTATGCATACAAGAACTGGGATACAGGCCAGAAGTGCTGGAGGGTGAGAGGATTCACCAGAAACAGAGCAGGGAGCAGAACAGGCAGACAGACCCAAAACACTCCTGCAGGGGATCAGGGGGTGAGACAGGAGAGGTCTGCTGTGCCATGTGGGTATCTCCCTGGCCGGCCAGGAATTGAACCTGCACTGCAGAGGCTGCGGACAGTTCATAGCACTGCACTTGACGCCCTGCGCCACTAGGGAGGCCCTCTATTCTTAATTTATTTAAGGTTAATTCATAAGCATTCCCCATCTTGTGATATATTATTTGTATGACTTTTAACAGTTCCATAAGATACCAGCACATGGAGAAAATATAAATTATGTAAGTATTCATCTAACGTTGGAGTTTATTTTCAAATATTCACTTCAATATTTCTGAGGGGAACTTCAAAATCTGTGCATATTTCTCTTTATTCATGCAGGGTAAATTTCCAGAGGGCGAGCTCCTAGTTGAAGGGACTAGGTTGTTAAGATCAGCAGCATTGAGGGCCTCCCCGGTGGCGCAGCGGTTGAGCGCTGGGTTGTGAAGCTGCCCGCGGCCTCTGCGGCAACGGTTTGATCCCCGGCTGCTCCCCGGCCACCAGAGGAGGGTCCCGCATGGCGTGCAGACCTCTCCTGCACCCGCCGCTCCCCTCAGCAGTGCACTTGGGTCCTTCTGCCTGCTTTGCTCCCTGCTCTGGCTCTGGTGAATTCTCTCACCCTCCCGCGCTTCTGACTGTACCCAATGCATGTATAAATAAACAAATAAATAAAACATGTCTCTATTAAAAAAAATTAAAAAAAAAAAAGATCAGCAGCATTGAAAAAAATTGAATTTGACTGGAAGCATTTCTAATATTCCCATGTCTTACCTCCCTTCTAGGAAACATCAGGAAGATTGTTTGTGTGACTTTGTGTGTGCACACGTGCGTGCATTTTGGAACACAACTTAGCAGTCTTAGTGATCTTGGCACATTATGCATCTGCACATTTAGCAACTAACCTCCTTACTGAAGTAGCAGCTTCCAGTGGAATGTACACCTGCCCAGGTATCAAGAGAGTTGGCACGGGCCTCCTGGCTTCAAGTCCCTGTCTGCTCTTCTTGGTGCCTCGATATTCCTTTCTCTTTGTTACAGGGTGTGTGGCCTCTGCCCTACCTACTTTAGGTGGGCTGTTCTGAATATAAAACAAAATATTTCTCATAAAAGGCTTTTGAAAGAAGAAATTGCTGTATGACTACAAGGTGTTATTAATTCAACACACGCGCAATGGAAAATTTTGTCAGCTGTGCTCTATTTACAGTCGTTATCAACATGTATCAAATTTCAATTCTTCCCATGAAATGCAAAGCTCAAAATCCCATTAAATATACTTTAAAACATCAAATCCTCCCTATAATTAATAACAATGATTGGGCACAGAATTCTCAAAAATAGACATCTCTATTCAGCAACAGCGTGTACTAATGAGAAACCCAAGAAGTAGATAATTATAGACAAGAGTCTCCTTTGCCACTCTCTGGAGAACACAGAACATGAGCAAATTGAAGCCGTCCTCCTGTGACAAGTATCCCATCTCTAAGTGTTAAGACTGAGATTCAATCCCCCTTCTGAGAAGGGAAGAGTAGTTGGAAGAAAACTATGCAGAGAGAAGGTACCAGCTACCCCCAGCCATCTCTGAGGCTGCACTGACACCAGGCAGACTCCGCTACCTTCTCTGATTTTTTTTTTTTTTTTTTTTTGCAAATGGAAATCATTCTTTGTTCAATGGGCAGAAGGTGATAAGCTGGCATTTTGAGGTTTTGTTCAGCTCTTGCATCTCTGTGTGTGTATGTGTTTGTGTGTTGTAGCGTGTGGAATTAGGGCACTTTTATAGTAAATATTTTATGCTACAATATTTGTTGTGTTAGAAATATACTAGGATTTCTCGATTAAAGATAACAATCATAGTCTTTATCTTACAGTGGCTCATAGTCTTAAAAGAAAACTACTTAAAATAGGTAACTGGATAATTACCATATAGGTTCATTTCCAGGATAAAAGGAAGTCTGAACAGCTGCAGGGATGAAGTGGAAGGACACTTATGTCAGTCTCAGGACTCAGTATATACCACCCAAGTGCAAACCCTAAAGAGCTAGTAAATGTTAGGCAAAAAGTGTCAAGAGAAGAAAGAGTTTCCTAAGCAAAGACCAGCTGTGGTGGGCAGAGAATAGCTTCTAGAATTACAAGCAATTCTAGAGGACTGACACACTTTGGGGCATGCATGCGTGTGTGTGTGTGTGTGTGTGTAAGAGAAAGAGGGGAAAGGAAGCAGCTGGAGAAACTGAAATCATGTGGTTCTTATGCCATAATAAGGAGATTAGATAGAAGTAATAGAGCCCCTTATTCTTCTGTCTATAATCAAATTAAATAGATTTCTTTCAACCTCAGGGACTAATTCTTCAATGTGGCTTTGAGAGCAGAGCACAGCTCCAGCTCCAGATGTTCCGACAATGCCAGAACTGTTGAAGCCTCAATGTTTGGCAGTTGAGGGATTAAATGGTGAATCTTAGTGAAACCCTTCGGTGAAAAAAGGAAGTCTAAGGTCTTGTGAAAAGGAATGCATATCTATCTCTAAAAGTCAGTCTCTTAATATATATGAATTACACTTTGTATCAAAACTTCTTTCAATTGCTCCAATTAGAATGCAAGGTGCTCTAGGAAAGCAGTGTTAGGTCTTTATAAGTACCATGAAGGAAAAAAGATAGTGATAAAAACTTTGTATGGAAGCATGACACAGATGTTTTTAAGAACATTAGACCTTGGCATATGTTTGGCCAAGGTTTGCCTCTTGTTTATTTACTGTTTTGGGGAAAAGAGTACAAATGGCAGAAGCAAAGGGAAGAGGAGCTCAGATATTTAATCTCTACTCAGCATTTAACTCTGCTCATAACTCCTGTGAAATACTGAGGAGAGGAGAGAAACTTTGAACCCTGTTCCACCAGCTATTTACCCTAAGCTTCCTCATCTGAGCTGGAGAAACTCTAACCTCCCTCTCTCATGAAAGAGGTTTCAATTCTTCATTTTTCATTGAGAAATCTGTGCTGAATGCTGAATTCTTCCATGAAATTCAGGAAAATATCACTCACTGCAGGAATTTAGAAAACCTAAATAAAGGACCAGGAAAAAAACTATAATAAAGTAAAAATCAAAATCAACAAGCAACTATAAACCAGAGACACAATACAGGGGTGGGGGGAGGGAGTAGGATCAAAACAAGTGTATGGTGGGAATTGTATGGGCACTATAACCAAGATGAAAATGCAAAATGCATACATTGTGCAAAAATGAAAAATGGTGTAAAATATATATAAAATTAAAAAAAATTCAGGAAAATAAGGAAACCCACAAAAATGGATTAAAGATGATCTCAATAACAGGGTGTGCCCTTCCTTGCACTGCTGGTTAATAACCCAGTGACCTCTTCATATGCTGCCCACTTCAGCAAAGCAATGGTCTCCAGCTTCAGAGTCCTCTGATTGCCATAGTCTCATCCATTCTGTCACCTGAAATAGCCACGAAACTCTCCACATTTGTCTTCCCATCTCTTCACGGCAAGTACAAATTCATCCTGATTTCTACAGGTTCTACAGCTTCTGATGCTGTTTCCATGCCATGCATACATATACTCACGTGTCATCATCTCCTCATTAGCAAATCACTTAAATTTAGAACCTGGTGTTAATCCTATGTTCTATTCTCTTAAAGCACCAAAAAGAACAATGCTCTGTATGTATTCAACATATGAGTATTGATGAAGGAATATTTTATCTAGAAGTGGGCCTAGTTTAGCTAATTTGGTTGTAACCTTTTAAATCAACCTAACTAGTGAATGGGCTTCTGTCACTAATATTTACGTTTCTTATTGGATACGCATCTGGCTGTTACCTAGAGCTCACTTGGGAAATGTCCTGCTTTCCAGCATGTGTGAATTCTCAGAACTTTTGCAATTATAAGGTTTGCTAAAACGTGACAATGCTGGCTATGCATTAGCTTATGCAGAAAACAGTTCTACCATTTTTGTGTCTTTTAGACTTTCGTCTTGTCTTTCTCCTCTTTGAGAGACTAACTGCTTTTTGTGAAAGGAATGGGAGTTAGTATACAGCCATGCTAGTTGTTTTAGCTTGCTACCTCCCTCAATTTAATTATCACAAAAATCTATATAACAGATAATTTTATTCTATTTGCACAAATGAGGAACCTGAAATGCTGACTTGCAATCCCAGACAACTCATTCAGTAACAGGTAGAATCACAATCCGATGGCTAGTTATCTGATTATAATGCTCGGTGATATTTCTACAATACCACATTTCTTCTGGAACAATAAAGTTTTCGGGTGGGATCAGCTCAAGGGGGCTACTGAGGATTAGCTTATAACACTCAGAAAGAGTGCTGATAAATGCAGGTATACTAAACAGCTAGGTGGGAGAGTTAGGACTATTGACTACAGACAATTACTTGAGTTTCTGCGTCTTCCATTTCAATTATCCACATGATTTCCGGACCCCAGGACCATGCACAATTGAGTTTTATTAGATAGTGTCTTTTATTGACTAGAAGTAGACAGTATGGATTTTATGAGATAGAAATAGCATTGTGCCAGGCCCCTTGCTGGGGGTATTTTACTAATAGCAAGCTTTCTGTAGAAGATATTACCACACGAAAGAACCCACCACAATGTTGTCTCCAAACTAATTTTTATTAATAGACCCTGTAGTTTCTGTCTGGGACCCAAGTTCATTAAAGTAAATGTCAAGCAAGGCTCTACCAATCTTTCTTTTATCTTCTCCATGGGCTAATTAGTCTGGGGAGTATTGCTTAATTGTCTACCCTTCTTTCCCTTTGATGGAGACAGTTGCATTGTCCCTGTGATGTTTTCCCTTTTACTCCAGGAAGAGAATGAAGGTGCAATTAGGGAACTAATGACCCCACGGAATGAACCCCAAGGAGACTCACTGATGCACAGGGGTGAGACCGTCACAACACCTCACCTTTGATCTTTACAAGTGAGGGAAACCAAAATAGGGTCCCAATACCTTAAAAAATGTGTTCAGGTGACATGAAGGAGGAATTAGCACATTGCGCTGGTAATGTTGCGGCAAAGAGCAACAATTAAGGACCCAAGGAAAAAGAAGAATCTACTTAGCCACTTCAGCTGTGTTAGGCGCAATTCCTTCCTTCTACTGTGTTATCCTACTGTGTTAGGATATGGTCACACATTCATGGCCAGGGGGTGGTTCTTGTGCTCAAGGATCCCCTAGACCCTGTCCAGGACAGATCTGTGACAACATAAAGGGAAAAAGAAGGCTTCATCTGTGTTTCACTGAAAGTCACCTCACTAAGGAGAGGGCCACCCGAAGAGGACTTTGGTGAAAGGCCTTAGCAAAGCTGTCACTAGAAAAGTGGCACTTCAACTGAGTCTACCTTCTAACACTCTAGGGACCTAGCAAAGGAAGGACATTTTCTATAGAGAGCAGGATGGCTCTCAGCCCTCATCTGTGTGACCAGGTCCTCCTGGGGGAACATGAATTAGATGATCCTTGTAGGAGAATCCCCTTTACACTGTAGAGTAGTTCAGATCATCTGGGGCAACAAGTAGCATTGCAGAAGTTGTGCTATAATGAGCAGAGAGAAAACAGCACTCTTCTAGGCCTTTTTTTTCTTTTTAATGGACAAAAAGAACTTGGAAGGGAGGGGAACATTCACTTGAAGCAGAGGCAACTATGAAGTAGAATGAGAAAATTCTGGGTGTAAGCTTCACTGTTAATGGGATAAGTTAAAAAAAGCAGCTGAATCTTAACTACCTCTTCTAAAAAATAAGAATCATGCTATCTGATCTAATTCACAGGGTGTTTTGTAGATCATATATATAAAATCCTTTATAAATCAGATAAGCTTCTAAAGGGGAAGAAATACAGTATTATTCTTCTTATTGCTGTGTTTTGTAATGTTACTAAGGAATTAAAGAGACAGATATGCATATAGGTGCTTGAGAAACGCTGAACAGAGAGGGGTGCCAGATGTAGGTGGTTGAGTGAGCTATAAGAGGAATTTACTCATAGAGTTGATAGGCTGATAATGAATACTTATTGAAAGAATGCTTAGTGAATAGTATTTAACATGCCATAGGAATGTCTCATGACTGACTGCATGGAACTCTACAATGACCCCATGAAATGAATGGGACAGTAATTATTTTGCCAGCTTTCAGTTGAAAAAAATTGAGAAAAATTTTAACTGACAATATAACACATGAGTGGTGCATTAGCTATTAACTATTGATAGTATTACTACGATAGCACTTAGTATTTTACCATAATTATTTAATTTAGCTTGAATACTTGTATCGCCTTAGGAGTAATATAATTAGTAATCAGGTTACCGATCTATAAAAATGGTGTTAATAAAATTGATTCTCCTTACCTTACAGAAATATTCTATGGTAATATCAGTCACACGTATAAAAGTATATTGTGTGTTCTACACATTCATATAGTTAGGTACATGCCATAGTCAACAGAGGTGTTGATGATGACTTAGGGTACATAATTGTCAGGCTTCTCTGCCCTCCTACCATTAGGATAGATGATGGATCCCTGCGGTCCTGAATGCATGCCTGATGGCGGGCATCTGGAGTAGGGAGTGAGCATATGTAGGTGGGCACACCTGGGCTGAGATGGGGCTTATAAGTGTGGCATCACGGGGACGCCAGCAGAACAGAATGACCAGAAGAAGAAGCGAGAGATAGGAAGAGAATAAGGGGAGAAGCAGAGGTCACGAGGGAAGGCCAGAGAGCCCAGAAAGAATGAAGATTCACTGGGGGCTGGGAGGCCTGCCAGCAACCCGGGTCCCTAGCAACCCTTCCTGTGGTATACCTGGTAAAATGGCAATAAAAGCCTGAAAAGCCACCGAGGGTTCCAGAGCTCGTCCTTCACCCGTCTGCTCAGGTCATAGAAAACCTGCATCGTGGCCCTCCTGCGACCATGTCCACTCATCAGAGTAAGGCCAGTCAGCAATGCTGTAGGTTCTTACAGCAGCAATTGCACAGAAGCAAGGAGCTCTGCTCAGCTCTCTATCATTTCCACTGATGATAAATATTATTGAGCACAGACTTGAGGTTCTGTCTGCAGCCCCTTCTGGATTAGGATAACTTTCTCTTTCTTGAAGTCCTGATTATTGATCACTGATAGTTTTGAGTCTCTCTTGGAGAGCCTGTGAAGGATTGCTGCACTGTCTCTCTACATTTTTCCATACTGGTGAGACCCCACCAAACTGCAAGCCCTACAGACCCTATAGAGACAGACTCTATAGGTCCTGAATGCATGTCTGATGGCGGGCACCTGGAGTAGGGTGGGCATAGGTAGATGGGATTCACCCGGGCTGAGACTGGGCTTATAAGGGTGGAGTCACAGTGACGCCAGTAGAAGCAGCACAGAAGCAGAACCACGAGAGAAGCAGAGACCACCAGAGAGCCCAGACAGAGTGAAGACTTGCTGGGGGCTGGGAAGCCTCCCAGCCACCTAACCCCTGGCACCCCTGCCTGCAAAAGCCACCAAAGGCTCCAGGACTCTCCTTTACCCTGTCTGTTTGGGTCATAGTAAACCTGCTGCATGTCCATTTCTGCCTTTTCAGGTGCGATCTGAAGTTTGGGTCCTTCAGAGACTAATGTCACTACTTATATAGCACATTTAAACATGTTTCTTTATCCTGCTAAATGAAAAGAAGACTTTGCCATGCAATTCTTCTTCTCAATAGAATGTGCGCACATTTAATATTTATCTTTTGCAATTAAATAGATATTTATTTACTAATTAAATTAGTAAATTTATTTACTAATTATTAATTAAATAGCTATTTATTTATTTACTAAATAGATATTTATTTAGCTTTTGTTTATGCCTTCTTGATCGTCTTACATGGTAGACTGGGCCCTCGGTATCCATCCATTCTTTTTTTTTTTAAGATTTATTTATGCATATAAGAGCTGGGGTACAGGCCAGAGGTGTGGAGGGTGAGAGGATTCACCAGAGACAGAGTGGGAAACAGAACAGGCAGATCTTCTGTAATACACTGCTGAGGGGAGCAGCAGGCGAGACAGGAGAGTTCTGCTGTGCCATATGGGTAGCTCCCTGGCCGATTAGAGATTGGACTTGTGTTGCAGAGGTTGCAGGTAGCTTCACAGGACTGTACTTAAGCCCTTGTGCCACCAGGCCCCATCCATCCATTCTTTTCACACAAGCATGGCAGGCTTATGCTGGGCACAGTGCCAAGATAGCTACATGAAACAGTATACTTGTCTTCATTGAAAAGTGAAACAAGTTCATAGGAGAATAAGTTTATCTTGTCCTGAAATTTGTGTAGTGAGACAGAAAAATATATAAACAAAGGAATGCTTATACCTGTGTGGCTTATTTTTCTATGAAAGTCTTTCATTTAGATTTTGTACAGAAACCACCCACTTTCCTCACTGGAGAAATAAAATCAATGTCTTGCAGCTCTACTATCAAAACACATTTGAATTGAATCTGCATGGAGCCACTGAAGCTAAATGAATCTTGAGGTCAATTCCCAATCTATTACTTCCCAATCACTTACCCATCAGGAGATCATTGGATTTGCTGGAGCAATGACACAATCTAATTCCTGATGGCAGAGTCGGATGCACCTGAGAGTGAATTCCAGCTCTGGCAGTTACTGACTTCGTCAACATAGATCACCCTTCTTTATCTCCATTTCTTTATCTGTAAGTGTAGTTAGTACTGCTTATGATAAAAGATGGTTGCTAGGACTTACTGATCCTGGAGGGAGGCACTTCATGATATTCCTTTAAGGATGAGCAATAATAAAGCACCTCCCACACAGAATGTAATCTGAGTGATTTTGTGATTTCTAATGCATCAGTATGATTATGAGATAGAGAGGTGAAACTATGTTTATTAACCTAATAAGCAGATGAGAAATGTGAGCCTCTATCCACTTTCAGTAACACATTTGAGGTAGCACAGTTACTTCATCATGGTCAGGACTATCATGTAAGTCAACTAATGTTCTTAGGCCAACACTCTTCCTTAAACACAATCATCCATATTAAGGAAGAATGGCTAACTGTATAGCACTTCGCTTTTTTAAAAAATTTATTTATGCATACAAGAGCTGGGGTTACAGGCCAGAGATGCAGGGAGTGAGAGGATTAACCAGAGACAGAGTGTGGATCAGAACAGGCAGACTGACTGAAATACACTGTTGAGGGAGCAGCGGGCAAGACAGGAGAGGTCTGCTGTGCCATGTGGGTAGCTCCCTGGCTGGCTGGGGATCAAACTCGCGCTGCAGAGGTTGCAGATTGCTTCATAGTGTGGTGCTTAACCCCTTGCACCACCAGGGAGGCCCTACTTTTATATTTTTCTAAAAAACTCAAGCTTCAAAATTGGCTGCTGCTAATGATGTTTATGGAAATACAATTTTTAGAATTTTTATTCTGGGGATGGTTACTATTCTAAAAATTTCACTTTTCTTTATTCTCAGTTGCAATTAGATAAAAATATGTAAATAGTTTTACATGATGTGCATTCTGTATTGATTTATTCAGTATATGAGCATCTACTCTGACCATATATTACGAGGCACCAAAGGAATAGACTCTCTATGCTGATGTTAAAAATCTAATTGTTGACATATGTATATATTCAAAGTATCTGAAAACAACATCATACAAAAGTAAAAGAATTAAATATAAAAAAAAATAGAGATTCACTGTTATTGTTAGAAAGGCTTATGTAATACTGGAGAATGGACTTCCAAAAGTGGGTGACTAGTTGTCCTGGCTGGCCCAAATGAATCTCATCTCATGCATCTTTTTCAGAAGTACTAGTTCATTACATCTTTTTCACTCTCAAAAGTTCCATGATTACTCCATGGATAGGTCAAAGGGCAGTCATCTCATGTGAAAGACTAACCTGCAGGACTCCCTGGTGGTGCAAGTGGTTAATTCTCAGCGCCATGAAGCTATCCTCAGCCACTGCAGCATGAGTTTGATCTCCTGCAGGCCAAGGAGCTGCCCACATGGCAAAGCAGACCTCTCCTGTCTTGCCTGCTTCTCCCATCAGCAGTGTATTTCAGTAGATCTGCCTGTTCTGCTCCTCACTCTGTTTCTGGTGAATCCTCTTACCTCCACCCCTGTACCACTGTCCTGTACCCCAGTTCTTGTATACATAAATAAATAAATCTTAAAAAAAAAGAGAAAGACTAGCCTGGATGAATAGAGGGGGCATGCATAGCTAGGTGGAAGACTAAATAGCAGAAATGTAGGAGCTGAGACTTAAAGTCAGGTGGAACCAAAGCTTTGGCAAGGCAGCATTGAACTTGGGAATGACCTTAGCTGCCACTGAAAGAGATTGCACTTCTTTCTTTTAGTCTCTCGTCTTCACTTAGACCAAAATCAGCACATTCAAACCACCTAAATTCAGCACTGAAAACAAAGGAAATTTCTCACTGCTTAGAGAAAGAATGAAAGATGATCTGATATAGACCCTGGAAATATATTTGCAATTTATAATTTTAAGCAAATTCTTGTCACAGTGTAAGAGAAATCAGAAAAAGATTTTCAAAGTCCAATTACAACAATAGCTTATAGCCTGGAATTTGGCAAGTTGACAATTCAGATGGAATGAAGATGCGGACTCAGAATGGAATTTAATGCCAAAAGAACTTTTTTTTTTAACCTCTGTGCATGTAATTTACTGTGATTTTGCTGCACTAAGGATTAGGAAAAATATCTGATTATTCATTTGCAACAGTGACAGAAAGCCCGTTACAATGTAAGATAGGTCAACCAGGGGCATCCTTCCCACAAGATCAGATAGAAAATAATAAACCGAGATAAAGAGATTTTGAAGCTATCATTTAGGAGCTTCAATTAAGGTTTCCTTATCCTATTTAATATTATTTTCAGGCATTTTCATCTTAAACCACAATTTTATTATGCTCAATCTCATATCTTGTACTGGAGCAGACTGTGCCTATAATGTTTGCCAAAATTTGTACAACATGCAATATTTAAAGCCATCTTTAAACAGAGAATAAGCAAATACATGAATACAACTTGGGAAATGTTGACAAGTTCTACTCTCATCCCGCTTCCTTTCCTTTTGTCTTTTGTAGCTATCTTTTTTATCTTTAGATTTATTTATTTATTTATACAAGAACTGGGGGACAGGCCAGATGCACAGGAGGGTGAGAGGATTCACCAGAGACAGAGCGGGGAACAGAACAGGCAGACTGACAAAATACACTGCCGAGGGGAGCAGCGGGCGTGACAGGAGAGGTCTGCAGAGCCATGTGGGACCCTCGCCGGCCGGCCGGGATGGAAGCCCCGCTGTAGAAGCTGCGGACAGCTTCACAGTGTGGCATTCAACAGCCTGCACCGCCAGGGGAAGACCCCATTTTTTAAGATTTATTTTTATTTATACAAGAGCTGGGGTACAGGCTGGAGTCACAGGAGGGTAAGAGGATTCCCCAGAGACAGAGTGGAGAGCAGAACAGGCAGATTGAAGAAATACACTGATGAGGGGAGCAGTGGGCATTTGCTGAGCTATGTGGGATTCTCCCTGGCCAGCTGGGAATCCAACTCGCGCTGAGGAGGCTGCGGACAGCTTCACAGCTCTGCGCTCAACCCGCTGTGCCACCGCGGAGGCCCTTTGTAGCTATCTTAAAATGATTTCCATTTAATTTTCTCAAACACATTCAAACTAGGTATCTTAACTCATTTTAGAGAAGAGAGTGAGGATAATTAAGAGGAGTGGAATGTTTCTGGTCCTATAATTCTCTGACCTGCCAATGAAACATAGGCCTGCTTGATCTAGGCCTCGCTGATTTCTCTTTGTATTTCACTGGTTTAGAGATTTCTCCATTAAAACGTCCTAATTACATCTTCTTCTAATCCTTAATGTGAGAAAATGTTTTTTTCTTACCCTTTCTTATCAAATTTATTTTCGTGTAGAAGAACTGGGTGTAGGCCAGAGGTGCAGGGCAGGGAGGTGGGTGAGGTTTGGTTGGGGGGGGGGTGAGAGGGTTCAGCAGAGAGAGAGTGGGAGGCAGAGGCAGAACAGGCATACTGACTGAAATACACCGCTGGGGGGAGCAGCAGGTGAGACAGGAGAGGTCTGCTATGGCATATGTGGGTTGTTCCCAGGCCGGGGATAGAACTCAGACCTTAGTGGTGATAGCATTGAGACGGAAGCCGTAGACCACCAGGGAGTCCCCTCAAATTTACAGGTTTTAATAGAGAAATGTAGAACACATCCAAGGGGAAACCTCAAAGGAAGTGAAGCAGGAACACAGTAGGAGATACAGCAGCACTTGTATTGTATCAGGAAACCTTCAGTATAAAAGGTGACCTGCCCTTCCCTTGTGAGCTGAACCATATAGGGCAATATAAATTTTGTGTGATTTTTATTTTATCCTCTCTGTGTTTTGGTTTCCACACCTTTCAATTAGCACTGGCAAGGTTGATAATACAAGGATGAACTTAGCATTCAGTATATCATAGTTCATTACTTCTATTTTTCCCTTATGCCATACCTTACCACACACTTTTGCTTCTAGAAATTGTAAAGTTTCTAATTCCAGAACCAAGAGCAAAAGACTACAGAGAAAGGGAGAATGCAAGATGAAAGAGAAATTGCACTATTGGGTCTGGGTTTTTCTTAGATTGCCTCCTATGTCTGTAGATACGATGGAGAGGAACACTTTATACTTGTTCTGATAAATAGAACAATTTTACCAGAATCATTCAATATGCAAACACTTTAAAAATAAGCAAGAGCTGTTACGACTTTAAATATATCTGTGCTTGACAGCCTGCCTAATGTTTCACGATTTAATTAGTAATATCATTTCCCTGGACTTAAGGTTATCAATCATGTTACAGTTATTTCATTTCTGGCTGTCTAAATATAGCTGGATAGAGTTCTGGCATGGTTCCCTTTGCAGGGATGAGTGTGAATTTTCAAGGAGAAAATGGTGGTAGGAAGAAATGATGGCACCAACTATCATTCCTGACAAGTTACAGATCAGACCCACCAATAATACCATCTTTAATAGATCCACAGCTATTTAGCATCTCCTATCTCCCTATCATGAATTAGTTGAAACGGAACCTCCAGTAGAAAGCTTACAAAAGAGCTGAGGGGGGAAAATGAACATACAAAAGCCAATTAATCTAATTAATGGTGGTAATAGTTCTATGCATCTGTCTCATACAGTTCACAGCAGGCACTTCTACAGAAGTGATTTTATTTAACCTCATTTAATTAGCACTAAGTGCTAAATTGTTTGGTACACACTATAAAACTCAACTGATGTTCATATAAGAAAAAGATCAACGTGGGTTGCAGTGACAGCAAGAGCTTCAGGTACTGTCCTGGGTTGTAAATGTTGGGTACAGTGGATAGTGTAAGGTGCACATTCACACATTGCCTGAGTTACATATTTAGGACTCAAAATATACAAAAATTTTCCCAACTGTAGTCTCCTTTAAAACCTAAATCAGGGTCTCCCTGGTGGCACAGGTGGTTGAGTGCAGTGCTGTGAAGCTGTCCGCAGCCTCTGCAGTGCAGGTTCCATCCCAGCTGGCTGGCGAGAATCCCACATGGTGAGCAGACCTCTCCTGTCTCGCCTACTGCTCCCCTCAGCAGTGTATTTCATCAGTCTGCCTATTATGTTTCCCACTCTGCTTCTGGTGGGTCCTCTCATCCTCCCACACATCTAGCCTCTACCCCGGTTCTTGTATAAAAATACATAGATTTTTTTTAAAATAAAACTTAATTCAGCATTTGATCATGAAGTTATGTGTTTTCAGTTTTGTGTCTCTCCTCAATGATGATAAAAGCCCCGTAAGACAGACATAAACAGTGATTTCATTGAATGTGCAGACTTCAATGAAACCAAATACAGAAAAGGATAAATCCTCAGAAATATTTCAGGGATGAAAATAAGTATGGAAAGCAAGGAAGGAAAAAAATGCAAAAACATATGCTAGAAGACTAGCTGGGAGGAAATGCTTTTTCATCAATGGTTTGCAAAAATGAAATGTGCTTTAAATGGTCAGTGTGTGCCTAATGCAGACTCAGTGAAGACAATCACAGGTGGTATATGAAAGGTGTTAACTCTTATTCAAAGCACAGATCATGGGCATCCCTGGTGGATCAAGGGTTTAAGCGTCAGCAGTATGAAACTATCCACAGCTACTGCAGCACAAGTTCGATCACCGACCAGCCAGGTAGTTACCCACATGGCTCAACAGACTTCTCCTGTCTCTCCCACTGCTCCCCTCAGCAGTGATTTCTGCCTGTTCTGTTCCACACTGTCTCTGTGAATCCTTTCACCCCGCCCACACCTGTGGCCTGTACCCCAGTTCTTGTATGCATAAATAAATAAATCTTTAAAAAAATACAAAGCAAAGATTGTGGTGTGTAACTATGGTTAATTCCCTTATCTTTTTTTTTTTTTAAAGATTTATTTATTTTTATACAAGAGCTGGGATGCAGGCCAGAGGCATGAGAGGGTGAGAGGATTCATCGGAGACAGAGCAGGGAACAGAACAGGAAGACTGAAGAAATACACTGCTGAGGGGAGCAGCGGGCGGCAGGAGAGGTCTGCCACACCATGTGGGATTCTTGCCGGCTGGCCGGGATCAAACCTGTGCTGCAGAGGCTGCGGACAGCTTCACAGCGTGGCGCTCAACCTGCTGTGCCGCCAGGGAGGCCCTCCCTTATCTTTCTTACTCCAAAATCTATCCTCTTATACCACATCAAAGACACTGTAAGTTGTTCACTGCATAGACCTTCACACAGGCTGATTTTAAAAAGAGCATCATAGAAAACAGGGCTAAGCTTTCAGGGATTGCATGCCCAGCCACTTCTTTGCAGTCATAGAACAACCAAAATAAAAGGCACATTTATCTCCATTCAATTGGTGCCTGCTTTTTTTCTACATCAAGCCAATATTCTGACTCTTTCAAACATGCAATGCTCATTTTGCTGCCACTAATGTAATTTTTCCTGACTGCACTTTCTAGTTTTAAACTTGTCTGGACTTCTCCAGATTGCTATTTCAGTCTAGTCTCTACCTCTCACATGATTTTGCTGTTGGTTTGAGACCCGTTGAGTGACTTTTCTGCACCTCAGTTTTCTCACCTCTAAAACTGGCTGATCAGGGCCTCCTTGGTGACACAGCAGGTTGAGTGCACCGCTGTGAAGCTGTCTGCAGTCTCTGAAGTGCAGGTTCAATTCCTGGCCGGCCAGGGAGTAACCCACATGGCGCGGCAGACCTCTCCTGACTCTCCTGCTGCTGCCCTCAGCAGTGTATTTCGTCAGTCTGCCTGTTCTGTTCCCAGCTCAGTCTCTGGTGAATCCTCTTACCCTCCTGCACCTCGAGCATGTACACCAGCTCTTGTATAAATAAACAAAATCTTTAAAATAAATAAAAAAATTGGCTGATCAGATCATTACTGAAATATTTAATACTCCAGTTTTCCCTAACACAAAGTCTTTTTATCTATGTCAATTAATATTTTTTTTTAAAGATGTATTCATTTTTATACAAGAACCAGGGTATAGGCCAGAGGCGTGGGAGGGTGAGAGGATTCACCAGAGACAGAGCGGGGAACAGAACAGGCAGACTGATGAAATACATTGCTGAGGGGAGCAGTGGGCAAGTCAGGAGAGGTCTGCTGCACCATATGGGAATCTCCTGGCCGGCTGGGAATCGAGCCCATGCTGCAGAGTCTGCGGACAGCTTCATAGCACTACATTCAACCAGCTGTGCCACCGGGGAGGCCCTATGTCTATTTATATTCTACCCATTCTTTAAGGTACAGTTTGTCCTCAGATCCTTCAAGGACACTTGTCCAGATATAGCTTTTTCCTTTCCCTCATCTGACACTTTTTCATGCGCCCTGGATGCCCAGACAGACTTAGCTTTGTTTCCTTCTATTTGATTTTCCATTGTTTCTGACTCAAATGCCCCTTCTCCCTCATTGTTTCCCTGATCTTTGTGCTTCTGTTAGTCTCTTTAGGTGATGAGCAGCCTGGTTGAGGGGCACCTACTCCATGTGCCTAGCACCTGCCAGTCACCATCCCATTGCCCCTCTCTCCTTCCTCTGTGCTCTCATTGCTGTCGCTGTCTCCTTCATCAAAAGCTGGGCTCTGTCTCAGAGCAGTGATTCTAAACCTGGCTGCAGAGTAGAGTGATCTGATGAGACTTCAGTATTATAACAGCTAGGTCACTTCACAAAAGGATTAAAGGAGAAACTTCAAGGTGGGCCCTGATATGAGTATTTTCAAGCTCTGGTTTCATGGTCTTAGAGAGTCCAACACCAAAATATCCTGTGATTGTTAGTAATGAATGGATGCATCATTTCATGATGAAAACAGCCAAAGAGGTGGTTTTGGATATCACTCGCTTGCCTTTATTTTTTGTTCACTGAAGTGCTTGCTCCTGTGCTTTGACATTTTGATTATATTGAATAAATTTCTCTGTTGAGGTCTGTGTTAAATAATTGCTCCCTATAGCATAGCATTACTTATGTAGAATTTCACTGGTCAACAGGTTTCATCATTATGAGTCATTCAATCCCATACACCTGAGAGGTGGGAGCCTACATTTATGTTATATGCCAAGGCTATCTTAACTAAAAAATAAAATTAAAACATGTTCTTAAAAATGCAAAGTGTTTTATTTTCACTGTTGTTGACAGGATTTATATCTTCGCTGAAGGCATGCTGTATATGTGACGTGCTTACTACAGTGTAGCACAGATTGCCCTAGGATTAGGCATATGGCAGTGAGTAAGAAAAATAGCCCCTGTGTTGAAGGAATATCCATTCCAATGGGAAATAGGGACATTAAAGGAAGTATCAAAAGCATAAGCAATACACAAATATTTCAGTTACTGTGTTTAATAAAAGGAAAATGAAGCAGGGTGACATGTTGACCATGAGTGGGGAGGGCACTTTATTCAGGTTGGCCACACTTTGCTTTGATGGCCCGGTAGGGGTGGCAGGAAAAGTCATCCTCACCAACACCTGGGACAGAGACTCCCAGGTAGAGGGAATAGTAAGTGCAAAATCCTTAAAGAATTTGGTATGTTTCACAAGCAGAGAGAAAACCGGTGTGATTTCACAGTGTCCACTGGTGACTGGATACTTTTTACTCTGCAGGGCCTAGGCAGTATGACACATGCATAAAAGCATATTTGAAGTCTGTCCCAACTTTCTGACCCCATTTACTATATAGATGATCCTAGACAAGCTGCCAGGCCTCTTTGAACCTCAGTTTCCTTATCTAAAATAGAGTTGTGATTTTAGTATGTGAGTTTTAAGGAAGATTAAAGGAAATATGATGAAAGTGTCAAGTCCATAGTGATACCTCATACATGTTTTTACTCATCTCCCTTATCTCCCCTGATCATCACGCACAGTCATTGGTCATGAGATCTTGGATTAAGAAGCATGTCCAACTATCAGAGAGCTGTTTTTCCTTGACCTTCCACTATCCTTATTGCCTCAAAAACACTCATTTCATGTTCTCTCTAAAGCTCAGAATTCCCACAAGCTGATTGGGTCATGATGGTTTACAAAGTGAACTGGCTTACTGTCATATCACTTCCTTACTAGAGAGCAGGCTCATTATTTTTGAATTCCCTTCCCTATCCCTTCAATCAGTTCAGTGACAAAGGTGTCCTTTAGAAGGGGTGGGTCTGAACATGACTTGTTAACTTCTCTCAGCTGAATACAAGCCTTGTAGCTTATACTACATTGTAAATGACAGTCTGAGGCAGGCATTGTGGCAGTAATGCTCTTCTCTCGAGACATTGAAGGGCCTATATTAACATTTGACTTTATAAGCTCATATGGCCGTTATGTGTGTGCACAACATGCATATGCATACCCTAGGACATGTATTTATTTGTGCATGTGAAATGTGTGGTATATATGTCCATATATCTCTAGTGATAAATGATAAATATGGATCTTTCTGTGCTTGTGTGGAGAAGAGTAGATCAGTAAGTTAGTTAAAGAATAGGAACTTCACTTCTCCAGAGCAAGTTCTTTTTGTTTTGAGGGCACTGCTTCATTAGAAAATTCATTAAGTTCAGGGCCTCCCTGGTGGCACAAGGGGTTAAGACAGAACCTATGAAGAAATTCGCAGCCTCTGCAGCACAAGTTCGATCCCTGGCTAGCCAGGGAACAACCCACATGATGCAGCAGACCTCTCCTGTCTCGCCCACTGCTCTCCTCAGCAGTGTACTTCGGTTAATCTGTCTGTTCTGCTCCCCAGTCTGTCTCTGGTGAATCCTCTCACCCCCCATAACTCTGGCCTGTACCCCAACTCTTGTATGCATAAATAAAAATAAATCTTTAAAAAAAAAGAAAACGCATCAAGTTCAGTTTTCATTGAGTTGGTTTATTTCATTACAAACTCTTTTAATATTCCTTTCCTTCATTCTCCAACCCAACTACATATATTACACTACTCTGGATAATTTAGAACTCAATGAATGTTTTTAATAAATAGAGACGAGCATTTTGACAAAAAATGTATTGAGTGTAAGTCCTAAGCCACTGTTCTAGAGATTGGGAGTCAAATAGTCAAACCTTTGACTCTATGGAGTTAAACTACTGATAAGGGAACAAAATAAGAGACAAGTTAATTAAATACAATATAGAGTATGTTAGATAGTGATAGAAAAAGACCCAATGGAAAAGCAGTCTAGATAAACTGAGCAGTGCTGAACTCAGCTTTCTGCCTAGGCAGCCTAAAATTCTTGATTGGGTCTATATCCTCTCAAAGCTGGACCACAAAATCAAATGGAAATAAGGAAAACTGAAGCTGAAGCAATACTTTGAGAATTATGTTGACACTATTAGTTTGTAGCACTCTATTTTGGGAAGGAGGTATGCTAGGAATTCAAGGATTCTCTTCAGATTTTATGGGTTATAAAATGAAAACACTGGCAAAACACACCAAATATCTGCTTCAAACTGTAACCATGGTTCATTCCCTTAAGTCTTGGGTTGCCTTATTTCACCTTAGATTCTAGTTCAATTGTAGCAAATCGTGTTGGAATTAAGGACAAAGTTTGACTGTGAAATGAATGCAACTCTAAATTACAGGACTAAGCAAGATGAGGTAGGGAGAAGGTCCCAGAGGGCATTGATCATGAAGAATATCTATTTCTTTAAGGTGGTTTGAATAGCAAATTTGTTATCCAAACTTTATTAATGGACAAATACAAAATTTTTAATCTTCACATCAACAAATGACTCGGAATTCTTGTTACACATTTAATTTTGGGTTAAAAAAGACATAGTTCATCTTCTAGAAAGAACCAATCACCAAAAGATAATGCCAAATATCTGTGGTGTTCCATGCATAGATCCCCAGTAGGTGCTGAACCACCATACAGAATGAAACAACAGAGCTCAACGCTGTTGACTGAATACATAGACACAGATAGATAAAACTGAATGTCTGGCTAACAGTACAATTCACATCCTTCCTCCCCTTCTCTTGATCTTCTTATGTCAATAATTGGGATAAAGAGAGTGTCACACATTATCCTTGCTCACACTCCAAGGAAAATGCCAGGTCAAGTTCCTGCCATGGGTATTGAGTTAAAAGGACTCACACCGAGTCAACTACTGAGGGGGGACTGAGCAACATGGCGGCGAGGAGACGCTGCGAGTAAGATCTCCCATTAAAAAAAAGTTAATAGGGAGGAAAAGCGGCAGGTCCCAATGAGAAGAT
This sequence comes from Talpa europaea, assembly GCF_964194135.1. Lineage (NCBI taxonomy): Eukaryota > Metazoa > Chordata > Mammalia > Eulipotyphla > Talpidae > Talpa > Talpa europaea. The sequence goes on from NC_140073.1 coordinate 68,419,200, forward strand.
AAACGGGTGACTCCAGCAAACTACCCGAAGAAGAAAGTGGCCATAAAAGAGGACTAGAAGGGAGGGAAGCGCAGAACCCTGCTCCCCTCCCCCGCCCACAGAGGCGGCACTCTCCGACCTGCAGAGAGGAGGAAAACAACAAACCAAAACGGCCAACAAGAACAAACGACGCAGCAAGCGGGACTGTGAGTGGAAAGGAACTGAGCTGAGGCGAACCCTGCAGGATTCGCCACAGCGGTGAGCAAACGGCTCCGGGCGCCATTAGAGAAGAACAAAGACCCCAGGAGACGCGCACACAGCCCGGGCTGCTGGTGGGCGCGCTTGAAAAGCAAGTGCAGACCGGGATCACGGCTGCCCAGGTCCCCGCTCCTGCAACCTAGGCTTGCAGGGAGACGCGCGGAGGTCCTCACTGAGGTGAAGGTCCCTCCCTGAGTGAGCAGGAACCAGGTGCCCAGGCACGGGAGCGGTGCAAAAGGTGCCATTCCTGCGCCACTGAACTGGGCTACAGCCCGCGTCCTGGAACTGAGGGCTTTGAACTGAGACCCGGGGCACGAAAATTCGGGGCGTGGGTTCTCCACGACGGTGGGGCACAAGGCAGACACAGCACCCCAAAGCTGTTGAGGTGTACCCTACCATTCCCGCTCTGTTCCCTGTCCCACAGGGTGGGGGAGGCGAAAAACAGCCCCCCAAGGACAATAGGAGAGATCTCTGGCGCCACCTAGCGACCAGAAAAAAAAGTCACTAACACCCAATAGAACAGGAAATTTCTTAAGACTGCTTGAAAAGGGCAGAAGGCTTCTGGAGGACCCAGTGGCCAGCCGGGAAGTTAGCCCACGCCAGGCCCCTTCCGACCAGCAGTCTGAGCCCACAGAGGGAGCAGGCACCCACGTCCGGGGCAGACCGGGTGCGCAGAAGAGTGTGCCTGAACCCGGAGGCGCAGGGACTGCATCCCGCTTTGCCATTTTAGAACAGGGACATTTCTTCAGTAAAAACTGCCTAAAACCAGCAGAAAGCTCCCCCAGAAGACAGAGATGGCTCCTGGAAGAGCCAGAGGGGAGCGGAGAAGTTCACCCAAGATGCCAGTCAGTCCGAGCAACACAGTGTCCCAACGCATACGACAAATTAGAAAACAGACAGTAGGGAGTAGAAGAACCACACGCAACCTAACAACTCCTCAGGAAAGAAGCACACCACAAAAGGAAAACCACTCCCCAGATTGCAACGACAGCAACTTGGAAGAACTTCTGAGCCTTCCAGAAAGAGAATTTAAAATTGCCATGATTAAAAAAGTGATAGATCAGAAGAAGGAAATTGAGTCCCTAAAGAGGGAAGTAAAAGAAATGCAAGAGATCAAAGAATTAATGGAGGAACTAAAGAACTCTGGGAAAAGCAATGAAAGCAGAATAGGTGAAATGGAAGAGCGAATAAGTACTCTTGAAGACACAGAAATAAAAAAACCAAAACAGAAAAGGAAAGAGAAGTACAAGAATGAAGAAAGACTTTGGGAACTATCTGACTCCATGAGGAAAGGAAATATAAGAGTTATAGGAATTCCAGAAGGAGAGGAGAGAGATGTAGGAACAGAGAAAATATTCATGGATATAATTGAAGAGAACTTCCCAAATGCGAAGAAGGAGCTGAAAATTGATATACAAGAAGCAAGAAGAACACCAAACTTCCATGACGAAAGGAAAAACACAGCAAGACACATAATAGTAAAGCTCCCAAGAATCCAGGACAAGGAAAAAATAATGAAGCTGACCAGAGGGAAGAAACAGATAACATTCAAAGGAAAACCTATCAGGCTGACATCAGACTTCTCTGAAGAAACACTACGGGCAAGGAGAGAGTGGAGGGACATAGTCAACAGACTCCAAGAAAACAGATGCCAACCAAGAATACTCTATCCCGCAAAGCTCTCTTTCCTCCATGAAGAAAGAATATGGACCTTCCCAGACAAAGAGAAACTCCGGAATTTCATTACGACTAAACCCCCACTCCAAAAAATACTACAAGGAATCCTAAAGCCAGAACCTCAGAGGGACGAATAACAACGAAAGAAGACCAAAAAAAAAAAAAAGTTATTAAAAGAATAAATAAATAAAATCAAAGGAAAGACAAACATAATGGCAAATACAGTTGCTAACATATCAATATTAACTCTAAATGTAAATGGATTAAACTCTTCAATAAAAAGACACAGAGTTGCAGCCTGGATTAAGAAACAAAACCCAACCTTTTGCTGTCTCCAGGAAACACATTTAGCTACAAAAGATAAAAATAGGCTCAAAGTCAAAGGATGGAAAACAATCCTACAAGCAAATGGGCCAAAAAAGAAAGCAGGAACAGCTATACTTATATCAGATAAAACAGACTTCAAACTCAAAAAAATAAAAAGAGGCCCCAATGGTCACTACATTATGATTAAGGGGACAATACTTCAAGAAGAAATAACACTCATTAACATATACTCACCAAACGAAAGAGCACCAAAATATATCAGACAACTGTTGTCCTCTCTGAAAACAGACATCAGAGAAAACACATACGTAGTGGGAGACTTCAACACACCACTATCAACAATGGATAGATCAACAAGACAAAAAATAAGTAAAGAAACTAAAGCTCTAAATAAGGACCTAGAGCATTTGGGCTTAACAGACATCTATAGAACACTAAACCCAAAAAAAAACGGAGTACACATTTTTCTCAAGCGCACACGGATCATTCTCCAGGATTGATCACATACTGGGGCACAAGACAAACATCAACAGATACACCAAGATTGAAATCATACCAACCATCTTTTCTGACCACGAAGGCATCAAACTAGAAATAAATCATAAAAAGAAGGCAAGGAACTATCCTACCTCATGGAGATTAAAAGCCACACTACTGGAAGACCACTGGACTAACGAGGAGATCAAAGAAGAAATTAAAAAATTCTTTGAATTGAATGACAAGGAGGACACCAATATCCTAAATGTATGGGATGCAGCAAAAGCAGTAATAAGAGGAAAATATATAGCAATAGAAGCTCACATCAAAAAACAAGAAAGAACTCAAAGAAACAACCTAATCTCGAAGCTCAGAGATCTAGAAAAAGAATAACAAAAAAACCCCAAAACCAGTAGAAGAAAAGAAATAATAAAAACCAAAGCAGAAATAAATGAAATTGAAACTAAAAAAACAATCCAAAAGATCAATGAAACCAAGAGCTGGTTCTTTGAAAAAATCAATAAAATAGACAAACCCCTAGCCAGGCTCACAAAGGAAAAAAGGGAGAAAGCACAAATACACAGGATCATAAATGAAAGAGGAGAAATCACAACGGACACAGCAGAAATCAAAAGAATAATCAGTAACTACTATGAACAGTTATATGGAAACAAGTTTAACAATCTAGAGGAGATGGACAAATTCCTACAACTCTACAATCACCCAAAGCTAGATAAAGAAGAAATAGAACACCTAAACAGACCAATTACAATTAGCGAAATTGAAATGGTAATCAAAAACCTCCCCAAAAACAAAAGCCCATGACCTGATGGATTTACAAATGAATTCTACCAAACATTCAGAGACGAATTAGTGCCTATCCTTCACAAACTCTTCCAAAAAATTGAGAAGGAAGGGACAATACCAAACACGTTCTATGAAGCCAATATTACACTAACACCAAAACCGAATAAGGACAACACAAAAAAGGAAAACTATAGGCCAATCTCCCTAATGAACACTGATGCAAAAATCCTCAATAAAATTTTAGCTATCAGAATCCAACAATGTATCCATAAGATAATTCACCACGACCAAGTTGGATTCATTCCAGGGGCACAAGGATGGTTTAACATCCGAAAATCAATCAACGTTATTCAACACATCAACAAAAAGAAATATAAAAACCATATGATAATATCAATAGATGCTGAGAAAGCTTTCAACAAAGTGCAACACCCATTCATGATAAAAGCCCTCGAAATTCTTGGGATACAAGGAACATAACTCAACATCATAAAGGCCATCTATGACAAGCCAACATGCAGTATCATTCTCAATGGTGACAAGCTGAAAGCAATTCCATTAAGATCTGGAACAAGACAAGGATGTCCACTCTCACCATGCTTTTCAATATAATACTGGAAGTCCTAGCCAGAGCAATAAGACAAGAGAAAGACATCCAAGGAATCCAAATAGGAAAAGAAGAAGTCAAACTATCACTATTTGCAGATGATATGATAATATACATAGAGAACCCCAAAATCTCCAAAGAAAAACTAATTCAACTCATCAATCAATTCAGTAAAGTGGCAGGATACAAAATCAACACGCAAAAGTCAGTAGCCTTCCTATACACAAACAATAAATCTGAAGAAGAAGAAATCAAAAAAACCATCCCTTTTATTATTGAAACAAAAAAAATCAAATATTTGGGAATAAATCTAACAAAAGAGGTAAAGGACCTATACAAAGAAAACTATAAAACACTGTTAAAAGAAATAGAAGAAGACACAAAGAAATGGAAAGACATCCCCTGCTCATGGATTGGAAGAATAAACATTATTAAAATGGCCATCCTACCAAAAGCAATATACAGATTCAATGCAATTCCAATCAAAATCTCAATGGCATTCTTCAAAGAAATAGAACAATTATTGATGAAATTCATATGGAATCACCAAAAACCCCGAATAGCCAAAGCTCTCTGGAAAAAAAAGAAGGAAATGGAGGTATCACACTCCCAGACTTCAAACTATACTACAAAGCCATAATCATCAAAACTGCATGGTATTGGAACAAGAACAGACATACAGACCAATGGAATCGAATAGAAAATCCAGAAATAAACCCACAGATTTATGGTCAACTAATCTTTGACAAAGGAGCAAAGACTATGCATTGGAGCAAAGAAAGTTTGTTCAATAAATGGTGCTGGGAAAACTGGGTAGCTACCTGCAAAAGAATGAAGCTTGACCACTACCTCACACCATACACAAAAATCAACTCAAAATGGATTAAAGAACTAGACATAAGACCTGAAACCATAAAATACATAGAAGGAAATATAGGCGAAACACTACGGGATTTGCACATCAAAGACATCTTTACAGACACATCACCCAAAGCAGTGATAGTGAAGACAAAGATAAACAGCTGGGACTACATCAAATTAAAGAGCTTCTGCACAGCAAAAGAGACAATAACAAAAACAAAGAGAAACCCCACCAACTGGGAGAACATTTTTGCACCCAACACTAATGATAAAGGACTGATCACAAAAATCTGCAAAGAGCTGATGAGACTCAGCAACAACAAAGAAAATAATCCAGTCAAAAAATGGGCAGAAAAGCTAAAAAGAAACTTCGCTGAAGAGGAAATGCAAATGGCCAACAGACATATGAAAAAATGTTCAACATCACTTGTAATCAGGGAAATGCAAATCAAAACTACCATGAGATACCATCTCACACCAGTGAGAATGGCACATATTAAAAAAACTAGCAACAACAAATGTTGGCGAGGGTGTGGAGAAAAAGGAACTCTTCTGCACTGTTGGTGGGAGTGCAAACTGGTCCAACCACTATGGAGAGCTGTGTGGAGATTTCTGGACCTACTAAACATAGAGCTTCCATACGATCCAGCAATTCCACTCCTAGGTATTTACCCAGAGGACACAGAAACATCAATTCCAAAGAGCACCTGCACCCCTATGTTTATAGCAGCACTGTTTACAATAGCTAAGCTTTGGAAACAACCCAAATGCCCAAAAATAGATGACTGGATCAAGAAGATGTGGTACATATATACCATGGAATATTACTCAGCATTCAAAAAAGATAAACACATGCAATTTGCAGCAACATGGATGGCGCTGGAAGGGATCATGCTCAGTGAAATAAGCCAAAAAGAAAAAGAAAAATACCGGATGGTCTCACTCATAGCAGGAATCTAGAAAACTTAAATAAGGGACCAGGCAAATGAATATAAGAAAGTGAAAATCAAAATCAACAAAAAACTATGAACCAGAGACACTTTTTGGGGGGTGGGGGGCGGGAGGGGAAGGATTGGGGTCAGAATGGGGCGTTTGCAATTGTATGGGGGAATATAAAAATAAAATTTATTATTAAAAAAAAAAAGTCAACTACTGGGCCTCCTCTGGTGGGGCAGTGGTTGAGCGCTGGGCTGCGAGGCGAAGGTCCCACAAAAATAAATAAATAAATAAATAAATAATAAAAGTCAACTACTATATGATACCTTCCACATTATATCTGTTGGTGACTTTGTTTCTTTTATCTTCATTTTGCATCAGATATATGGGATTTCTTACACAATACCTGTATGGCAGATTCTGTGTGTCTAAATAAATTGTATTTCCTTTTAACATTTAAACTAGTTCAGCTTTCCCAGTTTTGGAAGGCAACAGCTACACTAGTTAAGTTTAATAAGTGCTTTTGTAATGCACTTATATGTAAATGAACAGGTATTATATTTGTTGTATAGAAAAGTAACTGCATTTATGAAAAATAAATAGCATGGAAAGACAAAAAAAAATAAAATAAAATAAAAGGACTCACACCGTTGCAGACAGTGCCATCTGCTCCACACTTTATGGTTTGAACAATGGGTACCCATTTTATCCCTGTACAATATGTGGAGGGAGTCCCCCAGTTTACAATCTAATCTGAATTTTCTTTTGGGAGTTACTATTGCCACCATTGTCCTTTTTTTTTTTGGCGGGGGGTTATTGAAGTAATATTGTTTTACATCCTTTCTATCTTGTCCATTCTTTGCCTATACATTAGAAAACTATAAAAAATCCACTGATTCTTTAAATTATTTAATGATTTTAGAGAAGAAAATTAATATTTATTGAATATCTACTGTAAGCCAAGCAATGTGCTTTATACCCTAGCAGTTTAGTTTCTTAAGTCTATTGTAAAAAAAGGTAATAATTTAGTTATATTTTAGGTGAGGAGTCTGACTTTTACAGAAGACAAATAAAATATCCAAGGTGACCAAGTTAGAAAATGATAGCTGTGTCATATTAAGTCCAGGACTTAAACGGAACTCAGTATCTTTGAAAACTATTAATTGCCTGTGTCTTAGCCAAAATCTCATTCTATTTTGTATTCTAAATTTATAACACTTTCAATTTGACCCCTAAACTGAGCCTGTGGATAGAATTTAATTGGTTAGAAGGTCAATGATTTTACTCCAAGAATCTACTCCTAATCCTCTAGCTTTGAGTTCCAGAGTCTTAAGTGTGATGGTATTTTTAAAATAATTTGCTTCAATGTTACCATGATTTATGATAATGCTATATATTCATGAACCTATTATAACACAAAGCAAAATATTAGCAGTTTAGTTACAGGGCAGTATCCATTGTATGATTCATTGAGTTGTCTGTGTAATTTTTTTTATTTTTCTGTACCTTTGTAATGTTCAATAAAATATTAACTGTATCAAAAATGAATCTAGTAATTGCTAGAAATGATTATATTATATATGCTAATAAACTGAATTTAGCATTATACATACATATAGGATATAGAGAATCACTGACTTTATATATCATGACATGATATCACCATGATCTTCATGTACTTTTATCATAATATGCTATTTCTTTGTATAAATACACAATTTTCTCAATTTGTGTTTATTTTAAAATGTAAGTTCAGTTGAACATTTAAAAATTAATCAGTGTAAATAATTAACAAAATGAAAATAAAAATATTATCTTAGATGCAGAAAAATGATTAATTACATATATATGTCATTGTCATATTGGAGTGTAAATGATTCTCAGTCTTTTCTGCCCTCCTGCCATTAGGATTGCCCTGCCTGATGGGGCACCTGCATTTGTTACATTGTTATAAGTTGTATTGTTTATTTCTGTGGGCCATGGCTGCAATATTGAGACTTTGGCCAAGAGGAGCAGAGGCAGGAGATACAGGCAGGAGATACAGGCAGGAGAAAGAAGGAAAAAGAATGCCATAAGAGAGAGAGAAGCCCAGAGTGAAGACTTGCCAGGGGTTTGGGGGCCTGGCAGCCTCCTGACCCCCACAACCAGGTACCTAGTTGCTGCACTACATGTAAAAGCTCAATAAAAGCCTGAGAAAGGCACTGAGGGCTCCAGGACTCTCCTTTACCCGTCTGCTTGAATCATATAAAACCTGCTCTGTGCCCTTCTTGCCCATACACATATATATTTCTCTATATGTATATATGTAGAAAGAGAATATTGTATATATTAATGAATTCCTTCATCTGACAAAGAGACTCTACACATGTATCTAAATAGATATGTATTGATGAAATTATAAAAGATTGTTTTGAGATCAGGAATGAAAAAGGTTGCTAATTACTCTCATTTCTATTGAACATTATACTAGAAGACCTATCCAATGCAGCGACTCAAAAGAATGATTTAAACATTAGGGTCTTGGGTCTCCCTGGTGGCACAAGGGGTTAAGATGCAACCTATGAAGTTGTCCGCAGCCACTGTAGCACGAGTTCGATTCCCGGCCAGGGAAATAACCACATGGCACAGCAGACCTCTCCTGTCTCACCTGCTGCTCCCCTCAGCAGTGCATTTCAGTCAATCTGCCTGTTCTGTTCCCCACTCTGTCACTGGTGAACCCTCTCACCCCCTACAGCTCTGGCCTCTACCCCAGTTCTTGTGTGCATAAATGAATAAATCTTTTAAAAAACAAACAAATAAATAAATAAACATTTGGACCAGAAATATATAACTGTCATTGATCATGAATAGTATGATTATATATATAGAAAATGAAAGGACTCCAAACATAAATTATTAGGATTAGCATAATTTTCATGGCTGATAGATTCCAGGTGAGATTACTAAAATAACGTTACTTCTGTATACTGTTAATAATTAGAAGATTTCATTTGAAAATAGAAGCAATTCATAATAGTCACAAAATTATAAAATATCTAAGAATAAGTCTGGCAAGAGAAGTAGAGTCTTCTATGTATAAAACTCTAAAACATCTTTGAGATAAAAATGTAGCAAGACATAAGTAAATGAAAAGAAAGCCAAATTCATTGATTATGACTTATGTTATGAAGATATCAGTTATTCCCAAACTAATGTATTGATTCAGTGAAATCCTGATCAATATATCAAAATATTTTGTTGTAGCTTGAGAAGCTTACTCAAACTTTTGTGGAAATTTGAAACACAAGACAAGAAGAACTAATGATTCTCCTCAATAAGGAGGGAGGACTTGATCTCTCATCCCCTAAAAATTATTATAAATACAGCAATTATTGTAATGATACTACATGTGATATTGACCCTAGCTTAGACAAATATCTGGAAATGGGAATAATTGAAACCTGGAATATACACACACATATTCATAAATATGGACACCTGCTTTGTAGTAAAAATGACACTATATAGCAGTGGGGATGTGTTATTTTCAATGATATTAAGACAAATGCAAAAAATAAAGTAAAATATAACCTTACTCAGCATCATCCAAAAAAAATTCCAAAATAGAGACCCTCAAATTTGGATTACAAATGTGAAAGTCAAAACAATAAGGATGATGTAATATATTACTATTTCTCAAACAAGATACAAGATGTAATTTAAAAAATTACAGTGCTGAATTAGTTCATTAAAGCTAAAAACTTCTGTTTGAACTTAATTAAGAGAGGAAATAAATAATAACATGTGAAGACATATTTGCTACATAGTAGTCCAAGAACTACTATGTACAACACAAAAAGAATTCCCACAAATAAAAAAAAATTACCCACTCCAATAGGAACATGGACAACAGATTTGAAGTAAGTTAGTATTTCATTTACTCAGCATAGAGGTAGTGTACTCTTGTTTGAATTTGTCAAAGTTTTTTAATCTTCTTTTTGTGTGAAAAATAAAGCATATACACAGAAGAGTACAGAGAATATCCCTAACAACTCAATGCAAATGATATTCAATTGGAGTGATTCCAGTTTTTAGATACAATACATGATACATCTATGATCACTCTTGTCTGTGTCTCTCAGTCTAACTTATGCATGAATTCCTGGGAAATAATTATCTAAGGGTGAAACTGCTGAGTTGCAGACAGGATATAGACATTTTAAATATTAGTAGGTGATAGAAAACTGGTTTCCAAAATATCTATACATATTCAGAGTTCCACCAGCAGTATTATCAGTTCCTCTCTAGTACTTGATAATAACAATCTTTTTTTTAAAGATATATTTTTTTATGCATACAAGAACTAGGGTGTAGGCCAGAGGTGCAGGGCCTGGGGGTGAGAGGATTCACCAGAGACAGAGTGGGGAGCAGAACAGGTGGATCTACTGAAATACATGGCTGAGGGGAGCAGCAGACAAGACAGGAGAGGTCTGCTGCGCCATGTGGGTCAGCTCCCTGGCAGGCTGGGGGCTTGAACTTGTGCTGCAGTGGCCATAGCCTGATAGTGCTGTGTCTTTAACCCCTCCTCCATCAGGGAGGCCCCAATAACGATTTTGATATTGTTGGTATTTTAACATTTAGGCTATTGTTGGTTGCACACAAGATCTTATTATTGTTTAATGCATATTACCCTAATTACCAGTGGAAATTAATGAACTATAGTTGCAAGCAACAACTTGAAAGAATCTCAAAGGAACATATTCTTAAGCAAAATAAGTCAAACACCAAATTCAATACTGCATATAGAATTAAAAATATATAGGGTTTATGGATACTTGCTGCAGAGTTAAAGCTACAAAGGAAAGTAAGTAAATGGTTACTGCAAGAGAATGGAAGGTGATTATCTCTGGAGGGAGAGAAAGAAGGTGGTTATGGAGATTCAGGCAGGAGATTCTGGGAACTGGAATGTGGTTTTTTTTTTTTTTTTCCCTTGACTTGAATAGTGCCTACCCAGGTTATCACCCTTTAATACATTATTAAAATGAACATTTTTGTTTTGTGAAGAAGGATGATGTCTGACTGTGCTAGGTAAACAAGAAGACAAATGAGGAATACCAGCTTGGTGCCCCCTTCTCTAAGTGGAGGGGAAGTTGTGACAAACCAGCTCAGCTGACAGGGGTCCTCTGAGTAGGGAAGGTGGTCAGATCAGGTCTTAAATAATATTTGAGGTTTATGTTCAGAAGAGAACAATACTTCACATATGAGACAAAATTTTGCTTCTGAACTGGATTTCCATGTCTAAATAGACAATCAACTCAAGGAATACTTAAGGTAGGTACTAGGGGCTAGAGAGGAAAAATCAACATCCTTGAGAACTACAAAAAATATCAAGAAATCACAAATCAAAATGAGTGGAAATAGCCTGGAGGGTGTTCTTCCAGTCAGCTAGGGCCATTAGTTTGTTTCTCCAGCTTGACAATTGCACAAGTTTAGATACAAAATTCTGAATGGAAATAAAATGTTATCTATTAATCTGCAAGAAGTTCCAAATTCACCTGGGAGTAGAGGTTAAAAACATTCAACATAGAACAGCACAAGTTTCTGGCAAATTCCTGTAGGTCAAACACTGACGTCCAAAGAGGAATAAATAAGTAAGTGTGGTAGCCCCTCAGGAACATCTCTTTGGAGGGGACAGAGGTGAGAGGCACGTGAGGTGTCCCTCAGCAGTAGGTCTGCTGAGCTCTGCAGTGACGAAAAACCTCAACAAACATAGCCTAGTGACTCAAAAGTGTTGAGTTTGGAGGAATTGTGAAGTTGGGGATGAAAACTATTACTTGAAGGGGAGCGTCACCTATGATTAATGTGGGGGAGTACTAGAAAGAAGACAACATATTAGAAATTTTCATGACACCCCCAATGTATCATCCCCACGGTTTCAACTTTGGGATGCTCAGTGTTTCGTCTGAAGGCCTTTCTGGTTTTGTTTCAGTCAGCTGTACTTTCTTCATGAGAGCTGTTTTTAGTTATTCACATCACTCATGGAGCCTGAGGTGAAGGTACAGTGATTTGCGTTTCTAAGAGACATCAGTAATTTTATGTTCCACCAGTTGACAAATATACACTATACAGACTCATGTTTATCTATGTACAAGTGATATTGGGTCCACTAACAATGACAGAATCAGTCACTATAGGCTGAAAATTTATGAAACACCCACGCCTCATTCATACTCAGAGAGAAGACTTCATTTTATCTATATCACAGTCACTGCATATAATTTCATGCTAAGATTTACAGCTAAGTTTTAGCTTGTTTTCATAATGGGTTCCCAGCAGTCTCAAAAATCCAAATTTGCTCCAAACTCTCAATAGTTCACCCTCTTTTGTGTGTTCTTTCTTCACTCTCTGAGGCCTTTCCCAAGTGTGTATGGAATTTGCCCAAATATCATTTCATTTTTTGATTGTCTGCCAGGCAGATAATAGCAGGCATCTGATCAAGGGTTTAGTTAAGTGCTTCATCCAGCAGTATTTATGCTACATAAATTATTCATGCAGTACCACCCTGGACAAATCGCACTTTGATTATACAGTCATTTTTCAGTCCATTCATTTACTAGACAAGTAGAGATCATGCAAGATCAGAGGAGCCACACTTGTGAATGGATAATTAACTTGGGTTCTTCACCCACTGTGTCCTCAGCTCCCCCTTCTTGGTGGTGAGTTGTCTACTAAGGGCCTTTGTGAAGATCAAAGGAGGTAATAGAAGTGAAAGTCTTTGACAGGTAATTGTATGGAATAAATAGAGACAGTTGTCCTTGGGAAGTATACTCTTCCAGAAGAATGCTTTGGGGTTACACAGATCTGCCTTTGAATGCCAAACATTTGCGTGACCCTGGAGAACAATCTAAACTATCTGGGAGTCAGCATCATTATCTGTAAAATACTAATAGCCATTGCTTGGGATGGGTGGAAGGAAGAAACGGAATCACCTATGTAAAATGTGAACATGGTGTGTTGCCTGTGGCCTGTGTTCAGGAAGCAGTCCTCTCTCCCTATGGCTCTTTGATGACATTATTCATCTGGCAGCATCATGAATATCATTATCATGTTTTTATTTGCTTGTTTTTCTTTCATGTGCCTGTATACTAGGCTGCCAATTTGATACTAAGCTCCTGAAAAACAGGCTTTTTAAAAATTGTTTTAACCTCCTCTCATCCCAGGATCAAATATATATATATATATATATATATATATATATATATATATATATATATATATATATATATAAATTATTTCTGTTTTCTTTGGTCTGTCATAGTATTTTTTATTTTATATATCAGACTCTCTCCAGAACTGGAATACTTGCTAAGTGAGTGTAGATCCTCAGAGGTGCCCATGGACCCTGTTTGGTTTAGTAAGTAGATCGACTGACTTCCCAGCTATTAATTCACCTCTTTCTAGCCCAAGGTAGCATGCTCAGATCACAGTGGGGAATCCTTTCTCCTAGAAGCCTGGACCCCAACCTATGAAGGATGGTGACCCCTAAAACATTTTTAATCTCTCTCTCTTTTTTTTCAAAGATATATTTACTTATTTATACAAGCACTGGGTACAGTCAGAAGTGCGGGAGGGTGAGAGAATTCACCAGAGCCAGAGCGGGGAGCAGAGCAGAGCAGCGGGCAGCAGGAGAGGTCTGTGCGCCATGTGGGACCCTCCTCCCGTGGCCGGGGAGCAGCCAGGGATCAAACCAGCGCTGCAGAGGCTGAGGGCAGCTTCGCAACCCAGCGCTCAACCACTGCGCCACCGGGGAGGCCCACATTTTTAATCTCTCTTCCGGGACATATATTATATCTACATTAGGAAAGGCATGACAGGAGGCTTGCTTGCACTGAACCACTTGCCAGTGCAACTTGGACTGCCCAATGGGAACAGTGACAGTTCTGTTATATCCCACCTTATGATGCCATGAAATGTGTGCCCGTCTTGAACTCTCTCCATGTATGTGTCTAGGTCCCTGTGTAAATGGAGGATGGCAGCTATATTTGTGTGGATGCCACAAGGGACAATTGGGAAACTGATGCCCCCAAATCTATATCCACGGTCCTAGGACAGCAATTGCAAAGAACAAATTCAAAGTCAAAATTATGATTCATTTCAAAGGCACCTAAGCAGGGATGCTTCTAAGCATTGGGCCCCATGTGACCACTTTGGATGTCTACTTTTGCAACTTAATGGGAGCCGCGCTACTCATGTCGTCTGACAAAAGTCCGGGCATGGGGCAGATTTCTGAAAAATCAGGAATCTCCTTAGCTGACTCCAAGATTCTCCTCATTTGTTTATGGCTAGTCTCTACCATTGCTAAAAATACGCATTTAAAAGTAAAACTGCAAATGCTTTTTGAGCAATTAATGAATAACTAATTTAATGGCAAATGGCACTGCATGATACAAATATTACATTTTTTATAAAATTAGTCCTTCTCTGCCAAAAGGCAGTCAACATTTGGCCTTACATTAACAAGTAAAAAGACTTCTGGGAACAAAAGGCTGTAAACATCCCTTGGCCAAGTCTTTAATATGGAAATGTGGTCTTTTGAGGCAAGACCTAACTGGAGAAGGAAATTCTATTACTTTAAAGATAGCAGTTGGGTGGCATACCATTTCTTACATTCTCCAAGTGTAAGAAAATTCCTGATGAGCCAGGAGGCGCCATAGCTAACTCCTGCTAAATTCTTCCTGTTTGTTTAGGGCTGATTCCCCTGGAGGTGACAATTGGTATGGTAGCTGCTAGAGTATGCATTCAAGAATAAGTCAACAGCAATCTTATGACTGGTCGAGCTAACAACCATGGCAGCACAAATAATGCACTTGGAAATAGTCAATGTTATGTCACATAACCATTCTGAGAATCAAAAGCTGTAACCATCTCCAACCCTGCCCCTGATGAAATATTTGTAATTCCCTAAAACAACAATCAACAATCTTACAGACAAAAAGGAATTTTCCCTTGATCTTAAAGTTAGATACAAAAACCACACTGACTAGATAAGTAGGGGAGTAGTAGGTAGAAAAACCCTTTTGTTAAATTAGGAAAATTCCCCCTTTAACTGACAGCTGGGGGCTGGAGAAGAGTCAGTGCAGCCTGCCTGACATTAATGTCCTCCAGGCCCTTAGTTCTTTAAATATCAAATCAATATTAAAACAATATAAATGATGATTTCTAAATAAAAGCCTTCTGTTTTTTACTTTAATCAATTAGTTATATGTTGGTCTAAACTTTGTAGGTTAGTTAAAAAAAATTCCTTTGTCTCCCTTCCCCCAGGTAACTTCCTGCCCTTTGTTTCCCTCAGCCCATAGTTAATCGTTCACCATGGCAAACTTAGAAATGTTAATTGTAGACACATACACTTTTTGCCAGTAATACAATAACTGTTGGATTGTTTAAAGTAAATAACTATTTTGAAAACATTTGTTTAGCAACTGTGCCTTCTTTAAGACAAAAAATAATAAATGTTACACCTCTGCTGGAAGGCAAACAGACCCTTGGCGGCTCCTGAAAAGGGACATGTGATAATTGTTATCTTCCTACCTTATGCTTGTGTACTCACGATTTGCTTAGTATAAATAAAGGACTGCTGAGGGCCTCCCCGGTGGCACAGCGGTTGAGCGCTGGGTTGCGAAGCTGCCCGCAGCCTCTGAGGCGCCGGTTCGATCCCCGGCTGCTCCCCGGCCACCAGATGAGGGTCCCACATGGCGCGCAGACCTCTCCTGCCGCCCGCTGCTCCCCTCAGCAGTGTACTTCGGTCCTTCTGCCTGCTCTGCTCCCCGCTCTGGCTCTGGTGAATTCTCTCACCCTCCTGCACTTCTGACTGTACCCAGTGCATGTATAAACAAAACAAACGAATAAATAAATAAAAACACATGCCTCTTTATAAAAAAAAAAAATAAACAAAATAAATAAAGGACTGCTGAGACCCTCAGTAGGATGATGTCAGCACCCTGATCAAGTGTCTGAGTCACCTCATTCCCTCTCCCCTTTCCCTTACCATTTTCTCTACTATTGCGCAACACCTTGCCATCCTTCAGGAACCCCTGACACCCAGACTGCTGCGGCTGGCTCGCAACAGCAACTGGTCATGATTATTTTAGATTGCTATGTCTTCTGGGATCCCCATGCTACTGCCAGGTTATAAGCTAATACTGACTATTTAAATACTTCTCCTGAAAATTCTTCTTTTGTGCTTCTAATGTGATGTTGGTTTTGTAATAAGGTGGCTTGCTAGAATTGTGGGTATGTAAGAATGGTGGTACAAGCTTGACCGAGGACTTAAGGAAAATTCCTGTAAGGAACATGTGGAAACTTCATGATCTCAACCTGGAAAAAACATGTTCTGATTACTTTGGGTTTCTGAAATGGGCTACAGAAATTGCAATTATATCTGTGCTAAGGTGGTGGTACTGCCATAGGGTTTTTACAAACTGGTATGTGATTAAAAGCAATAAACTACAAACCACTATTAAGATTATATAGAGGATTAAATTTATGAATCATTTATTTCAAATGGATTAAAATTATCTAAATAATTTTAATGTGCATATGACAGAGTAGAGTATAAATTTACCCTGCTTAAATGACACAAAAGCATAGGAGCCAAGAATTTCAGAACTGCAAAGTATATTGCAAACACTAACAATGTGGAGCTCATTTAAAAGAGAAAGTTTGGGAGGACAAGTGGTAAGAAGGTGGGAAGAAGACATCTTCTGTGCTTGTCATCTTTACCAGTCATTAAACATTAACAAAATAATATAGGAATAAATATATTGACTATAAAAAAGGTAAACATTAAGAAAGAGAACTGAATAAACTAAGATCAGGTATAATAGGTAAGTGCACGTTAAAGACAAGATACTTATTTAATAACAGGTCATAATCAGAGGTCTTTCTTTAATGGAAGAGAGGATTAAGGATAGTATATATGGTTAAAACTTTATGCAACTGTAAAGTTATATATATATATATATATTTCATATAGCTCTAAACTTTTATAACTCAAAAGTTAACCACTAAAATAAAAAAAAATATAAGCCTTCTAAATTATTAGAAATAAATAAAACTCACATACAAGAGGTATACATTATTAAGACAAAGCTAAAAAAATACAGATTACTTGGAAGAATAATTTTATAAAGTTAGAAGAAGCACTATTATAAAGATTTTTCCACTTTATGCAACTAAAGTTAAATATAAAGTTTATATAACTCTAAATCTTTATAACTCTAAAATTAACCACTAGGATAAAAATATTTGCCTTCAAAATTATTAAAGATAAATAAAACTTACAGATATAACAGACATACATTATTAGGACAAAGACAAGAAAATATAGATTTCTTGGAAAAATAATTTTTCAAAGCTAGAAGAAGCAAAATTATGGAGACTTTCCTCAGACCACTATACAGTCTCAGGTACTTTGTAAAAGATTAACTCTCAGTATTTGCATGGGTATTTTTTCTGGGGGATCAATTCTGTCCTATTGGTCAGTGTGTCAATGTTCAGTCCAATGCCATATTATTTTGATTACTATAAATTTCTAATAAAATTTAAAGTTTGGGCATGTGATGCCTGCATTCATTTTTGTCAGTAGTGCTTTGGCCATGTAGATTTTTTTGTGTGGTTTTCTATAAATTTCAGTATTTTTTTCAATAATTCTATGAAGAATGCCAAAAAGTGTTGGGAAAACTGGAATGTCATATGCAAAAGAATAAAACTAGACCGCTATTTTATGCCACATAGAAAAATTGGCTTAAAATATATTAAAGACTTCAATGTAAGACCCAAAACCATAAAATACATAGAAGAAAACATAGGCAAAGCAGTCCAAGACTTTGGATTTAGAGATATCTTTGAGTATTCATTTTAATGACAAGGGAAACAAAGGCAAAAATAAACAGATGGGACTGCATCAAACTAAAAAGCTTCTGAACAGCAAAAGAAACTACCATAGAAATTAAAAAAGATATCCTACTGGATAGGAGAAAATATATTTGTACATCATAATTCTGACAAGGAGTTAATAGTCAAAATCTGCAAAGAATTCATACAACTGAACAACAATGAAACATGACACAATCAAAAATGGGCAGAAATGTTAAATATACTTCTCCAAAGATGACATGTGGTTGATGAATACAAACATGGAAAAATGCTCATCATCCCTTATCATCAGGGAAATGAAAATGAAAACCAAAATGAGATACCGCCTCATACCCATCAGAACGCCCCATTTCAAACATACCAGAGACAAGTGTTAGCATGTGTGTGGAGAAGTAGGAAGACCCATATACTGTTGGTTGGAATGTGGACTGGTCCAGCTCATAAAGAAAATGATATAGAGGTTGTTCGAAGCATAAAAATTTGATCTACCATATGATCCAGCAAATTCCAATGCAAAGTATTTACTCAAAGAGTGAAAAAATGCTAATTTGAACATATACACACATATCTATGTTCATTCTTGTACTACTTACAGTAACTGAAGCACATTTAGGAAGTGGACTGGACTCTGGAAAGGCTTTATGATCAGATGTGAAGGCAATCATGCTGTCAGTTGCAGTTACCCTCATTATCCTCTGTTCAGTCTGGTTCTTTTTTACCACTCTTTCTGCAACCACTTGAAGGCCCAAACCATCACCAGAGTCTCACATGGACACAAGGAGGTGCTCAGTATGTAAGGGCAACTGTTCTTTTTTTTTTTTAATATTTTATTTACTTGTTTATTTGTTTATTTATTTATTTGTTTGTTTGTTTGTTTGTTTATTATTTATACAAGCACTGGGTACAGTCAGAAAGGTGGGAGGGTGAGAGAATCCACCAGAGCCAGAGCTGGAAGCAGACCAGACAGACTGATGAAACACACTGCTGAGGGGAGCAGCGGGTGCAGCAGGAGAGGTCTGTGTGCCATGTGGGCCCCTCGCCAGGGGCCGGGGATCAAACCAGCGCTGCAGAGGCTGCTGGCAGCTTCGAAGCCCAGCTTGCAACCACTGTGCCACCAGGGAGGCCCAAGGGCAACTGTTCCTTAATCATCTCACAGTCCTACTTTGGGACCTCCGTTTCTTGCTTCTCAGCCGTGTCGGAGAGTTTCCTACTGCCAACCAAGCTGGTGTTTAGGAGGAGCTGGCTAGTGGGATTACATGCTGACATTCTGACCTTCCTACTTCCACCTTGAGACTTGCATGTCCCCATTTGTGTAAATCTTTTTTTTTAAGATTTATTAATTTATGCATACAAGAACTGGGGTATAGGCCAGAGGTACAAGGGGCGAGAAGATTCAGCAGAGACAGAGTGGGGAACAGAATAAGCAGTTACTGAAATCCACTGCTGAGGCAAGACAGGAGAGGTCTGTTGGACGGTGTGGGTTAGCTCCCTGCTTGGGAATCAAATTCATGCTGCAGTGGCTGGTGATAGCTTAATAACGCTGAGATTTAACCCCTGTGCCACCAGGGAGCCCTGCATGTAATGAAGATCTAATTCTTATAACAGTAAGATGTACCAAGACAATATAAAGGAAGCTTTATGGAAAAATACATAGTTGCTAGTAGAATGCAATTTCCACCTTTCATTTTATGAAGGATCAAGTGGATCAAAAAAAGTATACAAAATACTGATGCAATAGATATATTTTAACCACTGTAGCATGAAAACAGAAAGTAGATATTTTTCAAATGATTGACAGAACATTCTAAATATAATTTAGCACTAGGAAAGTATAAACATGTTCTCAAACATGCAAATAATGAAGAGAGTATTTATCATCTGATCACGATAGGGTAAAACTAGAATGAAAATAAAAGTCAGAAAATCAATTGACTCTACAAACTGAAAATTAAGTAACAATGAGAGAAAACAACAATATGTTTAAACAACTTTTGGGTTAAAGAGACAATGATAATAACTAAAAAATTCAGACAGTCCTTAAAAGCAAGACAATCAGAAAATATTAAAATTTAAAGATAGTTAAAATTGACAGAAAATGATAATTATCTGGAGGGAGATATTCTTTTTTTTTTTAAATCAATTAGACTAGATCAGAAAGACTAACAAAACAATGTTTTTAGAGTGAAAAAGTGACATTTTTAATTGATGCTTAGAATATCTATTGGCACAATTCCTACTTGCAGGGAAGGCATATCCACACATGGTGACAAAGTCTCCCCTGATTTCTAACAACCTACTTACTGAAACTCCTATCCTTCTTTGTATTTAATTTAGGGCACTTTTCACATATAGTCATGTTTACACAGCATTTCTCCTTCAGTTCTCTTCAGATGGAGGAGTTCTCTTCAGATGGAGGAGAAAATTTCATTATTGTTTTTCATAGTAATTATTGTTTTTCATAGACAGTGTTTTTTCCCCCGTCAATTCTCTATTCATTCATTTAATCATTTAAGTAACTTTATTAAGGCAGGGTATATAAAGAACTGCATGTAATTGTATGAATTATAACATACAAGTTAATTATACAATAGTCAAGATGTATATCATCTAAGATTATTGATAATGATGGTAAACTTGCAGTTTCTCTGCTTTTAAACAGATGAAATATATCTAATCTAACCCTATTTCTTCTGCCTTTTAAGCTGGAAGTGAAAAAATTCCAGGGCAGCACAAGTGCTTTACACATCTATAAAATAAATCAAAACAAAACTTTTTCATCATTTCTCCATATAGCATCTCAAATTCAGATAAAGGTATAAATTTTTATTAATTTTTAATGTATTAATTTATGCATACAAGAGCTGGGATCTAGGCCATTGGTGCTGGGGGGTGGTGAGAGAATTCACCAGAGACAGAGTGGGGAGTGGAACAGGGAGATCTACTGAAAATCACTGCTGAGGGGAGCAGTGGGTGAGACAGGAGAGGTCTGCTGGCCATGTGGGTCAGCTCCCTGGCCAGGGATTGAACTTGTGCTGCAGTGGCTACAGATAGCTTCTTAATGCTGAGACTTAATCCCTTGCACCACCAGTGAGGCCCCAAGGTTAAAAAAAAAAAATTAATTTGGGCGTCATTTTACTACTGTGTACCAGCTACTGAGCTAGATACTAGGATTAATGAAACAAAAACAAAAACCTATCCCTGGAGAAGAAGTCTATGGGAGGGACAAAGCCAATATATGACAACTAAACTTTAACAATGTTGGTATGGTAGAGCAACGGATTGAAAATACAGTGTAGGGGGCCTCCTGGGTGGTGCAAATGTTTAAGCACAGCTCTGTGAGGCTATCTGCAGCCTCTGCAACACCAGTTTGATCCCCAGCTGGCCAGGGAGCTACCTACATAGTGCAGCAGACCTCTCCTGTCTCACCCTCTGCTCCCCTCAGCAGTGTATTTCAGTAGACCTGCCTGTTCTGCTCTCCACTCTGTCTGGTGTATGCTCTCACCCCCTGCACCTCTGGCCTATACCCCAGTTTTTGTATGCATAAATAAATAAATCTTTTTTTTAAAGATTTATTTATTTATACAAGCATTGGGGTATAGGCCAGAGGTGCGGGAGGTTGAGACAATACACCAGAGACAGAGCAGGGAGCAGAACAGGCAGAAGGACTGAAATACACTGCTGAGGGGAACAGCGGGCAAGACAGGAGAGGTCTGCCTCCCCATGTGGGACTTTCCCCTGGCCAGCCGGGAATTGAACTGGCACTGCAGAGGCTGTGGTCAGCTTCACAGCTCTGCGTTCAGCCAGCTGCACCACCAGGGAGGCCCCAATTTTTTTTTAAGAAAATACAGTATAAATACACCTTTTGTTTTACTAGGAGATTCATTACAAAAAAATCAAAGTTATATATATATTTTTCATCCCCATTCCTTAAGGATAAGTAGCATTTCTGCAAACAAAAAATGATGGTGTGTGTGTGAACAATATTATTTATGAATTTGCAGTGATAGCTAAGATCATTTGTAGAGGCTGGGTAAAAAGTGACAAATTTTATTTGGCTTGTTTGATTTTGGAGCTTGTGAGATTACCCACCTGGAAATTTCCACAGAGTAGATGAAGACAACGGACTAAAGAGACTCAGACCTTATACAAAGACATAGGACTTGACAAAATGACCATATATGAGTTCTTCCTAGACAATCAAATAAAATGACAAGAAATAAGATCCAGATCTATATACCTGAACACAGCAGCCTTTACAAATTATATAGTTTAAATAAATGATTTGAAGTTATGATGGGTAGGATATAAAGAAAGGCAGGAAACCAAGTGGGAAATTAAAGCATATTAATACCATTCATTTTCATTCATATAGCAACTGTCTATGCTAATAATTATGTTGTATACTTTACAATATAACTGTCTTCATTTGAAAGAGTAAAATTATAAGTTTTACAAGGCTAGGAAACTTATCTCAGATGCTAATATTAGTTGAAATCCATGTCATTGCAAAATATCAAAAGGTCTTTGGAAATCGAGTACACCTGCAACAGAAAATTGCCCATTTGATTTGACAATATGGACATCATTAGTTACCTTGACAGAAACACAAACAAACAGAACATGATAAAGTAGGACCAAGTACAACAGAATGACTAAATCACACTTCTGAGAAAGATGGGTCATACAAAATTTATGATACTTCCTAGAGACATAACACAGCACCACAGTCCTGTCCCCCACATCCATGTCTGGAATGAACAAGTGTTCCATTTTTAAGGAGTAAAATGGAAGTTTAAAACATAGAGATAAAAGTCCTTTCAGTGAGACATATTCACATCTATGGGCAAATTATCAAAATAATGTAAAAGATGAAAAATTGGTGAAATATGAGTGATAATTGTTGAAGATAAGTAACAATTGCATGGGGTTCATTATATTTTTACTTTTCTTAAAAAAAGAAATGAGGATGATACATGTTAATCACTTAGTAAAATGGAAACAAAGTTTAACTTTATAGGATAGTTGAGAAATAAGGTAGCTGGAGGATTCTAAGGATCTCAAAATGATCATACACACACACACACACACACACATATATATATATATATGTACCCTATATATTATATAGTATATATTATATACCCTATTAGTTATATAGTTTCTTGAGGTTTTTAGGTATAATTAACACATAGTACTGTGTAAGATTAAGATACAAAACCTAATGACTTGACATGCATACTTTGCAAGATGATTACCATAAGTTATGCTAAGTGTCAGAGAAAGATAAATTCTATATGATGTCATTTTATGTGTATTTAAAAAAAACTCATGGATTAACTACATTGTAATAATAGTATATGTAATGATTAATAAATAATATATGATGTTTGTATTATATATAAATATTTTAAGTTGACAGAATTTGGAAATTTCTCATATGTGAAGAAATAAGAGCCAAAAATAATAAGAACTAACATTAATGGTCTACTTTGATGTACCAGCCCTGTCTTAAGTGCTTTACTTGATTTGTCTCATTGATCATCACAATGGTCTTATGAGGTTGGTAATATTTTTAAATCCAAATTCATAGATGATAGGTCTAAATCTCAGAGAAGTTAAGTAACTTTCCCAGGCTAGACTTCCCCAAGGGTATAGTAGGCAGTTTCCAGAACATGGTGGAGAGATCAGCTTTCATCAGATTTCTTTCAAAGAACTGAAGTAGGAACTCAGTTCCTATTTGACTTATTATAGGAAAGAGAGAAAGACAGAATGCATATCTTCCTCATTGCTTTCACATCCACCTCGGTGCCTTCTGTTGGTGTTACTATTTCTCTGTAGCAGAAGATTAACTGAACCCAGAAAAGATTGAGTAGCTTGCCTAAGGTGCAGTCACTATGACAATGAATGGGAAGAGCTGGGTTGAAGACCTGGTCACTTAACTTCTTGCCCTGTGCTCCTTTCATTTGCAAAATCAGCCAGAGACCAGGATATAATTATCCCCTAAAGATGATTTAAATTTCTTTATTTTATTATTCAGCAATTTTCTCTGGTAGTTTCTTCATTTGTTTCTTGTAGAGGTTTTCTTATTTTTTTTTTTTTTTTTATTTCTTGGAAAAGTGGCCCAAGGGATTTGGATTAGTTTCTGTGCCTATGGCATTGCTTTTAATATTTGCAAAAGAGAGCTTAAAGGTCACTTTCTTATAATACAATACATTTTTCTTCCATGATATTTAATTCTGGTCTAGATGGTGGTGGAAGGAATCTGGAAGTCAACATTTAAAGGGAGTTTAGATGATGAGGAGGCCATCAATTCCCTTACTTCAGGCCCTTAGAAGACTGGTGAGCAGCTGGCAGTGGCAGGTTAGTGATGTGTGTCAGGGACCCAATCAGCTTATGAGAGAGACAATGCACATGGAAACTATTAGCAGTTTTGAGACAGAACTGCAAAAACAGATCAAATGAGTCCATGTATAATCCAATCAACCTAATTCTATTTGGACAAAGTTCTGGAATAAGCGGTCAGTGTGGGGTGGTGATATAAATACTCCATGTTGATAAGAGCAGGAGTGTATTGGCATAGTTGCCAGACATTCCGGTCTACAAGGACGAGAGTGAATGAATCACTGAATTAAAAATACTTTCAAACTAAACTTGGGAATCTTTTCTATAAGAAAAATGCTTTATCTGTATTAGCTCTTTAGCAACAACCCCTGAGCCAAGTCCTATGCTGAAGTGAGGAGATATGCTTGGGATTCCCAACCTAATTTCCTAACCCATCTTCCAAAGCATCCTCCTTTATCTGTTGTACCATATCTTGTCCACCCTTGCCTGGAATTCTTTTGTGCCATTCAAACTTTTTTTTCTCCAGACTGATATGTCTCAGAGTCAGCAATTTATTGGCATTCACCACTAGTGACAGTGTGTAGAATTGTTACAAGTACAGGGTCTGAAGTCAATCTGGATTTGAGTCTGGAGTCTGTTTTTCCACCCGCGTAACATGTGTAAATTTGAACAAGTTACCTATGTACTCCTAATTTTCTAATTTATTAAGTGAGGATAATGTCTGCTTTTATAAGAAAAGCAATATCATACATGTAGAGCAGTCAAAACCATCAATGTTTTATAGCAAATAATCAAAAATGTTGGCTGTGATAACTTTCAGTACTATGAATGGTGCCACAATTGTGACTCATCTCAGGATTTCTTTTTACTTCCATAATACCTGTGATCTGGACTTGGTCAGTTCTACGGACCCTGCTCCTTTCTAGATAAAACAGGTGATATGAAGGAAATGGACAGAAGTCCCCAAAATGGCCTTCTTGTTTTGTTCTTCAGCTGCATTGATTCTCATGACTTTTTTTTTTTTTTAAGATTTATTTATTTATTTATACAAGCACTGGGTACAGTCAGAAGTGCCGGAGGGTGAGAGAATTCACCAGAGCCAGAGCGGGGAACAGAACAGGCAGACTGAAGAAATACACTGCTGAGGGGAGCAGCGGGTGAGACAGGAGAGGTCTGCGAGCAATGGGGGACCCTCGCGGGAGGCCGGGGATCGAACCGGCGCTGCAGAGGTTGCAGGCAGCTTCACAGCCCAATGCTCAACCACTGCACCACCAGGGAAGGCCTTCTCATGACTCTTGATTCTTCTGCTCAGTTTGCCAAACTTCAGCTGTTATTTCAGATTTGGGGATAAAGTCCATGTGGCACAGTGCACAGATAAGGGAATCAATGCCAGATTTGAGTCTTCCCTGAAACTATACCTACTTTTTAAGCTTATTGCTCATTATACACAATTGTAGTATGCTACTGTTGACCCTAGAACAGTGCAAGGGATAGCGACACCGATTTCCCCCACACCCACACATCTGTAAACAATAGAAAATCAGTATATAATTCAGATTTGTTTCACCCAAAACTTATCTACTAATAGTATGCTATTGAATCAAAACCTTACTGATAGCACAAAAAGGTTGATTAACATAAATTTTGTGTTTTATATGCATTATACTGTATTCTTACAATAAAGTAAATTAGAGGAAAGTAAATACTATTAAGAAAATCATAAGGTGAGGGGGAAGACAGGGGATCAAAATGAGGGTGGAAGAGCACGAGGGACTATGGTGATGGTGCACGGGTGCATTGGTGGTGGCAATGCTATGGGGACTACACCTGAGAGGAGAACACGAACATTTTAAGGAAAAAAAAAAACAAATAAAATAGATTTTTAAAAAATCATAAGGAAGAGAAAATACATTTATATTATTTTCCACTGTGATTTGTTCAAGGACCAACACACATTTATTGAGAAAAAAATCTTTATACAAGTGAACCCATACAGTTCAAACTTGTGTTGTTGCAGAGTGGAACATAAAGATTTATGTATTTTTATACAAGAACAGGGGTACAGAGATATGGGGGGTGAGAGGATTCACCAGAGATATAGTGAGGAACAGAACAGGCAGACGGACCGAAATACAAAGCTGAGGGGAGCAGC
Source organism: Talpa europaea (assembly GCF_964194135.1). Lineage (NCBI taxonomy): Eukaryota > Metazoa > Chordata > Mammalia > Eulipotyphla > Talpidae > Talpa > Talpa europaea. The sequence continues at coordinate 68,445,536 of NC_140073.1, forward strand.
TGGCACGACAGGAGTGGTCTGCTGCGCCATGTGGGGCCCTTGCTGGCTGGCCAGGATCGAACCCGTGCTGCAGAGGCTGCGGACAGCTTCACAGTGTGGTGCTCAACCGCCTGTGCCACCAGGGAGGCCCGGTACTATATTTCTCTGAGCTGAAATTTCTTCATCTGTAAAGTAAGATTGGTAATGTGACACACATGAGGTTGTGAAGAGATTAGAGCTGTATTCTGTGTGTATACCAAGTTCTGATACCTTATTCAGTCCCTATATTTTTGACCATTAGCCTGTGTCAGGTGCTGTGCCAGATATTAGAACACACACATGAATATGAAAGGTGCTAACCTCGGGGATCTTGCTACTTGGTGAAATATATAAGCCTAGAGGGTCCCAAAACAAATACCTGTCCAGGCATATGTAAATAAAGGTAATCTGGAGGGACAGGGGACAGAGGCGCGTCTTCGTAGGGTGGAGAATAGTTGAATTGAGGCTGAGAAAATTATTCTGATACTATCAGAGCTTCCAGTGTGAGGAGGGACATGTGGGAAATGAATCTGCAGAGACAAGCAGGACCTAAATTATGGGAATCCTTAAATGCAGAGCAAAGGACTTGGGACAAGAGGAAGGCTAGAGAGCAGTCATCATGTTGAAGAGGATCTTGTGAAACACAGCAGAAATGTTGAAAGAATCAGAAATTTGTGTCAGAGTCCCAAGAACAGCCATCATGATTTTGGAGTGCTTTGAGCAAGTCACTTAACTTCAATATGTCTCTTCTGAAAAATAAGAATTTGTAATATATTTTTCTCTTTGGGATATTGTGATAAAGTAATGACATAATTTATGTAAACTTGTTTCATAAGTTCAAAAAAAAAAAAAAACCACCCAAATTCTAGTTATTGCTAGGAATAGGATGAATAAGCTGTGTTTGGATGGTAGAGTAGTGGTACAATAAGGTTATCAGAGGAAAATGTGAATAAATGAAAATATTTCAGTTATTTAGGGCACAGAGAGGAAAATAATTTCCCCAGACTAGTAAATACAGTTCACCAAATAATTGGCCAAGCTCCCCATCTTTGAAGAATATATAGGATAATCAGGAGGACTGGCATGCCTGAGGTATGCTAGAGAATTTATGTCAGAGAGTAGGAAAAAAAATATGCTTGGAAAGGGTGTCTGAACCCCCAAAGGAATGGGACCTAACTTGCAAGTAATGAACTTAATTAAATCAGTAAGAAGGAGTCTGGAAATTTTTGCATGATAATGATTACATCAAACTAGATTTTCTCATGCATACTACTTCCCCAGTGGGACAGCCCTGTAATTCTCTTAGTAGGACCCCTGCATGGCCCCTGATGGATAGACATATAATGGGGCAAAATTAAGGTCAATTGGGCAGGTTTTTTTATCATCTACACACAAATGGGAGCTAGAGATAATTAGTGAACCTTGAATTACTCACAGAACAAGAATACTGAATATGGCAGTAATAAAGTGCTTTATCTGAAGAAATGAAGTTTTAAGCAGTGTATGTCAAAAATACAGGAATATATCAGTGTCACCTTTGAGAGCAGGATGGGGAGAATTGAGCAGAGCAGTAATTCCAAGAGGAGGCTGAAGAGTAGCATTTAATAGCAGTTTGGAGACAGGGGCATTTCGCTTTGAATCACTGCTCTGATATCTGCTCACTGTGAATACTTGGACAATTACTTTCCTCTTATGTAAGTCTCAATTTCTTCATCTGGTGAATGGAACTGATGGTGTTTATCTCATATTATTTTAAAGGTTGAAGCATACAGAAATGTGTTTACCACTATGATTGTTACCCAGCATACATTCACTAAATTTTGGCTGATAAAAACTAAAAATAAAGAATAGAGGGAAGACCGTGTGTCTGAAAAGGAAAAGAAAAATGACAAGTTAAAAGACCTAAAACTAGAAATACCACATTGTATTCAGTGGAAAGCAGCAGCAGCAGCAGATTCACCCATATCTCATTCAGAAATAATACATCAAATGTCTAATGTGTTCCAGTACTTCCTATGGAAACAGGAACTTGAAGATTCACTCTGAGTCTTGCAAGGAGCTCACACTCCAAGGAGAGTCAAGTAAGTAAACTGGCAATTGTCAAGCCCCACCTTAAAGGCAAGATTCTGTAAGAGGAGGAAGGCAGATTGATTGATTCTTGTGGTCTTCCGTGGGCTATGCACGCTATGATAGTCCATAGTTTCACACTGATCTCTGGTGAGGCCACCATCTTAGGTGGGCAAAGTCAATCTCAAGGAAGTCTCCAACTGAGCTAATGCCTAGAGTTCACTCAAACTTGTCCTTCACTGTGCACTTTCTGTGTTTTACCCACTCTGCGCCCTGCAACGATGTAATCCATATCAGTTACTATGCCTTGGCAATTTGGGGAAAAAAATTATCCTTTCACAAGGTAATTTGTCTCCATATATTAGAAGGTTTTATAATATTGAGATTTATAAAAAAAATCAAGCTTCAGGACCATCTGAAAGACTCTCTTTGCAATAAATGTACAAATATGTGATATCTCCAATGCAGCCAATGCCCCTTTCTCTGTGTCTTGCTTGGATAATGTTCAGCTGACAACACCTTATCCTTACCTTGGCAAATATTCCTATTTTTATTTTTGGATGATGGAAACAAATTTCAGCTAGATGAAAGGAATTGTCCCAAATCAAATATTTTGGGAAATGATAGAGCAAAAATTAAACCTATGTAGTCCTGACTCCAAATCCCTGCTCTTTTTGCTCTCTGAAATGATGCTACTCAAAAGTATTGTTCTTTCCTGGAGACTACTTGTGCCCTTCTCTGCAAAGAAGAAATATGTTGAGTTTCTTTTTAATATCACAACCCCCTTTCATTGTCAACTACCTTCTCTAATCCATTGTTCGAAAGCACTTCTGATTCATTAGGCATTCCTTCTCCTTAGTCTGTTTCAACACTCATTATTCAACATTTATCTACACCAAACTTTATTTGCCATCCATTAGCTCTCTATTAGCCTGAGGTGCCCAAACGAACACAATTCCCCTCCATCAGAATGCATTGTGCCTCATTATTTGTTGTTCCCCATAATTTAGTAGCATCTGCAAATTTTCAAGCTTTAAGTTAAATACTGAGGTTGTGATATCGATTAGAAAAATCATGCAAGATAATTCTGAGATGAAATAACCATCTTTATTTTTGCCCCATCAAGCTGACATGTAAATACAATGCTATTATTACTGTAGTACATTTTCCATGAACTCTTTTTCCTATCTTATACTAGAGAACAGAGGTTAGAAACAGTGTGAAAACAAGTTCAAAATAGAGATTTGTAAGATGAATTATCAACTGTGACTCCATGGTGCTTTACCTTTATACAGGCAAATGTGCTCTAATTTTTAATGTGACTGTAGATGCACATCCCCCCCTAGAAGAAAACCATCATGTCTTCTAATAAAACATATGCCTAATCTTTCATATTCAGGCATTTAGAGAGGATCATCAAACATTCATCTGATACCAAATCAGTTGTGAGTTGCTGATGCTTAAATAATCATCTCTTCTTCAAATGCAAGCCAAAAACTTATAGTAAATTATCAGAACAGGTACCCTTTACCAATACTGTCACATGTTACCTCCACTAGAGGCTTCACATATATTGATTCCTGCCTCTTACCACTGGTCCTCAGGAAGCTGTTTTTATTTCCCATTTCACAAATAAGAACATGGAGGATGAGAAATGTCAAAGGAATAGGCAAAACCACATAGGAAGAAAGTACCAGAATAAGATGCTGACACAGGCTTACTTATCTCCACAGGCAATGGTCTAGGCAGTAAAAAAAATTCAGCCTCTTCTATTATAATAATTATGAAATACAAAATAAAACATGAACAAAATGAAGAGGACCTTGCAAAATCCAGTCATTTGCATAAACTGGATTTGTTCTTTGCTGAAAGGCCTCCTTTCTCTAATCCTATTCCCACTTGCTGACAAGGATTATGTTGGCAAGAGATGATGTGTTTCATTCTACAAGTGGAAATAAATTTATAATAAAAATATTCCTCTCTAACCCAAGACTATTGAAAGACCAGGTGTTAGATGGGAACACTGGGATCGTAACTGCTACACGAGGTAAGTGCAGGTTGTTGAAATGGTAAGTGAAAGTCAAATCCCCATTATTTTGCTGTTTTGTTAGGGTGGATAATTAAATATACAGACTTGAAAATAATTCAATGGATAGCTCTCTACAGTTAAAATAGGATCCAGTAGTTCTTGTGTTGTTTGCCACTGTATTCCAAGATTTCCTTCCACTGAAGGAAGATCTACTCTTAATGCCATTCCCAGCCTACTTGCACAGTGTAACTGTAGGTATAGCTTTTAGGGCAAGCTGCAAGATATCCAGATGGAGGAAAAAAAAAAAAAATAAGCACATGGTTCTTAGAAGGAGCAGATGGAATCATAGGCAGTTCCTGGAAAATGAGAGCTTAGAAGACAGACAGGCACGAGACAGTTAGTGGCAGGGATCAGGACAGGGCCCTACAAAGCCTGAGTACACTTAGTTTGAGAAGGCAGAACGGACAAAGCTTCCCTTAGCAGGAAATAGGTGAAGGGAAGAGGACTAAATGGCTATATATTGGTGTGGAAAATCAGAGAAGAAAGAGATCAGAGGCTTCCTGTTACAACTCTCAGGTTTAGACAACTTAAAGACGTTGCCATCTTAGCAATTTGAAAGTGATCAACAGCCAACTGGACATGGTTAAAAACTTGTAACAATTTTGCTTTGCAGCAGGGATCTCCCAGCTACATGAAGGAGGGGCAGCTCATCAGAGCAGAGTGGACACAAAGCTCAAAAGCATTATGTATCGCCTATGTACAAAGCTTTTGGTAATTTGAATAAAAATAATGAGTGACAATGAAGCCTTGCCTTTAATAAATGTGGCTTTGTTGTGGTAGACTTTGCTTGACCCAGGTTTCATCATTTCTTGTCTCCCATTTAGAGCTATTCTGGCCAGGTCTGTCTATAAAGCCTTCAAAGAAAGAGGTGGGACAGGCACAGGCAAGCAGCTGTGTGATTTTGCCACTAAACCTGCCAGTTCCTGCCTCATTATCTCAAACCTTCGAGGTGCAGTGAGGCTGGAGGTCAAAGGGCAGAAAGTCCTTTTCCACACAGCTGTCAAACCCGAAGTTAGTATGACCTGATGTCTGGAAAGAGCAGAGAAAATCAGGCTCTTGAAAATGTTTGTCAAAGTATGAGAATCTTCACTCCCAAACGCTCAAAACAATGAAATGTTCTCCAAATCTGAGCAACCCTTCTTGCCTTTATCTCTAGCTTAACAATGCAGATGCCCACTTTGTCATAAATTAAATGCACTGTTTGTGTGGAGCTCCAGGGGAAATGTTTCTCAGGTCTCAAAACTGAGAAAATGAGTATTGCAACAACTCGCTGATTCTCTTTACTCTCGTAGGCCTGGTTTGTGACTACACATGAATCTTTCCTACACTGGGCACTTGGAAGTGCAAAGCGAAACTGTCTGCCTGTCTTTACTCTTTTTCTTGGCATTATCATTTCCCTATTTAATTTTGTGCATTATGCAATTATGTCATTTATTTGATTATTGTGAGTTATTTGTACCTCAGATGCTCTGTGGATCAAGGTAATGCACAATTACATAAAGAAGTGAATGATGAGGACAGCAGAGAAGGGGAGAGATAACACTTTTTGACCCAATTTCAAAGGTCCTACAAGTGGTTCTACTTGACTTTTTTTAATTGATTCATTTATTATTTTATGTATTTTTTACACAATTCCTCATTTTCTTACAATGTATGCGTTCTCCTCTCGGGCATAGACCCAGTGAAATTCCCAGCACTCAATCACCTGTGCACCGTCACCATAGTCCCTTGTGCTCTGCCCACCCCGTTTTGATCTTACTCCCATCTCCCCCACTTCAGAATGTCTTTGGTTTACTGTTGCCTCTTGATTTTGATTTTCACTTTATTGTAATAACTTCCCCCTCACCGATCCCTTTTTTAGATCCTCTACATTCCTCCTATAATTGAAACCATTGCTATTTTTCTTTTTCTTTCTAGCTTATTTCACTGAGCATGATCCCTTCCAGCTATTTGGATTTTAAATGGGAAACTAATTCTTCAATTGGCAAGGATCCAAGATATTGAACTGTGTTGAGGAGGAAAATGTTGGTGAAGACGCTTGAGGTCCAGTCCTGCTTTGTCACGCTCTGGGTGACCAAGTAGAACATAAACCTTTCTGTTATTTTGTCACCTTTCCCATAAAATAAAAAAATTGAACTAGTTCACATTTGCAAATTATGACTTCTAGACAAAATTTGGCTAGTGGTGTTTTTATTACCTGCAAGATAAGATTTTTTAAAAGCTTTTAAGGAATTATTAAAGAGAGGAAGAAGAAGTGGGAGAAGAAGCAGCAGAGATAGCACATCTCCAACAAAACCTAAAATAGTATCATCTGCCCCACTATAAGATTTGCAACAATCTGGATTCTTTCAGCCCTCAGTTTCCTGCCCAGTTCTTTAGCTCTAGTTTTACTCTAGCAGGCAGCTGACACAAACAAATCCCTTAATCTTTTTGTATCTTCATTTGTCTCCCTGTGTGATAGGTGTAATGTGATTCAACACTGTAATATGACCATTGTAAAATCCAGGGAGAGATTGTGGGGTTAAGAAAAGGAGGAGGTATTCGGAAAGTATAATATGAAAAATATATATAATTGGGTAACAGAAGTGACTTAAGGAAAATCAGCTGTTTATCTTCAAAAGGTCATAGGTCAGGTTGACACAAAGAAGGCACAGAAACCATGACATGTGTTATGTAAAGCAGAAGGCTCCACACTCGCAAGAATTCCAGACATTTTGTACTTGACCTAAATTTTTGTGTGCTCTAGAAGCTGTCTGTAGGACCACAAGCACAACAGCCCTGCTCTGTTTTCACCAGACCATCTTAGGCTGTTATCTGACTTCATAAGTTGGGGACCACAGTTTATCTTGGGGTGCAGATCAAGTGCCTTCCTCCAAGTGTGTATAGGATTCCTAAATAAACATGTCAGGACTCCCAAGTCAAGCTCTTCTTCTTGCCACTTCTCTGCTCTCTTCTTCCTTTGAAAGTCATTGCCGTTCATCCAAGGGGATAAATTAACAGTTGTTGAGAGCCAAGTACTTTACATAGTCTATTTCATTTATTTTTTTCTAGCAACCCTGTGGAGTGAGAGGTATAGTGCCTTTGTGATGATGAAAGCTGATAAAAGGCAGGCTCCGAGTGGCAAATTATTTATCTTATTTTATATTATATATTTTTACATCATTTTTGCACAATATATGCATTTTCATCTTGGTTATAGTCCCCATATAATTCCCACCCCCCTTATGTTGACCCTCCCCCCACAGTGTGTCTCTGGTTTATAGTTGCTTATTGATTTTGATTTTAACTTTATTATAATTAGCCTTTTTCCTTGTCTCTTACTTAGGTTTTCTAGATTCCTGCTATGAGTGAGACCATCTAGTATTTTTCTTTTTCTTTCTGGCTTATTTCACTAAGCATGATCCCTTCCAGCTCCATCCATGTTGCTACAAATGACATGTGTTTATCTTTTATATTGCTGAGTAATATTCCATTATGTATATGTAGAACATCTTCTTGATCCAATTATCTATTTTTGGGCATTTGGGTCATTTCCATAGTTTAGCTATTGTAAATAGTGCTGCTATAAACATTATATTGACAGATCACAAGCTGGTAGCAGGTCAGGTCACAGCTTCAAGTGTCTTTCCATCCTGTTGTTTCCCAGTCTCTAGCAATCATGGAGGTCTGAGCTATGCAAGTCATTCCTCCGCTTCCTCACATTCAACTCATCACCCAGATCTGGGAGCAACCCCTCCTTTCCCACTTTCTTTATCCAAACCCAAGCTGTGGACATCCTGCCCCACCCCTGCTTGCTCTCCCTCACTGGAACTAGACCTTTATTATGTCCCAGCTGCAAGGTTCATCTCCAAATCCTAGCATCACTATGCTACTCCTCTTTCCAAGTGTCTTATGTCTTTTAATTCATTTCCCTTCCTTACCATGAGAAGTCTCCTTCATTTTTCACCTTATTTTTTTTAAGATTTTATGTATTTATTTTTGCATAGAAGACTTGGGGTAAGAGGTGGGTGAAAGGACTCACCAGAGGTGTAGTGGGTGAAAGGACTCACCAGAGACAGAGTGGGGAGCAGAGCAGGTGGATCAACTGAAATGCACTGCTAAGGGTACGAGACAGGACAAGTCTGCTGTTGAGACTGCTCTCTCTAATTCTTATCCATCTCCTCCTGTTCCCTAAGACACATATTATTTATAAATGCTTACTTGTTATTTGGGAGAGTTGGCTTGCTATATCTGTAGAACACAGGTATTATTTCAAACTTCTCTAGAATGTTTTCTCATTTTTGTTAATGTATAGCATTTAACAAGTTATTCAGCCTCTCAACCTCAGATTTCTCATATATAAAAATATAGACTAATGTTTATTGTGGGAGACTTTGGGGGCAGTTGCTTATGTAATTGTTAATATGTAGTAGGCTATATATATATTTATAGACATACACATATATATACACACATAATTACAGAGAGAGAGAGAGAGAGAGAGAGAAAGAGAGAGAGAGAGCCTTTTCTTCTTTAAGCTCCCATTGTGCTTATACAACATGTTCTACATAATCCACTCCTCCATTTCCATGGTCTTATATGTTTTGTCATTATTTCTTCTATATAATTGTGTATTTCAGCTACAAAGAGAATGAAAAAAGAAGGTACCATTCTTTATGTGTCTTCTTTAGTTACATTAGCATATAGGATTTTGTTGAACATATAAGAAATATTCAATAAAAATTTGATATCGATTAAGTAGAGTCTCAGACCATCAGGGCAGACCTCAGGTGCAGGGAATTGCCCTCCTGACTCACCATTTTAGAACAGGTATCTTTGTGTCTGGACCCTACCGAGACTGAGTGGAACTGGGAAAAGGATGCCCCTATAGCCAGAGGTGAGCTGACAAGCCCCCACAAGCCAGACACCATCCGGCTGCCAGTTGGAGCCCAGAGGGGGATCCAGTGATTTGGACCCCAGAGAGGGATCTAGTGATTTGGAGCCCAGAGGAGGATCTAGTGATTTGGAGCCCAGAGGGGGATACAGCGATTTGGAGCCCAGTGGTGATCCAGCCAAGGCCAGGGCAGTCTGTGGGACCACAAGACCCACCTCTGAAATTAAGCAAATACAGAAAGAGGATAGTCTCTGTGACAGCAATCACTAACATATTCATAGTACCACTTCCCTACTGAACTTCTGGCATAACAGTATTTGACTCAATTGGACCACCAGTTACTGACATCCAGGAAAAGACACACCACAAAAAGAAAATCACCCACCAGAATGCAACAACAGTGACTTGGAAGAACTTATGAGCTTTCCAGATAGAGGATTTAAAATTGCCATGATTAAAAAACTGACAAAAGTCATAAAGGAAAACAATGATAAGGGAAAAATAATCAATGATCAGAAGTATGAAAGTGAGCCCCTAAAGAGGGAAGTGAAAGAAATACAGGAGATAGGGGTCTCCCCTGGGGGCGCAGTGATTGAGTGCTGGGCTGTGAGGCTGCCTGCAGCCTCTGCAGCGCTGGTTAGATCTCCAGCCACTGGCAAGTGTCCCACATGGCATGACAGATCTCTCCTGAGGTGCCCCCTGCTCCCCTTAGCAGTGTATTTCTTTGTCAGTCTGCCTGTTCTGTTCTTCGCTCTGGCTCTGGTGAATTCTTTCACCCCCCACCCCCCCCGTGATTCTGACTGGACCCCGTGCTTGAAAAAATAAATAAATAAATCTTTAAAAAAACAAAAAGAAGAAAAGAAATACAGGAGATAAAAGGATAATGGAGGAGCTAACGAGCTCTGGGAAAATCAGTGAAAGCAGAATAGATGAAATGGAAGAACGAAAAAGTAATCTTGAAGACACAGAAATAAAAAGAATGAAAACAGAAAGGGAAAGAGAAGTACAAATTAAAAGTCTGACGAAAGACTTCGGGAACTATCTGACTCCACGAGGAAAGGACATATAAGAGTTATAGGAATCCCAGGAGGAGAGGAGAGAGACCTAGGAACAGAGAAAATATTCAAGGAAATAATTGAAGAGAACTTCCCAAACATGAAGAAGGAGCTGAAAATAGACATACAAGAAGCAAGAACACCAAACTTCCATGATGAAAGGAAAAATACAGCAAGACACATAATAGTAAAACTCCCAAGAATCCAAGACAAGGAAAAAATAATGAAGCTGAGAAGAAGGAAGAAACAAATAACATACAAAGGAAAACCAATCAGGCTGTCATCAGACTTCTCCAAAAAAACACTACAGGCAAGGAGAGAGTAGAGGGACATAGTCAACAAACACCAAGACAACAAATGCCAACCAAGAATCCTCTATCCCACAAAACTTTCCTTCCTCTATGAAGAATGAGGACCTTTACAGGCAAACAGAAACTCCGGTATTTCAATACGACTAAACCCCCACCCCCAAAAAATACTATAAGGAATCCTAAAGCCAGAGCAAACATAGGCATGAATAAGAACAAAACAAGACCAAAAAATTTATTAATCAAATAAATAAATAAAACCAGAGAAAAGACAAACAAAATCGTAAATGCAAACACTAACATATCAATATTAGCTCTAAATGTAAATGGACTAAACTCTTCAATAAAAAGACACAGAATTGTAGGCTGAATTAAGAAATAAAACCTAACATTTTGCTGTCTCCAGGAAACACATTTAACTACAAAAGTAAAAACAGACTGAAAGTAAATGAATGGAAAACAATCCTACAAGCAAATGGGCCAAAAAAAGAAGCCTGGAACAGCTATACTTGCATCAGATAAAATAGGTAAGAAAAGGTAAAAAAAGACCCAGACGGACACTACATTATGATCAAGGGGACAATACTTTAAGAAGAAATAACACTCATTAACATAAACTCACCAAATGAAGGAGCACCAAAATATATCAGACAACGATTATCATCTCTGAAAACAGACATCAGAGAAAATACATATGTAGTAGGAGACTTCAACACACCACTATTAACAATGGATAGATCAACGAGACAAAAAATAAGTAAGGACACTAAAGCTCTAAATAAGGATCTAGAGCTCATGGGCTTAACAGACATCTATAGAACACTAAACCCAAAAAAATTTGAGTACACATTTTTCACAAGCGCACGTGGATCATTCTCCAGGATCCATCACATACTGAGACACAAGACAAACATCAATAGATACACCAAGATTGAAGTCATATCAACCATCTTCTCTGACAATGAAGGCATCAAACTAGAAATAAACCAAAAAAGAAGGTAAAGAACCATCCTATCTCATGGAGATTAAAAACCACACCACTGGAAGACCACTGGACTAATGAGGAGATCAAAGAAGAAAAAAAAACAACAACAAACACTTTGAGTTGAATGAGAAGGGGGACACAAATTTCCTAAATGCATGGGATGCAGCAAGAGCAGTAATAAGAGGAAAATATATAGCAATAGAGGCTCACATCAAGAAACAAGAAAGAAATCAAAGAAACAACCTAATTTCACAGCCCAAAGAACTAGAAAAAGAACAACAAAAAACCCCCCTAAAACCAGTAGAACAAAAGAAATAATAAAAATCAAAGCAGAAATAAATGAAATTGAAACTAAAAAAAAAAAATCCAAAAGATCAATGAAACCAAAAGTTGGTTATTCAAAAAATATAAATAAAATAGACAAACCCCTAGCCAGGCTCACAAAGGAAAAATGGGAGAAAGCACAAACAAATAGAATCACAAATGAAAGAGGAGAAATCACAACAGACACAGCAGAAATCAAAAGAATAATCAGAAACTACTATGAATAGTTATATGCAAACAACTTCAACAATCCAGAAGAGATGGACAAGTTCCTACAACTCTACAATCACCCAAAGCTAGATAAAGAAGAAATAGAACATCTAAACCGACCAATTATAAGCAGTGAAATTGAAATGGTTAAAAAAAAAAAAAACCCTCCTCCAAAACAAAAACCCAGGACCAGATGGATTTACAAATAAATTCTACAAAACATTCAGAAACGAATTAGTGCCTATTCTTCATAAACTCTTTCAAAAAATTGAGAAGGAAAGGTTAATACCAAACACGTTCTATGAAGCCAACGTTACTCTAATACTAAAACCAAACAAGGACAACACAAAAAAAGAGAACTACAGGTCAATTGCTCTAATGAACACCCATGTAAAAATCCTCAATAAAATTTTAGCTATCAGAATCCAAAAATGTATCCATAAGATAATTCACCACAACCAAGTAGAATTTATTGCAGGGACACAAGGATGATTCAACATCCAAAAATCAATCAATGTAATCCAACACATCAACAAAAATAAATATAAACACCATATGAAAATATCAATAGATCTTAAGAAAGCTTTTGACAAAGTACAACACCCATTTATATCTAAGGCCTTTGAAATTCTAGGGATACAAGGAACATACCTCAACAAAAGACCATATATGACAAGCCCACAGCCAATATCATTCTCAATGGTGAAAAGTTAAAAGCATTTCCATTAAGATCTGGAACAAGACAAGGATGTCCAGTCTCACCATCGCTTTTCAATATAATAGTGAAAGTCCTAGCCAGAGCAATAAGACAAGAGAAAGACATACAAGGAATCCAAATAGGGAAGGAAGAAGTCAAACTATCACTATTTGCAGATGATATGATAATATACACGGAGAACCTCAAAAAATCCACAGAAAACTAATTAAACTAATCAATTAGTTCAGTAAAATAGTAGGATACAAAATCAACACTCAAAAATCAGTAGCCTTTCTATACACAAACAATAAATCTGAAGAAGAAGAAATCAAGAAAACCAACCCATTCATTATTGAAACAAAAAAAAAATCAAATAATTGGGAGTAAATCTAACAAAAGAGGTAAGGACCTACACAAAGAAAACTATAAAATACTGTTAAAAGAAGTAGAGGAAGACACAAGGAAATGGAAAGATATCCCCTGCTCGTGGACAGGAAGAATTAACATTATCAAAATGGCCATCCTACCAAAAGCAATTTACATATTCAATGCTATTCCAATAAAAATTGCAATGACATTCTTCAAAGAAATAGAAAAAATATTGATGAAATTCATATGGAGCCACCAAAACCCTGAATAGCCAAAGCTCTCCTAAAAAAAAAAAAATAATAATATAAGGAAACGGAGGCATCACACGTCCAGATTTCAAACTATACTACAAAGCCATATAATCAAAACTACATTTTATTGGAACAAGAACAGACACACAGACCAATGGACCCAAATAGAAAATCCAGAAATAAACCCACAGATTTATGGTCAACTAATCTTTGACAAAGGAGAAAAAATATGCAATGGAGCAAAGAAAGTCTGTTCAATAAATGCTGCTGTGAAAACTGGTTTGCTACATTCAAAAGAAAGAAGCTTGACTACTACCTCACACCACGCATGAAAACCCACTCAAAATGGATTAAAGAACTAGACATAAGATCTGAAACCATAAAATACATAGAAGGGAATATGGGTGAAATACTACATGACATATACCTTAACAGCATCTTTAAAGACTCATCAACCAAAGCAGTGATAGCAAAAGCAAAGATAAACATCTGGGACTACATCAAATTAAAGAACTTCTGACAGCAAAATAGACAGTATCCAAAACAGCAACCAATTTTCTCCCATCGACTGGAAGAAAATTTTTCACACAACACTAACGATGAAGGACTGATCACAAAAATCTAAAAAGAGCTGACAAGACTCAACTAAAACAAAGTAAATAATCCAGTCAAAAAATGGGCAGAAGAGCTGAAAAGGAACTTTCCAAAGAGGAATTGCAAATGGCCAATTGCAAATTGCCAATTGCAAATGGCATATGAAAAACTGTTCAGCATCACTTATGATCAGGGAATTGCAAATCAAAACTACAATGAGATACTATCTTACACCAGTGAGAATGGCACATATTAAAAAACCTGGCTAAAGCAAATGATGGCGAGGATGTGGAGAAAAAGGAACTCTCCTGCACTGCTGGTGGGAGTGCAAACTGATCAACCACTATGGAATGCTGTGTGGAGAGTCCTCAACCTGTTAAAGATGGAGCTTCCATATGATCCAGCAATTCCACTCCTAGGTATTTACCCAAAGGACACAGAATAATTAATTCAAAAGGGCACCCACACCTCTGTGTTTATAGCAGCACTATTTACAATAGCTAAGCTATGGAAGTAACTCAAATGCCCAAAAATAGATGACTGGATCAAGAAGATGTGCTACATATACACAATGGAATATTGCTCAGCAATAAAAAAGATAAACTCATGCCATTTGCAGCAACATGAATGGAGCTTGAAGAGATAATGCTCAGCAAAATAAGGCAGAAAAAAAAAGAAAAATACCGGATGGTCTCACTCATAGCAGGAATTTAGAAAACCTAAATAAAAGACAAGGAAAAAGACTAATTATAATAAAGTAAAAATCAAAATCAACAAGCAACTTATTTGTTGGGATTAGGGAGGGATTAGGGTCAAAATAAGGGGGGTGGGAATTACATGGGGACTATAACCAAGATTAATATGTATACATTGTGCAAAAATGAAAAATGATGTAAAATATATAAAATTAAAAAAAGAATAACCAAAAAAAAAAAGTAGTCTCAGAGATAATGGGGGAAATCAATGGCTCTATCCCAAGTTAAAGTAATCAATATAATCATTTGAGAAAATTTTCTTTCAGGTAGTGCTTTGCAAGTTTTCTTACACATATTTTTATTAGAAGGAAAGAAATACTCTCATCAAAGGTAATTGGTTATTTTCATGGAGGAAGATCAGATAAAAATTAAAGCATGATGGGACTGATAATTTGTGCAATTTAAAAATCATCCCCAATTATTTTTCAATGCTGTCCGTAAGTATGTTTCTTTTAAATAAAACACTATTCAATCAGAAAATATCTTCTCACAAATATAAGCTGATTTATTGGTTGATTATGCTTGATTCTCTTTATCCATACATTCATGCAATATTTGTTTTTCTTGAAACCCTACTACATAATAGCCAATACAGCTGCTAGGATTGTAAAAATGAAAAGATTTAGTTCTTTCTGTCAATGACTCCACTCTCATGGGGAAAGACAGACTTACAGAGAAGTCATAGCAGTATGAAGTGACTGTCATAATGACATATGTGCAAAGTTAGCTCTGGGAATGCTTCACAGCCCAGAGGCAGAGATTTGAAGGATGGCTGTGAATGGACAGGAAGGCTGGGATAATGCTGGGGCCAAGGCTTTTCAGTGACCTTGAAAATACTTTTGTTTCATTAAAACTATGAATAACCAAACTCTATTCAATTTCATAATAAATGGATTAACTCATTGTCTCTTTAGCAGAGGTGAAGCATGGAACAAGGAGATCTGGACTAGGAGAATTATTTTGAACTCAAATAGTTATCCTTTTGGGTATATCAAATGCTCTCTTAACTTTCTTCATTCTCAAGTTCTATAAATTTAATAAATAATTTCTTTTCTAATTTCACGCATTTGTTATAACACTTAAGACTTAATTTTGTGGGCTTCCTTGATGGCGGTTTTAAGTCTCAGCACTGTGAAACTCTCCATGGCCACTGAAGCACAAGTTTGGTCCCAGACCAGGGAGCTACCCACATGGCACAACAGACCTCTCCTGTCTCCCCACTGCTCCCCTCAGCAGTGTATTTCAGTAGATTTGCCTGTTCTGCTCCCCACTGTCTCTGGTGAATCCCCTCACCCCTTGCACCTCTGATCTACATATACCGCAGCTCTTGTATGCATGAACAAATAAGTGCAAAAAATAATTATTTTTGTTAAACAGATTTACAAGGCTTTCACTACTTGAAAATGTCAGGGAACACTGTAGGAGGGCAGCAAGTGTAGTGGGCAAAGCATGGGCTGATAAATCAGCCACATGGGGATGCAAAATTCCAGCTAGTCCATGTTCCACCTGAGACTTAGGAAAACATTCTTAGGTTCTCTGTGACCTGAACACTTCATATATAACTAAGAAAACACCAGGAGAGTAAGGAAAAGTTGAGATGTATGTTAAATGACTGGTAGATATAATCTAGTGAGAGCTTACTCTCTCCTGGTATATGTAAAAAGACAGAGGGTCCTCTGAGAATATGGGGTAGTTACACATTTTCTTATTTCTATCACTAAATACAACTAAATTATCCTTGACATTATAATTAAATAAACATAGAAAAATAAAAAAAATAAAAATCAAATACCAACTGGCTAGGGACCTGAGGAATGACTCACAATGGCAAGTACATGAGTTTGCTTTTTCTCAAGTACGTATTTGAAGAAGATAACAACCTGGAAATAATAAGAAAGATGGAGCAAAAAAAAAAAAAAAGTCTTCCAAAAGCCTGAAACCTGTTCTCTCTGGGGAAAAGAACATGGAAATAACAAACTAGTAAGTCAGAAAACTTGTAGACAATAACTATTCTTCTTTGGGCAAATATCACAGAAAAATAAAAAGAGTTTCACCTTTTCTTATGTGAAAACTGAGTGGGGAACATGTCCTGCCACCTTCACATGATTATAATGAGGCTCTGGGATGATATCAAAGAAGGTCTAGGAGGGAGTCAGGATTTTTGGCCCACTGATCCTGACAAATCCTCTTCCACACATAGTTCCAGCAGATACCACACGGTGAGCCAGAATTCACTACCCTACCCAGTACTAACCAGTACACCACCATCAGGTGCTGCTAGAAGGTAAGTAGAGGACCACTATTTCTCCATCCACGATGTACTACTGAGGTGGTGCTCATCCCTTTTACTACCAGAACAGTGTCCAGAAAGACCAGCTAAAACAGAGATTCAAATAAGTTCCAGAAACTCATATTATAATATGCGATTGTCTAAGTTTGAACTGAAAATCACTCAATCTATCATAAACTGAGATCTTAAACTAAATGAAAAGAAATATCAAGTATGAATAGGTGTTAGCACTGACATAAATATATTAGAATTATCTGACAAAGATTTAAAAGCAGCCATAAAATGCTTTGATGATCAATTATGAACACACACATATGAAAATTTAGAAAGTATGAGCAAAGAAATAGTACCAGCAAATAATTGTAAGATACAAATAAAAACCAAATAAAACTATTAAAACTGTAGATAGATGTAAAGGTAAGCCTATATTGTATGAGCAATTTCTATGGAAACAAGAGAAAGAGGTTAAAGGTTAAATGAAACCCCAAGTCAAGTTGGGAGTCCTGAGGGAAACCAGTGAGAAGATTTCTAAATACCTGGGGTCTGAGCATCCTTAGATGAGGTAAGGGCAGTCAAAAGTTACCTAATTTGCAGTTTAATGTCATCAGGTATATAGGGAAACAGCCACTGTCATTTTCAATTCTAGCCATCTTGGAGACCTCTCTGAAATTGACAAACTTTTCTATCTCTGATTTTTCTCCATCTCTGTTTTTTTAAAAATATACTTTGTAAGGCATAAATGGGTTAAATTGGTTGATCAACAAAAGATTTACATGCTTTTCTTAAAGGAAAAGCAAAACTAACTTTTTCCAAAATTGGTTAGTAGTGCTAGGAATCCCCAAAGATTCCACATCCTCCACCATATTTATTTTTCTCATGTCTTAAATTGCAGTTGCATCTATCTACAAGAAGGCCTCCAGGAATTGGACACAGATGCCTAATTGGACTAATCTGTTTTCAAGACTGAAAGACTAATTTTGTGAAATAATTCAACAACTCAACATCCTTATTTTGGAAATTCTTGATAAGTTCTAAGGGCTGATTTCAGGGAGGGGCTCTGAAGGCTGGGTACAAGTTGCTTTACATCTAAACTTTTCTCTGAAAGGATTTATTCTGATATGATCTTGTCTTCTTATCTATTTTCCCTGGAGAAGGCAGAAGTACCTCTGTTTTCTCCTGTAAATGAACTGACTTTCCTTTTCTTCCTCAACCTCTCTTGCCCCAACTGTTTAGCATGAAGCCAGATGGCATACAGTGTCATCAATTAATCAAGCTGGGTCTCTCCCATAGTATAATAGGGATATAGGTTATTATTAAACTTCTTTATGGATTTTTCTCTTATCACTGTGTATGATGTTTATTTGATTATTTGCCAGCCTAGAAGAATCCAGAGGGGTATGGGACTATTTCCTTTACATTCACACACACAATACAATTTACTGTATTTCTTTTAGAAATGTGGTTATTTAAAATAAAATTGAAGACTTTCCTCAGGAAAAAAAAAACTATTAAAACTGAAAAATACAACAACTGAAATAAAAATCTCAGTGGGTAAATGTAACAATAAATTGTAAAAAATAGAGAAGAGAATGAGAAAATTAAAAGTAGAACTGTAAAAATTGCCCAGTCTGTAAAACAGATAGAGAATAAACTAAAAAATATATGAACAGAGCTTCAGTAATCTAGAATCTATAAAAAAAAATAAAATCCATAGTCCCGAAAGAATAGGAGAACATGGATGGGACTGCAAAAGAATAAAATGAAATGTTGCATCTTTCCCAAATTAAACAAGGTCATAAATTTAACCAAACTCAATAAGACATACATCTATAGATCTAATAAACTGACAAGTTCCAGATAGGACAGATGCAGAGAAATTGAAACCAAGACACAGCATCATAATTAAACTTCTAAATACTAAAGACAGAGACAAATTCTTTCAAGGAGCCAGATAATAATGATGCCTTACCCACATAAGAAAAAATTTGAGTGACAGCAGTTTTCTCATTAAAAACCATGGAGGCCATAAAATAAGTGACAAAATATTTTTCATGGGCCTAAGAAAAGAATTGTCAATCATAGTTTTCTTTCAAGATATTTATTTCCTCAAGGAGAGGGAATAAAGAATAAAGGTAAACTAAGAAAATGTGTTACCAGCAGATTTATCTTAAGAGAATGATTAGAATATATTATGAAACAAGAAGAAAATAATGAAAATAGAAAATTTCACAGTAAACTAAAATGTGGCTCCATTCAAAGGACTTTATTTCTCTTGAGTTTTTTAGATTATGTTTGACAGTTGAAACAAAAGTTATAACATACCCTATTGGGTTTATAAAAGTATGTAGAAGAAATATTTAAAACAATTACAATTTCAAATTAGGCAAGGTAAAGGTACTTAAAGGAAAATAAGTTGTCTATACTTAACTTGATAAATAGAATGATGGCATAATCAGCAATCAACTCTGTCAAAGTATACACATATATACATACATGCATATACTTACATATATTACATATATATAATAATCACAACAACCGCTAATAAAGTTGTATACACTGAAACTCAGAATAGTTATATCAAACTAGAATTGAAAAAAAGTTCAAGTAATCCACCAAAAGATTAAAAAACGCATACAATTAAAAAACAAAGAATGCACAGAAAACAAAATATTAAAAGTTAAGCTCTAAGTATTGTAATAACATATAAATGACCTAATAGATTGTAACATTGAATAGTGAACCATACCTAAATTTCATGCTATTTAAATAAAAATTACTACAATTATAACAACATAAGTGGATGTTAAGTAAGAAGTGGTAAAAAGATACATTAAACCATTAATCAAAGGAAAACAGACGTGGTGGTCATGTTAACATAAAATAAAGTATGCTTCAGAGCAAATTTAAATGACCACAACCAGAAAGGGATATAGTATGATAGAAGGATCAATATACCAAGAAGACATAGCATCCTAAAATCATATGCATCAAACAGCAGAACTGCAAGATATGTGAAGCAAATGCCAGTAGAAGTGAAAGAAGAAAATAAACAAATTCACAATAGTAGGCAGAGATGTCCACACCATTCTCGAAATAACCTATCCAACAAATAGAACTTGACACCACCAACCAAGAATCCAGCAACCCAGCGACCACCACCAACAGCCAATGTACATTCTTTCAAGCTCCAGGAAGATAGATCATATACTAGGCCATAAAACATACCTTCACATACTTAAAAGTATTGAAATCAATTCCAACCACAATGAAATAACAGTAGTAGTCAGTAACAGAAAGAAACAGAAAAATCTCCAAACCCTTAGAGTTTGAACAACATACTTCTAAATAATCCATTGAGTCAAAGATCAAAAATACATTGAACTGAATGAAAATGAAAATGAAAATAAAGCATCAAAATTTGAGGCTCATGGTTAAAGT
Source organism: Talpa europaea (assembly GCF_964194135.1). Lineage (NCBI taxonomy): Eukaryota > Metazoa > Chordata > Mammalia > Eulipotyphla > Talpidae > Talpa > Talpa europaea. The sequence continues at coordinate 68,465,862 of NC_140073.1, forward strand.
ACTGTTGAGAGGGAAATTTATAGGTCTAACTGCATGTTTTAGAAAAGAGTAGAAAATAAACTCCAACTCAGAGGTTTCACTGGAGAATTCTATCAAGGAATGGAGATAAATCAACATCAACTCTAGTTATTGTCTTCTGAAAAATAGAGGAGAGAGAAACTCCTCACAATTTATTTTATATGATTTATAGGTATATGCACATGAATATGCATAGCTACATGTTTTGTGCTCACATAATATACCTACACACACATGCACATAACTATATACATATGTATTTACCTTCCTACATGTACATACACATGTGTGCATACAAGTATCTGTAGAAACATATTTTATCATAAAAACAGGTGTCAAAATCTTTAAAAACACATTTGCAAGAAAAAATATTCCATTTAGGATATCTGGAATATATGTAACAGGATATCTGGAATATATATAAACACAACTGTATGTTATAATAATTAGAGTTTCCCTCTTTACTCCATATATTTTGAGCTGCTTAAATATTTGAAAATCAATCAAGGTAAACTACCATATTAACATTAAAGAAGAAAAATCTTGTAGTAATATTAATTAATGCAGTAAAATTATTTGATAAAACTCTTAGAAAATAATAATAGAAAGGAAACTTTTTCATCTCAAAGATATCTACGAAACCTACAGTCGATGGTACACTTAGTGTAAAAGAAAATGAATGTTTTCTCTCTAAAATGGGTGACAAAGTAAAAATATCTGTTCTCACCATGCCTGCTCAAAATAATGCTTGAAGTTGTAGCCAGTGCAATAAGACAAACATCTTCAAAAAGATTCTCAAAATTCAATGAGGTGACAGAATAAAGGTAAAAATATTGATTGGATTTCTATATTCTAATAATGAACACAAGAAATCACATAGAAATAAAATATAATGTTATTTAATAACATTCAAAATTATTCAAAAATTTAGAAAATTTAGTCATATATAAATCTAACAAAACGTAGGTAGGGGTATATGTTACAAATTACAAAACACTGGTAAAAGAAACCATATGTGTATGTCTGTATGTTGTATGGGTATAAATCAAAGATTTTACACATATATGGGTGTACATATAGATATATGTGTGCATGTGTGTATGTGTGTGTGTGTGTGTGTGTATATATATATATATATATATATATATAAAGAGAGAGAGAGTGCATAAATTAAAAGACTCAATGTATTTACTATGTACTATGTACAGATGTCAATTCTCCCCAAATTGGGATGGAGATTTAACACAATTTCTATCAAATTAGTAGCAGACTATTTATTTTTGCATGTAGACTAGATTATTCAAAAATTTATACAAAAGAGAAAAAGAACAAGAATAGTCAAAATAATTTTGAGGAAAAAAAATTGGAGTACTCCCTCTTTCTCAATTTCAAGACTTATTATGCAGCTATAATAATTAAGTCAGTGTGATGTTGGTAGAGGGACAGAAAGAGATGAATGAAACAAAAAAAATGGGAACTTAGAGATATAAATTCAGATAGTACACCCCTTAAGATCGTACTCCATTCTATAGAGGATTGCAGAGTGAAAATATAATGTGAACCCAATATTACAATATTTATCAATTCACTCTAAGACAGTATAACTTGCAAATTTCAGTATGTAACTAATCTTACATAAGACTGTGATTGATTTAAAAAAACACAAATACTGAGGGAATTTCATTTTTATTGATATTAAAAAGTTGAAGCTAAAGATAAGTAAAGCAAAAATTGGAAATTATTATTTTAAAATCACAGCCTGCTAATGTAGTTGGTGGGAAAGACAAAATTCTCTTATCAATTCACTGGTTTATACACTATCATTGTACATTTTTATAATATCTTATTTAAATTAATTGAAATTTTCTTTAAATACACAAATTAGCAGCCATGGCCTCACTTTAGCAACATTGTTACACAATTCATCAACAATCACTTGCATGAAAGGATAAAAACTAAAAAAAATCTATACATTCATTAAAAAATTGATCTATGTGAAAAAAGACTGTCAAACCAATCAATAAGTGTTAGTGGCTGGTATGCAAGCAGTTGTTCAAATGCCCTACCCATAAATGCCTCCCACACCTGGCCTAGTTGACAGCAACCATAAAATGAATATTAAATTGTAAAGTGGTTTATATTTTAATTGGAAGTACTCATCTAAAGTGATTTGATTGTATAGTGGACCTATCCTAAAGCAGGGATCTACTACATACCCAACTGATTTTTGAGAATGGTTTATAAGTATTTCAGTGAAGGAAAAATTATCTATTGATAGTGCTGGAGAACTTGGCAAAAAAAGAGAAGACAAACTTAACCTAATTCTCATGTCAAGCAATAAGAACTCAAAATGGGTGATAATTTAAATGTAAACATGGAACTATGAAAATTCTAGAACAAACATCACAAAAAATCATGATCTAGGACTAAGAGTTGTCAGAACTGACATAAAAATAATGCATAAAATTGACATCATCCAAATAAAAGCTTCTGCTCTTCAAAATACTCATTCATGGGATTGAGAAACATGTATCTGAGTGAAAGAAAATATTTCAAAACCCGTTATCTGACAAAGGAGCAGTAGTATCTAGTGTCATATATAACTTTCAAAATGCAAAAGGAAGCAAACAATCCAAGTGCAATTGGCAATTGACATAAATTTAATCAAATAAACTATTCAGATGGCAAATAAGCACATGAAAGATGTTCAACATCATTAGGCATTAAGGAATAGAGTAAAATGACAATGAGTGATCACCATCCAACTATTGAATGTCTAAAATAAAAAATTGTAGCAACATCATACACTGTCAAGGATGTAGGGAAACTAGATCACTCATAAGTCACTAGTGGAATGTGAGATTGCACACACGTCTAGAATAAGGTGTTTTTTTAAAGTAAACCATATGTATTTCTGAGTATCTCAGAGAGATGAGAAAAAAATATGTTCTCACCAATAAGCTGCACATATATTTTATATCATCTTTATTGGAAATATCCCCAAACTGTAAATAATATGAGTGTCCTTTGACATATTACTGGTTAAACAAACTGAGGTTCATCCATACTATGGAAAACTACTCAGCAGTAAAAAGGAAAGAATCATTGATACATATGACATCCTGGATGAACCCCCAGACATTTTAATAAAAGCTATTCCTTAAATGTTACATTCTCTATGATTTCACTTATATAACTTTGTTGATAAGACAAAATTATGGAAATGGAGGACATTTTAGTGATTTCCAGGGATTAAACAGAACTGAGTTTGGAATGAATTGACTATAAAACAACAGCATAAGCGATCAATGTGACAGAAGTGGCCTATATTTTGACTCTATTATCATCCTAGTTGTGATACAATGCACAGTTATTAGATATTACTACTAGAGGAAACTTGCAAAAGGTTATAGTATTACTAAATACAAATATATACTATTATATAATACTGTTGATTATTTGAAAGTTCTATATATCTTAGAACTATATGTGAAGTTGTAATTATCTCAAAATAAAGTCTAATTAAAGTGGTGGATGAATGGAACATTTATTTTATGCTAGTCCATTATTGAAAAAATACGTTGGATATTTCACCCAAAGTTCCTCTATAAAGGCAAACTCTGAATACCTAATCCCCAATCAAAGAAACAAAGAGAACTTAATGCATCATAAGAAAGTCCCCAAGCTGCAGCTGATTCAATTACACATTCCAGAAGACAGTTCCTTAGGTTATAGCACAGGAGAGAAAATTATAATGGGATGCTTGAGTTTTCTGGAGACAGGTCATAAATTAACACCTTTGAGAAGCTTCCACATTTTAAAAGCTGCTTTGACTAACCAGAGAGCATCTAAAATAAGTTTTCTAGGATGGAGAGCAGGCAAGAAATCATTTCAGATGAGGAATAGTTAAGGAAGTTATGGAAATTTAGCTTGGGGAAGAGAAATGTTAAAAGGTACATGTAATTGAAGGGCTGTTAGGAGAGATAAATAGGAGTTTATTTCCTCTTACTTACAAAGAGTGTTTCCCAAAGGGAAGTTCATACAGATGATTTCAGGTGGTTTAAGAACTAATATATTTCACGTTAATTGTTATGTTCTCATTTAAATGTGTATTAGAAAAAATAAAACCAGTACACCTGGTAATATAAATATTCACTTATAATAGAGAGCATGGATTCTCCATTAGCATACACCTAATTTTTAAGAGACAGGTTTTTTTTTCCTCTAAGAAGTCTGTAAATAAGAGTATTTTGTTACAATTTTGAAGACTGAAGGCATTATTTCAAACTAAGAGAGAGTTGTCAGCAAATTCTACATCATAAATTGTTAAAATTGCTATCTGTGCATCCTCTGTCATTTTCCAGAAACATTTTTTCCTTGTTTGAAAGAATGGATTTGGGGCATATTCAGGGATTCTTGTGGAATTGGTTCATTAATTGGAAAACTACTTTCAATATTCCCCCTGCCGAATTTCACACGTTCTCTCTTCAGGAATGACTACTCTGGGTAAAGAAAAAGAAAAATACCAGATGGTCTCACTCATAGCAGGAATTTCGAAAACCTAAATAAGGGACCAGGAAAAAGACAAATTAATACAAAGTAAAAATCAAAATCAGCAGGCAACTATAAACCAGAGACACACTATAGGGGCAGGGAGGAAGGAGTAGGATCAAAACAAGGAAGGGTGGGCATTGTATGGGGACTATAACCAAGATGAAAATGCATACATTGTGCAAAAATGAAAAATAATGTAAAAAATATATTAAATTAAAAAAAAAGTGGTGCCATCTGACATCTGATGGGGGTGGGGGGAATCCTAATGTTACCTAAATTAAAAAAAATAAATAAATAAAACAAATGCGAGAACTCAAGGGACTGCAACTGAGAGGAGAAATAAAATACTGTCCGATATTAACAGAAAGGTAAGGAAAAATGTACTTTATCTAAAAATATAAAATTGTTTTTTAAAACAAACAGAACCACCAACACTCCTCCATGTTTCAAATTCACTCTCTCTCTCACTCACAATTGTGCTAATTCTTCTTCAGTTTATATCAATTTTACAGTCATTTGTTTAGACTGCAAGATTATTTTGGTATAGACCATATTTTATAGATCATTAATTCCATAAGATTCTGGGGAAAGCACACAGTTTTTAATTAAATTCAGTTTAAACATACATAAAATTTTAAATACCATTGTATACATACAGCTAAAATATTTGTTGGTGAGGAGCAGTTGAGAGTGAATACCAAGAAATTTGCAGGAAATTTTATTTAAATTCAACTCCAATAAAAATTTTTCTAAATACTTGAAAATTTGGTGTTTTTTTTTCGTCCTTGTTCCTTATTGAACAAAGACATACAAACCTTATACTTTATAGGTTGATTATACAATTGTGATAATAACAAGTTACATTTACTGAATGATCTTAATGTGCCAGACACCAGTCAGCATTCCTTGAGTTGTAATCCTTTTGTGTTTCTCAATAGCCCCTGAGGCTGGTGATATAAATTTATAGGAAGGCAAAGGATTTCCAGCTAACAGGTAGGTGGGCTGGGAATTGAACCAGGTACTTTAACCCTTATAGAACACCTCTGTTGATGTGATTTTCAAAGTTTCTTATTGACAAGTCATGTGAAATTAGTTCCTTACATATGCTGAACAGATCCACACAGAGACAAATGCATAACGGCAGCAATCGTGTCCTGTAATGGTGGAATACATGCACTTGAGGTATTTTTCTCATGGACTCCATTGTAAAAATTTTAGTCATGAACCACTGAAATGACTTTACAATCCATCAATATTATAATCCATTGATTGACACAAACAAAATGTACAAGCGCACTATCTTTCTAAGTGACAAATTAGAAATAGCAAAAGGAAAAAGGAGGCAGCCCCTATGGCCAAGTACTTGAGGTGATAGGAGATTTAGAGGTTGATGATTGGTGTCCAAGAGACAACCACTTTGGTATGTCCCAGCAGCTATGCGAGGGAGCTCAGCGCCTGGAGCCTGCACGCAAGCATGCAGTGTCTGTGCTTCTTGAAGACAGTGTGGTGCAATGAGAACACAGGCAGTGGAGCCAGAAAACCAGGCTTTGGAGCCTGAATCTGCTAATTCCTGTCCTAGTGTTCTCAAGAATATAACTAATCTCTCTTAGATCAACTTTCTTGCCTATTATACTGGAACATTGTCCTAGGTGTTTTTGTACTGCAGAAAATTACATACCCTTGTTCTACTTACATGATTTCAATCACAATCACAATGCACACTTTCATCTATGTGCAGCCTCCCATGATGGAGTCCCGTTTCTACATCCAGTTTGGTGTCTTTTTTAGGGTTGTTGGATCTCTAGGATCAAATCATCCAACACGCAGAAGTATTAATGCTTAAGGAGACAACTGTTGTAGAGCAACCCCGATACAAAACGGGGTGCCTGACTGTGGGTCCTCACCCGTGCACTTAAAAGGACTTATCAATGCTCTACTGCAGGCACACGCGAAAGGTTAATAAAAGGTTTATTTACAACGGAAGGGGAAATGAGGAAATGTACAGCTCAGGGAGAAAAGTGGGAGACAAAGTTTTAAATGAGTCCTACCCGATCCGCCGATCAGGAATTCCAAATGGCGCTTTGAGAGCTGGCTGCGAGCCAGGAGCCCTGAAGCCAGGAGGCAAGTGACAGCGAGCCCCCCAAGGCCCACATGTTTGGTTTTTATACCCAACCTGGCTGCTTAACTCCACCCTCAGGTCCCAGCCACCTTCCCTTTGGTGGTGACGGGATTTGTCTTTCCCAATGTCTTGATGGCTTTAGTCTGGAGTGGGGGTGGAGTCCACAAAGCCTGTATGGGATTAGCTCGGGACATTATTTCTCCCTAACAAATCTTCAGTCTATAAATCTCCAAGTTCCTGTCCTTAGAATTGACGAACTGGAAACTGTTCTTTACTCCTCCAGGAGACTGTAGGGAACTGAGTCTCCATTGCCTATAGAAGCGGTTGCCCTTTAAAGTAAACTTTCTCTTCCCACTGCGCCCCTGATTCCAATTTCCTGGGATCATCTCACAAGTGAATTACTGCTTCTAATTCCTTGTCTCAGTCTCTAAATTTGGAATGGCATGGATTATAAGAATTAAAACTGAGTTAATAGTTGCTTTGAGGATTAAGTGACAGAGAAAAATTTTCTATGTCTAATGGAATGTCTAGTAGATAATAAATGAGCAAACATTGCAATTTGTTCCTGTTGAAAACTTTATCCCATGTGCAAAACCAATGTTTTTGGCCAAAATATAATGTGAAATTAAGAACAAATACCATAACTGCTAATAAGTTGGGGAGTTAAAATTGTAATTCAGACCAGTTCATAGTCACCTGAAGTTTTAAACCTTTTTTAGAATTTAAGCCAAAAATATTCTTTATGAATCTACCTGAAGGATGTAATTAATGACATAATACAAAAACCATAGTGCCTATCTACAAAAACTGATACAAACCCATAAAAATATATTTACATATGTAGAAAGATGTAGAGAGGTCTGTTGTGCCATGTGGGTCACCTCCCTGGCTGGGGATCGAACTTGTGCTGCAGTGGCTGTAAATAGCCTCATAGTGCTGTGTCTTAACCCTTTGTGCCACCAGGGAGGCCCAAAGAAAGTAAAATTTAATGGAGGTACATGACAATTTGGAGATTAATTACCTTTTCAAAAATTCTGGATTGTGTTTATTTTTTCTCTATATTTTCAAATATTTTATTTTTGAAATCCATACATATACTTCAGTTAACTCAACAAATAATACATTTGATACCATGCCATTGATCCTTCAACCTTGCCATGCAATGTTATAGTAGGATTTCCATGGAAATGGAGGACTAGAAACATGTTCAAATGTCCTATTTTTTCCCTGTTGTGCTTAAAGAAATGTAGGCCATGCCTCCCTGGTGGCACAAGGGGTTGAGGCACAACCTATGAAGCTATAGGCAGCCACTGCAGCATGAGTTTGATCCCCGGCCAGGGAGTTACCCACATAGCACAACAGACCTCTCCTGCCTCTCCCACTGCTCCCCTCAGCAGTGTATTTCAGTCAATCTGTTTCCTTTGTCCCCCACTCTGTCTCTGGTGTATCCTCTCACCCCCCGCACCTCTGGCCGGTACCCCAGTTCTTACATGCATAAATGAAATAAATCTTTAAAGAAAAAAAAAAAAGAAATGTAGCCCAAAGGACAGCTCCCAGATAAGTACTTTTCCTTCAGTTTCCTTGAGTGTTCATCATTTTGATCCATTTCAACACTAAATACTGTGACCCATTCCATCCCTTAGAGAATTAGAGTTGATATAGTCTCCTGAAGTGCAAAAATGCAAAGGAAGTAACTGAAAAGAAAGGAGAACTGCACGTAGTCCTCTTCACTTTGTAGAGATTAGTGAGGGCAGCTTTAAAGGCAACCAGACGGTTTTATGGATTAAAACCATAAACAGAAGAGAGTTGAGAGAGCACCCACCATGGATCATTGAATGATGGGAGGAAACAGGGCAAGTCAGAGCTTTTTAACCAAGTGGCCGCAATCAGGACATGCAGACACAAGGAAAAGCACCAAATGTGAACATTGTCAGCTGTTAAAAATTCTTCCCCAAATTTTCAAGAAAATTAAGTAACTGGAGAACCTGATGTTAACAGAAGTCAGGAATTGTGTTAGACTAAAGCTGCTATAGAATGAACTATCCTCTCTAAACAGCATAAATACTGACTGAGATCTGTAACCAGACTGTATCCCAAGACCCTTCTGAAGCCCAATAGTGTGAAGCTTAAGCTTTGCTATCTGGAATAATGTGCTCTGAATTTTAATACTGGCTTCGTGACCTAATGCCTTAGGCAAGTCACTTAATTTCATTCTGCCTGAATTTCCTCCCCTATGTCATAGAAAAAGAAGTCTTCACTTTACCTGTGTCTGACATTCACACATTTTATTTACCACAGTTAAGTTTAGTCCTACAACAAGGTTGTTTGACATTTAACCCCATGGTATACTCACTGTGAGACACTGTGTGCAGACTTGGCTGGAGTTCTGCAGCCCACAGACACCACAGAGATAACAGATGTGTGGCATGGTCAGAGCATTTCTCAAAGTATATTAGTGAATGGTCACTAATTAGTGCATCCAGTAGTATTTTCATGCACAGCCAGCCAGCTAAGGATGCAGTTGTGTTACTTCCTTGTACCAGTGACACAAGGGTGATATTTTACAAAAGTATGTCTTTAAAAGGAGAAATTGTGCCAAAAGATGAAAGCACAAGGCAATAAAGAAATGCAAAATGCTAACAGGGAAACAAAATTCAAATTTAACGTAAATAGTTATAGAGCAGAGTTGAGCGTGGGATTGCTGACATTGATACCTTTCAAGAAACTTGATCTGGAGCCAGAACATATTGAAGGCAAACTTATCCAGGTAAATGAGAAAAGTGGTCGTGACAAAAAATACCAAGGAAATGATGACAATGAAAAATTCAACCTTAAGAGAGCCTCAGAAATACAGCGTACAATGCTGAAAGTGCAAAAGATAAAATGTTCGAAGGTAATCTAAATGCAAAAAGGGGTATGACAGTTCACTAAAACTTAGAAAATATGTTTTCTCCATAATGTAAGCTGTACAATACAAAGACAGACTCAAATGATTCTTGGTTAGCTTTCACAAAGAGCTAAAATACTTAAGCTGCCAGATTTTCTAAAATTTCACATTAAAATGTATTAAATAAACATTAGTTTTTCTATTGTTCATCTTCCTATAGATTTGAAACCAACCATGGGAATGTATTTAATGTTTGAAAGCAATTTTTCAAAATCGTCTAACAAGTGTACTTTTCCCCATTGATTAGAGTCTGCTTTGCACAGATTCAGCTTTTATTTTTTCTAAAGATTTATTTATTTATGCATACAAGAGCTGGGGTGTAGGCCAGAGGTGTGGCGGGGTGAAAGGATTCACCAGAGAGAGAGTGGGGAACAGAACAAGCAGATTGACTAAAATACACTGCTGAGGAGAGCAGCGGACGAGACAGGAGAGGTCTGCTGCACCACATGGGTCACCTCCCTGGTCGGGAATCAAAGTCATGCTGCAGTGGCTACGGATAGCTTCATAGTACTGCATCTTAACCCCTTGCATCATCAGAGAGGCCCCAGATTCAGTTTTTACAACCAAAGGGGGAACTGCCTGCTTTGTTGTAAAAGTAAATGAAATAAACTATGCCAGGTTGACAGTACCAATTATGAATAAGGGTTAGGAAAACAAAAATATCAGTGAAACAAAGGTAGTGTAAAATAATATGATGGTAATAAATTATTATTTATAGATATGATATCAGGTAGTTGTTGAAGATAATAGGCAGAACAGTATGCGTCTTATTTAGCCAACTCCTCATAATTGCTCACAGATATATAGGTCACAGGCTAGTAAGCGTGGCTTTAGTATTCCAGGAATCCATTCCCAGGAAAAAGACAGAATGAAAATAAGGACAAATAGCACATTTGTGTGCCTGCATAGTTCTCTCCTTTATCATCTCCTTGCTCTCACTTGGTATTTATTGTTTTGTTTTGTTTCTATTTCTTTCACTTTCTCCATCCAACTACTATAGGACTGTTGGTCTACAGATATGTTATATCCATGAAGTTACTTTATAAGTAAATGTAAGTTCTTTCATTCAAACAATGAAATTAAATAATTTTGGAATCACTGAGGTTTTTAAACCAGTTTAATTATAGAAAATTAATAACCTTCATTTCAGCAAACACCAAACCTTTTCAAGAAAAGAATATTTCGAGCAGCTGTCTATAACCCTCCCACACACTCTTCTCCCTCAATGCCTTTTTCTAAAAAATCACAATCTTTGACTATAGCTGAAGTTGAATTTATGTACAATTAAAAGATGAAAAACAGTTCCCCCAATAAGAAAAAATAAAAGATATCTATACCATAATTTCTGGTATTTGTAAATTTTCCTTAATATTGCAAACAAAAATGCATTTGCAGTTGTGATTACATTAATGCTGTTGAGACGAAAGGATTCCCTGACTTTTCTGAATGGAACTAAATGTAAGCACATTTATCCTTATAAGATGGAGGCATAGGAAGATTTTATACAAAAAAGGAGAGGGAGTAATTGTGACATTAGGGCAGAAACTAAAGAGCGATGCAACCACTGTCCAGGAATGATAGAAGCCTCTGGAAGCTGGAAGAGGCAAGGAACATTCTCCACTCAAGTCTCCAGAAGAAGCTTGCATTGCCCACACCTTCCTTTTGGACCTATGGGCTTAATTTCAGACTGCTGGACTCCAGAGCTACAAGTAAATACATTTCTATTGTTTCAAGCCATCAAGTCCTTGATAATTACTTTAGCAGCCACAAGAAACTAATATGCTTGATAGCGCTGTCTTTAACCCCTATGCCACCAGGGAGATGTGGTATGTACACACAATGGAATATTACTCAGCAACCCAACAAGATAAACTCATGGCATTTGCAGCAACATGGATGGAGATGGAAGGGATCATGCTCAGCAAAATAAGCCAGAAAGAAAAAGAAAAATACTGGATGGTCTCACTCATAGCAGGAAAGTAGAAAATCCAAATAAGGGATCGGGAAAAAAAGTCACTATAATAAAGTAATCAAAATCAACAGGCAACTATAAACCAGAAACATTCTGCAGGGGACGGGAAAGGGAGTAGGATCAAAACAGGGGTGGGAAGAGCACAAAGTACCATGGTGATGGCTCCCGGGTGAATGGGTGGTGGGAATTTCACGGGGACTATAACCAAGATGAAAATGCATACATTGTACAAAAATGGAAAATGATGTAAAAATACATAAAATAAAATAATAATTAAAAAAGAAACTAACATGCTATATGCATAGGTTCTGCTTATTATTCCAAGTATTTTTTCATTTATTGGGTTAGTTCAAGTCCACAAACATTTATTGACTATCTACCAATTATAAGGCATCTGGAGTACAAGTTTTCTGTCTGCCATAGAAGTTGATAGCATAAAACAAGAAACAGAACAGTAACAACATGCACAATCTTTCAAATTTAGAGACTTGATTACAAACAATGGCATCTTGGAATACTATTTGGTCATTTAAAATGAGGTTGTTAGAAAATGTGTTGACAGAAGAATGTTTACATATATTGATATATGTTAAAAAGACAGTTCCAATTATTATCTTTGACAGTACATAAAATACACTCAGGAAGCCTATGGTGCAGGGAATAATTCTTACTTTTCTCTGGGTAGTAGGTTTAGAGTGTTGATTTTTAAAGGTTTTTAGTTTGTTTGTTTTGTTTTCCAATGTCCTTTTTAAATAATAGGATAATCATAACGGTATATTTTATTAAAAATAACTTGGGTTAAGTGTCAGCTAGTAGCTTTTTGAGGAAGAAAAAGTAAAACAGAGGAGAGATCTAAGAGCACTGACCAGGTATCAAGCATCCTCATCAAACATCCCAAACGCAAGAATAAAATTCTTTTAATAACTGGGGACTTGGCCACCCAGAAAGGCATATGCAATTTGCCTTTGCATATGTATATGCAATGCATAAGCATTTATACAATGCTCAAATGCCATCCATCAAATGGAACATCATTAATTTAATAAAAGATTTGAGATTTAAAAAAAAACAGCATCACTAGATTAAATATGTGTATCTTAATCTCCAAATGTTACAATGAAATAGGCTCAGATTAATGAAAAAATTGTGATCATTTTCAAGACATAATGTGGGCTTATGCTGTGGTCAAGGTTAAAGTAAAACCATATGGAATTAACGGAAAAATTCCAGAGTTTCAGTGAGTACCCATTGCATATAACCTTCCTCTCTCTCTTAAGCTTTACCCCACTTGCCTACTACATGCTTCTTCTACCCCACTTCACCCTCACCCCAAGACACGGGTGCTGCTGTAATAAGTCCCATGGTAGCTGAGTGGAGATATCAGGAATATCAGCACCCAGGCAGCAATAAGCAGCCGTTCCTCTGATTGTTGCAATGGCTTTGACATTCTACCTAGAGAGCATATCCACTTACTGTTTATAGCTTCAGAAAGTATTTCTCCATTTGAAAGCAAAATGAGACTGCAAACACATTATTCTTTTTTTAGCTTTATAAAGCAGATGGACTTTAAGCTGATAAACCTCCAGACGGAGACTAACATTAGTATCAATACTGTGAACTAAATTGGATTTCTACTTTTGATTATGAGTCATCTAGTTGTAGATTGTAGCTCAACCATGTTAAACTGCGAACACCAACCATGAGAGGAAGCTGCCATGGCATGGCTCAGCTCTTGAATTCCTATTTCTGTTGGTTGTTACCATCATTCTGCCAGTGTTTTAAATTTGGATTTTTTGTGTTAATGTAATGACAAGTTTCATTTTTTCTGGGGATTATTGTTGCTGTTGTGCATGTAAAGCCTGCATTTGTAAAACTTTTTAAGGAGTTAATATTAGTTCCACCTTCAAGATGTGGAAACAGACACTCAGGATTTAGAATCTTGACCAAAATAACTGAGCTTGAAGTAGTTGAGTTGGCAATTGATCTCGGCACTTTGTTTCTCACTCATTTTTATAGCAACATTCTGGTTCACCTTTGATTAGGAGCAGCTCTCTCATTCTTCATACTAATTATGTTGACTAGTACCTCTGCAGCACACAAGGACTAGGCTAGATAAATTGGAGTGGAATTAGCCAGAAAGAGTGACATGTCTTAAAGTCTGAATTAGAGAATGTAGCAGTGTTTTATGTTTATTCTTTTGAATGCCAGCTATTTCTTCAATCTTAGGATGGGACACTGAGTCACCAATCATCATTGTTTTGCTAAAATTCTGGTTTTACTTTTCATTAGTAGTTATATCTACCCTTACTTGGTTGCCATGTTAAAGATTGTTTGCTCGATTATCCATGACTTCACCTATCTCTTAAACAAATATGGAATAGTCATGGTAGGTAGACACACATTGAACAAGGCAGATTAGAACCTATGAGAATGAAGGGAAATAATTAAAAAAAAATTAAATAAGTGTGTGATAACATGAGCACAGAAAGATTCTGGAAGAGTATAGCACAATAGGATTATCTAAACTAGGGTCAGAAGAGAACATTCATAAGAAGATATGTTGAAGCAAAACTTGAAAAATGATAGACATCGAACTGATGTGAGGGAATGGCATTTCTGACAGCATGAAAAGCAGGTAAAAATACCAATTCCCATTTGAGGGTACATCTGCATTAGTGAAATTTCAAAGAAATTCATATAGAAGAAGCCCAGATTCTGATCATAAGAGTGAAGAAATGGTGAAAAATGACATGGGATGGTAGACAGAAAATTGATTTTTGATATTTTCAAAAACTTTTTAAAGGAGTTTTGATGATCAAAAGATAATATTGAAAATGTTCAAAACAGGAAGTGATAACATCAAATTTGTAAGGTAGAGGGTAGACTAGAAGAGTGAAAAATTGATGGTTATAGAAGACTGCTAGAAAGCAGTGATCCTGTTAGAATGGTAACTTGAACTGGCATGGTGTCATTAGAAATAGAGCAAAGCAAGCCATAAGAAATTCATAGGATTGTCAGAAATTTTAAATTTAGAAATGTTACATAAGGGAGAGAAAGTCTGTAAATACTCATAAGGATCCTTCTTGCCATCCTTGAAAATACAAATTGTGGTAACTCTACAACTATAAACCACATCAGATAGTTTCCTTTATTTTTGGTCATTAATACAGATTTTGGGATCATTTACAATATCAGTTACATTCCTTCAAACATAAGTAACAGAGTAGAAAACTGTTCAGATGCACTGAAATAATTCAGGAGATTTTCTTAGATATCCAGAAATCCAAAGGGTAGAATAGTTTGGGTGTTAATTGATCTAACCATTCTATAATCAGAAATGTAGTTTCGTGCCACACTACTTCTCGTCTTTGTGTATCAGCTTCATTTGGTTTTGTAGATGTTCATGGATAGTTTCCTGCAGTAGTTTTCTTATTCCTTCCACAAAAAAAAAAAAAAAAAAAAAGGAAAAAAAAAAAAAAGATCCTGGCTTTCTTTCCCAGAAAATACAGCAGATTTCACACTGCATCTCATTAACCCAATTGAGCACAGAACAAATCTCCAGCACTTTTTATAGAAACACTATACTTACCTTTAAATTAATAATCCAGGCTGGAAAATCCTATGTGATATTTATCCCACTATTCCGACAGCATAATTTCAGTCTTGGGATCTGAACCTTAAGCTTGGAAATGAAGGATTACCCACACTTTCCCGAACAAGAGTTCTCTGGGTACATCTACATGTAATTCTTCCATGGAGCAGACTCTGCATCCTGACCTTGCTCTCTGTTCAAATGACTTTCATATTAACAAAGGCTGTCATCTCTCTCTTAGATGATTTTTGTAGCTCTGTAATAGGTATATTGTCATCAGACTCACTTCTTTGCACATATCCCGCTTCCACCCTTAATTGTATTCAGTCAGTGAATCCTGCACAAGGCTGCTGTTTAATGGACCACGAGGCTAAAACCTTTCTGTGTCAGAGTCAGGTAATTGACCTCCCAATTCTCTTTTAAATGGATTTCTGCTAGTTTTTAACCGGGCACATGGTTTACACAACTAAAATCAACATTTCCTATGTATAATTCCTTATAGCGTAAGACTTACAGCATGGGGCTAAGTTCTAGCCAAAAGAATAAAAGCACAAATTGAGATATATATATATATATATATATATATATATATATATATATATATATACTGCAAGTTTTAGTTAATCTTCTTAAAGAGAAATGATCTCATTGAATGAGAAACAATGTGGGCAACCTTGAAAACCTATTTCTTTATAATCATGTTATGCTTTAGACTTTTTAATGACTATTTATACTTAAAGGGCTTAAGTTGAAATTACAAAATTATATGTATAAATGGCTGCTTTCCTTATTAGATTCTAAGCAAAGATTTTTTCCATATTTTCTTTATATATTTCAGGCACTTATTACAGGGTCTGGCACACTAAGGGACTCAGAAAGTATTTGCTGAGTGTGAGGCAGATGTATTAAGTGCTAGATGTTAAGCAAAGTCTAAATACTTTCATAATTCTCATTCAATGTTTTTTGTTCTTCAGACTTCTCTTTCTAGATCACAGTAAGAATATTTATCATGCCTTCTGATTTGTGACTGATATTGCTAAACATAAAAGTTCAATATAGTGAAACCAAAAGTGATTTTGGAATCACTTAAATCATAATTGTAGAATTTGGAGTCATTGAATATTATTATTGCAGGAATCTTAGAAATTATCTTACCCAATATTCTTTTTATGAAATAGGAATGTTACATTTGGAGATGAGGCTTATTACCTAAGATTCCTTGACTAAATGTAACAGAACTATAAAATATAACTTGGTATTTTAACATCAAGTTCAGTGCTAACTAACTCTTCACTGTGCGTTGTGATTTCTCCTACTTCATACATTAGTATTTCTGAGGTCATAATTTGAATGTATCATTCTGTAGGTCCTATAAGGAATTAAAAAAAAAACAGATATTACAGATACCAAGTTTCTTTGATCTTTTTGTTACAAGAAAAAAATCAAGAGAATATCTTCAGAGTCCAAAAACAAAAAAATGTGCATCTCTTATTACTAAAATTATAGTACTTTCTCACCACTAAGCAGAGAATAAGTATGATACATCATCCCACGTACCTCACTGCTACTAAAGATATGTAAATGTGAATTATGGCTCCATAATAGAAGAAGGCCAGAAGAAGAACCCTCTGTTTCTTTTTTTTTTCATTCATAGATAAAACAAACAAACAACAACAATAAAGGCAACAACAAAAAATTCCATAAAATGAATCCTTATTATATTTCATGTCTCCATACAAACAATCTAGAACTTTTCCTACATCTAGCTTTAAATTTTTGGTCACCACTCATTATAACACATACCATGTTTAATGTTTCCACAGAATCTGTAAAACATTTGCTGTATATCTACTATCTGGTGAGATAGTAATAGGTAGCCTAGTGGAAAAAAATAATGAAAATAGAACCAAGATTTTAGTAGGGTGATGGTTGAATAAAGAGTCACATAGGAAGCAAGTCATTTCCATAAACTGACAGTCCTAGGACTCACAGAGGAGAGGCATAGAAGCCATCCAGGAATCAGCAACAGTCCTCCAGAAGAGAAAGCCTCTGAACCTCCTTTTAGGAAATAGATGAACAGGAGTCAGGCAAAGAGAGAGGATTTCAAGTCAAGGGAAATGACAAAGACTTTGAAGAGTAGACATTGGAGTGAGGGGTAGGGTAGAGAGGAATGTATGTGAAGGTTGGTCTTAATAAAAGTGGGAGGGGTAGATATGAGCTAGATCAAGGAGAAGCTAGTAAGACAGAATATGGGACTTGAGATGCAGACTTTAACAAGTGAACAGAAATGCAAGTGCTAAGTAAATAAACAACATAATCAATCTGTATGAAAAAATTAATAGGTGACATGGGGACTGGATTTAGGTTGTGAGCAAAGAGTGACACTACCAGGCTGTTAAGCCCTCTGCAAAGCTATGCAACAACCCAAATAAAATATGAAAAAAATCCTGGACTAGGTAGGAGAATACAGAGAAGGGGATGGGTGTGAGATTCATGTAAGAGTCAGAATCAACCAAATCATCATCACTGGATAAGAAAATGAGTGGTATGGGGAGAGGAAGATCATGCTGAGTTTTTACATTCACCTGAGCAATAGTGCTAGCGATTAAAAGAGAAAAGCAGGAAGAGAAGCAGTAGGTTTTGAAGAGAAAATTTTAAGTCAAATTTGGGAATTTTTTTAAAGATTTATTTATTTATACAAGAGCTGGGTTACAGGTCAGAGGCGTGGGAGGGTGAGAGAATTCACCGGAGAGAGTGGGGAGCAGAAGAGGCAGATGGACCGAAGACACTGCTGAGGGGAGCAGTGGGCAAAGCAGGAGAGTTCTGCCACACCGTGTGGGACTCTTTCTGGCCAGCTGGGAATCCAACCCGCACTGCAGAGGCTGCGGACAGCTTCACAGCGCGGTGCTCAACCTGCTGCACCACCAGGGAGGCCCCAAATTTGGGTATATTGTAGAAAAAGGAGTTCAAGATTTAGGTACTTAACCTAACTGCTGTCACTTATTGGGATGACCTTGAGATAACTATTTAACTCTCTTAGTCTTACTATTTTTATCTTTCAAATGTTATGTTTATAGCTTAGCCTTACATCTAATTAAAAACTTATATTCATGAATGTCTGATGACTATCAATAAACCATGAAAGGTTTCACTCATCCGTTAACTTGATTTGATTGAAGTCAAATACTTCAAGTGAAAAATCATATTTCTGAAAGATTGACAGACTTCTTGGGTTACTTGAAGGTATTTTATTAGAAATCTCATTGTATCTCACATGCATTTCTAAATCTCTATGTATAGCTCTTTTTCTTCTATAAAAAATGCTTGTTAGCGTGTGTGTAAGCCAAAATGTGTGCAAGCATCCAGACTTGGTCTTGATCATCGCTTATCCCAAAAAGACAACAAAAATCCTTTGGAGGTAGACTACTTGGTAAATGCAATTCCTTCTAAGCATTCATTTCTTTCTTTATCCAATGCCCATTCATTTATGTAGACAATCATTCATCCAGTTGTATATCATTGAGACAACCTTCATTGATTGAAAATCATATTTGAAACTTTGTGTAAATTCCCTTGACTGTACCTACTCTTTCATTGGCAATATGGTATTAGTAATGTAGCTTATGCCACAAGATTGTTGTAACTATTAGAAGAGTCAATAAATACGTGTTTAAAACAGCACTGAGAAAATGAAAAGCATTCAGTAGGCGTCAGTGATCATTGTTAGTGATACAAATCCACCTGTTAGGTTACATCCCATTTGGTCCTATATGACTACCTCCTGCTTTGGAAATTGTCTGAGGGACTGTGCTGCAGGTTTGCTTATGATGCAAAATATGAATTTGATTAATGAAATAAAATCACATTGATAATAAACTATATTTAAATACCTATTATTTATATGCATTCTGTTGAGTCTTTCATATATCATAATAGTTACAATATAGTACGCAGTTCTTGTCATGAGCAAAATAATGTTCCCCCAAACTTCTTATGCCATATTCCCCAGAAGTTGTGACTATATTAGGTTATATGCCAAAGCTGAATTAAATTGCAGACAAAATTAAAGTTGCTAGTCAGGTGCCCTTGAGATGGGGAGATTATTGTTGGTTCTCTGGGTGCACTCATGAAGGTTCTTAAATGTAGGACAGGGAGGCAGAAGGGGAAGAACCAGAGAAATGGCAGTATCAAAAGGGTTCTGCTGGATATTGCAGACCTTGAAGATGGGGGAAGTAACCACCATCAAAGAAGAGTGGTCAGCCCCTAAAATGTAGGAAAGGCAAGGAAACAATGTCTCTGAGAGTCTCCAGAGAAAGAAACGGTTCTACTGGTACCTTGATGCCAGCACCCTGAGGCCCATTTCAGTATCTCAACTACAGAACAAAAAGATAATAAATGTGCTTTATTTTGAACCAGTTGAGTTTGTGATAATTGTAACAACAGCAGAAAAAGCTAATATACCACATGCTATACTTCCCCATCGTAACTAATTGGGAGTTACCGTAGTGCCAAATGAATTCTTAGAAAACATAAGTGCTTCTCTTGAGAAACTTGCTTGCTGGTTGAGGTGAGAGAGCAATGCATACAGTAAACACTGAGAGGAGAATGAGCTCAGAGTTAAAGCTCTGAAAGTTTGCAAGGTGTGTTTGGGGTAGCTGTGGAGTTCTCAGGTAACTATAATATTCCGGAGTAGGGGTCCTCCCTGGTGAATAGGGGTTAAGTCTCAGAGTTATAACCGTGACACTCTGAGTTTGATCCCTGGCTAGGGAGCTAACCCCCATATGGCACAGCAGACCTCTCCTATCTCTCCTGCTGCTGACCTTAATAGTGTATTTCAGTCAGTCCGCCTGTTCTGTTCCCCACTCTGTCTCTGGTGAATCTTCTCACCCCCCACACCTCTGGCCTACAACCCAGTTCAATGCATAAATACATAAAATAAATAAGATTCCAGAATAACTGGGATTCTAGAATATCTATGGGATTCTGGAGCAGCTGCAGTATTCTATAGTGACCACAGTATTTTGTAGTGGCTGTGAGGTTCTGGAGTGTCTCTGGGATTCTGGAGTAACTATGACGCTCCAGACTACAGGAGAAAGAGAAGGTGAGGGTCTGGAGCCGCTCACTTGTTTTTAGTGTGGGGATATTTTTCATAAGAGAAAGCGTTTCAATTTGCTTTCAATAACTGTTTTAGAAATGCAAAGCAAAGGTACATTAGTCATAGAGGAGCACTTTCATTCAACCAAAGGTAAGTATTCTCAGCAGCAGAGTTCTTTGCCAGGAGGTACTGCTCTTAGCTGTCAAGATGTCCAGTCAATCTGCTGCAGGGGTAGCAAGGTGTTGATACTCTTAGTCACTGAGTAGAAAAGCAGGGCCTGAGTTGAAGAAGTCTCTGGGCAGTTGCTTATCACCAAGCGCTACCTTCTTCCTTTCTCCAATCTTTTCATTTTGTGAAAAGATGTGATTTATGATGTGAAATATTGATGCACATTGAAATAAATTATATGCAAACTCTACATCATTTTAAGAATCTATGTGAAGAGTTTTGGAAGGGAGAGAAAGAGGGAAATTAGACCTTATATTTATTGGGCTACTCTGTCTTATTCATTACCTCACTTAATCTCACCGCTGTCCCACAAGTAGGCATTATTTTCTTTCTATCTATTTGGAGAGGTACATTCTCTGAGCACAAATCAATGAGGGAGATGCTAAATGGTTCGGGGCTGGCTGCATGCAGGAGGAGAGAGAGAAGGCAGAAGTTGTGTTGGCTGCTGTGGTATGAGGAGGCTGTTCCCTGGAGGAACCAAGAATTTAAGTGTGGCTGTGAGGGAGGATGTGCCCAGGCTGGAGCAGAGGTTGGGGAAGGGGAAGGAGGTCAGTCTGGGCAAGGAATAAATACGGACAAACATTTGAATCATTGGAACCTAAGCCCAAGCAGGGGATGAGGACGCTGGGGGTGACTGAAATAAAGTTTTTTTTTTTTTTTAAAGATTTATTTATTTATTTATACAAGCACTGGGT
Source organism: Talpa europaea (assembly GCF_964194135.1). NCBI lineage: Eukaryota > Metazoa > Chordata > Mammalia > Eulipotyphla > Talpidae > Talpa > Talpa europaea. The sequence goes on from NC_140073.1 coordinate 68,487,082, forward strand.
ACACTCAGAAGCGTGGGAGGGTGAGAGAATTCACCAGAGCCAGAGCAGGGAGCAGAACAGGCAGATGGAGGACACTGCTGAGGGGAGCAGCACACACGGCAGGAGAGGTCTGCGTGCCATGTGGGACCCTCACCGGAGGCTGGGGACTGAACTGGCGCTGCAAAGGCTGTGGGCAACTTGATAGTCCAGCACTCAACAGCTGCGCCACCAGGGGCGGCCCTGACTGAAAGAAAGTTGACCAAGGAAGAGATAATTGAACTTTTAAGGACTTGAGTTCCAAAAGGAAAAAAAAAAATGGACTTATGCCATTGGCATTGGGAACTTCAATGATAATAATGTCGGAGAAGGCCTCCCTCGTGGCACAAGGGGTTAAGTCTCAGCACTATGAAACTAACCTTAGCCACTGCAGCGCGAGTTCGATCCCTGGCCAGGGAGCTGATCCACATGGCACAGAAGACCTCTCCTGTCTCACCTGCTGCTCAGTCTGCCTGGTAAATCCTCTCACCCCTGGCATATCTGGCCTACACCCCAACTCTTATATGCATAAATAAAATAAGACTTAAAAAAATGTCAGAGAAAAAAGGTTATAAAAAGGTCAGAAAAACACAATCCATGAGGTTCTAGATGACAAGCTGCTGGTGTAATACGATGAAATACTATGTCCTCCTGTGGTATGTATCTGCTGAAGTAAATAAAGAGCTTTGTAACTCTTTTGGAGTGTCATTCTATACAGTCTCATTTTAACCCAATTTAATGAATAATTATTGAGTCCTTATTCTGTACAGGCTCTTTTGTGGGCACTGGCAATACAAAGATGAAGAGAAAAATTTGTCCTCACAGCCTCATGTTGAGAGATGTAGAAGCTACACAGGACACATGTGGAGCAAGGCTTCCAAGGAAGCAAAGATGAGCCTGCCACCCCCGCTGCCTTAGATGGTGACCTTCTTTGGGTATGGGCTAAGCAAAGGATTTGGAGAATCCCTTCAATTATTAACTGTATTTCGCCCATCACCAGACATTCCTTCCTCTGAGTCCAAGCCTTTGAGGAACACACGGACACCCATTTATATACATAAAACACAGCGTCATGGAACATTTCCCCCAAATGTTTATTTGAATTTAATGCTCATGATAATATAATATGTCAAGTCTTCCCTGAGGGAAGTTTGCATTTTCACAAGGAGTTTCCTTGGCAACACCGTGACCACCGTGAAAATTTCTGGCATAGTCTAAGATTATAGGGGGATCATTTTTAAAGAATTTTGAATTGTTTATTAATTCATATTCCCCATATAATTTAATTTATTAAAATGTAGTACACAATAGCAGGGGGTGGGGTGACGACCTTTCCATTTAACAAATAGAAGTGTAAGAATTGAGTCCTTGTAATACTGGGAAGCACATTATTGTCCACACTTTACAGATAAAGATGCCGAAGTTACATGACTTGTGCAAGTGCATATAGTCAGGAAATACAGAGCCAGGATTCAAATTGAAATCTTCCCGTTGCCAAATTGCATGTGTTTTTCCTCTCTGTTGGCAGGGCCTTCATCCTGCCCAGTCTGGGTCAGCGCCCAAGCATCCAGGGGTCCTATAAATAACCTACTTGAGATTCATGCTTTTGCCTACCTGAGGTTACATTTTCTGACTGAATATTTTTCTGGAAATGTCTTCTCACCTGTAAGTCAGTCTTTCCTGTGTATTACAGGGGGACTTTCCCAGAGCATCTGAATCAGCTCATAGGTTCTTCAATCTGTTTTCCCTTGGTAAGTTGCCACCCCCAACTGCCTCCCAAATTAATGAGATCAGGGCAGGTCTTTGCAGCAAAACAAACTCACTCATGCTTCCCTTAGTGAGAATTGCTGAGCCTGGTTAATCATGACAGATGTCTTCATAGTGGATGGATTTCTGTCACAGCAAGTGGATACAGGCATCTCTCGGTCTCTCGTTCTACTTGGTGTTCAGGCTCAGAAAGTGATGGGACCACTAGTAGTAACAAAATAAAATTCTCCACAAGCTACTCACATGTGTGGAATGAGAGAGGTGAAGGGCATTGTCCTACTGCGGAAAAAAATCTTAGACTACTATATTCAGAAGAGATTTCAAGGATTTTCATTCTGAACTTCATCATTTTAAGAAAATCATATTTGGGAGGAGAATTATTTTTGAAAGCATGTTTCTTCCTTTACATAATGGTGTTCCTTCATTTTTGTCATGTAGCCTTCAGATATTTTAACACCAAGCACACACTCTGTGTTGGCATCGCTTGTCTCTCGCCATTTTGTCAAAGTTCAGAGTCACATGTAAACTGAACTAATTTTACAAGCATATCAGACAGAAGACAATCAAGTCTAGCAAATATAATCCAGAGAAATGAGAACAGTAGCTTTTCAGCTCCTTCTTAATGGTTCTGTGAAAGAGAAATCTGCTTTGCTCCATAAGGGAAAAGAGATAAAAAGGCAGGAAATCTGTTCATGGAGTGCCTACAGTATGCCAGGTAGCACAACAGGCATATCTGGTTATTTTTACCTCTGCCACTGTAATTCTGAACAGTTGATATAATTATCTCCACTTTATGAAAGGGAACCAGAGGACCAGAGATGGTGTTCTGTGTATGGCCACGTAGATAATAGCTTACAAAGCCCCAACCCAAACTTGCTTGGTCTGGTATGAAAAGTTGTGCTTGTTCTGGTATAACACATGATTTCCCTTTGGGCAGAAAGAGCAAAAATACAACTTTCTGGTAACATTTATGTGATTAGAGCCACTCAGTTATTTTCCTCATTGCTCACAGGAATGTGATATATATACATCATTTCAATAAACAGTGAATTCATTTTATAGCTAAGGTTTTGAAATACAAACAAATCTAATGAGTCCTCTAGTTTTTGAAAGTTTAATAATACTGCTAAGAGCAACTTTTACTGCTTAAAGTAGTAGTAAAGAATACATATAATAAATTAAAAATCCAGTAGTGTCTTTGAAAAGGCATTTTATTTCTGCAACTTATAACATGTAATGATAAATACATTAGTAGCTAACATCTCAATTACCTCGTTGGCAAAAATATCATTGATAATAATTTTACTTCTCTAACTTAAAAAAAACCTGCAAGATAAGAAATAATTCCATCACAAGACTAGGTGGGACAATAAATCACCTTATAGAATACCAGGAGAACAGGCACAAAGCCAATTAAATATCCCTGGCAGATTGGATCAGCAGGAAGCAGTTTGCAAAAATATTTGCTTAAAAGTAGTTGGACTGGACAAGAAGATGAAAACCTTCCATACAAGGTTAGTGCTTGAATTTCAGAAGGTCATTGATAGACAGTTTAGCCTGCAGGAGTGGTAGGAGACAGCTGATAGATAGTGATTTAAAGACATACTTCTTCAATTAACACATGATATAGCACCTAATTCCTGCCATGTGTCTTTCTTTAAAAACTAGGGAGCTTCTAGGCTGGCGAGGAAAATAAGAAAATAAACAAACAGCTAAAGATAGTGTTATAGGTAAAAAATAGTTGACTTCGAGATTGTACAGTGAAGAAAGGGACTGTGACCCGCTGATGACCTTGAATTTATGGAAGCATGGAAGATGGACATTTATTTCAGATTAAATGGGTGTGGAGTTTAGAATCTCTGGGAAACCTTAGTAGGGGAGAGATGATTGATGCGAGCTAGTCTTAGAAGGATAAACAAGTGTAGTAGGTGAACCAGGATTGGAAGGACTTGGAAATGATAGGAAGCATCAGACCATGTGACAGGCATGTAATTCATCTGACTGGATGATTGACAGTGCAGTTGGAGAGGCAGTCAGAAGCTAGATTATGTAAAGCTTTATATAACATTCTTTGGACTTTGCTCATTTTTCTGGATTTAGATGTTCCCAAATTTTAGTGTGCATAAGATTCACGCAGCCAGGAGATTCTGATTCAAAGAGTCTGTGTTGATGATTAGGAATCAACATTTTAAATAAACCCTCCAAGCTTATTTTACTTCTGGCACTTTCTGGATCACAATCCTAAAAGACACTGCAGAGCAGGAACTACTGAAAGCTTTTAAGTTGGGGAGTCGGCTGTGTTTATTCATTTAAAGGTTCATTCTGGTAAATTATAGGCTGTATTGGATCTTCAAGAACTGAAGGCAGAGTGAGTCCTTCGTAGGCACTTTCCATAATCCAGTTAAGAAGTGATGCCTGTATGAATTAAAATTGAATGTGTTAATTGATTCGGTGTAGGGAAGCAGGAGCAGGAAAGAATTAGGAATCAAGGATTGTCCCTGAAAACTGGTGCTGGTGTGCAATGAGGGAAGATAGAAAATGTGTAGACTTGGCTAGGCAAATAAATGGTCTTAGAGTGGCATTCTTAGTCCTGTGTTACTTTAAAATTGTACTATCAGTTCATGGAATATAGCTGAAGATACCAGATTTGGACATGGGAGCTTAATAGTTATTAAGATATTAGTGTTAAGTAAGGCAGTCTAGTAGAGTAAAGCGCACACACACATACACACACACATACACAACAAAAACAAAATGACAAAGGAAACCAAGACTATTGGAGAACATAGCATTTGATAGAAGACAGAAATTTTGGGGGGGAAATTGAAAAGGGATAGTCAGAAAAATTGAGGAGGAAAATGAAGAGAGAAGTAATCCTGAAAATAAAAGTAAAGTGAATCCCAAGAAAGAGAGCTTTGTCTACACTGTGGAAATAGAGTCTGAGAGCTGTGTTTTCTATGTGCCACTTGATGGGCAGCATCATTTTGTTAGTTCGCCATGACTACATGACAGGGACAATCTTTCAGAAGATCAGGAGACACAAAAGAGACTTGTTAAATTGTCGTCATAACTCTTGAGAGAAGGGAGCTTTCAGTCCCACTCCTGCCTGTTCTGGAAGCGGGTGCCCCATCCTCTATCATAAGCTGCTTTCCTAGAAACTGGAGTGAAAGAACTTTCAGGCAACTCATGTCCGGTAAGTGGGTGAATAGCACATGGTAACTGAAATCATTGCACATGAACAATTCTTTCTGAAACTTTGTCTCTGAAAACAAAGGAAGAGTATCCTGACAAAAGGATGAAAAACTGAAAAGAAAAAAAAGTTTCAATTCAAAGGAGAAAGCCAACAGAGAGGGAAAAAGATGAAGGAGCAGAGAGACCAATGAGGGATTTTATTTTTATAGTCACAGGGGGAGTTGAATTCAGAGGTAAGGCCGTGGGTCTTTGAGTGGTGAAGGAGAAAGGATCAAGGATAGAATAGTGCATTGTTAAGGAGGAGGACGAGGTCAGAAAGGCCTTGCCAGACAGATGGCTTCTATTTTGTGTTTCCTACATGACTTAGGAGACATTTTCTGAAAATAATGGGATCTGGTGGTAAAAACAGGGGTTTGAATGAATGAATTAAGAAAGGAATCACCTGTTAGGGCTGTGGTGTGGTGGGTGTGCAGGGACACAGGGGATCATGGCCAAGCAGTTTAAAGGGTCTAGCTCAGAATGTACCAAGACCTGAAAATTCTCATTTTCCATGGTGAAATAACTCTGAGCAATTTATGGCTAACATAATGTCCATCTTAGAAAACCCCTGTGTTCCACCAGGAGGATCACACAGACAGCTATATAGACCATTCTGGGAGGTCTAAAATAAACAATGCGAGGCTTGAAACTCGAAGGTTAACAAAACATGTAAGGAGTGAGGGCAGGGAGGAAGAAAACATTACAAGAGGTAAGCACAACCAGAAAACCTAGAAAAGCATCCTCTTAAGGATGTAAATTAAAAAGTGAGGTTTGAAGAGATGAGGAGAGAAATACTGTTTAGTAATTTTGGAGGTTAAATGAGAATCAGTTCTGGAAAGGTCTCTACTATAGCTGAAGAAGTTACACATCTTTTGTCAGGTATTTTCAAACAAAATCACCTTTTTTCTCTAAGTACCCTTTTTTAGACCTATAGCTGCTCATGTTCATATTCATCTGTTATATGATGTCAGGAGAAAGGGAACAAAATTTGATTGGTTTATCTGTGTTGGAAATTAGACATATATTTTGTTTAATCTTCATCCACCTGAAAAAATGGATAGTAGGACCATTATGGACAGAATCACACAGGTAGGAAACAGTGGGTCCACACCCCACAAGTTGGTTCCAGCAGGTGAACTCTCCTGGGTGCCTGATTAGTGGAACACACCAGCATTCACTTTCTGATGAGAGGCCCTCTTTGTACAAGAAGAAGAACTACTCTCTTTGTGCCAATGGCAGGAATAACTTTGAGAAATCAAGACACAAATTCTGGGGAAGATGCAGGGAAGAAAATAGAAATATCAAGTATTTATTTCACCAGCAGAAGTTAATGGAAAACAATTGAGTAAGGAAGGAAAAACAAGGGCCTGGGTTCTCTGTGTCATGTAGATTCCATAACTCTGGAGTCTGTGAATACAGTGCTCATAGGCTATCAAGGTACAAGGATTCTGGACACACTGTAGTAAATCCAGGATCTAAGCAGAAATACATACCAAGCAACTTACATTTCTTTCTTACTACCTCCCTTCCTCATGCTTTCTGTCCCCTTTTCATAGTCTTGCCTCCAGCAACTTCTTTCAGCCAGGTGAGTGGAGATGGGGTAGTGACTTTCCATCTGCTCTACATGGACAAGTCACTGCAGCTCTTGCTCCATCCGAAACATGATCTAGGCTAACTTCTGATGGGGAAGAGGGGCAGGGTCCTGGGAGCCCAAGGATCTTAAGGCATCAACTATTTGTTCCTTAATATTTGAATACTGCTTAATGCTTTTCCCCTTCACATTCCTGGGAAAACCAAAAGCATTTTCCAGTGGCCTAAATGTCCATATTCCTCTCTCCCTGGATATATAACTTAAAGAAAAAAAACAACACAAACATCTGGACAAAAAGCCAAGAGAACATAGTTTCTAAGGAGAAGTCAAATGATATAAATCTCTTGTTGTGTTCAAACGAAAGGATTTCTTTGGTCTCCTGTTTGCTTCTTCCGTGCTCCTCTATGCCAGCTGATATATCTGTATCTGCATCTGTAACTATAACCATGATAAGTTGAACCCTATATTATCTACATCCCTCTCTTATGTCAATATAAACATTTTCATCCAGTAAATCATTCTGACAACTTTCCTTGCCTTAATTTTATTTTATCTGTATTCTTCAGTACAGATAAGCACAATTTGTAAAAACTCAGACTTCCAATACCTTAATAATAAGGAGTAGGTACAAAATACTTTCCGAGATCAGATGCTGGTTATAATTTACTGGACGAGTTTAAGATGAGTAAAAGCATGCTGTTGAGGGCCTTCGGAGTTTATCTCTCAACTTCCTGCTTCTCCTCCTCCCTGAACACCCCCCTCCCCTGGCAATTTCATTTTCTGGTAATGCAACATTAGGCTGTGAAAAATTACGTACTAGAGTAACATAAAGCAAGCTTTTAAACAGAATATAAACAGTTGCCTCGGATCATAATAGCTACCATTTGTTGTGCCTGACACTGTACTCTGTGTTTATGTAAATCATGCCATTTTACCCTCAAAATAATCCTATGACAGGTTTTTGCCATGTTTCCGCAGTTGAAAAAAAAGGTAAGGTCAAGAGCTTGTTGAGCTTATAAGGAGGAAGGTCAAGATTCCAATCAAACCTTGCGTTTTGTCCACTATTCTAGAGTAGGTCTCAAGTCTCATGCTTTTTTTACCCAAAACAGAGATAATTTCCTTGATGGCTGATAGCAATAGCACTCAACTGATCGTATTAAACTATGTGTTCAAGTATTTGGTTTATATCAAAGGGAAACCAGGGCAATGAAATAGAAGGGCTACATATGGAAATTATCTTGATTATGTATTTCTTGTTTAACTAATGGTTGAATCTGATCATTGGTTCCGCTTTGCCTGAGCCAAATTTGTACGATCCATTTTGACATTTTTGCTTATCTGTATGCAGGTCTATTCCTGTGTGCCTCTCAATGTGACCATGTCAGCTACCTCAGTTATGGTCACTTCTCAAACATTTATTAGGCATTTGCTGATGAATAAGAAATGAGGACAAACAGATGGTTTCAGAATAATGTGGTCAATTTGGCGGTCAAGGTATGCAGAGGAAAGGATGGAGACACAGAGCAGGGGCATTTAACCCAGATGGGGGATGAAGAGTGGAGGGAGACTTTCTGGAGGACATCTAAACTAATTCATGAAGGGCAACTAAAAGGCAGCCAGGCAAGGGGGGTTGGAGTTGGGCTAACTAGAGGAAAATCCATGAACAAAAGAAGATGCACGTGAACACAAAGGAGGTGTGGGCAGGGAACTGCCAAGAGTTCAGAACAATTAGAACATCAAATGCAGGGCTAATTGCAGAGCTAGAAGGAGAGCTGAGTTCAGAGAGGTCAGCCAGAAATAGGGCAATCAGGGTCTTGTTGCTGCAGGAAGGAGAGAGAAATATCTGATTTTAGATAGATCGTTCTGAATTAAGGAAGGATTTAAGTTGTGCCTGACACTGTAAGACTGATGATTGCCACCCTCTCAAGAAAACAAAATGATTATTAATAATTACTGAATGTAAACTTTGGAATGGAACTCTAAAAAATCCTGAAAGTTATGCACTGCAAAATATGTACATTAATCTCTACTTCCCCTCTGCTATGGCCACTGGGATCCTTGGTTGAAAGGACTAAGAACAACATCCAGGCTGCCTCTAATTCCTTCATCTCTTATTCTATGACTTGTTAATGCTCCTCCAAGTATTCCCTTATTCATGTCCTTAATGTCTGTGTATGCACGATTACTTCCTTGGGTCAGGTTTTTTATTATCACTTGCAAATGAAGGTTGGTTTTTCTATAGATATTGGTCTGAAATCAAGGCTTTAAATAAGTAACTCAGTGGTTTCTATTTTAAATCAGATTAAATGTAAGGACTGTATCATGGTCTATCATTTTGTGCTACCCAAAGCAGAGCTGCAGTCCATATTTTTGCCTATTTGAATCTCAAGGACGATTAACTGCGTGTCCACTAGAGTGAACACTCAGGAACCTACCCCCATCTGATTGCAGTATTTTCTTTGTTGAATCTAATAGTAAATGACAGACTTGTGCTTTTTATATCTTTGGTATTTTCTTCACCCACTTCCTCAGAGTTGACTTTGTTGTGTTTTTAAAAAGTATCAATCTGTGATGGATAGGGCCTGAGATTCTGCTTTTCTAGCTGCCCCTCCTCACAGACAGCTTGAGAAACCTTTTTCTACTGTATATTTCAAATGAATACCACAGGAAAATAAAATAAAGTAAATCACTCTTGGCTTTTCTGAGTGATTACTAGGTATCAGGCAGGTAAATTGGGTATCTCACATGATATTTCCCAAAGCTCTTAGATGAACATAATAATAGCTATTTTGCAAATTAAAAAAAAAAATAGAGCTGTGAGCATGAAAGTAGAGATTTTGGGTTGTAATAAACTTCGAATCTGTATAATCCTACAATTAACACCCTTTTTATACCCCTTAATTTCATTGTTATGAACCATGCAATTTCTTGCTAAAATTAGGCATAGCTTCCTCAAGAGATGGGCAGTTCTAAGATCAGCATCCACATCATATGCCATCTTAAATATCATAATCCATACCACAGGACAGGACCAACACTGATTTTCAGTGTATTTGGATAATTGTCACCACCTTTGTGTAGCCCTGCTAGTCACACACTGCCTTGGAGTTAAGGGGCTGTGCCAAGCCCTTAGACAAATGAGGGTCCTTTCATAAACAGGAAGGGTCTTGCATCAGATCTTTATCTAGAAACAAACTTCTGACTTCCTTTGTGCATATAGCAGGATGTTTTGTTTTTAATCTATGAAAACTGTGTTCATGAGTGTTTGTCTTGACAAGAAGGAAAGATAGAAAAGAAATTAAGGTTTGTTAGTTGTTAAAGCCTCCAATTCTTATGGCTGTACACACAGGCTGTACTATTACCAGCAAATCTTTTGTCATGTCATTGTGTCTGTTGCTACCCCACCTCAGCCAAATGAAATGCTCGATGAACTGAACCACTGAGTGTATTTCTTTTTTAGGTTTTAAACATGGACATTAACATGCTACAGTCCAGAAGAACTTTCCACACACTGAAGATTGAGCACTGTTGATGTTCTCCCAGTACCTATTTCATTCAGAAATAACACACTTTGAAGAGAGTTTGTGTCTATGTGCTGGTTCCTACTATAAATTTTATTTCAGAACTTGCCAGTGCCCCAAGCAGAGTATGCCAAGTGTAACCAAAGCTGCAGACAGTTCGGAGATTGATATTTCAAAGAAATTGAAATTCAGTCAGAAGTATTCTTCATCAAAGTGCAGAGCTATGCCCTGAAATCTAGAGGAACCAGGTGCTTGCAACTGCTCAGCATCCAGCCAATGCATCTAAGGCCTTGAGTTGGGACACACACAGGCCAGCACAGATGGACAGTGACTGCAGACACTGGGGAACATGATGTCAGGACAGCCCCAGAAATCTAGCGTACAGCCATTTCTCATGGGTCCCCCAGCCCAACTTCTCTTCTAAGATCTTGCTATCAAGGCCCGATTATTCCTTTATCCTTAATAATGTTTATTCTTAATAAGGATTAATCACAAGGCACTGCAGCCTGGTGGCTAAGGCCACGAACTTTAGACCATGAATATCTACCATTGAGTGAGCTCGTACTGATCCTTAAGTACTATCCTCGAGGTATATAGTAAAAGGCAGATTTTTTTTAAACCTCTACTAATATATATCATTAATATTATATAATTCACATATAATACATAATAGTATACATAGATCATATGTAATGTAATAGATCTACATGTATAAATTATATAATACATGCATGCAATACACATATAGATTCATATATTATATATAATACATACAAGACAATATAGATTACATGGGATTATATTATTATCATTACTTTACAGATGAGAAAAGCGAGGTTCATGGAGTCTCATCTATAAGTATGCTAGATCCAGTGTTTAAGCTCAGATTCAACTCAACCTTAGGTGAGTATTGTTTATTATCATGTTTTTCTCTAACAGGAATAACAGCAGACCTGCCAATTTTATTCTGGTTAGAAAAATACAGGTCTGTTCATTGAAAAATGAAAGTTATACACCAAATTATGGACTGTGCAGGATGAAAATAAACTCCAGAGTCATTCTTTGAGAGCACACTGAACTTAAGATTTACTCATGGATTACAGCATCTCTGCTTGGCTCTTGATTTGCAAATAAAGCACCGCACCTTCTTGAACCTTTTACACTGTTTGATTTCAAAGACCAAAGGGCAAGATGTGGGTTCCTTGGTGTCAATAAATTGTTCTTACATTCCTTTCAAAGTCACTGCAGGACATAAAAAGGTAATGAGAAGACAGAAACCCAAAACCTTTAGGTGGCACCAGTAAAAGATCATGGGGACAGTGACAGTGATAAATCAACAAGTTCTTAAATTAATCTTTCCCAAAGAGACCTCTGCAGAGCAGCAATGCTAGTAAATGAATGTCTGGCTAAGTAAATGATGGAAACGTAACTCGTAAGAGTCTCCCTTTTGTGTAGTATATCAAAAGCTTGCAGAAGTCCTGCTATTAAAAAAATAAAGATTTTTTATGTAATCCTAATATTTTGCATAATGTCCATAACAATAAATATGGATATTTGCTTTAGTGACAAACTTTAAGAACAAGATGTTCAATTCATGCTGTAGGCTTATTAGGTCATCCAAAATAGTTCCTGGGGAACCAAATAATCATAGCTTTGCAATTCCTTGCCATCTTCCTTTCTGGACACGTGTAGTGCTCACATTTCCTTACAGGTGACTCAGGTTAGGTCACTGTCATACGTATTGACATTGTAATGACCTTGACTAATGGATGGGTGGAGGCAATTGTGATAGAGCAACTTAAGTTATCAATTAAAAGTAGCCACTTATTGAGGAAGACATGCAAAAGGCAAGGACAGAGAGAAGCCTGACTGTATGAAAACACTCACCTAAATCAAAATTAACAGGTGATCCTGACATGATGGTTCTGAACAGTAGCAAAAATCCAGGCACTGGAGGTGAAGCAATTTATGATGCCATTGAGATGGCCCTGAAGCCTTCTCCAGTGTTTGGAGAGATCCGCCAGAGACTCACCCTGAGAAGTGATGCCCACACAAGCTCCTGACAGATGGAGGGATCCAGGAGTCCTCCCTGCAGGGAAACCCCCACTCTTTACCACCCGCCTCCAGAACTTTGCAGGGATCTGTTATCTTGCCCCACTTTTTTTGCTGCCAACTTATTTGTATTTTTATATTATTGTAATGTGAATCCTACCCCTACCCCACCAAGCTCATATTGTGGTTGTATGCATTTAATGTGAGTTGAAATTGAAACCTTCCTGCTTTGGGGGAAAAAAAAAAAACAGTCTAGTGACCCCAAACCTAATAAAAGGCAGAAAGCCGCCTACAAAGAAAATAACAGAAATGATGAAGGCTTATTAACCGCATAATTTTTGAATTTGTATACCCGTGAAAGTGTAATAATGGAAACAATTCAAATAATTCGCAAATGGCTTAAGAATGTTTACAGCTGGGTCTCCCCTGGTGGTGCTGGTGGTTGAGCTCCGCACTGTGAAGCTGTCCATAGCCTCTGCAGCGCCGATTCAATCCCAGCCGGCCAGCGAGGGCCCCACATGGCACAGCAGACCTCTCCTGTCTCGCCCGCTGCTCCCCTCATCAGTGTATTGCATCAGTCTGCTTGTTCTTTTCCCCGCTCTGTCTCTGGTGAATCCTCTCACCCTCCCATGCATCTGGCCTGTACCCCAGCTCTTGTAAAAAATAAATAAATCTTAAAAAAAAAAGAATGTTTTCAGCTACCTCCTAGAGGTTAATGGATTCCCCCCACCTAGATAATACCCCTAAATAGAAATTAGAAGCAAACAAAATTATGAGTCTAGTTCTCAGCTAATACTGAGGAAGACCCAATACAACTTTTTATCGAGCACTGCAAGACACAGAAAAAATGGAAAGGGCACCTATTAAATAATATATGACTGTTGTATTTGGCAGGAAGGTGACAATAAATTTGAGCAAACAAATGAATTTCTGTTTTACTGATATAGGTGGTTAAAAAGTTTTCCAATATTAATTTTCTAGGGTAGAACTAGAATTAGTACCCAGTTCTGACTCTATCTAGCTAGTGCATACTTTCACTACATATGCTACCAGTTGAATAGGAACAAATGACTACCACTACTACAAAGATTGTTCAAGGAACAATCTATATGGGGGAAGAGTAGAGATATGCTGTAGGGTAAATGATGGTCAGGCTTTGCTGCCCTCCCGCCATTAGGATTGATGATGGATCCCTGCGGTCCTGCATGCATGCCTGATGGCAGGCACCTGGAATAGGGTCTGGGCTTACGTAGGTGGGTACACCTGGGCTGAAAGACTGGGCTTATATGGGCTGCATCACGGGGACGCCAGCAGAATGGAACTATCAGAAGAAGCAGAACAAGCAGAGAAGCAGAGGCCATGAGAGAACACCGAGAGCCTGGAAAGAGTGAAGACTTGCTGGGGGCTAGGAGGCCTGCCAGCCTCCCGGCCTCCGGCTACCCCTGCCTGCTGTGTACCTGGTAAACTCAATAAAAGCCTGAAAAAGCCACCGAGGGCTTTTTCCTAGGACTCTTCTTTTCTACATCTGCTTGGGTCATAGAGATCCTGTTCTGGCCCTTCCTGGCACTACATAGGCATAACAAGAAAACTAGCAATACCAGTAATGACTCAGAGAAATGGTACTGTATGAAAGAAATAAAAGGAAGGTTTTCAGACCATGCTTAGGAGTAGCTGTGACTGAGATAAACAAAGGAGAGATCTAGAAGCGGCAGGGCTGGGGAATAGCAGGAAAAGAATGAGAGCATCATCAATAGTGCTTTGTGGGCCTCTCTGTTCTGACCTCCCTTTGTCATGAAGCAGGGATGACTCTTTATCACTAGTGCATACTGACTACACACAGCAGACACTTGATAAATAGTGCACAGGAGCTACGACCGCGAAGGGAGAGATGTCTGGCTTACGAAAGACTTAACATTTCCCAGGAAAATCTGTATCTTCTACCTTCTGTAGTTGAGTCATTGACTGTATTTACCGACTGGGGACCCAGGGACAACTAGAGGGTCATGAGGTGGACAGCAATGGCATGAGGTATGGTGTTTTCAGAGTGATCGGCTTCATAATGTCCAGATGATGGGCAGACTTTCTGTTTGCTTGGGTTCATGCACCAGAGTTAGGGAGCAGTCCCTTTTAAGGTTGAATTTCATTATGATGGTATTCTTAATACAGATTGTTTCAAGGTATTATTTAAAGGGGAAACTCATGTATAGTCAGACAAACATAGGTCAAAGCCGAGTTCTCTGTGTACCAGTGATAAACCTTGGGAAAGTTTCTTCACCCAGTCACATTTTCTCCACTGACAATGGAGGGCCCTAATACCAAACTTTTTTTTTTTTTTAATAGAGGCATTTATTTATTTATTTGTTTATTTGTTTGTTTGTTTTTATACATGCACTGGGTACAGTCAGAAGCGTGGGCGGGTGAGAGAATTCACCAGAGCCAGAGCGGGGAGCAGAGCAGGCAGAAGGAATGAAGTACACTGCTGAGGGGAGCAGCAGGCGGCAGGAGAGGTCTGCGCGCCATGGGGGACTCTCCTCCGGTGGCCAGGAGCAGCCGGGGATCGAACCAGCACTGCAGAGGCTGCAGGCAGCTTTGCAACCCAGTGCTCAACCGCTGCGCCACTGAGGAGGCCCTAAACTTTTTTTTTTTTTAAGATGTATTTATTTATGCATACAAGAGCTGGGGCACAGGCCAGAGATGATGGGGGTGAGAGGATTCCCCAGAGACAGAGTGGGGAACAGAACAGGCAGATCAACTGAAATACACTGCTGAGGGGAGCAGCGGGCAAGTCAGGCGAGGTCTGCTGTGCCATGTGGGTTGCTTTCTGGCCGGCAGGGGATCGAACTCGTGCTGCAGAGGATGCGGATTGCTTCATAGTGTGGTACTCAACCACTTGTGCCACCAGGGAGTCCCAATACCAAACTTTTAACATAAAGATTGTTGGTCTCAGAGCAGAATACTCGAGATGACATTTCCACTTTCCAATTACATGACCTCTCATATGTGATTTTACTTCTCTGCGTTTGTTTCCTTGCCTGCAAATTAGAGCTCAGCATTCACATGTCCAGTTACATGGAGATGAAATGTACTAACAGATGCAATTAACTTAGAATTCTTTCTATATTGTAAACAATATCTAATAAAAGACCTCCTTCATGAATTTTCTTGTTCTTATTATTGCCATCACATATTAAGTAAATAATGCTTAGGCTATGATAGAGCTGAGGAAGAATGATTTGAACTAACTGTCCTCTTGGGTTCATTTTTAGGGACTTTTGAGATTTCCTTATCAATGATATTCTTTACAATTGGAGATTTTAAAAGCCATTCAAGTATTAACCTAATAAAATAATGTGCACCTAAGGCTAGGCCTCCTTCCCCAATCTGGGCTTTCTCTGCACAAAGCAGGAGATGTCAAGACTCTACAGTGGAGCCTTTGCCTAATGTGACATCCTTTTTTATCTCTCTCTAGAAAGTTCCCTTAGCATTAACAACCCAATTGTCTTCTTTCCTTATGTGAAATATACTTCATCCTTTAACTTGACCTGGTAGGAGTGTGATTAGTTAATTGCTGTGGGCACCTGACATTTGAAGGAAAAAATGGATACTTCACCCATCTTTCTTCTGATGCAATAGAAAATGATTAAGGTTCAGTGATTTCTCAGTGGGGGGCAGCTGTTTTCAGTGGATATTCAGAGACTGGCAAATTCTAGATATTAAGCTTTTCTTGTCTGTCTTTTTTCTCTTTTGTGAAGGGATGACAGGGGAGGGGTTAAAGAGGACAAAGGGACAGGCTTTGATTTTTTTTTAAATCTCTGTTCTTTGTAATAAAAATGCTCATGCTCATTTGTATTAATTCCAGCTTATTTGCAATGTGCATACTCGGCCCCTGGCAAAACTGTGAAATCTTCAAAGTTTCCTTGTTCTGTCTCTGTTTTTGCATTCTATAAAATTTTAATGTTCTGAGAGGGCTCCTTCTCAGTCCCCTGAACACACCCAGAGCACACTTATTCTGGCTAGAGCTGGGAAACAGAAGGGGCTGTTCTGACATTCTTAGGTAAAATAATCCCTATCACTGGTATTGATAGCAAGGCTATCCCCTCCTCCTTCCCTGAGGATAGGTGGTGTAATGATGGTCTCAGAATTTCCCCTCTTCATTTATTCTTGGTCATGGAGGTGTTTCAAAAATCAGAATATTAGAATATTAGGTGTTTCAAAAATCAGAATATTAGATCTTTACCCAAGAAAGATGCACAGAGGTACAGGCATACACAGCAATTTATGTACAGGTTTAAGGAATTCTCAAAACTTCTTAGATGCACAAAAGGACATCCTTCTAATGGAGCATCCGTGTAAGACTGGCTGTGAAAAGACTGGGTTAAGTGGGAGCAAGTCTGGAGGAATGAGTCTTCTGTCAATATCCTTTCATTCTACTTTCTGGATCAACACTTAGTAGGGGTAGTGGAAATATGCCTAAAATTGGTATCAGAGTAAAAGTATAGATAAGAATTACAATAATTTTTACTTAAAGCATGGGTGCTGAGTGATAAGACACATGCAACTATATCATTATTTTGTAACATAACAAGATCTAGTAGCTATGACTTAAGGTTAAAAAAAGAATTGAAAGATATTTTCAGTTAGAGTCCAAACTGAAGGACTTAAGTGCAAGCCCACAGAAATAGAATCAGTGATACTGTCTACAAGGTTGTTTTTTTTTCCTGAAGAGTGTCTAAGTCAGAGAAGCATTGACCTTGAACTTCTTGATACACATTGTGAAGCCAAGGACATGTTTCAAACACATGTTTCATTTGAATTTCAGTAGAATAATGATGAAGAGGGTGATGTCTTAGTTGAAGATACGCCAGTGAGCAGAGAAAGGGATGGGGAATGACTTGGTGATACATAGAGTCAGTCTGGGTACAATTGAGTAAGGGATGCTTTCTTAATAGTAATAAGATTTTAGGAGCCTCCCTGGTGGTGCAAGGGGTTGCGCCACAGCACTGTGAAGCTATCCTCAGCCACTGCAGCATGAGTTTGATCCCTGGCTGGCCAGGGAACTACCTACATGGTGCAGCAGACCTCTCCTGTCTCGCCCGCTGCTCCCCTCAGCAGTGTATTTCAGTCAGTCTGCCTGTTCTGTTCCCCACTCTGTCTCTGGTGAATCCTCTCACCCCCCACACCTCTGGCAGGTACCCCAGTTCTTGTATGCATCAATAAATAAATCTTTAAAAAATAATAGTAAAATTTTAGAGGAAAGTGAGCTGTCTCATGAAGTCAAATCCCTATGCTTCTAAGAAATAGGATGGTGTAGTTAATAGCCTGAAAACTGTTAGGAAATATGGAGACCTTATTAGCTTATGCAGTTTGTGGCTGACCTACCTAACCACACAGATGCTTTTTTTCAATTCTGCTTTTTGACATTTAATAACCTGCATTTTTCAAAAATGCAGAAATACAGCAGGGGCCAAGATCCACCATTCCATTGACATTGATAAGACAAACTAAAGACTATATTTTGTTTTAATTTATAAAAAAAAAATTGAAGAGTAAAATGGAGCAGATAAGCAATCAAATTCAGAATCCTTTTCTAAGTGATCTTTGAACAGCTAAGCGAGATAGAAAATGCCATCAAAATAGATGGTGCCTGGCCTTTCTTGAGCCATGTAGCTAATATCACTTTGAAAGCATTTGCATAGGCCATTTTGGAAACTTCAGTTTTACCCCAGAACTTCTCAATGTGTAAACTAGAAGGGACATATAAAAAGAAAAAAAAAATGACAAAGAGCTAGACAATGCTTTAGTATAAAACAAACTGTAACTATTGCCTGACAACAATCTGCCAAAAGTAGTCTAATCAAATATTTCAAGAGAATGAGAGTTGGACCGGAAAAACTTAGATACTATGAAAAAGGATGTGGAATTTGCCTTTGCACTGCCCAGCCGAGGATATATCTCTTTGGTGCTCTTCATATTGTGCCCAAATCCGTGTTATCCCTTGTCTGTCTAAAGACAATTGGGACAAATAAATAAATAAATAAATAAATAAATAAATAAATACAATTGGGACAGTATTATAAGGCCATTATTCTGCCAAATAATTAAATGTTTAATAGATTTCAGAAAAACCTAAAGTATACATGCATGGTCTTTGCAAAGCAAAGTCACACCGTATCTTGTCTCGTACTCATGATAGAATACAGTCCAAGATACTATCACCCTGATTTAGGAAGAATGTGGAATGATTGTCATTAAGTCACACAGACTGTCAATGGCAAAATCAGGACAAAATTATTCTGCTACTCTGCAGATTTTATACAGAACTAGATGTTTTAAAAAGGATTTTATTTGTGTGTCTCAATTAGCACATGATCATCCAGAAATGACTGACAGAGCTAAGCTAGAGCTTCTCAGACTTGGTTATCTCGTCACTTTGGGGTAGATAATTGTTGCTGCAGGGTGCATGGGTGAATATTTACTAAACTCTCTGACCTCCATCCAGGAGCACACCCCATTTGTGAAAAATGAACACATTTTCAGATACTGCCAAGCAAGATACTGGGATGAGACTGGATGGTGTGTAAAATGAGACTATCATTGGTTATTAAGTGAGGTATTTTTATTTCCCACACACAAAATGACATCATTTCCCCAACGAAGCCAGAAAACATTTAGCTATAGGAACCCAATAAATCAAATGGAATTTTCCAACAAAAATTGACATTTATACAGAAAACATAGAAATCTTTACCTCAAACAATGTATCAACAAGGGTGAGAACATCAATAGAGTTATACATTCTTCCCTTGAATTGATTTTGTTTCACTTGCTCAGATATTTCTTGGATTAACTTTACTAATGAATTTTCACAGTGGTTTATTCCCTTGACTACGAAGTCAGAGTCTGTGCTTAATTATAATATTCTTTTCTAAGTCCAGGTCTTTATCAGACTATTAACAGCAGGAAAAGATTTGCTGAGATGACAGCTAACTAATCCTTCTTATTTATAAAGGACAAAACCAAGAATACAATGTAAGTGAATATTTTATATATGAAAACATGTACATTCTATGAATATATAACAGCACCTGCTAACATTACACTTTTACTTAAATAGATACTTAGCACATCTTTTTAAGCAAGAATATCACTCAGTATATATATTCTGCTCAGTACCAAAATTTATGTAAGTGATGACAAGAACAACAGGAAATATTTCTGTTCCTGACTCAAATTTTAGAAAGGATTTCAACATGATTTAATATACTAAAAAATGTCTTAGCATGTGGTATTGACTTTTATTAAAAAATAAGTGAGAACTGTTAAAAATACACACCCACACAGGTACAGAAAGGCAGATACACATGCATAGGTACACACACATTGGTACACACTCACATTGACGTGCATGATCCTGTCTCTAAAACCTGACATGTCAGAGATTGTTTCAATATCTAAAGAGTCAATGAGCTATTCTGTAATTTTCTATCTCTTCCTTTATTTTTCACTTAATTGGATCATTGTTAAAGGAGCTTTGTGTTTCTCACATAACTGTATCTTGGCCTAAATAAATTCTAAGGCCAAGTTGCTCATTAAACCTATGTATACTTATTATCCATAGGCTCAGGTACCATTATCTCCTGATGATACTACTGTAATATCAAACTCAATATATTTGAAGTTTCACCTTCTGTCTTTTCGTTAAAAGAATCAGTGAAAGAACAACTACAACAAAGTAACCATAGTGAATCCAAATGTAAAGGATGCTTATTCAACACTACAATGAAACAGCAGCCACAGCGGAACCTGTCTGCCCACCTTCCAACAGTATTTATCTATCCTCTTGGCAAAACACATTCAATTTCAGAAAATAAATAGATATTAATTTCCATCCATGTGCCCACTTCAATTCATTATCTAGAGAGGTAAATATTCACAAAGGTGACACCAAAGTCAATATTGACCTTGGGGGATAATAAATCTTGACATTTACCAGAATAAGCAGTTCACATAGAATGTAGACACATGTAAAATTCCACCTGATATATTAACCATGGCAGAAAACTAACGATAAAACTGTGTGTGTGCATTAATTCCATGCAGAATCAGAGAGAAGAGTTGGCTGAATAGTGGCATTCTGCACCTTCTGTCCCCATTTCCCCCCAAGCAACAATCTTGCAATTTATTTTACATACTGAAATTCTATGTGAGATTTCATTTTGGAAACCAAACGTTCTGCTCCTAAAATAGCTTAAATATTTAAGGCCTTCATCCTTGAGCCATCAATTCTTTTTGAGAACTAGAACACATGTTTGTTAATTGTCTCAGTGCGAGCTACTCCAGGTGTCTCTCTGCCCTCTCTTGACAGCAACCATTGATAGAGGCAGAGAAGCAGGGCGGCGAGCCTGGACATCAAACAAATTACTTAGATTCTCTAAGTCTGAGAAAGGAAGTCCACTGAGACGAGAAAATAGCTGAGATAGAGGACAACAGAGACAGAAAGACTGATATCACTACTAAGTCAGTTAATAGTCTAGGTCAAGGGGACAAAATCAGGGAGCCTGATAATAAAGTAAAGAATTTCTAGTCTGGTTCCCATACAGCTTATGATAATAGGAAGCTCACCAGTGTGCTGCTGTTCCACTATCGAGGCTGCTAGGCAGGCGCTCGTTGCAGTTCCTGTTCTTTGCCTGTGTTGAAGAAAAATGGTATTGGGTATGGACACTCCCATCTAGCCTCACTGGTGACAGGAGGTCGTGGCTAGTTTTGAAACTAACTCTGTGGTCCAAAGATGGAGAAAGACTCTAAATACCATCTAACACTTGCCTGTTTGAATCTGTGATTTAAATAGCATAAGAAGATTATTCTTACTAATATCAACTTTTAAACATATACACACAACAGAACATCTACCCAACAAGTTCTCGGGGTAGTGCAGCATCATATAGTGATGAAAATACTGCACTTAGTGAGAAAGGTCTGTAGGAAACCTGAAACAGAAAGTTATACTAACCGAGTCTGATCACGGACTCCACTAAAGCATTAGTGACAAGCATCAAACACGTGTCAAGGAGTTGATGGCCCAAACTTCAATGAGTAATTCAACCAACTTTTAAAAATAGTAACATAGACTCACAGGAGCTTCCAGACCGTGACTTCAACACAGGGGAAAGAAAGGACAGCCTGCAAGGCTAGAATAAGACGACCTGGATACATAGAAGGAATTTGTCGGTCTAAACCGACAAGGTTTTTCCCCTGGATCAAAGAGAAGAAATAGTTCTGAAAAGATGGATATATTCTCAAATTGAGGAATAGCTCAGCTGTAGCTTTGAGTTTAATGAAATATCAGGTAGAGCGAAAAATATGGATTTTGTTATAAAGTAAGTAGGTCTTGATTCCAAGTGACCACATAGCTATATGATCTTGGGTAAAGTATCTTCCCATCCCAGCCAGCAAACCCTCACTCTAGGATGAGGAGAACAACTGTTGCTTTGCACTGTGAGAGAAATGGAGTGGGGTCCCTTTAGTTACCACCCCAGAATGGGATGTAGATTTGGGATCCAATCAACAGAGAAAAATCATATAACTTTATTGCTAAACTCCAATGTTCCAATTTTCCAACCTGCTGGTTATATTTCTTTCACGTGTATCAAAAGTTTTCCCGGGGGCCTCCCTCTTGGCATATGGGTTAAGTCACAGTGCTCTCACCACTGTGGCTTGAGTTGAATCCCTGGCCAAGGAGCTAACCCACAAGGCACAGCAGACCTCTCCTGGTTCACCCACTGCTCCCCTCACCAGTGTATTTCAGGGGATCTGCCTGTTCTACTCCCCACTCTGTCTTTAGTGAATCCTCTCATCCCCCGTACCTCTGACCTATACTCTAATACCTTCTTTGCAAAAATAAAAAGTTAAATGAAATCAAAAGTGTCCTGATTGCTATAGAACAAGAGGCAATGATGTCTGTGTATATCCTGGGGAACTCAGCCTAACTGGAAAGAACACAGCCTCACTGTCCCGATTGCAGTCCCCTGGACAGGGCAGCTTCATTCAGAGGTAAACTTCATGGAAGTGGCGGCTCATGACCAGGTGACCATAGTGGATGCAGCACAGACTTGGAGTGGTCACCACAGTCCCTCCAGAAAGCTCCCTTTCTGCTCACTAAGTACATCGGTGGCTTTCCTTTCTTCCTGTGAATTGATAAGCTCTTCTGACTTCTAATTATCGATTAATCACAATCTGTAGTTCATAGATCTGTCACAATTGATGGGAAACGAGGCTATCTGTTGTTCCAAGAGGAGAGGGGAAACAGGAAAGTTGTTCCCCTTCATGGAGGGATCCTGGAAGACATGAATAGGGAAAAAGAACCCAAAACAAAAGTCTGTGCCCCTCGGTATATGTGACCCTCCACCATGGGTTAAGTGAATACATTTTGCTCATCAACTGTAATTGGAGATTTGGGGAGAATACTTTTTACCCTAATATAAGCATGAGGTAATATAGAGTAGAATGCAAATATGCCTGAGTATTTTAGATAAAATTCAAGAAATTACATGCCTCAGTGGCTACTTGAAGCTAAGTTCTCAGAATCCCCTGGGTTCTCACACACTCTTTTTTAGGGTGAGTGAGCGGCACTTCAATGGAAAAGCATGAAAAGCATTAACATCGATCATTAAAGATACAAACCAATCATTTAGTAAATGTTACTTGAAATAGAGAGTGTGAGGGAAAGGAGGTCTAAAGCAGAGAGAGTGGGAAAGAGAAAAAAGAATAGGCAGAGAATAGAAGAGCATGGGAGGTGAGGGAGGCGGAATGAGGAAGTAATAGGAAGGAGTCATAGAAGGCAAATTGGAGCGCCAGGAAAATTGAAGGTAAGAAAGCAGAGAAGAGAGGCACTTAATAAAGTGTCACAAATAAAGTGAAGCAGCTAGTCACCTTGCCATGGCTTTCTTTTAAAGTGGTGCTGTTATCTTTTATTTATTTATTTTATTGTTGCTGTTTCTGGCATTACGTAGATAGCAATCCGATCCTTCCCCTAATCAAATTATTTCACAAAGCCTTTTGAAACACTTTTATGCATGTAAAGAGAGGTGAATGCACAGTAGGCATTTCATAATTATTTTTCAAATCAGTGCATGAGGAACTTGAAGTTGGAATGAGTATTCGTAAATTCATCCATCATTGTACCAGCATCCGACTCTTTAACCCATCATTAACAAGAGCAAAAGAACACTTCGACTATTCACTCACCAGAAGCATGCATTCAGCAGGACATGGAATGGAAACACAGGTTTCCCAAACCTTCAGATTTTACCTCCATTTGCTAGCTTTCCACAAAAGTGGGGAGGGGGTGCGGGGGTAAGGGCTACCACAAACACTTGACACAAACTCCTACCCAGACCCACTGATTTTCTTAAGGTCTGTTCAAAGATACATCAAGGATGTCATATTGACATCGTCTGTAAGGGTCTGCTCAGTTTCTGGATGGGATTTACTCTCTACTTTTCTAGATGAAATTCCTTTCTCTACTTGATAGTGGAGTTCTCTTTATAACTGTTTTCTGTAGGCATGTCTACTGGGAAGACCCAAAGCAGAGCTCACACTCTATTGGAGCCCTGGAATCACGCGAGGAATCCAGACAGTCACATTTTTCTGACAAATGGAGGCCAATTCTGCTACAGTGCCTTTGACATAAGCAGTGAAGCGAAAACAAGTTTGTATTTGCCTTGGAAATCTCTCAGCTCTCTGACTACCCAGAAGAAAGGGGTGTAAACCATTTTACCTTTGTTTGAGAATGGGCATGCAGGTGTCTTTGACCTAATTTATAACTATTTTGAGAGAGTCTATTGAGACTCATTTGTAATTATAACAGGTATAATTGCTGAATTCCCACATCACATATATTTATACAGAGTAACTCCTGTTATACACCCCAACTAATTCTACATGGTCCAAGTTAGCATCTATAAGAAATACTCACTGTCTGTGAATGAAATCAATCCAGAACTGTAAGACCTACACCATTTCCACTCCCCAGGGCTTACCTGCTGCTCTCAGTCTCTTAAGAAGGACCTTTAATAAGAACAATCAGGAACATGTCATAGATATGCTGAATTCTTTGCCCTTCCTGAGTTAGAACATCCTATTCTTTGCCCTTCCTGAGTTAGAACATCCTCTCCCCCTCCTCCAGATACTGATGCTATCTTTTCTATAAGTCTTTCCTCTGGAAAAGGTCTGTTTCTCTCAGTCAATTATAGTTCTGTATAGATTTATTTCCTGCATTTTCTCTCCCAGTGGGGGCTTGGTACTTTATTGCTATTTGAAAGGATTGAAAGGTCTTTTCCCATATTTACAGATCAGGGGTTTAATGGAGGTGGCAGAAGAGTAGTTTGGGGACAGATGGGTGGGGGAGTTGGAATGAGGCTTTCCCCTGTGCCTGTGGGTGGCAAAGTCCCGGTGGCCTGCCCTATAATAGGCCTTGTTGGGAGGCTTCACATTTGGTGCTTGTGCCCACACAGTTTAGCAGGCAGCACTGGAATCCATCAGAGTTTTTTCTCCCCTCCTCTTACATTTTTAACACAATCATGAGCTTAGGAAAAAACCATTGCTAACACCCAAAATACATGGCCCATGGCAGAAAAAAGGAGTGGGAAAGGAAGAAGGGAAAGTGAGAGGAAGGGACTGAGGGAGAGAACTGGAAAACATGTATATTCTGCAAACAGTAGCCTAGTCTACCACCTACAATCATCTGTCTGTTAGGCGAACTTCTTTAGATTGCTTTTTGCCTGGGACTGTCTTCAGAGGGATATTTCTGTTTCTAAAGGTGGAGAGTTAAAAATAATGTACATCATGAGCAGTGTTTTGGCATTTCCCTTCATTTTCTTTCTATCTTCAACATTACTGTTGTCATCCTTTAAAACTCAATCAATTCAGCCCATCCAGTGAACAGATGGCATTAATCAACCCTGAAGAATATGCACAAAAGCAATTAGAAATGTAGAGACACGGAATTTATGCCAGCAAATCAATTACCAATGATAGCAAATCAACATGGCACACCCAACTTCCCCTTGTTTCTTTTTCCGCTGCGCAACCGCTGATACCAGTAATGATCTCTGGTTTACCCCCCTTCCAGAGGGGGAATGAGAACAGGGATGCTGAGGTTTAATTACACATTCCTTAATGACTAGTTCTCACTCCGCTGACAAAACCCAGCAAAATTTACAGACTAGAAGATGCATCAGGATGATGGATACAGACAGCATGCGCTATATGGTGTCATGCAAATATGAAATATACTGCACTGAGAATATGGTCGTTTGGTATTCCTGGGGAAGAACTTCATTACAGAGAACACAACACCTTTTCTAGCATCTATAGCTCTCATTTGTCAAAAACAATGGGAGTAGTTATAAAACACATTTTAACCACAAATCTGTGCCTTCTGTGAGTTTACTAACATGTATAATCTCTAGGTTTTGGATGATTTTCTTTCCGACTCTTTGTAAAGTTGTCAGATTTTGAAACTTCTTTTTCCAGTCCTATTATCACCAGAGTCATTATGATAATCCATTAACCAATTTTCTTGCCACAAGTTTTCACCTTTTCTAGTGTATCCCTCACACAGTGAATTTTTAAAACAAATGTCTTATAATGTACTACGTATTTACATGTATGAAATTCCTCATGACTCTTCATAGCTTTAAAAGTGAAAATAAAAGACTCCAATGCTTGCCTACTTCTGTAGATTTTTTCTTCTGTCCCTGTTCCTATGAGCCACTCCTAAAAGTAGTCACTTCAATATCCCTCACTCTCATGCCTTCACACAAAAGCCTATAATCATCATCCCGATTTCTCCACTTAGTGAAGTCTATTTCGTTTAAATATCAGGTTAAATTTCATTTCCCTCCCAGAGTCTCCCCTGATGTCCCAGCCATCTTCAGAGACTGTTTTTGCCTTACATTACAGCTTGTGTGGAACTTTGTCCCCACATTCGTCACTTTGATATGATTACAGATTTACTTTTCTGTCTGCATGTTTTCAAAGTTCCTTGAGACCGAGGACTATATATTCATATTCATCTTTTTTCTTCCTCTAGCTTCATAAAAAATAACAATTTTAGGAAAGAACCTTTTGCTACAACTAATTTCTTCAATAAATTTTCCAAATGAATAACACACACAAACTATTAATACTTAAATCTCCCAACCGCAACTTTAAAAGAGAGCATAAGAGACTCGGAATAATGTCACCAATGTAATGTAGGTTTTCAATAAAATAACATCTTTCCAGTGGTTTGCTACTAAAACCCCATTAAATCAAATTCATTTCTTTTTCCTTTATATACTGAAACCTGTGCTATGAAGAAGGATTTTTACAGCAATATACCACTGTGTTTTCAGGCTATATGGGAAATGCTCATTAAAATTGCAAAAAGAGTTAATAACTCAGACTTGGTACTAAGGTCAGATGGCTGGAGACACTTTCAGTTTTAGGAACAAATGGCTACTTGATACATAAATAAGATCGCATCAGCAATGAAGTCATGGAACTGTGCAAGCTTACGTAAGTGCAGTCACATTCTTCAAGTATCATATCCAATCAAATGATATGAACATTTGCTCTTTCAATAAGAGCTATGCAAAATAACATCTTGGCATTTCCCAAGTAGTAGTAAGTTATACTTGCTAATTAGAAGAATAAATACAGAAGTTGGCTCTGGTGGAGACTGCTACCTTGGTGCCCTTTGCTGTCTATATACAGCTACAGTGCCCCAAGACAAGTTTCTCATGTTGTCACACAGACCCTAACTAAATACATGGGGATTAATTCCTTATCTTGGAAAGAGAGATACATCTTTGGAGATAAATATAGGTTCAGATATTGATTGTTTTCATTGATTAGTTTCATGATGTTGGGGAAATCATTAACTTCTCTTCAAGTTAAATGTACTCATTTCTAAAGTGGATTTATTAAAGTCTACCTACATTTTATAGACACAATATATAAAGTAAGATATATAAAGTGCATAGCAGTAGGAATTAAAATCCTATTATGTTGTGATTCTAACTTCAATTGCTTAGCAATTTTGAGTACAACCATCCCCGAAGTATCCAAATGGAACAACCAGAAGGCAAGATCAATAGTTAAAGACATACATACATTAGGACTACATAGGACTTTAATAATCATTTGATCCAATTCCTTCATTAAATACCTCATTATCATCAGTATCAGTCAACAATCTTTACAAGGTCACCAACCAGAGGGTGTCAGAGTTTTAATGAAGAAAGTTTTTCTTGAATTAAAAATATTTTTATTGGCTCCCATTGAGTGCACTGAAGCTTCAAATTAAAGTCCTATTGTAAAAATTAATATTATATGCTGGACTTTAAGGTAATTAGACCCTCTCCCCACTTTCCAACATGACAGATATTAGCTCTGCATACACAGACCATATTTCAGCAGAGTTATGGCATATACGCTAAAGAATAGTGTATCGGCAACTAAAGGTTTTAGAAACATTTAAATGATTTCATATTACTTTGTTTTATAACGAATGAAAAGTAAAGCACTGGAAAGTAAAGCATTGTAGTAAACTGGGTCCCCAACATGAGGGAAGGCGATTGTGAAGAGAAGCAAGGAAAAAAAGAAAGCTGCAATTTAGAGAGCAGTCGTTCATTATAACAAGAATAAGAATAGGGGACAGTTATTTATATGGAAACCAATTTTCTCATAATTCTGTACCATTGTATGAAAATGGTTGTCTCATTTTTCATTTACATTGCCAGTTGTGGAAATGTGAATCTGGTTTGGAGAAGAGAGACTATGTGAAGAGAAAAGAAAGAGAATTCATAAATATTGACAAAAATAAACCTCTCCGACCAGTAAAAATCTCTAGGACGTTCCCAAATGAACACTGTCATCCTTCTTTCACACCTGCTGATTGGAAAATGACAGAAAAAGTTCATGATGAACCCTTGATGGAATACAATAATCAGCCTGATCTTTGTTTATTTATAATTACTTATTGATTGCATTTGTGCATGAAATTCAGATAAATCAAGGTACAGCACATCTCTTTACTTGAAACTCTCTATTAATATGATTGAAAACTCATATTGTAGATGAAGTTCTGCCTGTGATGAAAGGGTTAAAATAAAGTTGCCATTCTTTTTTTTTTTTCTTTTCCTCCCTCAAGGTTTTTATCTGTGTGAGCTTAGTGTATAGCACACAAAAACTTAGATAAGAAATTTGGAGATCCTTCAAAGTGACTTCTTAGTCAAAATTAAGGCTCTCCATAATCATGTACACTTGTTATCCTTAAAAATAAATAATAACCCTTAGAAGTGTTCTAGAACCTTCTTATCTTCTGAAAGAATGTTCTTCCATTATACTAGTCTTTAAGTGTACCTATTATTTGAGGAATCTCCTCAGTAAAATATTCAGCTGCTTTTCTCTTTAAGAGTAGAAACATCTCAATTGCTGGTTTATATCCAAGTATGTAAGCACAGGAAGGTTGCATAACATGAGGGACATTTGACATGTTAGCTATGGCATAACTGGGCTATAAATCCTTAGCATTTCAAACCCCTGGTTTCACTCAAACCAACTATGAAATCACATGATTTTTGTCTTGTGTCAAAGGACTTGATATAACATATAAAACAGGATTTCATTTCACAATGGCTTATCATATCTACATTTCAAATTAGCTAATTTCCTCAGGATAAAACCAAAGAACGAGTTGTAGCTACTTAATATTCTAAAAATCTGAAGCGGGGGATTCTCAGAGTTTTCATTACTTGTGGGTGATGGTGATCTTCACACAGGTTCATAATATCTATACTGCAGGTAGCCTCCTGACCTGACTTTATTTTAATTTTATTTTATCACATACTTTTAAAATTTATAATTGGGTCAACATTCATCTTCTTCTTGAAGATAAATGTTCAATTTTTGGTAAGATATTGAGAAAATTAAACACACACACATCACACAAATAGGATTAATAATGACAAAAAATATTAGAAGGACATAAACAATTAAAAGTTATTTTTACTTGACCAAGTTTACCGGTATACCTAGATAACACAGAGCATCTTTAAATAACTAATCTACTTTCAAGGCTGTTATCACAGGGATGTCAAATAGTATTTTTAAATGATAAAATAATGCTTGAACAGAATGTTTCCAATAATTGATAAACATAGACAAATTGATTTTTTGAAAGATTTCTCTTCCTCAATATGTATATATAAATGATGGATTATAAATAAATGGTAAGTCATTTTACTATATTTATTGGATGAAATGTGTGAATCATAAAAATCTGGAAGAATTGGGGAATGTTATTTTTCTTCTTACAGACTCTGCATCACAGGTTCTGAAGACCATCATAGGTTCGGACCAGAAGTAATTTTCTTCTCCTATTCTATTGTTCACTGAATTACACATTTTGTCAGTATAATGAAAAATGTGTATCATGGTTCTTTAAGAACATTGACCCAAAAATATTTAGCAAGCAACGTGCATTTAATTGAAATGTTGATTGGAAATTGGGAAATGAAATAGTCACTAATGAAATACCAAAGCTTATTATCACAAACTTTCATTTTAAATGTTCAGAAATAGTTTCATTGTTGCATCAGTAGTGATGAAAATGAGCTTTAAGCCATGCTATTTAGGTTTTATGAGCATTATTGTTACGGATTAAACATGATTTGATTAATTTATAGAAAATGCCATTCTACAACTTATTTTTTTCTGACTCTTAAGAAAAGGTGCTGTATAAGAAAGCCCAAATCATATTCTTCTTGAGTGTGTTCTATTTACTTCATTATTATTCCGCATCCCACCTTTGTGTGTCTTCAAAATATGATTCACTATTTTCAGATAGGTGTATGAGTGAATCAAAAAAAAAAAAAAAAAAAAAAACCCTGCTATTTTGCTGCCACACCTTTGCATCATTAGGACAATACTGACCTCTAGTGTTCTAATAGGTAGAGAAACTAATTCAGCACCATGCCCAACTTCCTAATAGGAAACCATTTAAATGTCTTCTAAAGCACCATGGGAACAATTTCATTTAAAAGAAGAAAAAGGAAGAGGAGGGAGGAAGGGAGGAAGAGGAGGGGAGGAGGAGAAGAGAAATGTCAGATTCTAACTTGTCCTGACCAATTCTCTGAAATTATTTCTAAACTAAGCCTCCTTGGATTCTCCTTTTTAGAGTGGTTGACCTCATCAGAACTCCTTTAGAATACAAACTTTAATAAAATATTTACAAGTCATTACTACTAACTATAGATTCTGAACCTCCAAAACTTCCCTCGCAGATAGAAAGATGAACTCTGCTTTGGACCATTTTCAGTAAATAACATTTGTCTAGTTGTCTTCCCTTGAGATATAACTCTGAGTTGATTATCTTACTCAAGTTACTCTTGGACCTAAGAAGGTGGGAAATGAGGTAGAAGACTTGTAAGTACCTAAGTAGTCCTCTTACCTCTATCTGTCAATGATGTTTCAGATTACAAAAAATAGTATCAAAACTATTCCAGTAGAGTTAAGCATTTCTGAGGTTTGTGGTGAAATTGACAGATAGGGAATAAGCTCAGAAACTTCAGCAACCTTGAAAACAACAGAGATGGCTTAGTTACATTCTTTCTCATTTAGGAGTTTCCAGAGCTGGAAAAACTTCCCCTTCTCTGCCTGGAGAGGCAGCTGAGCTATTGAGCTTGAACCTCTGATGGCCCTAGCGATTTATTCAAGTTTGAGAAATTGGGTTCTTTAAATACATAGTGCAGGTGGTGGATCCCCAGGTGTCCAGTCTTCCTGCCTATTAAATTAAATGCCAAGTACTTGCCGAGGTTAGAGCTTAGACTACAGAGTGTACACTTAGTGCATACTCATTATGTGTTCTTTGGCACAAAGATTTTGGACGTGGAGTGTGCATGAAAGCTCTTCCTCCTGCAACAGGGGCAGCCATTGATCTTGTGGTTTGACTACATTGGGCCATGACACTTAGGCCAAAACTCCCAATCCTGTTAAATCTATGCCTATTGGTTGTAAGATACCCCAACTAGAGAGGCTTCTGCAGGAGAACAGGAGAACTAAAAACAATGTATTGGAAGGCAGTGGGAATACGACAAATTCCAGGCAGCCACCTTCAGAGATGAGCTGCTGTCACTGAATGCTGTGGCTGGGCGCATCTCTGTCCCTGGAAGCTCAGCCCCCAGTGCACATAATCCCAACACAGGGCCCTTGCCAATAAAGCACTGACACAGAGCAGGCGAGCATAGAACGCGGAGCTGGCTGGAGGTTAAAGGAAGAGGACCTTCCCTCTACCCTGAACTTTGCAATTCAGAGAGAAGGGTGGAAAATTCAGCGAGGCTGGCTCATTTGAGCTCTGCTAACTTTTGGGATGGTTAGAGTGAAGGAATCACACCCATCAGCATTTCCCCCTTTTTCTTCCGCTCCGAACAGACACAATTGAGCATGCTTGGACAGTTGAGGGTCTTTCCAGAGGCCAGCGCTTCCCATCTCATCTACCCGCTCCCAGCTTTTGGTACTCACAATTTGTCGCTGTTAATCCTAAATGCCACAAACCGGAGAACAGCAAAGTGAAAACGCTGGTCAGCCGTAGTACAGAATCCATTTCCCCTGGGTAAGCGGTCCCTCCCAATCGAATCCCAATTTCGCAGGCGGCAGCCACGGCTTCTTCTCTCGCTTTCTTTGCCTCAGCACTGCCGGACCCCCTCCCACCCCCCCTTAGAGGGTCACTCGCTGCTTCACTCCATCCCGAGCCGAGAGCTCTACGGAAACCCTAGCGGGGTCTTCTCGGGAGCTGCGGCTGAAGCTACAGTCCCCGCAAAAGCCGCTCGCTGGACTCGCGTTTTAAGCCCGCTCTTCTCTCCCCGCTGCTTAAAGGAGCAAACCCGAAGCCAATTGCAGCCACACGGGCTGAGCTCGGCGGTAGCCGAATCCACCGCGGCGGCCGCGAGCGCCGGAATCAGCACCCGGGCGGCGGACAGCTCCTTATAGGCGCGCGGCCGCGCGGCGCCGCCCCCGGCCAGGCCCACCCGCGCCTCCTCCGAGCGCGGCCGGGCGGGTCCTCGCCCCGCTCGGGTTGGGGCGCTTCCCCCGCGGGGCCGACGCTGCAGGGGCTCCAGCTACCTGGAGGGTGTGGGAGAGGGAGAGGAAATCTCTGTCTGTCTGTCTGTCTTCTCTCTCTCTCTCTCTTTCTCTCTCTCTCTCTCTCTCTCTCTCTCTCTCTCTCTCTCTCTAATTTGTGGAGCTAATAAAGATACTGAGATTTAAACCAGGTTTTCGGAGAACGTTACTGAAGAGATACTGAAAGGAGCGGGAAGACAGGGCGCATTAGCAACAGGGAACTAAGCAGATGCTTTCTTTTCTATTCTTTTTTTTTTTTTTTTCCCCTCTGAGAGGAGAGTGAAGACTTGAATATTGCTGTTTGAATATTGCTCGCTTGCGTTTCCTCCCTGGTGTGGAAGGCTGACGGTATTGATAGTAAATTTTGGATCTAGCGGTTTAGAATGATGTCCGTCTCCTGCTTTTTGCTGGCCCCTACCCGAATCCCAACGTCCATCCGTTTCCCTGCAGGCAGCGCCTTGTCGTGGGCGCCCAGCTTTGGGCAAGCCCTGCAGGGGCTGGTGCTTTGGTTCCGGAGCCCGGGTGGTTCAGCTGGCGCCAGAACGGAGAGAGGAGGAGAGAGAAATGAGTATGGTGATGGTGAACGCCAAGGTGTGTGTGTTGGAGGGTTGGGGGAAGAAGGGGGTGGGGGTCCTTGTTCACTCATAAAATTTTAAGATAGCAGATCTGAAAACTAGGAATTTAAATTTAAAGAGGGAAAAGAGTAGTTTTGCCTATTTTTCCTGGAGGTTCTCTTTGGCTTCTGAGTTACATCTGGGAACTCTCCTGCTTTACCATAAATCAACTTATTTCGTTTTTTTATTGGAAGCTTTCAGAGAACTGTCAAATCTTAACAAAATGAGGGACCGTAATGATTTCTCCTATGTGAAGAGCGCAATCAAGTTAGAGGCAGTCACTTCAGAGGAAGTTGATGCCTTCTCTTTCCTTCCTCTTGCCAGCAATAGCGAATAGGCAGCCTTAGTTTACACTATAAATGTACATTTGACAACTCTTGGTGCTCAGCTGTCTGTGGCACAGCTACAGCATGTCCAACGGAGTTGGGGGCAGCTTCTGGGTGAAGCGTGTGGTTAACTTTGTGGTTTTTGCTTAGTACTAGACTCACATTATTCAAATGCTAAAAGGTAGTTAAATGGCCATTGGATTAATAACACAGTCATTTTATTAGAAAATAATTGTGAGGGTTCTCGCACTTACAAATAAATGACCCTATTCTCTGAGCTTCTGCTGGAAAAAAATTATGTAAGGTACTTGATTAGCAGGCAACCTGAAGACTTCTCCAGCACAGACCTAAGTTGTGGGAGAAAAATTATAACCAGGAGCTGGAGAATCCCAAAATATCTAAGTCGAAGTGACCCAAGAAGCTTCATTGTAGGCGGAAGCCTGGGTAAAATGGGGTCTGTATTTCAAAGCTGCTAAGCTTGCCTTCTACTTGGGACCCCAAGTGATTCCCTCAAAACTGGCCTTTGAAGACCCCAGGCTTAAAAACACCTATGTGACTAGTTGGATCATGCTACCGAGTCTAGGAAAATATGACGTTTTGTATGTTTTTAACATTAGATATTGTACTGGTTAATACTTGAAAGTAAACATTTATTTTTCATTCTTATGCAACATGTTATCATACATAGTTACATCCCTAAATAATATGTAATATTGCTTTGTCTTTAACCAATATAAAGGTATCCTAGTGCTTCATTTTGCACTGTGTAATCTGCTGAACATTTTATTTTTTGGAATGTAGTCACAATTTTTCCATTTAATAGCTACATTTTATTTCATTTTATAAACATACTACAATTTACTCATTAATTTATCTGTGTATAAATATCTACATTATTTCCAGGTTTTTTCCCTCTATCTCTACATCTCCATCAACTACAAGTTATCCTCTCCCTTAATATCTCTCTTTTAGTTTTTCTTAAATATTTGCCCAAGTAGATTTTCTGGACCATAGGACATGCTTATCTTCAGCTTTAGTAGGCATTGTCAGTTGCTATTTAAAGTTGTTTTATGAATTGATACCCCACCCACCCACCAGAGGTATGTGAGATTTCCCTTCACTTCATTACTTTTTCAAACCTAGAAGAACTCTCTTCAAAGGCATGGGGAAATTATATGCAGAGATCATGTCTTTAGTCACTAATGTTCCACTGTATCATCCCTCTTCTATATCTCTCCAAGTCATATTTAGTTCAACAACATATTTCAATAATTGTGGAAGATGTTGGCTTCATTTTCTGACAGAACGGCTTAAAATGAATCTTTGTCAGTAAGATGTTCTTGGAATATATATTAGAAAGCAATCAAGAAAATCTGTCATCATAAAGCCTGTACATTGTGAATAATATTTAAGTTATTAGTAAATATTGGAATTCTGCATTTAGATGCCTATATGCAAACCTAATACATAGTTTATAAATTGCACTTAATTTAAAGTCCTAATTACACTTGTAGTGTTTTGTCTCTTTCTCTCAAACACACCTGTTCTCAGAACAACTTTCAGCCTTAAATAGCAGACATTTGTCGAAGATTTGTTAGCATTTCAGTAAGAATACTGCAATTGAGCATGTAGCAAGGGGTAAACAGCTGTTCCTCTTAGACAATAGTGTAAACAAGCCATCTTCTGGGGGCATTTTGCCAGCTAGTTTTTATTAGCCGCAGAATATTAATCACTATTAAAACTGTTTACAGCCAGATTGATATTTACCTATTGAAATTTTTTTTGTAAAACTCTTATTCTGATAAATCTACCTCTTGAATAACAGAATAGAAGCTGAATAATCTCCCTTTTCCCCTTGTTGCTTGATAAAGAAGATCTACCCATATTTGCAGCACAACTTGTTTTAAGAGACTTAAAATGTCTGTACAGATAGAACAGATTGACTGCTAATAAAGAAGGTAGAAGAACAGGTAATTGAAATCCTCACATGCTATATTTTAAATCTAACCATCTTTTCAAGCCAAATGTATCTAAAATCTTAAAAAAAAATGTAATGAGTGGCTAGCACTGAGCTTCAAATCCTTTTGATTTTTCTCTTGAGCATTTCCACATCTTTCCCCTTAAAGGATCAAAGGGGAACGTGTCATTCATAACTGGAATCTTAGCTTTCAAATACTCAACAAGTGGTTTGCCTCACTGATTCTGTAGTCCTCCCTTGTGACATCCAGAATGTATGTTTGGGCATCTCCCTTATATACATGGCTTCCTAAGAGAAGACAGTTTTTGACATGCTAAATATCATGAAGAATTAATGTTAATGATCCCAACACACATGGCTCTCAAAATTGAAAACTTCCCATTCTATTTTCTTTATCTTTAGAAAACTTATAAGCAAAGGTCACCATGACATATAGGTACAGAAGTGTTGTTTTGAGTATCAGTACTTTTGATTATTTCAACTTCACATTTTATGGTTTTTTTTTAATGATGAAAGAATGATTTCTATTGCCATCAATATCTTCAAAATAAAGTCTTAAAAAACATTGATGTGATATAAGTTTACTTTCATTATTTTCCTTTTATCTGTTCTTCTTAGTTAATGTTTACATTTCCTTCTTCCTTCCCCCTTTTTATAGTAATTAGCTGGCAATATACTGTATCTGTAAAGTGTAAGAAATGGTAAAATGTCTGGCTGTTATGGAACCAAAAGTGATTTGGCAAAATATGATGTAAACACATTAAAAATTTAAGAAAAGAATACAAGTTAGCATGTGATTAAGTAGCTCAATTAATAAGAGCTATAGAAGATTTTAAGTTGACAAAGATTGCTTCCTCTGGGGAGGAAAACTTGCAATTGGCATAATGAAGAGGTTCTTTGTCTCTTCGGGGGTAAAGGGATTTGAGTCACTGTGGACCATGAAGTTTGTTATTCATGTCAAGTTAGGTCATGTGTGTTTGCCTTAACAGGAAAGTCAACTCTTAGAATAAGAAAGGCAAAATTCAACTTTTACAGAAAGGTGGACTTTTCTATTGAGATAAATGACTTAGCCAAATACTGAGCAAAAATTAACTTGAGTCACATTCCACTACAGTTCTCTCTGATTCTATCTCAAACTCTTCAAAATCTTAACACTCTTCACCATAATACTCATTCTTGACATTAAAACTTATCATTTGTATCATTCTTAGGTGGTAGATCTTTTTTTTTTTACATAGGAAAGATCAACTATATCCACACAACTAATATCTTTTAAATAAAAGTTACTTTGAAAGAAAAAAAAAAAAAAGAAAAACACCATGATCTTCTATCTCTCCTGCAAGTTAAAAACCTTGAAATGCATGTTTCTCAGCTGGTAATATGCCATACTGTTTACAATTCCTTCTCTTTCTTCCTTTGATGGACTTCTCCTTCCAAATTGACTGATTTGCACTCACCAAGTCCAAATTCAGGTAACACTTGGCTCTTGAGGCCCTTAATGATTATTACATAATGCTGCTGCTCATGTATCTTTTCCTATTTCTGCACATTTCTCTATAGATATTCAACATTGTTTATAACATACATTGTAGGATTTCAAGAAATGTTTGCTAAATATAGAATAATGTATATCAAAGGCCTGTTTTGCTTCTTTAGAAGTTACCACCCATGCCTCAGTCTCAGTCCCATCCATCCATTCACCAGAAATCAGAGGATCCTAAATTGAAAATATTATTCTTATTTACCTTAGCAATCAAGGTGTCAGTTATATAGAAAACTGGTAGGAGTGTAGTGTAAGGTAATATCTTGAAAGCTCATATATTTCACCAATATTTGCACTTATTTTTTGGAGAAATTCTTCCTCTAAAGTAACTATGTATTTCCACAAACCCTGCTATGGGACATCCAGAAACATAAAAAAGGAGGTGGTTTTGATACTTGCTAGGCATGCAACCTTGAGTTTTTAATTTGGTCTCATTGAGATTCAGTTTCCCCACCTGTACATTGTGGTAATTCCTCACTTAGGTATTTTACATAGTGAATATAATCATACATCTAGAAATACTTTTGTTATATAGACGCAAGTTATAAATATTTTGTTCTAGCCAAAGAAGAATCTTTAGCTCTTAACCAATGGATTTCTTATGCATTATTTGCCAATTTTTCCCTGGAGGAAAATACTAGCAAATACTATAAAAAGATTAATCATTCTATGTGAAATATGCATAATTCACTACTCAACGTCATCATAACAGCTCTGTAAAGCATCAGTGATCTTTTGAGTGTTGTTTTCATTGGGTTAAGTATCATGGATAAAATGACCTAGTCTTGTCTTCAAGGTGCTCACACTTCTCACAATTGTTCATGGGGAGATCACATTTAAAAACATGGGTTTTGGCTTATTTTTGCCAAGCATGATCCCTTCCAGCTCCATCCATGTTGATGCAAATGGCATGAGTTTATCTTTTTTTGATTGCTGAGTAATATTCTATTGTGTATATGCACCCATAGCAGGAATTTAGAAAACCTAAATAAGGAACCAGGAAAAAAACCTAATTATAATAAAGTAAAAATCAAAATCAACAAATAACTATAACCCAGAGATACACTACGGGGGGGGGTAAGGGGAGGGAATAGGATCAAAACAAGGGGGATGCGCCAAATTGTATGGGACTTTAACCAAGATGAAAATGCATACAATGTGCAAAAATGAAAAATGATGTAAAAATGCATAAAATTATAAATAAATAAATAAATAAATAAATAAATGAAAAAAAATTAAAGCATGGGTTAGGGATGCTTATAGGAGAGAAACAACTCTAGTGTTCCCCTCCTATCCACAAGTGATAGCTCCAAGACCCACAGTGAGTACCTGAAATTACAAATAGTAGAGAACTATACATATACTTTATTTTTTGCCACACACA
Organism: Talpa europaea; assembly: GCF_964194135.1. Classification (NCBI taxonomy): domain Eukaryota; kingdom Metazoa; phylum Chordata; class Mammalia; order Eulipotyphla; family Talpidae; genus Talpa; species Talpa europaea. The sequence continues at coordinate 68,525,267 of NC_140073.1, forward strand.
CCTATTTAGGATAAAGCTTGATTTATAAATTAGGCACAGTAAAAGATTAACAACAATTGTTCATGATAAAATAGAACAAACATAACAATGTACTGTAATAAAAATAAAGTGAATATGGTCTCTCAAAATCTCAGTAATTGAAAGGGAGAAAAGGGAACCACAAGTAAGGGGGAAGTTACTGCTGGCTTGAAAATGGCAAACATTATTGGTTTCTTGATAAACAATCCTTTCCAGTTCTTCCTTGATTACAAAACAGCCGGGTGAAAGAATCATGACTTGAGTAGGCCTATCACAGCAGTCACATTCCCTTTGAGAGAGATTGCTATGTGGCCCAACTCTGACCCGAAAGACTCAAGTAAAAGGAGAGAAGTAAAAAGAGAGAGGAACATGAGCCCAACTCTGCTGTCTCTGGAGCTTTTCCCATAGCAGGAACAATATTTCATAAGGGAGATACGTTTGTAACTCCAGTAGCCAACATGGGAACATGAGTAGATAGCCAGCATCATGAAGTGGCAGAAAACAAAGAAAGAGACACTTTGTGGATCTTAATTACAAAATCAGACTACTTCTTCCCTGGAACAATAAATGTCTGTATTGCTTAAGTCACTGCTAGTTAGATACTCTAGAGGAAAATAAACCATGTTTAATAAATACCAACTTGCAGGAGGCATTTTTACTTTGTTTTCGCTCTTAGAATTTATGGCAAATTTCTGAGGGAAGTATCATTAGCTGCATTGGCAGATAAGGATATTGAGGCCTGTGAAATTGAAGTAACATTGCCCAAAGCACAAAGCTATTAAGTAAGAGTGCAGAGATTTGGATTCCAGAGTCTTGGCTTCTTCTGTTCCACAAATGTCAGAAGTAAAATAAATCTACTAGTGAGTGTGTGTGTGTGTGTGTGTGAGAGAGAGAGAGAGAGAAAGAGAGAGATTGTGAGTGTGTGTTTACCCTGCTCATTTGAGCTCAAATATGACTTACAAAATTTTTGTTACTACATTAAAAAATTATCTTTAGATTACTGATGCTCTACCTCTGCCTCTCAAGGAGTACCTCCCTCCAAAGTCCACCTGGTATTATTAAGTTTGTTAAGGAGAATGAAGAGCAGCAGGAATCTCTTCTGTCCCAGGTGCTTGCCTGCTCTTTACATAAGTCAGAATGACACCCAAGCATGAGATCTGTGATAACCACCACTATAAAAACTCTTCTATAAAATTTTTACAATTTCAAAGTTATATTTTTCAGGAAATAAATTATTTAAAAGGAGAAAGCTTATTTCAGAGGATTATTTCATTATGTAACCTAATCCCTAGCATTTATGTCCTTTTATCCCCTTTGCATTTAAATCAGCATAGAAAACACAGTGAAAAACATCTCTAATTTGTTTTTTATTGGCATTTTTAATAAGGTGGAATTAATGTTAGCCTAGAGCCAGCAGGGGGTGTGTTGACTAGTAGGAAGAGAAAAAAAAAAAGAACTGATTTGAAGCAGCAGTGTGGGAAACTGTAGGTTGCTGAATTATTGTTCACTTAAGGGAAGGTGAAGAGCAGTTGCAGGAAGGCAACAAAACAGAAATCAAGTCTGTTGATGACTTATTGAAAAATTTCCCTGCGATTCTGATATTATGTCTATTAAGGAATCACACATGACCAAGAATAATAAAAATTTGGAATTCAATATATTGAATAAAATCCATTATCTTAATTTGTATTAAAAATAATTTTGCCACTTTCATCTTCTTGTACAAAATTAGACTTTTTAATGACTCTCAATGAATCAAAATTACAGTTTTTAATGACTTTCAGAGCTGTTCAAGCTAGGGACAAATGTTTTAAGATAGGTATTTTGACTAAATGCTTTTCTGTATTGCTCTATGATTTCATTCCATTTTTTTTAAAAAAATTACTTCAAACATTATTTACAAAGGGCCATCTCTGTGTTACCTATGTTAGAAGCACTCAGATACTAGTTTAATTAACCAGTCTGAGGTTATGAGGATACATTGCATAGCTAAAGATAAAGTATCTTCAAGTCGCAGGGGGACTAGTTATGTGAAAAATACAATTTTACCTTTGCTTTAGCATACACGCTCTATTTTAAAGGTCAAAATAATATGTAAATATGAGTTAAATATTCCACTCAAAATTGTTAAAATAGGGATATCTCCAGTAAGAGTTAATTGTTTGAATTCACTTAAGTGGAATATGCCTTGATTTAATCCACACAAGATTTCTGTATTTAGGATCTTATTATAAATTTGATAATGTTTATCCAGATGTAAGGAGTGCATAGACAGCACCTGTTCTGCAGCTGCAATTTGAGAAAAAGATTGGTATAAAAGCCAATAAAAAAGGTACAGGCAAGATGCTGGCAGTCCTTGACCCATAGATCAAATCTAGACTGCTACTTCTTTTTTTTTTTTTCTGCATAGAACTGGGGTGTAGGCCAGAGGAGCAGGAGACTGAGAGGACTCACCAGAGACAGAGTGGGGAGTAGAACAGGTGGATTTATTGAAATGCATTGCTGAGGGGAGTAGCAGGTGAGACAGGAGAGGTCTGCTGTGCCATGTGGGTAGCTCCCTGTCCTGGGCTGGAACTCAGGCCATAGTGTTGATAGCAATGAGACTTGTTTTGTTTGTTTGTTTGTTTGTTTTTGTAGCTGTAAGTTTAATATATAGTTTACACAATTCAGTAGTATAATTGATTCTATTTATTTATGCATACAAGAATTAGGGTGTAGGCAAGAGATGCTAAGGATGAGAGGATTCACCAGAGACAGAGTGGGGAACAGAACAGGCAGATCAACTGAAATACACTGCTGAGGGGAGCAGCGGGCAAGACAGGAGAGGTTTGCAGCACCATGTGGGTATCTCCATGACCTGCTGGGGAGCGAACTCATTCTGCAGTGGCTGGTGATAGCCTAATAATGCTGAGACTTTAATCCCTGAACCAGGAAGACCCTTCAATAGTACAATTTACCAGTTTTAATGGCAGCCATAAAATCAGCTATAGATAAGTATTTAGTAAATTTTTTTGGATTGTTAATTTTATTTTTATTCATTCATTTATTTATTTTTAAAGATTTATTTATTTATGCATATAAGAACTGGGGTACAGGCCAAGGGTGCAGGGGGTGCGGGGTTTATCTGAGATAGAGTGGAGAACAAAACAGGCAGATTGGCTGAAATACACTGCTGAGGGGAGCAGCAGGCGAGACAGGAGAGGTCTGTGGCACCCTAGCCTAGGGATTGAATTTGGGCACAGAGGCCACAGATATCTTCAATGTGTTGTGCTTAACCCCTTGTGCCACCATAATTTAAAGGAAAGGAAGGGGTTACTAATGGATCATATCTTACAGTTCTTTAGTTCCAACTATTAGATTGTTTCTCATAGTTGCATTAACAGTTAAAATAAAAGAATATGTCACTTCTCCATTCAACATATGTTTTCACTGTAGGTGTAGCTAACACCTTACTCAAATACTAGCTTATGAATTTTCGATTTGATATTTGGAGTATTGGGCCTATATTAAGTTTGCTTGTTTATTTGTTTTTAATTGAGGTAACATTGGTTTACAACAGAGTATATGATTTAAGGGAATAGGTTCTACCTCTCCAGATGTTTGTCACCAAACCACACCCAGCACCAAGGCACCCATAATCCTCCACCATGCCCTTCCCACCTTTGTTCACTGTCTCACTACCCCCTTCCAGGGAAGACATATTTCTTGGGTTTGTTTTGGTTTAGTTTGATCTGTTCTTTGTTATGTTTCTTTAATAATATATTAAGTTTTTATCTCACTTTGACTACAATACACAGATCAGATTATTTTAACTTCTTCTGTTTGTCAAAGGGGATGACACCAAATGGCAAAGCTTGTTGTGAAAATCAAGGTGACTGAAATTAAGTGCAGAGCTTAGAACCTGAAGCACTCATTAAGTGGCTGTTGTTATTTATCCATTGCTGTTAACACATATATGACTCTAAACTTCCAACAAGTCCAGCTTGGGACCATTTAATGTCTCACAAAGCAAAGCCCCCAAATTGTAACTTGATAGCACTCTCCCCCTCTGCTCCCAGAGGTAAGCATATTCTCTTGGGGAAGCAGAATGTTTAGAATGTGGTGAATGCAAATTTCCTAAGTATTTGACATTTGTCTGGAAATTTTTTTCCTGGAAGACAATGACTTTTTTCTGAAGAATTGATAGCAATTTTTAGACTCTAAATGATGATACCTAGCTCTCAAAGATTTGTTTTTAATACAGCCAAAAGGAATAAAGCCCTGTCTTAAAATTTTTAAAAGGGTAAAAAAGACAGATGGAAATTGATTTATTTTTTTATTTGTTTAAAGATTTATTTATTTATTAAATTTTATTTATTTATACAAGCACTGGGTACAGTCAGAAGCGCGGGAGGGTGAGAGAATTCACCAGAGCCAGAGCGGGGAGCAGAGCAGGCAGAAGGATGGAAGTACACTGCTGAGGGGAGCAGCAGGCGGCAGGAGAGGTCTGTGCGCTATGTGGGACCCTCCTCCGGTGGCTGGGGAGCAGCCGGGGATCGAACTGGAGCTCCAGAGGCTACGGGCAGCTTCGCAACCCAGGGCTCAACCACTGCGCCCCCGGGGAGGCCCGGAAATTGATTTAACTAAAGGGAACTTCAGAGTAAAAGTTGTAGCTTAGTGATTTTCCTCAAAATGTTTAGACTGGTAAATGTCAACTTTGTGGATGTTGAAATTTAAAAAGCTTCACAATAAATTTATGCAACAAATATTTCTGAAGGAAATTTCATCTCGTGGTTTTACTACACTCCCCCCACCTCCCAATATACAACTTACTTTGTTATTATATGCTATCTTCATTTAAGAAAGTCATCCAAACTTTATAAACTTCAAGATGCATTTGCCCATAGCAGTGCTGAGGGTGGAGAAACTTCCAATGGTTTCTTAGGAAGGCCCTTGCTATATTCCTGGAATTTATAAAAAATGGCGTTTTTATTTTTTATATTTGTCAGAAAACCTGACTAATAGATTTCAAAATGCACATCTTGTTTTTTTTAGCTATTTTTCATTGATTAAAAATGAGAACTAGATTATGTATGAGACTACAAATTATTAGTATGTAATTTAGACTTAAAGGATCAGATGTGATTCAATTAGATCTTGGAGAAATGAATAAAGTATGTATTGACTTTAATCTTGATCAAGTTTTTCATATAGGGGATTATTATTATTTCAGTTCACTATCTTTGAACCATTTGCATAGCTCTATAATGACAATAGTTATGTTATTAAATAGAAAATAAAACAAGCCCAAACCAAATGTTTAGAGGCAAACAAGGGAAGATGATAATATCATTTAATAATCTGTTATAACTGAGAAGAAATTTGAAGACTTGGGTAACATTGGTTTGACTCATAAAAAAGTACATTTCTTTATGTGGACCAGTTTAAGAACACGGTTTATTTGACTACTGTTATCAAGACTTGTTATGGAGTTTAATCTGTAAATATAATAAGTAAAATAATTTGGAGTTTATACATTCAACAAACATTTTTTTTTTAAGATTTATTTATTTGTTTATACAAGAGCTGGGGTACAGGACAGAGATGTGGGAAGTGAGAGGACTCACCAGAGACAGAGTGGGGAACAGAACAGGCGGACTGACGGAATACACTGCTGAGGGGAGCAGCAGGTGAGACAGGTGAAGTCTACTGTGTTATGTGGGCATCTCCCTGGCTGGGGATCGAAATTGTGCTGCAGAGGTTGCGGACAGCTTCATAGGTTGTGTCTTAACCCCTTGACCACCAGGAAGGCCCTCAACAAACATTTTGGAAACCCTACCAGGTGAGGGAACTTATGACAGCAGCAATAGATTTATGAGAAATAAGACAACTCCCCTATCTTGAAAATATCTCCACATGCAGAACATAAGGCATGGACCAAAACAACTAAATATATACTAAATAGTGAATGAATTTAGGGAAGCTAGAATAGTAAGCAGTGGATTCTGCCTGCCTGGTCAGCATGACTAAGAATTTTTTGAATCCACAGCTGATGAGTAAGAAGGAATTCCTAGGGAAAGCAAAGCCTCAAAATTGTGCCTGTGTCCCTTGTGCTGGAGAAAAACTTGAACCATCCTGTAAACTAGAATAAATATTGTCTTCATGAGATGCACACAGACAAAATTGGTAAATTCCATGTTCCCTGCCCCCAATTACATGTGGCCACTTAGACTAACTACTGGGAATGAGGAGTGGGGCTGGGTTGCCAGGTGAAGCTGTATAACAGAGAAGGCAGAAGGACTAAGAAAGGGGATCTCTTGTTTCTGTGACCCAAATTGCACCCTGGTACTTGTGGAAGGGAGACATGGAGGGAGATGCATGGAGGAGAGACACATAGAAACACTTGGGTGAGAATCATGTGGGGAGACTGAAAATGGCAGCTATTATCTTGATCTGTTATCTCTTTTGTCACAGGTTTCTGAGATCTACTATAGATTCCCTATCCTATGGTTCCCTGACAGAAAGTGCCTTGCACTTGTAGCAAGCCTTCAGGTTTAAATAGCCCAACTCAGATGAACCCTGTCTGTCTGGAAATTTGCCCATGAAGTGATAGGTACTCTGGGGGTTTTAATTAGGAAACTATTGGAAACTACTGATAATATCCTCTCTCTCTCTCTCTCTCTCTCTCTCCTAATTCCATTAAAGATATGTCACACTAAAAGAAAAAAAATAAAGATGTGTCACACTAAATGTTTCCTTTGTCTTTATGTAGCTGATGTCAGGATCTTGTTTCTGAGTGTACATCCTCCTTGTTTGGAATCCCTATGAACCCCTCAGTCATGTGCTAATAAAATGAGAACAGTAGTGATGTATCATGTTGTGTGTATATGTGTTATTTGGAAAGAGTGTAGAAGAAAAAAATGTGAATCTGAAGTGAGGCCATACGCATGTTTGGGTTTAGAAAAGACCATGGGTATTACTGCTACAATGTACCTAAATAAGATAGAATGATATTTTTAATTTGTAAATTTTAGTTTATTTTATTGTGGTAAAATGAGATCTATCCTCTTAAAATTTTGAGTCTACAATATAGTGTTGTTCACTATAAGCACAAAGTTTTCAGCAGATCTATAGCTGTAGAACTTATCTGTCATGCATTAAGGAATTGGCCCAGTTACTTAAAGGACTACTAAAATTTTAGCAGCATTTTATATCAGTATGGTCTTAAGCTCATCCTAACAGTTGTGTTTGACAGGAGCAATAGCAGATAAATGGAGGCCATGGGCCTGTCCTAATGCAGAAGGGGAGTGTGAATCTGCCTATCGGAATCTGCAGATGGGCTTATCATCCAGAAAAGGTCAGATTGGAGAGAAGGAAAAAAAAAAAAGTAGCCTAAGGAACACAGGATGGGACCAGAGTCTCAACTCTTCCATTGAGTGACCAAGGGCAATTTATTTGACCCTCATTGACCTCAAATGTTCCATGTGTAAAAATGTCTACTAGTATCTCTCTTGGCTAAATTTCCTGAATGAAATATTGTACCTGCAAGATTTTAAAAACTACCAATTGCTGATGTGCTAAACACACAAGAAGTACTTAACACAAATGTATACAATAGTTATCAATGAAAGATGTTATTGTCTCTAATCAAACACAGCATTTTGTTAGAGTGAGATGACTACCAGCCCCAAATTTGTACCATCATTTAGAAAAAAAAGTTCACAATGTATAGTTGGAGGCCTGAAAGCATCACTAAATTTTGTTCCAGCAATTTCAATTTTGGGGATAAATTCCAAGGAAATAATACTCGAGTGATATCCATGGCACAGAATCATATTTGTTCTAAGTAGATAAATGACCGACCATTGCTAACTGATTCAGCAAGTGAAGGCGTGATAGATTAGACTATGGTGACTGCTAATGATGTTAGCAAAAATATTAGAAATTATTCTTCATGTTGTTATGAAATCAATCAGGGGCCCTCCCTGGTGACGCAGGCTGTTGAGTGCCGCACTGTGAAGCTGTCTGCAGCATCTGCAGCTCGGGTTCGATCCCGACCAGACAGCCAGCAAGGGTCCCACATGGCACGGCTGACCTCTCCCGTCTCACCCGCTGCTCCCCTCAGCAGTGTATTTCATCAGTCTGCCTGTTCTGTTCCCCACTCTGTCTCTTGTGAATCCTCTCACCCTCCCACGCATCTGCTCCTGTACCCCGGTTCTTATATAAATAAATCTTTAAAAACAAAAAAATAAAGAAATCAAGCAGGGCCTCCCTGGTGGTGCAGGGGTTAGAGTCTCAGTGCTATCAAGCTATCATCAGCTACTGTAGCATGAGTTCAATCCGGGCCAGGGAGCTTACCCACCTATGGAAGAGCAGACCTCTCTTGACTCGCCCACTGCTCCCCTTTGCAGTGTATTTCAGTAGATTTACCTGTTCTGCTCCCCACTCTGTCTCTGATGAATCATCTCACCACTCTCTGACACACACCTCTGTCCTACACCCCAGTACTTACATGCATAAATAAATAAAATAAATCTTTAAAAAAAGAAAATCAAACAACAACATATGCATATTACATATGAACAGCTCTCTAAAACACATGGACTTCAAATTTGGAAATATTTGTCTTTGGTGATGGGATTTTTCTAGAGTATTGAATTTTTCATGTTATCTGTAAATATATTTTATTTTATAACCAGATAAATTTAAAAATAATTTTTTTAAAAAAATTTAAATTGTCAGCAGTTACAATAAAAAGTCAAACCACAACTCGGGGGCCTCCCTGGTGCCTGGGGTTAAACTCTCAGCGCTATAGCTATCACTACTGCAGGGCGTGAGTTTGATCCAGGCAAGGGAGCTACCCACATGGCACGACAGATCTCTCCTATCTCACCTGCTCTCCCCGCAGCAGTGTGTTTCAGTAGATCAGCCTGTTCTGCTTCTCACTGTCTCTGGTGAATCCTCTTACCCCCCTGCACTTCTGATCTATACCCCAGTTCTTGTATGCATAAATAAATAAAAATAAATCTTTTTAAAAAAGCCAAATCTCAGTGATTGAATGCTGTGAACATAAGTCATATTATTTTATTTGTCCCTCTTATAAGCATTGCTTATGGTTAGTATATTTAAGACACTGTGAACACAGATTGACTAAGCTTTATTTTCATTTTGGGCTATTTCTTTATAAGAAAGGTAGCAACTGAGAGATTAAAATTCAGAAAACTAAATGGAGTACATTAAAATCTAAGACACATAATGGCAGTATTTTTCTGGAAGTGTGAAAGAACTGGAAAAGAGAGAGTGTGAATTGAGTGTTTCAAACAACAGCATTGCCTGTAAAAAAAAAATCTAAAAGTATCACAGTGTGAATTATGAAATAAAAGGAGTGAGACAAAATTGCTGAATTAAAAAAAAAGAAACAAGTGCTATTTCTACCATTTCCTTAAATTAAGTCTTTTGATAATGTGGTTCCACAGTTGTAGTTTGAGGTGAGGTGTCCTTGTCATTTTTGCACTTGAAGGAGGTTTCCCTCATTTCACCCACACTTATCCTTGCCAGATTTCTATTAAGGAGAGAATGAAAAAGCTAGCCAAAAAAAAGCCTACAATTTGAAATTCTAAAGATATCTAGAAGATGTGTTAAATTGCAGTGATTTCTTAAGGACAGCAAGGTGCCAGGCACTCAGACTTTTAATTGAGACAAACCTTATCTACAGTGTGTAAAATCTAAACTATTCACAGGACTAGAGTTGGTTTAATTGCTTAGAGTTTAAAGATTGCATCCATATCTTAGAGGGGTAAGAATAAGAGAGTGTGGGATGCAATGCTTTGGAATCAGGGTTGTCCATGGCCAAAAGACTAGCTCAGCTGTTAATACCCACTAACTTTGAAAACTGTTGTTTGACTTCCTTATGTCTGAGATACTTGTGAGTTAAATGGGGCAATAATTTACCACATTGCTTCAAAGATTACATGAGACAGCACATGAAACCATGTCTTGCACACCATGGATATTCAATACATAAATGCTCTTCTTGTTATAAATGAAGATAGTTTAAAAGGTGAAGGGGATCAGAATTGTAGATCTATGATCTTAATGGGGTAAGAAAATGAAAAGTTCATTGCAATAGGAGTGATTAGTTGCTGGAAGAGAAGAAGTATTTTTAATATTCTATATATGAACTAGTAAATTACGTAGGACAACTAATATTTACAGAGTTCATTTGAGAAGTTATTATAAGGAACACAGAAACTCAGAAAGGAATTGGTCAAGTCTCAAAAAGAAATGAAAGATCATAGAATGATTCCACATATTCAGTCTTAAAATATTGAAAGAACAGACAACATGAGGTTGCAAAGACCAAAAATAACAGTGAGGAAACTCTGAGAGACAGAGATTAATGTAAACTCAGTTTCTTGACAAATTCCAGCTTATTTAGCATTCACTCTTGTTTCTAAAACTTCTGGAGTGATAAAGATGCCGTCTTGCGCACACAAGGTTAATGACATGCCAGGGAGTAAAACCTTTCATTGAATTCACTGACTTAGACAAACATCATTAAGTTACAGCATTTCAATAAACCATATTTCCTCTCAAGATAGCTCCTTCAAATAATAAGAGGAATAGGAGATAAAAAGCAAAATAAAGTACAGTCATTGAATTTAATAAATATTAAATAATAATAAGTAGAAGCCTATTATTTTTTTGAGAGAATTGTATTGCTAAGAAACTGGGAAGCTGAGCTACATTACAACACTTTGAGACACAAAACAATTCTTAAACCTTCAACTTTCTGATAGAACCATATAGCTTCCAAGGAGATACTTCTTAATATTGACTTCATAAGTGTTCAAGAATAATGGAAAAGCAAGAACACTCTAGGACTGAAAACCAAGGGTTGTGGTGTTAGATGGTGTAGCTACAGTGGGTTGTTCATTAGCCTTCAACCCCTTCCCTTAGGACCAGAAATAGACATGTGATAAAAACACAAAATAAACTTCAGGGATTGCTTGTTTTTTTTTTTTTTTTTTTTTTTGGTAGCAGTAAGTCTAGCCTGTATTGATTGAATATTGAGCACATGATTTGATACAGCGTTAAGAAATAAAAGAAAGGTGATTAGGGTGTTATTTTCAGAAACTCTTTTTCTGGCTACTATTTACCAGAAGAGAATACATTCTCAAGTTTTCATCATTTGAAACAACTGAGAAAACATCCAGCTGGAGCATCAAGGTCAAACCCTAGAATCTTGGGGTTGTGTGCTGTCATCTCTACATTCATTCTAGATCTCAATTATCCTCTTTCAGACCAATGAAGCAAGAAGACATATGTCATATGCACCATACTTACCCAAACTACCACAGTGAAAGTAGAAATAAGAAACCTGGAAGGAATGCTCTAAAAACCTTTCTTGGATCTTCAGGTATGTATATATTCATCTCTCCTGGTAATCTGAAGGATTTAAGGATATGTTTGGCTATAACTTATTTTTTAAGAATTTTGATAGGGCCTCCCTGGTGGTGCAAGGGGTTAAGCATGGCACTGTGAAGCAATCCACAGCCTCTGCAGTACAAATTTGATCCCCAGCCGGCCAGGCAAAAACCCATATGGTGAGGCAGACCTCTCCTGACTCACCTGCTGCTCCCCTCAGCGGTGTGTTTTGGTCAGTCTGACTGTTCTGTTCCCCAGTCTCTGGTGAATCCTCTCACCCACCCACATCTCTGGCCTGTACCCCAGCTCTTGTATGCATAAATAAATAAATCTTAAAAAAAGAATTTTGATAAAAAATCTTAAGTTATATTTATTGAGGTAATGTTGATTTGCATCACACTATGTATGAAGTGGGTAGGTGTACACCTCCACCATTGTGTGTGACTTCACCATACCCATCACCAAAGCCCCAGCAATCCTCCATTGGACCTCTCTCTCCCTTTTGCTCCCACCCCACCATAGTCCCCTTCCGGTAGCTTTAATCATTGTCCAATGTGCTCTTCCTCCTCCTGTTTCCCCCTCCCTCCACCCCTGCCTTGATACCACAGATCTATAGTCAGCTTTCAAGGTTTGTCTTTGACCTTTGTTTGGTTTCTCTACATTCCAGATACAAGTGAAACCATTTGGTATTTATCTTTCTCCTTCTGACTTTTTCACTTAGCATAGCCAATACCTCTACTGCTTTTCATTTCACTTTCTTAGGAATTCTAAGCTATAAATTAGTCTCTTGTTTTCCCTTTATATTAGATCTTCTCTTTCAGCTTTTAAGTGTGGTCAAAGCTTTATGATGTTATTTGCAAAGTACTTTGACCTCAACTGTCTATTAAACTATCAAACTCTTTCCTATCTCCTTTGCTGGGAAACATGGCAATCTGCTATCTAGGTTCATTTACTTACCAGCCACATGCCACCTGAGCTATAGAAATAGCTCTTGCTCTTTCTGTGCATAACCCATGATGGTCGACCATTGATTCCCACTAATGCTCAACTTATATGACCTTTCATAAGATTCTCACACCTTCTACTGTTCTCTTGTTTGAAACACTCTTCCCTCTTGGTTTCTATCCCTCTCATCATTGTCTCTTGATTCACCATAGTTTATTTTCTTTTATTTACTCTTTAAGGATTTCAGTTCCTAAAGGATCAAATATATATTATTTTTTCACTGTATACACTTTCCCCCGGTAAATTCTTATGCACCCATGGTTTCAGTGATGAAAGTTATATCATAGGCCAAGACCGACCACTCCTTTAGCTCCAGATCCCCATATTAAGTTGCCTTCCCAACTTTTTAACTTCTCAACACTTAGATTCCCTAGAGAGCCCTCACACCTAATATATTTCAATTATCTTATTTCAGTGTTGCCCATTGCAGAAAATTATGCATTTTACTGAATTTTTCCATACAGAATCTCAGCTCTCTCTTTCTCACAATATTTCATCAAATAGAATTCCATGGTTGCCAAAATTAACTCTTTTTTTTTGCCTCTTCTTATACCCCTTCATCTAGTCCACACTGTTTTGCATGTTGTACTAAAGTGACCTCTTAAATAGACTCACTTGCATATAATGTCCCCTCACCAGGTACTTTTCTACCTTGTAGCCAGAGTGATCCCCTTTTTTAATAAAAGATTTATTTATTTGTGCATATAAGAACTGGGGTACAGGCCAGAGGTGCAGGGGGTGAGAGGATACACCAGAGACAGAGTGGGGAGCAGAACATGCAGATGTACTGAAATATACTGCTGAGGGGAGCAGCTGGTGAGTCAGGTGAGGTCTGCTGTGCCATGTTGGTAGCTCCCTGGCCGGCCGGAGATTGAATTAGTGCTGCAGAGGCTGCAGATACTACATAGTGCTGTGCTTAACCACCATGGAGGCCACAGAATGACATCTTAAAAACAAGTTTGAGATTTTAATTATTATCGCAAAAACTTTTCAATTTCCATGTCTATCATAAAAAACTCAAATCTTTAAGATAGCTTCCTATGCCATAAATGAACTGGCTCTGCTTCTATATTTTTGCTCCATCCTCAATTCCTTTTAAGCACCATAATTTTGCTTATGACTTCCTTTATCTGGCTTTCTCATATATTCTTCTTTTATGAATAGAGTGTTCTTTAAAATTTTTAATTGGTCTAAACTACAATTTAGCTTTTACCTGTCTAATTAAATACACTTTTTTAAAGATGTATTTATTTATTTATACAAGAACTGGGGTACAGGCCGAGGTAGGGGAGGGAGAGGATTCACCAGAGGCAGGCTGACTGAAATACACTGCTGAAGGGAGCAGTTGGCGAGACAGAAGAGGTCTGTCGTGCCATGTGAGTTGTTCCCCGGTCGAGATGGAACCGGTGCTGCAGAGGCTGTGAACAGCTTCACAGTGCTGCACTCAACCGCCTGTTCCACCAGGGAGGCCCTAATTATATACACTTTTCCCAACAACCTCCTTGATTGTATTAAATCACCTCTAATTTTCTTTCATGTCCCTACTTATGATTATTGAATTTTTTGGTATTGAATTTGCATTTTCTAAACGTGTACATTTTTCTTTTTTTATTGTCAGGATCATGTGAGTGAAAACCTTATTGTATTTTTCATCAACATATCTTCAGTTCCTTGTATGGTGATCGTCACAAAGCTGGCCCTCAGTAAATAACCATTGACTTATCAAGGGACACACTGGTTCAGTCACATTCAACTCAAAAAGGAATAAATTAACCCAGACATATGGGTGACAAAAGCGACAATTGTATCTCCAATGAATATGTCTGGCCATCATTTTCATTGGCGGACCCGTGGCAGAAGAGAGAGTTTTCCTGTTCTTTTCTGGGGCCTTCTCCTCTCACATTGCAGGAGCTTCATGAGGGAAGATCAGAAAGGGACATGCCAGCCTGGACAGAGGCTGAAGGAAGAAAAAGCCTGGAGTAGGCAACTCAAGAGAAGATTCTGACCAGGTCTTATTCTCAGGGGTACAAAGGATCCTGATATTTCCTTCATTACAGCACATGCTGTAAGAAAGTTGGACATGATTTGGCCCAAGTGATAGGGATGAAGAGCTGGGGTTTACAAAGATTATTCCCAATGAATTCCTATGGCTAAGTGTACTGTATTGTTAGTACGGACAGTATCTGATACGTAGGCACTATTCTAAGTGTATTGTGTGTATGATCTCATTTATTGCTCACAGAATCTTATTGTGTAGGTAATTCTTTTTTTTTTTTTTTTAATAGAGGCGTGTTTATTTATTTATTTGTTTGTTTGCTTATACATGCACTGGGTACAGTACACTGCTGAGGGGAGCAGCTGGCGGCAGGAGAGGTCTGCGCGCCATGTGGGACCCTCCTGAGGTGGCCGGGATGCAGCTGGGGTTCGAACTGGTGCTGCAGAGGCCGCCGGCAGCTTCGCAACCCAGCGCTCAACTGCTGCGCCACCTGGGAGGCCCTGTGTAGGTAATTCTTTTACACTCATTTGATAAACAAGGGAACTTAAGGCCTAAGGAATTAATTCACATTCCCAGGATCTCAGAGTTCAAAGGGTTGCCATTGTAATCAGAAAGTCTGCATGCTGAACTGGGCAGTGAGCCACTCTGCATTTCTTTATTAAGCCAAAAATAATCTGCCTGCCCTTGTTATTCTGGATTTCTATAAACTCAGTAAGATGAACCTGGTGAAAACATTTTCCCTTAAATTTTGTGTCTTCCCATAACATTATCCTCCAGTTGTTTCCTATTCTGCACCCAGGAACATCCTCAAGCATTTGGTTTTAGTCTTGCAACATTATTTTAAAAATCAAGCATGTCCATTCAGTTTTATCAGAAAAAATTACACAACATTATTTCCATCTGCAGTTACTTATGGTTTTGACACTGACAATCATGTTTCCTTTCTAAAATTTCAAAGAAAAACACATTTCATAAAGTTCTAATTTATTCTTAGATTTACATAGGGGGAGTCAGGCTTCCTTGTCAGTTAAAGCTAAGGTTTGGTGGTGCTCTTCACTTGGCTCAAAGAATAACTTTGTAGGTAACTTTTGAAAGGGCTAAATGGATTTTTGATTAAATTTCCAAAATTCTTTTTCATGTGGATGAGATAGACAGATTTTGAGCCTCGTAGATAAATCTTCTATACATATCAAAGTGTGAAAAAAGTAAAGTACCACTAATATACTTTCTTTCCTGACGGCATGATGTGATTTAGTTTGTAAGAAGCAACCCATTGGCCCTGAAAATCTCTACAACTAGATTGAACGTGTTGTTCAAAATTTCAACATAGAGTCAACCTTTCAAGTTTAGGTAATATCTTCAGGTTAAAATGCAAATATTCATCCTGAGGAAATACCATTATTCTAAACTAGTTATTAACACATTAATATTAATTGATTCTCAGATAATGTCTAGTGAGGCAGAGTTAAGATAAGTTTTGTAGTGAACAGAAAAGGTGGGATGGATGGCAGAATGGGGGACTAGTGTTTGGAGCAGATGGGCTGCTTGCATAAGGCACAGACCAGCAACAGATCACCCTCAGAAAGGACAGAAATAAAGGAGAGTTTGGGCAGACAAAAAATAAACTTATTGGCTTCCAAATTTTTCTAGGACTTATCACAACCTGGCTAAATATTCATTTTAGTAACTTCCAAGGAATTTTGGGAAAACCCTGAACCCTTGATTTTGTTTCTATTTCTAGCCCAAAAGTAATGGTGACTTAGGATCTCAGTCTGATGTGGATGAGGCATCACAGCTGGAGGAGAGGGCAGAGTCCATTTCCCCAAGTTTCTCTGACTTGTCAGAGCATAACCAACACTTGAGATGTCCTCTTTGGAAACACAGATTTAGTTCCATCAGAGGGAAGCCTGAAAACATGTATTTTTGGCAAGAATCTCATGTGAGTCTCATAATTGGGCAAATCTGGAAGGCCCCAGTCATTACCAGATAGGAGACTTAAACTTTAGAAAAGGGAAGGAACTGGAAATAACCTGTAATGAGAGTCTTTCTGAGCTAAAAATGTGAAAATCTCAGTTCAAAATGCAGTATGGTAAGCCCTCCCGAGCTGTCTCTTGATTTGTGGAGCTATAAAATTGGCCTGATGATTTTTCCCTCTTCGCTTCTCTGTGATTTCTAATGTATGCTACAGCTCCAGATAAATCAGATTAGTAGGGTGGGGAGTAAAGATTAGATTGTGCTGGTGTTAACCTTTTAATTAAATCAATTACTTGTGCCTCTAATAAAGGGAGTGTTTAATGGAAAACAGAAGAGAACTAAGATAACATATTAAATGCCCTCATTTATGAGAATACAGAAGGCAAGAAGGACCAGGAAGCCAGAATTCTTCCATGTGAGTGGAGGAGTCTCCCAGAGGTTAGAACTCTGCAGGGCTCTGATGTTGTTAGAAACAACAGTTCCAGTCCACAGATGTCTCTGCTCTGGCTCCGCGCAGCCGGAGGAGGAGGGATGAAGCCATCCCCTGGGAGCAGCGATTAGCAGGTTGGAGCAGGCCCAGGAAAGCAGACTGCCTTGTTATTAATGGTAAATGAACTGTGGATGATGCCGTCAGATAACCTCTCTTCCTGCAGCCTAAGTCCTCCCCTCCACGTCATGCCCCTTATGGTGTTGTTTTTGGAATTACGCTCAGGGTGGGTCTAAAGTCTCCTTTCTGGTTCTAGAAATGGCTGGTGGCCAAAGAGCTTTTGTATTGAAGACTAATTGTGGGTGAGGCGAGGTGATGTGGTCAGTTCCTGGAGCTAGAGCAAAGGAAAATGTCTAGAGAACCTATTTTTAACTGCCCTGGCGCCGAAATTGGCTGTTCAGAGGGGGAGCTGCTCCGAGAGGTCGATAAGCAGATCCCTAATGTATCACACCTAAAACTGAATCGGTGCTCGCTATTATGCGCCTTATTATAGAAAGGGCGTGCTGCTCGCCCTCCACAGCTCAGTTTCCTTTACTCCCCGCAACTTCCTATTTATTGGATGCCGCATGGAGCAATAGAAAACATTAGCAGCTTCAGGTGGAATGTCTTGGGTTTGAATATCATTGATCCTCTTTAGATATATGATTTATCACTTAAACTCCTGAGCCTTAGTGTTCTTGTTCTCACCTATCAATTGAAAAATCATACTTTTTTTTTTTTGAAAAAAGGAATTCACTTGACTTCACATGTCATTTTCTAGCAGATAAAATTGCTAGATTGCGTGTTCCTTAAGCACCTACTCCTATGCTTACGGCCCTCCCTAATCCATTGTTGTAACCCCAGGATTCACTATGAGATGTGGTATGGAAAAGAAACTCAGTATATATTTTTGAGTGAATGGATGAATTAATAATTTAAAATGGAACAAAAATGTCATTTAAATTAAAGTGGATAAATATAAATTCCTCATAAATCCTTAATAGCAGAACCTGTTCTCACCTCTTTCATTGAACCTTTCAGGCATCATTCCACACTGCTGACCTTATCCTCAGCATCTTGAGAGCAGTCAACATCACTAAGGTATGTTCAAACTTGAGCTTATTTTTTACTTACATTATATATGCAATATATGCCAAATCCTGTGTGATTTGGTGAGGGAAACTTCAGATGATGAAGTAATATCAAAAGTCTACACAGATTTAGCCTAAAATAAAATGTCTTGTATTTGGTATAAGGTGAAGAATGTTAGGGACAATCAGAAGCACTTAGCCCACATGGTTAGTAAGGACTATTTCTAGAGATAAATCTAATACTGCCATAATATCCCACATATATGATTTTCAAATACATTTCTATGTAAATATGTGTATACATGTTGTATGTGTTGAAGTTTAGGAAATTATTTATTTATTAAAATTTATTTTTATTTACTTATTCATAAAAGAACTGGAGTGTAGGCCAGAGGTTTAGGGATGAGAGGATTCACCAGAGACAGAGTGGGGAGCAGAGAAGGTGGATCTACTGAAATATGCTGCTGAGGGTAGTAGCGGGTGGGACAGGAGAGGTCTGCTGTGCCATGTGGGTCACCTCCTTGGCCAGGGATCAAACTTGTGCTGCAGTGGCTATCATAGCTTGGTAGTACTATAGCACTGAGACTTTAACCCCTGTGCCACCAGGGATGCCTAACATATTTATTTGTTTATTTAAGATTTATTTGTTTATGCATACAAGAACTGGGGTATAAGCCAGAGGTGCAGGGGGTGAGATGATTCACCAGAGAAAGTAGAAGCAGAACAGGCAGATCCACTGAAATACACTGCTGAAGGGAGCAGCAGGCTAAGCAGGAGGGGTCTTCTGCGCCATGTGGGTGGCTCCCTGGCCAGCAGCAATTGAACTTGTGCTGCAGTGGCTGGCAAAAACTTGATAGCACTGCCTTTTATCCCTGCTCCACCAGGGAGGCCCAACATATTTATTTTTGTATGAACTTTTTATTTTTGTGTGAATTGTTAATTCTGGAAGAGAGATAGAGAGAGATTATGTGGCTCCAACTGATGATTTCCTCAGCTGCTTAATTTCTCTATTTGTAATGTATTCTTAAGTTTATCAAAAGATCAGCTCAAAAGGTAGAAAGCTCTTCTAGAAAATCATAAAAAATATTTTCCCAATGGTTATGATAGTCAAAATCTTATAGAATTTAGGAAACATATTTTGCTAGAGGGTTATTGATTTAATTAATATAAATTATGATGGGAAAGAATATATCTGTTACCACATCGCTATCCTCCTAGAATGATGTTTGTAGTAGAAAACCCAAGAGGATGAATACCTCAAATGGGGCTAAGCAGATAGTATGCATGAGCGGCCCTTTTAATTGTGTTGTGGATTTGGGGGCAACTTGGCAGATACATTATTAGATTTAAGTGCATCCGCATCATGCCTCCCGAGCAATTGCACACAGTGCAAGCCCAAAATAATTTTTGATTGACTTGTCTTTGATTTTGAGGTAGAACAGGATATTATGAGCTCTGAGCTCAAGCTTAGGCCAAACCAAACTCCATCAGCAGATTTCTTAATAAAAAAGCAAGGCCCTGAAGCATTTCTATGCTTACATCCTGCAGTTGTAATTCAACCTCTGAGACATTATCTTCCTGTGAGTTCATGTCAGAGTTTCTTGAAATGTAGTCTACCTCTCTTTGGGGCAATAGTTATATCCCTGTGCTGATGTTGCACATACTGTTTAAGTGTATTCAGAGTTCAAATCAGGTAAGATGAAAAGGCATTGTAAAAAAAAAAAAAATGGCATAATTTTTAGCAGTTAACTTTCTTTTCTATGGTAGAAAAAGTAAATGAGGGTCTACTATATAGAGGATATCCAAAAAGTGTGAAACATACTGAACTTACTTTGTATATTTTTAAGAAGAATTTTAATTGACAAAGTAAATGATTTCTGAAATCCAAATAATAAGGAAAAAATCCTGTCTCCTCACCCCAAAGCACAACAAAAACCCTAGTCAATAAACATTCACTAAAATTCACTCACAATCTTATTGCTTAAGAGGTTCTGTAACTGATCTTCTTAATACTTTTCATATGGTCATGGTATGTGGAAATTTACAGTGGTCTAATGCATGAAACATATTCAGGGAATAGATGTGGGCATCCACTGACGGCAAGATGTTGGACAAAATATTTGACACATCATAAATGGCTCTGAACACAGAGTAAATGGTTTATATTTTACCATTTATTGATTTCTATTGTGACTCCAGCATTGTGATATAAGATACATGGCATATATCATACCAGTGGATACCCCTACAAGATACACATTGTGCCCCCCTTTGTCTGTTATAGATGATGAAGTTCAGAGTATATGAATTTCTTTCCCTTGGTCAAAATTGAGTAATAAAAGAAATTGGATTTCAATTTACATCTAACTGAATAAACTTCTGTATTTTAACAAAACATCCATTTTAGCTCATTAAACAAGAGGTTGATGTATAAATGGATAGAGCTGTGATATGAGAAATACTTGCTTTTGTTATTTTCCTACTTTGACCTGTTTTTTTTTTTTTTTTGTTCATATTCTGTCCCTTCCAAATTACTTAAGTTCCTCCTCCCCATGTTGGTCTCCCCAAATTACTCCCACTAGCTGTTACTGTAGAAAAACACATTTAGTAGTAATGCATAGTATCTTAAAATGCCTTCCCCCCAATACCAAAGAGGTTTGAATTTTAATGGGATATGGCAAAATGCCTTAAAAATATATGATAAAATCTCAAAAGTATGCTCTTAATAAACAATAAATAACATAAGACTTAGTTTCATATGGCAACAAGTGATTTTAATGAACTCAAATAACATTCAGTTGGATACCTTTTAGTCACTGGACCTAATTAAGGTCTGTGTAAAGAGACTGAACTCCATTCAAAAAGTGATAATTATCACAACTATGCCAGGAATACATGGAACTGGGGCTATAGCATAGGAAAGTCTAGTCTGTTCTCTTAAGGAACATATCAACATGGAAAGACTGGAAGCCAAACAGACAATTAGAGCACAAGGTATTGAAACCAGTTATACAATCGGTGATATGGCAGCATTATGACTGACCAGATTGTGAGACCAGGGGCTGCTACTATTTCCCCCAAAAGCATATCCTAAAGAAGGAATTTAAGGAGGAAAAAGACAATGTCTCAAATATGGAGGATTCTCTCAGTATAGTGAGAAACACCCAAAATGTTTATATTGAATAATAACATATTTTTGAAAATAAAGTAAATATTTCCAATTTCTTTATGATAATAATAGCATTATAATTAAGTAATGACTGTGTCAGAGTGAATCTGTCCAAGATCCTATAAAGCTGTGGTGTTCAACATGATAACACCTAGCCATATCTATCATTAAATTAAAAATATGACTGATGAGACTGGCAAGTTAAAATTTTAATTGCGTTGTAATGTGTCTTAACATTATATATCTACTAAAATTTGAAAATTTAGGTTGAAAAAGCAAATGTAAAACATCTCATTAATGTTTTGTCTGTTGATAACATATTAAGGGATATATTAAGCTGAATTAAAAAAATGACATTAAAAAATGGGAGAGCACCAATCATCCAAACAGATGCAGAGGCAGTGTACTAGAGCAGTTTGTAAACAATAGAAGCCCCAGGATCTTGAGCAAATAATCTTGGATTTTATCCTGTAATATATATATTTTTTTTAAAGATTTATTTATTTGTTTATACAAGCAGTGGGTATAGTCAGAAGCACGGGAGGGTGAGAGAATTCACCAGAGCCAGAGCGGGGAGCAGAGCAGGCAGAAGGACTGAAGTACACTGCTGAGGGGAGCAGTGGGCGGGAGGAGAGGTCTGCATACCATGTGGGACCCTCGCCTGGTGGCCGGGGATCGAACTGGCGCTGCAGAGGCTGCGGGCAGCTTCATAACGCAGCGCTCAACCGCTGTGCCACCGGGGAGGCCCAGTAATATATATTCTTAACAGAAGTTTGACACATCAAATAAAGGAAAGAAAGCTGCTTATCTCAATTCATAAAAACTGAAAATGAAGAGGGCCTCCCTCTGGATCTAGAGGTTAAGTGTCAGTGTTATCACCTCTAAGGTATGAGTTCAATCCCCAGCCAGGGAGCTGACTCACATATGGTGCAGCAGTCTCCTGTTGCCAACTACTCCCCTAGCAGTGTATTTTGGTAGATCCAGCCTGTTCTGCTCCCAACTGTCTCTGGTGAATATTCTCACCACCCTCTTGCCCCTGTACCTCTGGCCTGCACCCCAGTTCTTCTACACAAAAATAAATTTATTTTTTTAAAAAAACCCTGAAAATGAAGAGACAGAGGGATATATCACAATTAATAGAATAGAACGTCCTCAGGAAAAATATAAATCCAGTAGAACTAAGTAACTTGCCTGAAAAAGATTTTAAACATCAGACCTAATTATAGTTATTGAAATTAAAAAAAAAATGAACAAAATTGGAATTACAAGGGTAGAAAAATATGAGAAAGTTTGAAGTGGAAATAATGGACTTAAAGCATTCTATAAGTAAAACTAAAAATAATCCAGAAAAGGGGCTCAAAAGTAGACAAGGAAAAGTAACTGACAGAATCAGTGAGCTTGTAAACACGAAAGTAGAAAATACCCAAACAGGCCAACAAAAATTAGACCAAATTTAGTGAAAGATCCCTTGGGATATTATCAAAAGAAACAATATTCACATCACAGAGGTCATCAAAGCACATGAGAGAAAGAGGTTGGAACTTTATTTAAACAATTAAGAGCTAAGAATCTCCCTAATTTGGGAGAAAAAACAACAACAGATCTCTTGATCCAAAAAGCCCAGTATGACCCAAAATAAAATCAAGTCAGTCACACACCAATAATTAAACTACTTAAAACTAATAATAAGGAAACACTACGAAAAGTAGCCAAGGGGGGGAAAAATGAACATGAGAGAACTTCTATAAGATTATCTACACGGAAATAAATCCACATAAATCCCAACACCTAATCTATGATGAAGAATTCATGGCCATTAAATGTGGAAAGGACATTCCCTTTCATTAATGTCACTTGGAAAGTCACACATAAAAGAATAAAGCTGTATCATTCACTAACTCCTTACTTAAAAGTAAATCCCAAATGTATTTAAGATTTAGATACAAGACTTAAAACAATAAAATACATAGAAGTAACATTGGTGATCTCCTCATGACATTAATGATAAAGATTTTTTTTTTTTTGTGATTTGACCATTATGACATGGGAATTAAAAAACAGAAAATAAACAATTGGAATTATCTCAAGGTAAAAAGTTTCCATACATCAGAAGAAAATGCAAGATGATTAAAAAATATTACTTTTTTTTCTAAGAGAGAAGCAAATTGAAGCTACAAAGAAATTATTATCTCATGTCCATGAGATGGCTCACATTAAAAAAAAGACCCCCAACAACAAATCCTGTAGAGGATGCCAGAGGAAAAAAAAAAAAAAAAAACCTACTACTCTGTTAGTACTATTGGTACAATTAGGGAAAGCAATCTGGATTTACCTTAAAAAAAATGGAAATGCCCTATGATCCAGCAAAAATATTCTTGTGCATATATCAAAAGAATATGAAACCATAAACACAAAACCCATATGTTCCACAGTGATCATAGCAGAATTATTTATAATAACTAGGACATGGAAGCAGGCTAAGTATCTACTGTCAAACAGTTGGTTCAAAAAGATATATACATACAATACACCATATGAAAGAATGAAGTGTAGTCATTCTCAACAAAATAGATGTACTTAAGAGCATCACTTGTAGCAAAGTAAATCAGAAAGTAAAAATAAATACTAGAAAATTACATAGCAGACTATTTGGAAACCATAAAATGCTTTAAAAAACCAGAGGACATAAGTGAATATACTGAGGGCTCTGAGGTTTAAAGGGGAAAGGAGAGGGTGATACAAGGGACAGGGGTAGGGGAGAATGTATTACTTAAATGATGGTTGTTTCATTAGCATATATTAACATATTTGGAAAAATAAAATGATAATAGTTTAAAAAGGTAAGTTTTTGTTCATGATGTGTTCTTTGGGAATATTGAGAATATAGTGTTGCTTGGAAGGAGAATTATAGTATGTCAGTAAGTGCAAACTTATGTTATCTTTATTCCCATAAAGAAACATTTTTTTTTAGAGCTTAACCTGACTTTGTGCATGAGGTAGAATTAAATATTAAGGATATGTCTTTCTAATTTAGTATTGTATCAATTTAAACTAGAGGGGGAAAAAGGGCCATTCACCATGGCCAATTTTATATGCAAAACAATTAATGTAATCTACTACATCAATAAGAGAAGGATAAAAGTCATATTATTGTATCAATAGATGCAGAGGTTTTTCATAAGATGTAGCACTGATTTATGATGATAATCCCTAACAAAATGTGTATAGAAGTAACACACTGTAACATAATAAAGGCCACATGCTATACTCCACTTTCAATATCATACTGATGAAAAACAGAAGTTTTTTTCTTTCATATCAGGAATAAATAAAGAACATGTACTTTCACCATTTCCATTTAATTTAGTATTAGAGACTTTAGTCAGAATTTAGACTGCTACAAATAATAAAAGGAACCCAGATTGGAAAGAAGAAATAAAATTATATGCAGATGATAATATCAATAGTAAATCCTAACGACTTCATGTCAAAAAGAAAACAATTGCAACAAAATTTCGTTTTTGTTTCTGTGAAACAATGAATTGGTAAAGTGGCAGACTTCAAAATTAATTCAAAAACATCTATTGAATTCCTAAATGTAAACAAGTTAAAATAAAACAACCCCATTTACAATTACATCAAATAGGATTTAATACTTAGGATTAAATTTAACAAAGGAGATGAAAATTTATACTATGAAAGCTATAAAACATACAGAGCAACACACAGAGATGGAAATTTACCCCATGTTCATGGATGGAAGAAATAATATAGTCAAAATTGTCATCCTATCAAAACAATGTACAGATACAATGCAATCTCCATCAAAATTCAGTGATATTTTTTCAAGGAAATGGAAGAAAATGTTCTAAAATGTATATGGAACTACAAAAGTACTGAATCACTAAAGTGGTTTTGAGAAGAAGAAACATAGAGGCCTCTTGTTACTTGATTTTAAACTAAATAATAAAGCAGAAATGATTAATACAGTATAGTAGTAGAATAAAAATTGTCATATGGGTCAATAGAATAAAATCAAGAACCCAGAAATAAATCCACACACATATAGTAGCAGAAAACATTTATGGTACATTCTATTGCATCAGTGATAGAGTTGTCTTCAAAGACTGAACCCTAATGACCAGGGAAATCAAAATAAAAATAATCAATTATGACTACATCAAATTCAAAAGCTTCTGCACAGCAGAAGACAGTATCAGCCTACTAAGAAGACTGCCTACTGATTGAGACAAGATATTCGCAGGTCACACGTGGAAAGGGGGTGAATATGGAATGTATAGAAAAAGCTCATTGAATTTAACAACAAAAATCGAACAACCCAATTTAAAAATGGGTAGAAGACCTGAATCAACACTTTTCCAAAGAGAATATACAGATGGCCAATAGACATATGAAAAAAAAAAAGTTCATCATTACTATTTCTCAGTGAAATGCAAATCAAAACCACAAGATATCATTACAAACCTGAGTTATCAAAATGATCACTAATAGTGTTATCAAGGATGTGAAGGTAGGACTATTTTATTGTAGGTAGGACATAAATCAGTACAACCAATTGTAAAACAGTATAGACCTGGCTCCGAAAACTCAAAATGAAACTATCATATAACCCAGCAATTCTACTCCTAGCTTTCTATATGAAAATTTGAAATCATCAACTCAAAAAGTTATATGTGGCACAGCATTTACTGAAGCATTATTTAAAAGGCTAAGAAATGGAAGCAACTTTGTGCCCTTTCACGGATGATTGGATAAAGAAGACACGGCATAGAGACACAATGGACAACTATTTAGCTATAAGGAAAGATGAAAATTTGCCATTTGCAGCAAAATGGACAGAACTTGAAAGTGGATGATTTCACTAATGTGAACAACAAAAGGAAACTAAATGGATAAAGAAACAAAACAAAACTGAATTTGTAAACACTGAAAGCCAAAATGAGGTTATCAGAGGTAAAGAAGGTAGGAAGATAAAAGCAAAGGTGGATGGGGTATAATTAATGTGGTTAAGTGCTGTGCATGTGTGCCTGCACACCCTCACACCCATGTTTGCTTGCTTGCTCTTAAATTAGAAAAGTAGGGGAAAGAGCATCTCATGAAGAGGAATTGGCACAATCAAAACCGGCAGCATGAAAGAGCATGGCACATACAGATACTTTTAGTCAGCTGGGGCTGCATAACAAAGCACCATGGATTGAATGGCTTAAACACTGAAAGCTATTTCTTACTGTTCTGTAGTCTGGAAAGTCAACAACCAAGGTGTGGCATAGTGCATTCCTAGTGAGCACCGTTTCCCTGATTTGCAGGGAGACACCTTGCTGAATCCTTCACGATGGAGAGCAGAAAGACAGGACACACGTTATCATGTGTTTCTGCCCCGAAGGACACTTAACCCATCCAAATCACCCTTACCCATCCACTGACCAGACCCCTCGCCTGCCTGCCCCATTTCCAAAGAAAATCACCTTGAGGATTAGGTCTCAACATACATTTGGGGGATGCACATTCAGTCCAAAGCAGTTGATTGCAAGATGTAGGTGAAGGATACATGTAATAGAGTATGAGAAAGGGAGCAAAAATAAGGAGGAAGGTATAAAGAAGAGCTAGGTCAGAAGAGGCCATGTTTTTATCTGTGTGAGGAAATTGAAACAGATAGAAAGTGAAGACCATGGCACCACTGGATGATATGGAGCAGTTTTGAAAGAAAAATAATCAAAAGGCAGCATTTTCAGTGAAAGCCATGATAAATGCAGGTTTCAGGGATCGTGAACCATTGGATCATCTTGAGGGTCTCTCTTTGAGAATAACTAAGCACAGTGTAAATACTAGGTTACTAACTGCTGCCTGAATATAGATCTTTTTTTTTTTTCTTCCCAAGTAAGGCCAATGCAATGCACTTAAAGCGGTTCTCCTACCAGTACATTTCTAGTCAGAGGCAGAAACACAACTGAGAAGCTAAGGCTGTCATCAGACTTAAATCAGGGATTTAAAATCGTGTTGCAGCGAGAGTGAATGTCCACCAGGTGGCAAACAGCAGTGAATCCTCACACTGCTGGGCCGGTCCTAGGCCTTCCGTTGCTTCAGTGAACAGGGTCTAGGAACAAGGAACGCAATTTATACCTGGGGGCTATTATGTTAGCATTTGACATTTGACACTTCAGAAGAAGATACTTGAAGGGGAAGGAAGTGGGAGACCTTTATTTTTTTCAAGTGTAAAGGTAGCTGCTTTACTTGGAGCTGATCCTCAGTTGAGATTTGAAAAGATTTTGAGAATATGACGCTTTACCACATGAAAAGGAAGACTAGAAAATGTGAATTTTCAATGAGAACCCAGAACAGGAAGGCAGCTAAGCCTCTGATGATCTTATCAAAGTTTCCTAAAGGATAAACATGTTAAGGATATTCACAGCCTCATGAAAAACCTGCAGTTGTCTTAAAGCAACAATACCACAAATAAAAAATGCGGGCTCCGGTCCTGCCTTGGTAAGAAATGGCTATATGACTTGTCAGGTCTTATGCTTCCCTTGGGCTTGAGTTTCCATCTAGATAATGAGGAAGCAAGATAACCACTAATATTAGCAATTCTCATTAATCACCACTAATTGAAAGCCATATCTTGTGCTAAGTGATTTGTAAAAATATATCAATTTCTACTACACCCCTAAGGCAGGCATTTATTTAATCCAAGTATTAGTTAATACCATTAGGCACATACATTTATACAACCATGGCCAAGTGACAGTGCTGGTAAATCTTTGCAGCCAGAATTTAATCCAGATATGACCAACTCCAAGACTGTATCCACCACACAGAATGCATTTATGGATGATCTCTAAACATCTATTTTCTGTAAGAACAAAAATAGAGAATTTAAAAGAATTTTTGGAAAGTTGTAGAATAGAATTTATAAATTGAAATAAAACAACAAAATTTATTGAAAGAAATGGATGGTTCCTATTGATGCTGCAACAAATTACCAGAAGCAGAGGCTTGAAGCAACACAAATTATTGTTTGCAGCCTGATATTCAGAAGTTTGAAATGGGTCTCCTTAAGTGAAAATCAAAGTGTGGACCACTTATGTTCATTCTGGAGGCTCCAGGGGAAGCTCCATTTCTGTGCCTTTTCCAGCTTCTAGAGAAACCTGCATTCCTTTGCTCTGACCTCCTCTTTCATCCTCAAAGTCAAGGGCATAACTCTTTAGATCTCTCTGTGACTCCAACAATCACTCCCATGCTCCCTTCTTCCATGTGTATGAAAGGATCCTTGTCATTACATTGGGCCAGTCAGAATATTCAAGGTAATTTCAAGATGTGTTGAATCTTGACAATATTTCAAGTACTGTTTTAAACAATTTACATAGATTTCTCTTTCTTACTGCTCTGTGAGATAGTCACTGCTATTTGCACCACCCTCCCCCCTTAATTTTAATGAATCCCTAAGATTTAAGGATTTTGTGTTCAGGATCATAAGCTAGTAAATAGTAGGGTCTGCTTATCCAGAGATTTCATTCTTATTTTCTTATATATAAACAAGATAATTGCAAGAATTGTGGATGCTTTCACAAAGTATCCAATGTACCGATATCTTATGACTATCATTGCCATTTTCAGTTTACCTTAGGTCTTCAGATCCTCTTTATTATTAGCTAAAGCTGCAGGGTAGCGCTGAAGAACTGTTCCTTTGACCATCTCCAGGAGGTTGATATATTTATTCTGTGCTCTAAAATGACTCAAAATTCCCTACATGATGGTATCACTACTAGCTATAAATAAAATTTGTCAGTGATGGATATATATTTGCTTTTATCTATAAAAACTCATTTTTGTGTTTTAACCATTCATTATATATTTTTAAATTTATATGTAAAAATTGATTGACTTTTTGACTATGCATTTTAGGAATCTGCATGCATATTGATTAGGTAATCTTCACCTCAATTGGGTCATAAAATAATCTCAACTTCCAGGAAAACCTCTCATGCCACTATTTGTAGTCATATTCTCCACCCAACTCTTTCTCTTCAACTGCTGAATTTTTCAGACGTGTGTTGCTTGATTTCCAAATATTTGAAGATTTCCTATTGTTCCTGTTATTAATTTCTTGCTTAATTATAATCAGGCAATATAGTTGATATGTGATCCTAAGTTTTTTTAAATTTACTAAGGATAGTTTTATAATGCAGCGTATTTATCTTTGTGAAGCTTCACATAAACATAATGTTAATTTGCTATGTGGAGTGTTCTATGAATGTTAAGTAGATTCCATTTGGCTTATAGATTCCATTTGTTTTTTCAGTCCTTACAAAATTTTGATAATTTGTCTTCTTGTTCTCTGAATGAGAGGATATTGATATCGCCAAACTACTATATGTGTAGCTTTTTTCATTTTTCTGTTATTTTTATTTTTTAAAGTTTTATTTATTTATGCATACAAGAACTGGGGTACAGGCCAGAGGTGCAGGAGAGCAGCTGGCGAGACAGGAGAGGTGTGTTGCGCCATGTGGGTCACCTCCCTGGCTGGCTGAGGATTGAACTCATGCTGCAGTGGCTGCGGATAGCTTCATAGTACTGACACTTAAACCCTTGCGCTATTAGGGAGGCTCTTTTCTGTTATTTTTATTAGTTTTAGTTCAGTATTTGGAAGCCATTATTTTTGGTGTCTATCCATTTCAGATTGGTATATCTTCTTGACAATATGACACCTTTGTGATTACATGTCTCTTTATCCCCGGTAATTTTCCTTGCTCTAAAGTATACTTTGTTTAATATTAATGTAGCCATTCCATGTCAGCATTTGAGAATCTGAACTTTTATTCTTTTTGCAAACTAAAGGTTAGCCTAGTACGGTCTGTGGACATTGGTGAACGACAAAAAGGTTCAGAGGTGAAGAATAATTTATGTCTCACAGAAATAACGGTATCTAAACTATTAGCATTTTTTTTTTGCCTCAAATTTCCAAGCTCTATTACCCACAGGAAACATAAAGAGGGACACAGGACTCATGCATAAGCAGGAGGAAGTATGAGTTTAGGAGACCCAGATCTCTCAAAATGGGCTGTGATATGCCTGCCTTTTGGTTTTCTGGAGGTTACTGTTCCTCTCTTATAAGTGTGCTCCCCATAGAAAAATTCTTTTAAGAGAGTTTAGAACAAAATTTGGTCACCTAGCTTGCAAGATGTACAAAACTGAAAAAGACCCAGGAGACTAGTATTGTTCCTTCTATTATCTCCTGATTAATATTTTCATGGTGTAGCATTTTCCATTTTATAACTCTTATTATCATATGTGTAGTGGATTTCTTGGAACTTTATCATTTTAAAATCCATTCTGATATTTTATCTGGCGCTTGAACCATTTATACTTATATAAAAGCTGATATATTGGACATAAGTTTATAATTTCATATTTTGCTTTCTTTGACTTTTATTCCTATTCTTTCCCTATTTTTTTTAAAGATTTATTTATTTATGCATACAAGAGCTGGGGTACAGGCCAGAGATGTGGGGGTGAGAGAATTCACCAGAGAACAGAACAGGCAGACTGACTGTAATACACTGCTGAGGGGAACAGCGGGCGAGACAGGAGAGGTCTGTTGCGCCATGTGGGTAGCTCCCTGGCTGGCAGGGGATGGAACCCGTGCTACAGAGGCTATGGACAGCTTCATAGTGTGGTACTCAACCCCTTGTGCCACCAGGGAGGCCCTCTTTCCCTATGGTTTATTTTGTATAATTGCAATATTTTTATTGTTTCATTTTTATTTAGCTTTTTTTTTTTCCTTAAAGAATTATTTATTCTTATACAAGAATCAGGGCACAGGCCAGAGGCCCAGGAGGGGTGAGAGGAATCACCAGAGACAGAGCAGGGAACAGAACAGGCAGACTGACTGAAATATACTGCTGAGGGGAGTAGCTGGGGAGACAGGAGAGGTCTGCCAAACCATGTGGGAATCTCCCTGGCTGGCTGGGAATTGAACTGGTGCCCAAAGGCTGCAGACTGCCTCACAGCGCCACGCTCAACTTGCCGTACCACCAGAGAGGCTTATCTTAGTGTAGGTTTTAAGTATTTGCACTTGAGATTACAATATACAGATTTAAGGTTTCATGATCTACTTAGAAGAACTATTTACCACTTCAAGGGAAATAATGAAATAAAGATGAAATGTAGAATTATTACCACCACAGAGGTTTTTGTACCCCTGTCTCTTTATGTTGTAGTTGCCATTTATATCGCCACTACACCATATATAATGCTTGCTTTTAACTGACATGTATATAGTTTAAAGAACTCAAGAGGAGAAACTATTTGCATTTAACCTGTTATTTGGTACTTCTGTTGCTCTTTCTTCAATCTAGAAGCTCCAAGTCTCCATCTGGTAAAATTTCCTTCTATTTGAATGACTTCTCTTAGCATTTCTTTTAGAACAGGCCTACAGTTTTTCTTTATGCAATAATTCCCTTCCCACACCTTTATTTCTTAAGTATATTTCTGATGGATATGGGCTGATTTAACAGATTTTTACTTTTACCACTTTAAAATTTTTGTTTCACTGTTTACTGCCTTTAATGGCTTTTTTTCATCCTATGGGAAATCCACAATCGTTTGAATTGTTGTTCTACTATAAGTAATGCTTTCTATCTAGTTGTTCTCAATATTTTTTTAATCTATTATGTCTTTAGTTATTTTATTAAGATGTATCAGAACATGGGCCTCCCTGGTGGCTCAAGGGGTTAAGACACAACCTATGAAGCTGTCTGCAGCCTCTGCAGCACAAGTTTGATCCCTGGCCAGGGAGGTGACCCACATGGTGCAGCAGACCTCTCCTGTCTTGCTCGTTGCTCCCCTCAGCAGTGTATTTCAGTCAATCTGCCTGTTTCTGTCCCCCACTCTGTCTCTGGTGGATCCGCTCACCCCCCACACCTCTGGCCTGTACCCCAGCTCTTGTATGTATAAATAAATAAATGTTTTTTAAAAAGATGTATCAGATTCAAGGAACATACCTCAATATCATAAAGGCCATCTATGTCAAGCCCACAGCCAATATCATTCTCAATGGTGAAAAGCTGAAAGCATTCCCATTAAGATCTGGAACAAGACAAGGATGTCCACTCTCACCACTGCTTTTCAATATAATACTGGAAGTCCTAGCCAGAGCAATAAGACAAGAGAAAAACATACAAGGAATCCAAATAGGTAAGGAAGAAGTCAAACTATCACTATTTGCAGACGATACGATAATATACGTAGAGAACCCCAAAAACTCCACAGAAAAACTAATTCAACTAATCAATCAGTTTAGTAAAGTGGCAGGATACAAAATCAACACACAAAAATCAGTAGCCTTCCTATACACAAACAATAAATCTGAAGAAGAAGAAATGAAGAAAACCATTCCTTTTATTATTGAAACAAAAGAAAAATCAAATACTTGGGAATAAACCTAACAAAAGAAGTAAAGGACCTATACAAAGAAAACTATAAAACACTGTTGAAAGAAACAGAAGTAGACACCAAGAAATGGAAAGACATCCCCTGCTCATGGATCGGAAGAATTAACATTATCAAAATGGCCAACCTACCAAAAGCAATCTACATATTCAATGCTATTCCAATTAAAATTTCAATGTCATTCTTCAAAGAAATAGAAAAAATATCAATGAAATCCATATGGAGCCACCAAAAACCCCGAATAGCCAAAACCCTCCTGAAAAAAAAAAGAAGGGAATGGAGGCATCACTCTCC
Organism: Talpa europaea; assembly: GCF_964194135.1. NCBI lineage: Eukaryota > Metazoa > Chordata > Mammalia > Eulipotyphla > Talpidae > Talpa > Talpa europaea. The sequence goes on from NC_140073.1 coordinate 68,558,152, forward strand.
CAGATTTCAAACTATACTACAAAGCCATAATAATCAAAACGGCATGGTATTGGAACCAGAACAGACACACAGACCAATGTAACTGAATAGAAAACCCAGAAATAAATCCACAGATTTATGGTCAACTAATCTTTGACAAAGGAGCAAAGAATATGCACTGGAGCAAAGAAAGTTTGTTCAATAAATGGTGCTGGGAAAACTGGGTTGCTACATGCAAAAGAATGAAGCTTGACAACTACCTCACACCATGCACAAAAACCAACTCAAAATGGATTAAAGAACTAGACATAAGACCTGAAACCATAAAATATATAGAAGGAAATATAGGTGAAACACTGCATGACATGCAACTCAAAGACATCTTTACAGACACATCACCCAAAGCAGTGAAAGTGAAGGCAAAGATAAACAGCTGAGACTACATCAAATTAAAGAGCTTCTGCACAGCAAAAGAGACAATTTCCAAAACAAAGAGAAATCCCACTGACTGGGAGACAATTTTTGCACCCAACACTAATGATAAAGGACTGATCACAAAAATCTATAAAGAGCTGATGTGACTCAACAAAAACAAAGAAAATAATCCAGTCAAAAAATGGGCAGAAAAGCTAAAAAGAAACTTCTCCAAAGAGGAAATACAAATGGCCAACAGGCATATGAAAAAATGTTCAACATCACTTGCAATCAGGGAAATGCAAATCAAAACTACAATGAGATACCATCTCACACCAGTGAGAATGGCACATATTAAAAAAACTAGCAACAACAAATGTTGGTGAGGGTGTGGAGAAAAAGGAACTCTCCTGCACTGCTGGGGGGAGTGCAAACTGGTCCAACCACTATGGAAAGCTGTGTGGAGATTCCTCAACCTACTAAAGATAGAGCTCCCATATGATCCAGCAATTCCACTCCTAGGTATTTACCCAAAGGACACAGAAACATTAATTCCAAGGAGTACCTGCACCCCTATGTTTACAGCAGCACTATTTACAATAGCTAAACTTTGGAAACAACCCAAATGCCCACAAATAGATGACTGGATCAAGAAGATGTGGTCCATATACACCATGGAATATTACTCAGCATTCAAAAAAGATAAACACATGCAATTTGCAGCAACATGGATGGTGCTTGAAGGGATCATGCTCAGTCAAATAAGCCAGAAAGAAAAAGAAAAAATACTGGATGGTCTCACTCATAGCAGGAATCTAGAAAACCTAGATAAGGGACCAGGAAAAAGAATAACTATAAGAAAGAAAAAATCAAAATCAACAAACAACTATAAACCAGAGACACTCTATGGGGATTGGGGGGTGGGGAAAGGAGGGAATGGGGTCAAAATAAGGGGATTACAATTGTATGGGGAATATAAAAATAAAATTTTAAAAAATACAATAAAAAAGATATATCAGAACTTGAACTTTTTAATATAATTTGTCTGGAATACACAATCATATTTTCATGCTTTAATTGATATCCATCACCAACATTCCCCAGACCCTTTCTCCTTCCACCTTTTTCCTTTTCTTCCTTCCTGCCACCACCCTTGCCCTCACCCTTTGAGTGTGACTCAATAACCAGTCTAAGATATGGGTAGTCAGCTCTTTAGTGTAGTTCTCAAAGTATTTTATATGATGTTTAAATTGGTGCATGTAGACATTTGGGAAGAACTCAGAAGTTCATACACAATTTTATTGAACAATTTTCTTCATCATTTTCTTCATGATTTCGCAGAAACTTTCTTATGCCAGGGATCCTAATTCTGATCTTCTGACAACAAAACCAAGACTTACTCTCCCTGTTTTGTCATGAGCTTTCTGCAACTGTGTCTGTCTCTGTGGTCAACAAACAAGAGGTTAAGAAAAAAAAAGAAAACAATGGGGATCCCCCTTACTTTGGAGACTATAGGTAGTCCCTCTTTGGGATTATTAGGTGCCTTTCCTGTTGCTGCAGCTTCTATGGTACTGTGAGACTGCCTAGAGGCCAGGCAGAAGAAAACAACAGCAACAGCAAATTACTAGATATCCCCCTATTCTGTGTGGCCCACAGGTGCTACATATTTCCCAAAATTATACCACATACAGAGATAATTTTTGAATATCTTCTGTCCATAATTAGCACAAACTTCTAAGTATCATGCTATAAATCTTTGAAGCTAGACTAGGAGAAACCAAAGAATGAAACAAAACAAAACAAAACAAAAAGGAAATTTAATGCCAGTATAATGGTAGTACAAAAATCTCATTTTCTAAACAATTTTTCTGCTATGATTTGTTTTTCAGAGTTTGTCTAGATTTTTAGTTTCACCTAGTGGGAGACTCATTGGCATCTTACCTAATCATTACCAGAACTGAAAGCTCTTTATTTACTTTTAGCATTTTTTAAAAATTATAAGTTGAATGAGTTTTCCTATAGCTTAAAATTCCTGTATAGGGGAGAAAGAAATATTCATGCCATTATATGCATGCCTTTGTTTTATCTGTTTTCTCTACCATTATGATATTTCAAAATAACAAAAACAAGAAATTAAAATTTGGTTGGGCAATTTGGGCAGCCTTGTCATTGCTGTAATCCAGAAATGAGGACTTAAAACATTAGTAATCAAATAATACAGAGGATTAAAACTAGCTCATGATAGTCAAGCCCACTGAAGATTTAATTTTTAATTAAACCACAGGGGGCAGCAAGAAATAGCAAAAGACAACTGGGCTTTCAGAAAAGAAGATGCCAGTCTGGTTACTTAATAAACCTTCAAGCTATAAGAAAGCAATTTAACTGATGTGGGCCTTCATGACTGAATCTGTAAAATGGACAACAAGAAAATTCCACCTAGATCTGCCCTAGTGCACTGACAGAAGACAATGAAAGTGCCCATTAAAGAGAGACACTCAAAAAGAAAAGTTAATGCCATATATTACAAAATACATATTTTGTGAAATGAGAATATTAAGTACAAAGACAAGAGCATTGTGAAATAAAAATGTTTACATTTAGAGATACTAATTGCTCTTTGAAAGGTTGTGAAATAATTAAAAATACTGTATATATCTGCTCAAAAATAATGTTAATGATAATATATAAGAGATGATAAAAGTAGGCAGAATAAGATCAGATAGCTAGAAAGAGGCAGAGTTCAGAGTCTAACCAATTTGGTTCTAAATTCCATTCTAATAACCACTAAGCTATGCTGCTTATAAGTTATAGTTTTATTATTAGTATTGCTATTGCTAGTATTATTATTATTATATGATTTTAATTATATTATTATGTTATTTCTTACCAACATCCCCCTTTGAAATAATAGTATTCACTCATCCATGTTTTTTTTAATTATAGCCAAGCCCAAGTAATTAAATCACTCATTATAAGACTCTTATCTTTCTTAAAGAACTTTAGCTGCCAATTATCCTTATGCAAGAGAATCATTCATTTGTCTTCTCTAAAATTGATAAGAATAAGAGTTGATGGAAGTCACATCTTTTAGAGTGATTTTTGTTTTCATAAAGTGTAGATGATAACACATTTTCTGGGGCTCACATGCTGAAATCAAATCATCAAATATTAATTATCTATGAAGCCACTATGCAAGGGGAAGAGATATGATGCTATAATTAATGATGTCATATAACTTCAGGTAAGGAATAAAATAGTTCACCAAACATAAGCAACATATTTATAACAGCAATAATCATAATAGCCAAGAAAAGACAAGGAGAAGAGAATAGTTCAAATGTCTGTTAATAGTAACCGAGAACAATAGATTTTATATTTATGGAGCAGACTATTATAATGAAAATAAATGAACTACAACCACACTTTACAAAACACCTGGATGACATGAAAATAATGCTGAATGAAAAGATTACCTAATTTTATTGTTGTAATGTTCAATAACAAGCAAAATCTATGTTTTAGAAGATTGGGGAAAGTTATTATTTCAAAGCCAGAGCAGGAGACTTTTGAAGTGCTGTCAAATTCCTGATGTGGATGCTGATGACATGAGTGTGAATGTGCTGTGGACATTACCTATGTATGGTTTGTGAACACCACTGCATTCACATGTCTATTTAGAAAAAGTTCACATTTACAAAAAAATGAAATGGAATATAATAGATACATGCAACTGCCAGTCTCAGCTTTAGTTTCCATTCCTGTCAAATAAAGAGGCACAATTTTTATTTTACACTTAAGTTTTGGTATTCTGTGATCAAGGTGCCTTGACTTCTTTTAAGCCTTGACTTCTCAATAAATAAAGGATCAGGACTCACATATGCCTCAGAAGAGAGTCAGACCGTACACCACCTTTTCTTTCAGCTCCACATACAATCCATCCGCTATCCTGTTGATTCAGTCTCTTTTTTTCAGAGTTTCACTTTTAATAAATGGCAGAGTCATCTCAAAGCCTGTGGTTTTGATGAGGTCGTTGTATACTTCCCCCCATACTAGGTGAAATTGAATGCTAGATTGACCTATTGATTTACATTTTGAACTTTCATTAAACATGAATTCCAATGATGAACTAGATAAACAGGAAGTTCCAGAAAATGGTGCATTTTGATTATCCTCAGTTCTTTTTATTTTATCAAATTTTATTTTTATTGATTAACACTGTATTATTACATTACATAAGTTGATTAAGAATCAACATGTGTACCACGGAATATTACTCAGCATTCAAAAAAAGATAAACGCATGCCATTTGCAGCAACATGGATGGCGCTGGAAGGGATCATGCTCAGCGAAATAAGCCAGAAAGAAAAAGAAAAATACCAGATGGTCTCACTCATAGCAGGAATCTAGAAAACTTAAATAAGGGACCAGGAAAATGAATAACTATAAGAAAGAAAATATCAAAATCAACAAACAACTATGAACCAGAGACACTCTATGGGGTGTGGGGGCAGGGAAAGGAGGGCTTGGGGTCAAAATAAGGGGTGTGTAATTGTATGGGGAATATAAAAATAAAATTTAAATAAATAAAAAAGAAAGAGCTTTTAAAATAAATAAAATAATAAAATGATGTAAAATAAATAAATAAATTAAATAAATAATTAAAAATGCAGCAACTTGTAACAGCTCTAAAACAATATTTCCACAACAATTCAAATATTGTTGGAGAATGTAACATACCACAGACATGAAGAGATAGATTGTATGGATAGAAAATTAACAAAGAAATAAAGGCCTTAAATGATGAAAAAAAAAAAATCAGCATGTGTATATACAACAGATTCTATCTTTAAAATATTTCCAGATCCCTGACCACTTTGGACTTTCTCTATTGCTACCATCTTTTTCTAAGTCACATTCAGTTCTCACTAAACACTAAAGTTGCTTGAATAAAATCTGCTAGCCTTGTTGCCCTTCAACACAGCAGTCAGAGTATTTTAAAACTGAAGCTAGACAGGGACAATCTTCTTTTCAAAATGCTGAGATTGGTCCCCATGATACTCAAAGTAAAACCAAATGCCTTACAGTGGCCTATAAGGTTCAGTATAGCTGGTGTCCTGAATCTGGACACCTCTCCTGCTACTGTCCTTCTGGATCCTTCTGCAGTCTCACTTACTCTACTAAAGCCTGCTGTTCCTAGAACAGGTGGGTCAAAGTTGCTGTTGCATCAGGGACTTTGCATATGTGCTAGTCTCTGGCCAGAGTGTTCTTCCCTCAGTATACACAAAGCTAGCTCCTTCTGAAATTTTAAGTCATTTTTCAAATATCACCTTCTTAAAGATATTTTCCCAAACTGGCTTATATAAAATTTCAAACTGTCTCACCTCCCAAACTCCTTATTTGTTGTTTTGATAGTTTTGCTCTATCTTTCCTTGGCACTTATATTTTCTAATATGTTGTACAATTTTCTGGCATTATTTAAAAATTTCTATCTCCCCTCACTCAGCTATTCCCAACTTCACCTCAGAAGGACTGATTCTTGGGGGAAACTTGTTAAAGTGAAAATAAATCTGCTTTCAAATCATGAAAGCGGTAATTCTTTTATGAAAGTGTAATTCTTTTTTCTAAAAGCAAGAAATAATAATGAGAATTGCAACTTGTTTTGAGAAGAAAAACTTAAGCCAGATTTAACACGCAAGAAAAACAACCTAGAGTTCTTGAACAACTTTTCACTAGAACTTTTGTTAAAGTTGTAAGAGCTTTTAAAGCTCTTAAAGGAGGGCCTCCCCGGTGGCGCACGGCGGTTGAGCGCTGGGTTGCGGAGCTGCCCGCAGCCTCTGCAGCGCGGGTGCGACAAAGCCTCTGCAGCGCCTGTGCGACGCAGCCTCTGCAGCGCCGGTGCGACGCAGCCTCTGCAGCGCCGGTTCGATCCCTGGCTGCTCCCCGGCCACTGGAGGAGGGTCCCACATGGCCCGCCGACCTCCCCTGCCGCCCGCCGCTCCCCACAGCAGTGTACCTTGGTCCCCCTCCTGCCCTGCTTCTGGCCCTGGTGAATTCTCTCACTCTCCCACGCTTCTGACTGTACACCAGTGCCTTGTATAAATAAAATAAAGCTCTTAAACGAATAGCTTTCTAGTCAAAACAACCTGGAGTTCTTGAACAACTTTTCACTGGAACTTTTGTTAAAGTTGTAAGAGCTTTTAAAACTCTTAAAGGAACAGCTTTTTAGTCAAGTGAATGCAGAACATCATGAGAAATTACTGCAGTGATTGGAATATTTGATACACAAAGTAGAAACTGAAGAAGGGGTGGGAGTAGGAAGAGTCAGAGAATATGCTGAAAATTATAAAGACATATTGTGAATCAGGAAGATACAACAATCAAAATCAATTTACCGAATTCTTCAGTATTTTCTTTCCAATTCCAAACTATACATTGCCCCACTGGAATCTTAAAATCAAGTAAATTATCCCAATAAAGGCGAACTTCATGATAGTATAAAATAGGCATCCTTTCAAAAGGGATTTGGAAATGTTTCCTATGACTAGTTTTACAAAACAAATTATAAAACATATAAAAGAATTTGAAAACTATACCCTGAAATATTTATATTTATCAGCACAATACTTTTATCATTGTTTATCATCAACATTTTTAAATTCTATAGGAAATATCTCTTACTTGAAGATTAAGAAAACAAAGAATAAATAGAATTTTAATATGGGGAGTTAAATGAAGTGCAGTAGTGGCTACAAAGGAAATCTGAAGATGTGTGTGGAGCTCTTAATCCTTCACCTTTGAGTCTGTGTTTAAGACGCAGGCTTTTGCATTGATGCGCTCATCTTAGTGACTTGAAAAATAATCTTAGTATAGCAATACAACTTATCTATTTAAACTACTAAAAAAAAAATAAGCACCTGGAATTTATCCTGAAAATAAAGAAGGACAGAGCTAAAACTACTTTTAACCAAAGAAGAAAAAGCTTAAAGACTCTTGTCATGTAAAAGGAAAAAAAAAAAAAAGAAAACAAAAGAGGGAAGACTGTTTTTGTATCTCTGGGGCTCAAACACATGGCTGGAAATGCTATGTAGACATACAGTGTGCGATAAATATTTTCTTTTTAATAATTGAAACTATCAATAATGTTTTCGGGCCTCCCTGGTGGCTCAAGGGGTTAAGCACAGCTCTATGAAGCTATCCACAGCCACTACAGCATGAGTTTGATCCGCAGCCAGCCAGGGAGCTACCCACATGGCGCAGCAGACCTCTCCTGACTTGCCCGCTGCTTCCCTCAGCAGTGTGTTTCAGTAGATCCATCGCCTTTCTCTGGTGAATCCTCTCACCCCCTCTCACCTCTGGCCTATACCCCAGTTCCTGTATGCATAAATAAATCAATCTTAAAAAAAAAAAGAGTATGCATGTTTTCTAACTAGTAGAGAGTGGCTGTATAATGCATTATTATTTGCTACTTCCAATGGTTAACATTAAAAGAACATTTGTCTGTGATATTATTTTTCCCTCTTTCCTTCTCCTCCTCTTTCCTTCCTTATTCTTTCTTTCTTTCTCTATCTTATATGATACTTTAGCCCCATATTGCAATCACACAACACATTTTCAGCAATGCTAACAGTTGAAGATACATTTCTTTTTTTATCAATCTGGTCACAAGAATGGGAAGTACATGTAAGCAAAAAGCAGTTAAAGTGGGCATGTTTCCCAACTGTCTTGTTCCTGAAGGGGAAAAAAATATGCATAAAGACTTCCAATTTGCTTTCTGCTCTCAGCATGCTTAGCTTTACACTATGTATGCTGGTGAGAAACCTTAGCTGCCCTGGCTCTCTGGACAACATGCTGGGCACTGAGCTGGTCTGCTGGTGAATGTGACAGTTTCATCTCTCTTTTCAAGGGGATTGATTCAAGTTGTGTTCTGAAGGTTTTCACCTTTTTGAATTTATTTTTAGATTGTCTTGAGTTGTAGTTAGGAAATAGTGAATGGAGTTTGGGTACAGACACACTTTGGCACAAAATTTATTTCTGCCCTCTAATAGTTGTGCAACCCTGCCAACTGCTTCACTATATTGAGCACTGGGGCTGTCAGTTACCAAGTGGTAATGGGTATCCACTAGCAGAGATTAAAATCAGATGAGGTATGTAAAGGGACTGGCATAGTTCCAGGAAGACAGTACCTGCACTATAAATACTAGCCTCTCATGATTAAGAAGTCAGAGTTTGAATCTGATTTATACAAAAATATTCTATTTTAAGACTTATTTTAGCTAATAAACTATGAAACATGTTCTATGCATATGACTAAAAATATTCACCAATAATCAGCATATTGATAGAAGATGCTTAAGTTGGCATTTTTGTTTTCAACAAAGTTTAACTGTAGTCAGCATTTAACATGGGCTTCAAAGTGCACAGCAACAGTCTATCTCTTCAAAACTCTAAAAAAACCTATTTTGATGTGTTATAGATATCTGTTGTGAGCAGGAAAGTAAGTCAAATAAATCTAACACATAAAATAATCATTAATTTTAATTCACTTGTAAAACACAAATCATTCTGTACTGGTGTTTTCAGATCTAAATAAAACCTGATAGACCAATTCCAAGCCTTTAGAAATCTAAATTTTTCTCTTGGATTTTTAAGAATTCCAGTTTGCATCAAACCATGGTTCCCTGGACCTAGGGTCCCTGTTTGTTCTTATTTAAATCTCTTTGTCTTGCTTTCTTGCTTGTGCTATCCTTCCCTGTACCACTTCACTCCAATAAGCGATAGCTTATTTCCATCTTTCACAAAACTTACAATAAAAGCAAAAAAGAGCCCACTGGCTTATGGGTAGTACATTTGGTTGAAAATGAGGTGGGATAGATAAGAGGTGAGACTGAGGTCACATACACCCCACCCCCAACTGTGTTAAATGGCCTTTGGATTAAAGAATAACTATAAGAAAGAAAAAATCGAAATCAACAAACGACTATGAACCGGAGACACACTATGGGGGGGGGGAGGGGTTGGTGTCAAAATAAGGGGGTTGCAATTGTATGGGGAATATACAAATAAAATTAAAAAAAGAAAGCTCTTAAGACTAAAATGTAACATTAAAACTATTTTCCTTCAAAATAAAATAAAATAAAATGTCCTTTGGCCAGGCTTCACTGGCCTTTACCTAGTGGTTTCTCCCTAGGAAGTGGCCCAAATTCAAGTTCCCATCCTCTTCACCCCCACACAGATACTGCTTCCTCAGCCTTGCTTCTCTGCCCTTTGCCTCTGTGAGCATAAACGAACCATTCCAGTAGAGCCCCTAAGGTTTTCTTATCTTGTTTCATGCCACCACTGGCACTTTCAGACTTCTCCATTTTTCCCTGAAAAGCTAATGAAGGTATTTTCCCAAACAAAATTATTTCCTTTTTTCCTATGATAGCATATACTTTTTGAAGATAAAAGAACTTTGCAAAAGTTCCTCCCCACATATTTGTACTCTGGTGTCTGCTGCAGAACCAAAAATCCCTAGCTTCCATAATAATGTATCTACTATTGAAAAAAAAAAAGAAGAAGAAGAAGAAAACAAATGTAGCTTTGCCACTGATAAGTGGTATTAACGGCTAGTAGAGCTATAGGAGGACCATTTCTGCCAATGGGATCGAGCAGACATCTTGTAGAATCTCCTACTTTGCAAGTCAAGTAATGATATAATATCCTCATTGTAGAAGCTGGTAAAGCGGGTGATGGACCATTCTGAAGGACTATAGTCACCTAATATCTTTGGTTACTCTACTGTCAAAACCAGAGATTGCAGACCTTTGCCTCCTCTGCTCTACACTCCCCCAAATGGAGGATGGCTTTTTCACGGACTTATTCCCAGCTCAGACATTGGGCTCCCAGTGAATTATGCATTGTTAAACCTATAGATGAGTTAATTGTCAAGACTTTCCAGGACATGGGCTACCAATTTTCTGATTCAAAGCCTTCCCCCTCTCTTTTGGTGAAGGCTCTGAAATGGATAAGCAAGTTATAAGAGCATGGAAATCAGACTTAAGTCCAGCTTTGAAAAAGACACACGCAGCGCTAGTTTTCCACTAATATTGGGTGTTATTACAGTTACTTACTGAGAGAAGAATATGGTTGTGTTTTCTCTCTCTCTCTCTCTGAGTGTGTGTGTGTGTGTGTGCATGCGCACTCTGGGCTGTCAGAAGCCACATGCACCTCTGTTACTGCTAAACTGTGTTACCTTGCACAAGTCACTAAACTTGCTTGCGTTTCTTTCTTTGTAATAGTTGTCATTAAACCATCAAATAGTAAGGGCTCAGAAAAATTTACAAATTATTAAAATTAGCTGAAGAATTTCCATTCTCATTTGAAGATATTTATTAAATTCCATAATGGGCAGACACACTATCCTATGACTATGAAGACAAAATAGGAAAGATTCCTGTTCTCACAGAGCTTTCGTCTAGGGGGGAGTCAAACATGACTACTATATTTAATTACACTTTCCATGCTGTACTTTTAAAGAGCTGGATGCCAAAACAACAACAACAACAACAAAAACCGAGTTCAATGTTAACGCATACTGTTGAATCAGGGTTTTCGGGAGCAGGCCTGGAATCCAAGGACCTCAGGTGGGCTCATTCACAGTTCTTGTCTTTGGCAAGAAAATAATTCAATGTGGAGACCAAAGTTACAGAAAAGCCAGAGATTCACTGATAAGTAAGAAGAAGGACAGGGATATTCTCTAAGTGAGAGGGGCCTCAAGAAGGCAGTCACTGAGAGGGCAAGAAACAGCTGCTTATCTGGGTACAATGGTCAAAGAGTGAGGTCTGGCCAGTGGTTGTCTCTGCATTTTGTCTCTTGTTGATTGGTTGGGCCCGTGGGGGCCATGATTTTGTGGGGTTCTCCGAGGTTACTCTGGCCCACTGAGTTTAGTCTGTTGCTTTAGCATTGTGTTACTCTGTTGGTATTCTGAACATGCTAGTCTTTACTGGTTGGAGGTGGGGGCACCCTCTTGGTCCAGGATTTTTCTCCAATCAGAGTGGTAAATGGACCTAGGGCTTGTGGGGGAAAGGATGCCCTCCTGGTTCCAACCAGAATTTCTCAATCAGGCTGATAAATGGACTTAGGGGCTTGGGGCACCCTGTTCCTAACTGACTGCCTGTACCCATTTCCTAGCTTCCTCCTTCATTAGAAGAACCTAATCTAGACTGCAGAGAGAGACAAGGCATTGAATCTGAGACCTTAACTATGAGCTAGGTGAGGTGTAGTCAGGGAAAGATTAGGAAAGGTGGAACAAGGAACAAAATACAAATATGCAAAGATCCAGAGCAAGGAAGAAACTCAACTTGACGACCATGCTAGAGATGGAACAAAACTGGTGGAAATACTCTGAGCTGAGAGACTAAGCGGTAGAGGAGACTGGATTTCAGGAAAAAGACTGGACCATTCATTACATTAGGCCTTTTGAACTTGATTCTTAGAGACCTTGGTAAGTCATTGAAAATTTTCATATTTTCTTGTTTTTAATGAAATGTTTGGCTATATTTCCCTTCCCATGTAAAGTTTCCCAGACACTGAGTGAATACTGAGTGATTCTATTTAAATATTTCATGTTTGTTTAACTCCAAAGAATACTCAACGAGTATTTCAAATGCTTGCAGTCCTGCCATGTGTAACAGGGACTGGAACATTCTGTGACCTTGGTTGACCCTCACCTCTTACCCCCACTGCCCTATATCCACCCTCTGTCTTTCCAGAACATATCCTGATTTTTGTTCAGAGAATTCACTCTTCCCTGATTAGTAGCCTTGGGATTTAGGTGGATTCACTGGATATAAACTCTAGGAGGAGAATGTGGAAGACTCTCATGGCGAGCATCCCCCACGTGATCTGGGACCATAATTATATGAGGGGCGTGTGGCCAATGAAAACAGTGGATCATTGGAGGGTCCCAGAATGGGAAACATGGTCCTTTCTATGAGATTTGAAACAATTCTCTTTATCAGAGCTAATTCCCTTTCTTCCTTCCTTCCTTCCTTCCTTCTTCCTTCCTTCTTCCTTCCTTCCTCCCTCCTTCACTGCCTTCCTCTCCATTCTCTCTCTCATTAGTGATGATAAAGTCCCTAACTGATATTGGGTCCCACAGATATAGTGACAAATAATAAGTAGAAATTAAAGACCAATATGACTCTATATCAATATAAAAAACGAGAGGGGGAGAGAGAGAGAGAATGTTTTGCATACATGGGCTTAAAGTTTATAATTTTCTAAGTACTCTTTCCTGAAGTTATTTCAATTTGCTATTTTCTTACTAAACATTTTGATTATTTTCTACTTTCATCCCACCTCTTTTTATGAAAGTTGAATTATCATTCTTTCCTGTTTAACTTTTGGAGATTGAGGAAAAAACATTTTATTTCAGTGACTTTGAGGTAGTTTGTGTGTGTGTGTGTGTGTACTTAATCCAATATTCTGTCTTTATAGAAAAATAATCCTTCTTTAATATAAAGGAATAAAACTATGTATTTTAATAGAAAAAATCTGTCTTTTCTTATTAGAAAGAACAATAATCTACATGCTTATGGCATTAAACTTGGTGCATTAAATACACTGTGTTTCTTCTCCGTTTTATTAACTCACACAGAACTGATGAGTTACGGTATCACCAATGTATAAGACCATTCCTCTAATGACAGTGTTGAATCTTGTGAAAATACTTTAAAAACATAATTGTATAAGCATCATCAAAGTTAACTCTCCAACAGTCTGCATTCCCCTTTGAGGTTTCTACATCACATGCAGGCTTGAGCAGTTCTGGGTAAAATGTGTAGGTTCTTTCTTCAGTTCTCTATGGGCTGCTTCCACTGAGCCCCCACAGATTCAGGAATACATTGCTCACCCCCTGAGAAAGCACTCAATTAGTCTATATACTCTGAATTTGGACAAACTAGGGCTGTAATTTCATCTCTAACATGAAATAGCTCTTGCATTCGTGGGTGTTTATGAGTCCTATTCAATGTGTCAAAATAAAATTAAAAGCAAAAAGCACCAGTGAAAGTAAAACAATAAAATTTTCTGATGTATTGTTGTGTAGGGACACTTTATTTTTGCAATGCTATCAGTAGAACTTAAACATTCTCCTAATTCTTATGTAGTGACATGTTATGGACTGAATTGCGACCCCCTAAAATTCTTATGTTGAAGCTCTATGTGACCATATATGGAGATAGTAGCCTAAAAGAGGTAATTAAGTTCAGTGAGATCATATGAGTAGGGCTCTAACCAAACTGGACTGCTGCCAGTGCAGGGGGTGGAAGTCCACCAGGGGTGTGCTCACACAACTCAAGGTCAGAGGTCCTGGGAGAAAAACAAACCAGCCAACACCTTGATTGTGGACTTTCAGGTTTCAGAAACTGTAAGGAAACAAATTCCTTTGGTTCAAGTCACCCAGTGTTTCCTGTACATTATGCTCATCCAAAGGGAAAATACATGGTATTTGCAAATGATTGTAGAAAAGGGATTAATAAACATGTTTGCACTTGAGGACAATTTCTGCAAAATGTAAAACAATAGAAAGTTTAAAAAGCATCTAAAATAGAAAATAGGAGTAAAAAGTTGGTCGATTATGAGAATTCTCTCTTCCCCCAACACCCCTGAAATATTTGAATGTTCGCTGAAATTTTCACAGGACCTAAGATTAGATGCTCCTTAAAAATGTTAAAAGATACTGGAAACTTGTCGCTGACAAGTAATTTACATGAGGATGACATATAATAAAACTTAGATATTAATGTAAATGCCCAATAAGTTACCAAGAAAAAAAATGAGACTAGCGTTTCTATGTTGATGTAATTAAACAAATGTATCCACTTATTTTAACATTTTTGAGTATCCACAGATCAACTACTGACAAATAGATTTTTATTGTTCCTTAATAGGATGAAGCTAACAGATCAAAGACTAATTTGAATATTAGAGTTTAATGTTAGAGTTACTCTGTTTCATACTTAGGGATTTGACATATTTTATGTCCAAACTTATATCCTAAAAGAAAAATCTAGCAGCACTAGTTTTCCTAAACAAAAATCTCCCAGTATAACTAGCACAACCAATCCTTCTCGATAAAGGATAATTTGGTGGCGAGCAAGGAGAGGGAATGAGAATAAAGTAGAAGGAGAGGGAGAGGTAGGGAGGAGAGAATGTACTTGAATGAAACTGTATGTCTGCTTGTCTGCTTTTACTGACATTTGCCTAATATATGATGCTTTTGCATTGGATTTATGTGTGTGCAGTGCATCCAGTATGCATGTGTGTGTATGTGTGTGTGTGTGTGTATGATGTCTATGAAGTCAGTAGGGTTTGTCACCAGAGTTACAATTGCTCTCATTGCAGAGACATGGTAAATGCAGCTTTTCAAATGTTGCAGTTTTGAAGGCGTGACCCTACACCTTGATTTGTCCAGTGGACTATTAGCTAATATTATTTTTATCACTTCTAGAGAGTATTAAAATATATATCACACACTTCTCAAATTTATGGCAACTAGTTTAAGAGGGTGGAGGTATTGAAGCCAGTTTAAGTGGGTGGAGGGGTTTGAAACAGCTCCCCTAGGTGTCCCGACATGGGTATGCATAAATGAGAAATACTACTTTCTGCTTTAATCCACGCCGATTTGGACACTAATTGACATTGAAGAACAACTTAATCTATACCAATTGACACAGATGGCTAGGTAAGTAAGAAGACACACTAAAATGTCTGACTGTCAGAGTTATAATTCTGCCACTAGGAACTGTGTGATGATGAGAAAGTTACTAACTTTTATGTGCTAAGACTCTATCATTTGAAAAATGATGGTAAAGGTAGTATCTACCTCTTACAGTTGTTGCGAACATCGACTGTATTAGCACACAAAAAAACCCTTAAAGCAATGCCTAGCACCTAGCATATATTCAAAAAATTTATTATTACTATTACTATTATAGTTTCAAATAAAATCAATTTGGCTTCAAGGTATACAATCAATTTCTTATTATTAATGTTCTAAAAACATTTTTTATTTCCCCAAGGGCACTTACTTGGCACATCAATATCTTTTAATATGTGCAAAACATCAGGAATGTTTATATATTACATTTTATTTAATTTTTACAGCCATCTTAGAGGAGTAATTGTGTTTTTCTTTTAGTGGTTGACAAATGTTCATTCAGCATAAGATCAGTTAATTTTCTCTTGAATCATAATCCATGTTCTTGCTACCCCCACCACATGTCCAGAGACAGAATGCTGAACTATGATATTAGCATGATTTTTATGGCCATCCTGATGAGAAACATCCAATAACTGAATGAAGTAAAGCATTCAGTTTGAACAGTAATAAATATAAAATATAGAATTTGTTGGGAAAAAAACTAAACTTAAGATGAATGAACATCAGTGATAGTATGAGGTCCCTACATAACTACCCTCCTTCAGTAGTTCTACAAATTCTAATTTTTTCTTCAAAGGCAGCCTCTTTTATAAAAGAAAATAACAAACTAATCAACATGTGGCCTTTCCAGGGAACTGTCTCACTGAAAATTGTTATATAAATGTGTATCTATGTATCTATCTGACCATTCCACCTTGAGGATGAATCTGTTTGCCAAGAGCTGATTTGATTTCTCTATAACCGAGTCCTTATCTTGCTTCCCTGTCTCTGGTTCTGGGGAATTACCAGTTCATTTGAGAACTTTTCTATTCATGTGCTGCCACTCTGAGTACTACACAAATAAAAAGAATCCTTTTTAGATGTGAATTCAGGCTGAGTTGTTCTTCCACTAAATAGCTGTTTGACTAGAAATGGAAAAAAAAAAAAAAACACTAAATGATTCCACTAGAGTCTTAGACTTAGTGTTTGTCTGCTCCCTCTTTCATAATGAACCCTTCTTTCCATCATTAACTAAATCTGACTTTTCTTTTCTTTTTTGGTTATTATGGGACCCTATAATAAACCAAAGCAAAAAAGTCATATCCTACTGGACCAAAACTAGGAATGGCCACTCACCCTTAGTAGTTACTCATTTCTCTAAATTTACAAAGCTTTAGTTATTTTCATTCTAAACGGAGTGTGGCAAGCAGTTATAGCATTCATTCATGTATGTGAGTATGGCCTGTGTGTGTGTGTGTGTGAATAAATTTTCTGCAGTCTGATTTCTTTGGTTTTCTGAGTCATACAGGGAGGCGTAAAAAAATCATCTGTACTTTCTCTATGGACATAAAGAGAGAGTTTAATGGAATAAGTCAAGAAATGGAAGCCAAGAGGCCTGGTTCTGACCTCGCCATATGTCTTCTGCATGTCACACTGAAAAATGTGACACTGAGAATAAAACCATCCACTTTTTTGGTCCTTGCACCCATGACTATAAAATGACAGCCTGACATGTGCAGAATGTAAATTACCATTTTGAAAAATTCTTGTGTCTTTTAAAGAGTGAAAATTATAAAAAGGCCTCATGTACCATAGTAGCTATTATATTGTTAATTAAATAATGCAAAAGTCCTTGGAGGGAAAGAGGAGGCAATGAATATGGAAGATAAGATGTGGTTATTTAAATATGGTCATAATTATAATGACTGCTATTTGTTGGAAAAGTCCTATAAATAAGTCATTATGCTAAATGATTTATGCACTATTTTGTTTAAATCTCCCATTTTAAATTCAAAAAATTTAGAATTACTTGCCATGCATATTTTAATCTAAGAAGGTGAAACTTCAGAGATGTAAAAGTAATACACCTTCATTCCTAGAAATTTGCAGAGCATTTGATCTCAGGATTGCCTGATTCTAAAGTCAGCATCTTTAATTGCCACGCTTTGTGGCCTCCTACCTATTTTTCAGAAGCAGTTTTTTGACTATTTTTGTGACTATTTTGCCATGACCTATAGGCACATTAAAAATGTTCATCATCACTTATGCCAGAAAAATGCATGTCAAAACCACAATGAAATGTCATATTATATCTGTGAGAATGGTCCATATCAAAAAGACCTGACATAATAATTAGCAAGAATATGGCAATAAAAGAACCCCTCATGCATTGTTAGTGAGAATGTAGACTGATCCAGCCCCTATGGAAAACCATTGGGTTTCTCAAAATTAAAAAAAAAAAAAAAAAAAAAAAATCTACCATATGAGCCAGTTATTTCAGTTCCTAGGTATCTATCCAAAGAATACAAAAATACTAATGAAGGATAAATGCTCTCTTATGTTCATTGTAGTGTTATTTGCATTAGCCAGTTATGGAAACAACCTAAGGATATAATGAGAAGTGAATTAAAAATCTGCATATCTATACAGTGGATCTGTCCATCTACACAATGGAATGCTAGCGGGAAAACAAAAAGATCTTGCCATTTTATGACAGATAGATGGAATTAGGGGATACTATACTAAGTGAAATAACTCAGAAAGAGAATGGCAAATGTCACATGATTTCATCATATTTGGAATATAAAGCAGCAAAACAAAGGCACAAACTAAGTCGAAACAAACCATAGGAATCTGACTGTAGAATTGAGACTATCAGAAGGAGAGGGAGGGGGTGTGGAGCAAAAGGGTGAGAAGACCTAAGCTACTGCAGTGGAGGACTATGGGTGTCACCACTCTGGGCAGCAGGCTTGGTATGATGGCATGCATCCGAAGAGGTGTGAACACTTACCCTCGGTCATATATAGTGCCACTACCCATATATATATTTAAAAAAAAATTAAAAAAGAAAAAGAGCAAACAAATAAGTTGTATAGTTTATAACAATCCCCCAAAATGTACTAAATAAGAGTATAAAATGTATTTTATTAAGTGTTATCAAAACTATAAAACATCTACATTACATATAATCTGGAAAATAAACAAAAAAGCAACAGTGAAATGCTATTACACACCAGCATACGAATGGCAAAAATACAAAACAATGGCAAAATAAATGTATGAAGCAACAGGAATTCTCAACTACTAGTGAGAATGAAAATTTGTGCAGTTGCTTTGGATACATTTGGAGGTTTTGTTTTTTTTTTTTAAATAAAGATAAGCATTTTTTTTCATATATACAAACACAAAAATCTAAAAATGGGTGTTTTAGTAGATTTTTCATACTTTTTTTGTGTGTAGAAGAACTGGGGGTTCCAAACCCATAGAATGTACACCAAGAGTGAACCTTACTGTAAATTATGGATCTTGGATGTTTATGACGTGTCAATATCACTTCATCAATTGTAATAAATATACCAGTGTGGCAGAAGATGTTGTAATGAGGAAGGCTATGCATGAGTGGGGCAGGGAAATGTGGAAAAATCCCTGCATATTCAAGTCAATTTTGTTGCAAAGCTAAAACCTCCCTAAAAATAAAGTCATAAATCAAGAAAAGCAAAACTATGAAACACATCAAAAGGGGAGAGGGAATGAGAAAAAGACTGATGGGAGTTACAGACAAAAAAGTTAATAGTGGTACTCTTTAAACACTGCTTTTCAAAATGTGCTGTTTTTTTTTTTTCTGCATTTGTATAATAAGCAAGTTATTTAATGAGAAATGAATATGCTTCATAATCAAAATTATTATTTAAAACAAAGTAAGGGGGAGCAGGCCAAGTACTTTCTGTCTTTGGGCCTATCACCTCTCACAATCTATGATCCTGATGTGAGTGAAATTTTGTGCACCGAGTAGGCACTTTTGAGCTTTTCTCCTGGTATAGTAACATCTGATCTTTAGCAAATGTTTTACATATGCTGAGGATTGTGCTCAAAGATACTATACCCTTTTTTTCTGCTTAATTCAAACAACTACTTCATGCAGTGGATTCACTTTTTTCATTTCTGATTGAGTAGCTGAGATCCAGAAAAGTTAGATGACTTTTAAGATTCACTGAGAAAGTAAATAATGCATCTAGGGCTGCACTCAAAATGTGTCTACTCCCTTCTCTCCCACCCCTAGCCCCCATAGTGTATCTCTGGTTTATAGTTGCTTGTTGCTTGTTGATTTTGATTTTATTATAATTAGTCTTTTTCCTGGTCACTTGTTTAGGTTTTCTAAATTCCTGTTATGAGTAAGACCATCCGGTATTTTTTCTTTTTCTTTCTGGCTTATTTCGCTGAGCATGATCCCTTCCAGCCCCACCCATGCTGCTGTAAATTGAAGGGTGGGAATTGTATGGGGACTATAACCAAGATGAAAATGCATACATTGTGCAAAAATGAAAGATAATGTAAAATGTATATAAAATAAAATTAAAAAAAAAGTGAAAGGGAGGAAAAAAATGCATCTAACACCAGTGTCACTTTGCTATTAAACTCCACAGTCTGACCAGCTGCAGGGTTTCAGTCATTGGCGGCCGAAGCCTAAAGGGGGTGCATTTAATCATCTTCCCATATTAGCACTGAGAGGTAACCTGATCATTTGGATTCACAGTCACAAAGAACATTTGGAATTTCAGAGTTGACTGTTAATGAATTACTTTATCAATTTGTCATTTATACTATTTATTTTGTGGGCAAAAAAGGAACTCATATCTCAGCTTACCCCACAGGCTCCTTCCATAGTTCACAAACATTTGAGACAAAACATACGTCTTTAATTATAAAAGCAATTTTGGTTAAAAAAAAAGTGTCAGCAGTTTTATTCATTGATGGATTGATTTTTAGAATGCCCATAGCTATGCAATTCAAGACTCCATGATAGGCAAGGAAATTAACATTCAGAAACACTACAAAATAAAATGTCTCACATATGGATTCCTGCAGTTACAGGTAAATTCAGAGTTTCATAAAAAGTTAACACAGCAAGCAACTTAGGCTGGAAACTGGTCAAGTTTCCCTGCTGATGCTGTGATGTAATTGTGATGTGACAATTGAGCCTCCTGTTCATATTGGCCCCACATGCCCCTCAACAACTGTCTTACTCTTCTTTGTTTCATGTATTTGAAACGATCTCAGGGGTAAAGTGAGACATGAGTTCCTTTTTTGCCCACCAAATAAATAGGATAAATGGCAAATTGTTAAAGTAATTCATTAACGGTCAACTCTGAAATTCCAAATGTTCTTTGTGACTGTTCATCACACATTGACCCAGAGCCTGGCATGAGTCGGTAATTCTCCAGGGCACCGCTGAGGCCATCCGGAAGGCAGTCTCTGTTGTCTGGGCCTCTTGGCCAGTTGGCCTTATATCTCAGACATTCGTTAAAGCATCTCAGACTGTACTTTATGTACCTTAGTTTTCAGAATGGAGCCACTGCCCAAATAATAGAAATGTCCTGCAGAGTGGAGACACAAATAGGGAAAAGAAGCAAAGTGGACAGTTTTGTTTAACACTCAGGAGGAAATAAGACTCCACACACAAGACCTCACAAATACTGCAATCTATTAAAACTTGATAGGGAGAAAAAGGCAGTGGCAGTGATGGTTTTCCAAACAAAAGGAAAATAGGAGTGATCACAGCCTGTGTATCCTCTGGCCTTTTCTAGAGCTTTCTGGTCAGGCCTCTGGAGAGAGTTCCTGCTCCTCCCTGGACCTCTCTCTGTTCCATGTAAATGGACCTTGTTCTCACTGCACATCAAAGAACCCCAAAATCCCATGATCTCAGCTGTACTAAGTGCCATAAGCTGAAAAGCAGCCCCTCCTATTTCCAACCTCTGCCCTATTAATTGCCAAGATCCAATACCCCTCAAGTGGATGAAAATGGCACTAATTAAATCCCCTCAATCTCTCCCTCCTTTGATTCTTCCGAGCTGCAAAAAGTCATCTGAATTCCAAACTCTGTTAAATTCATCTGTTATTCAAATATGCAATGACTGAGATAACTCCATTTGCTTAACCTGTGCCTAAATTCTCATCACAGATCATTTTTTAACAGCTTTATCAAGATGTAATTCACAAGCCATATAATTCATCCACTTACCATGTACAATTACAATGTTTTTCATATATTCACAGGGATTTTCAACTATCACCAGTCTATTTTAGAATGGTTTTTAACACATTAAAAAGGAATTCCCATGCTATTTAGCTATTACCTCCTTGAACTCACCCTGGCTTAGACCTAAATAACCACTAATATAGACTCTTTATCTATAGATTTGCTTATTCTGGATATTTCATACAAATAGAATTATGTTGATATGGCCTTTTGTGATTTTTTTCATGATCAAATAATAGTCCCTCTTGTGATATACCGCATTTTAAACTCCATTCTTTAATTAGCAAGCGTTTGAATTGTTTTCAACTTTAAATATAGTTCACATTGCTGCTATAATCGTTGATAAACAGTTTTTGGTGGACATGTGCCATTTCTCTGGGGAGTAGAGTTCTCTAGGAGAGAAAATACTGAATCAGAAGCTAACTTCATGTTCAATTGCTTGAGGAACTGCTGATTGCTTGTCAAAGTTGCTGCATCATTTTGCATTTCTACAGCAGTGAGTGAGAGCTTTGACTTGCATTTTTATCAATGATTGTTATATGAATTTTTGATTCTAATCATCCTAGTGGAAATAAAGTAGCACTTTATTGTGATTTTGATTTGCACTTCCTTGATGACTAATAATGTCAAATAATTTTCATGTACTTCATGGCCATTTGCAAGTTTGGAGAAATACCTATTCATAATTTTTTGTAAATTTCTTAAAATTGGATTTCAAAAAAATGAATTGCCTGTTACTTTGTTCTTGAAACATGTCCCTTGTCAAAAAAGGTGATTTATATTTTCTTTGATTTTGTATTTATTTTCAATTTCTTGATAGCATCTTTAAAACACCAAAAAATTTTCACATTAAAGAAGCTCAATTTATTTTTCCTTTGATAGCTCCTGCTTCAGTGTCATATCTAAGAACCCACAGCCTAATTCAAGTTCATGATGATTAACCTTTAAGATTTCATGTAAGAGTTTTATAATTTTAGCTGTTACATTTTGGCCTTTGATCCATTTGAGTGCATTTTACATATGTTATGAAGAAAAGGGTCCAATTTCATTCTTTTACAATTGACTATACAGTTATTTCAGCGATATTGCTGAAAAAAGTATTTTTTCCTCATTGAGAGATCTTAGCACTGTGTCAAAAATAAATTGGCTATAGATGAAAGGGTTAGAATTTGATTTTAAATTATATTCCATTGTTCTATATAGTTATCCTTATACAAGTGGCACAGTTTTTGAATACTGTTGCTGTGTAATGTTTTAAAATGAGAACGGTGAGTCATCCAAATTCATTCTTATTTTCTCAACATTTTCTTCACTATGCTAGGAACCTTGCAAGTCTATATGAATTTTTTAATTAGTTTGTTGAATTATAAAAGAAGGCGGTTGGGCAGTGTTGCCATTTTAGCAGTACTAAGTCTTATAACCCATGAATATAGATTTTTTTTCCATTTATTTAGATTCTTAAACAATTTTTTTTTTAAATTTATTTATTTATTTATACAAGCACTGGGTACAGTCAGAAGCATGGGAGGGTGAAAGAATTCATCAGAGTCAGAGTGGAGAGCTGAGCAGGCAGACTGATGAAGTACACTGCTGAGGGGAGCAGCGGGCGGCAGGAGAGGTCTGCGCGCCAAGTGGGACCCTTGCCGGGGCGGAGATCCAACCAGCGCTGCAGAGGCTGCGGGCGGCTTCGCAACCCAGCGCTCAACCGCTGCGCCACTGGGGAGCCCTTTAAACAATTTCTTTAAACAAAATTTTAGAGCTTTCAGTATATAAGTTTGGTATCTTTTGTAATATTTACTCCTACTTAATTTATTATCTGTGATAATAATAAATATAATTTTTTCTCAACTCTCAGATTGTGAATTGCAATTAAGCAAGTACGATTGATTTTGCGCACGGCTTGTCCCGCAAAATTTTTGATGTCACTTATTAGTTCTAATAGTGTTTTAGCAGTTGCCCTAGGATTTTCAGCATATGCAATACTAGCATCTACAAATAGAGATAGTTTTACTTCTGATAATGCAAGGGGCACCAGGCCAAGGACCCTTCCCTACTAGTTTACCAGTCACCAGCCGAGTTCTTCACCTGTGCGCACAATTGCAAGACCACCAGGTTCAGAGAACAACAATAATGGGATTTATTTAACAAACTGGGGAAAACAAAGAGATACCGAGGCCACAAATGGCCACTTACCTCACCTGAAGCAATGTCCTAAACACAGACGCTCCTGAGGTGGCGTCCTCTCACCAATGGCAGGCCTGGGGCATGTGGCAGCCAGACTATAGGCCGGGATCCAACTCAGAGACAGCAGAGAAGACACAGCAGGAGATGCTCATGGGGCTGCCGGAGATGCCCCAGTGCAGCACAAGACAAACTGTTAGGAGTTGGCACCTCAACTCCGTCCGGGGTTCCCAAAAACTACACGGAGCCAGAGATGCAAAAGCAAAAAGGCTTTATTGCTAGCTTAAGCTAGGGTCCGACTCTGCCTGGTGTACTGACTCAGCAGCCTCATCAGGTTGAGAGAAGGACCTCTTCAAGGGTGACAAGCTGTTTTTTATACTTTGTTGACAGCAGAAAAAGGGGACCTTTCATATCAGAAAAAGGGGACCTTTCACAACAAGGACCAAGTTCAATCTGATTGTGTACTTTTCTTTGGCAACCTTTAAGTTTTGTTTACCCTTGCCTTGTGGTTCTTGTGGTTTTACCCTGAAATGAAACTTGGGCTCAGCAGTGCTCTTCAAAATGGTCATCTTCCTTAAAATGGCTGCTGTATTGCTATGTTTAGTCCTTCAATATCTTACAAAGCCACACTCGAAGCAGCAGCTGCAGCTGCTGAAGTACCCCACAAACGGCCCCACTCACGCAGCTCAGTGAGGCGCCAGCTCCGGTTCTTCGCCTTCCCTGCTAGGCTTTAGCAGCAGCAAAGCTGGGAACAGTTTACGTTCTTTGTTCCTTGCAAAGCCTCCAAACTTCCTCTCTGAGGTTGGCTGCTGGAAGCCTCTCCATGTTCTTCAGAGGCAACAGCCTTCTGGAGTATCAGCATGGTGGGGTTAGAAATGGCAGACCCCTGAACCCCTGAAGTTCTGAAAATGCTGAAATCCCTAAGGCTGAATCCTGGGGGATGCTTCCACAGTGTCTTGTATTTCTTATCAGAATCTCCACCCCCACAGATGCTTTGTTTGCATTCCCCCCCCAAACCCCGCCCCGGGGCTATCTATCCTTACCAACACCCCTGCCAGGGGGCACCACCTATAACAGCCTTTGAATCCATCCCCTTATTACACTTCTTTTCCAATCTAGGTGACATTTAGTTCTTTTTTTTTTTTTTTTTTTTCAGAATTTCCTTAGCTAAAAAACTTCCAGTAGAATGTTGAACAGAAATGACCAGATCAGACATGTTTCCTCTTGTTTCTAAATTTATAAAAGCATCCAATCTTTCACCATCAAATATGGTTTTGCACTTGACTTTTTTAAGTGAAGGAAGTTTTCTTCTACTTTGTTGAGGGTTTTTATCATAAAAAGGTATGGAAATTTTTCTGAATCAATTGAAGTTTTTTTTTTTGTGTTTGTTTTATATTATATGTTTCTTTATATTTATTGATATTTAGATATAAAGCAAGCTTACATTCCCACTTAATGATGAATAATTCTTTTTATATGGTACTACATTTGGTTCACTAATATTTTGTTCAGAATTTTGCACTAACATAAGTGATAGTGGTCTGTCATTTTCTTTCCTTATAATATATTTGTCTGGTTTCGGTGTTAAGGTAATATTACTCTAATAAAATGACCTTAGGGTAATTGCTCTTCATCTTCTTTTTGGAAGAGAACTGTGAGGAAATGTTATTTTGTCAATGTTTGCAAAAAATTAAGCACTGACGATCTATGGGTGCATTTATACAGGGTGAGGCTTTTTTTAAGATTTATTTTTTATATATTTATACATATAAGAACTAGGATATAGGCCAGAGGTGTGGGGAATGAGAGGTTTCACCAGAAACAGAGCAGAGAGAAAAACAAGCAGATTTACTGAAATACACTGCTGAAGGCAGCAGTGGACAAGGCAGGAGAGGTCTGCTGCACCATATGTGGGTTGGCTACCTGGCTGGTATCAAACTAAGGCAGTAGGGATGATAGCACTGAGACTTAACCCCTATGCCACCAGGGAGACCCAGGGCTAGATTTTATTTATTATTAACAAATCATTATAATGAAAAAAGGTCTATTGAAATTGTCTTCACCTTGGATCAGCTTCACTAGGTTATTAATTTCTAAGAATTTACCCCTTCCATCTAAGTTATCTGAATTATAGGCATGAGATTATTGTGAGATTATTATGAGATTATTCCTTTATAATTCTTTTTATTTCTATATGATCATTAGTAATACCCCCATTTCATTTCTGACTCTTGTTACTGAGGATTCTCCTTTTTCCTAGATCACTATTGATAAAGGTTTGTAAATTTTGTTGAACTCTTCAAAGAACAGTTTTTGTTTTATTGAGTTTTCATTTTTGTATTTCTATTCTCTATTTCATTAATTTTTGCTCAATGTTTTATTATTTTTCTTTCTGCTTGCGTCAAGTTTAATTTGTTCTTTTACCTCCAGTTTCTTAAAGTGGAACATTAGATTAATTTCAGATCTTTTCCAAGACATTAGGGTATTTACAGTGATTTACAGCTAAAATTTCTCCCTCAGTACTGACTGAGTTACATTTCATGGGTTTTAGGGGGTTAGATAGTAAGTTTTAATTAATATTTATTTATGCATTATTTAAATTTTTATTTATTTATATAAAATATTTTCTTATATCTGTTTGACTTCCTCTTTGACCCACTGGTTATTTCAGAACTATTTTTTTAAATTTCTGCATATCTGTGAGTTCCTCAAATGCTTCCTTGTTTTGACGTAAATAAAACAGACTCTTGCTGCCCTTACTGAATTGTATTAGATTTGCTTGGATGTATTTTTCATTTATTGTATACTCTTAGGACCTTCCCAAAGACCTTAAATGGATGCTTATCTTTAATGATAACAATTTTGTTTCCTTTTTTTAAAGATTATTATTTATTTATGCATACAAGCACTGGGGTCTAGGCCAGAGGTGCGGGGTTGTTGAGGGGATTCACCAGAGACTGGGGAGCAGAACAGGTGGATCTACTGAAATACACTGCTGAAGGGAGCAGCAGGTGAGACAGAAGAGGTCGGCTGTGCCATGTAGGTTATCTCCTGGGAGGGGATTGAACTCATGCCTCAGTGGCTGGCGATAGGTTGATAGTGCTGAGACATTAATCCCTGTGCCACCAGGGCAGCCCACTTGAACGATTTTCTTTAGTTTCACCAGGCAGTATAACTTTTCATGTTATCATTCCCTAAGTCAATTGCCATAGCTGTCAATTTAAAGACCCATACATAGTTATGGTAAACAAATGATTCTTAGATTTAAAGAGATCTAGAAATTCAGAAGAACTTGGAGATGTTCATTCTCAAAAGCCCCCCTTTTTTTGACAAGAGAACTTTGAGTTAAGGAGCAGTAGTCATCAGGTCTGGCACTCATATCTCCAGAATCACACTCAATCTCTTTCTATTGAACAGTGTTTATAAAGGATGATCTGTTTGCCATATCTGGTCATACCCAGTTGTTTACATATTGGGTGCACTACTCACCCTGGGGTACATTTGTAGTGGCAATGCTTCATTCATGTGATAACAAAAGAGTGAAGTAGCCCTGACAATGATTTTGTGGCCTAAAACACTAAAGAGATTTAATAACTTTTTACAGACATAGTTTACCTAAATTTAAACCCATTCCTGAGTCTCATTTTTGTAGGTCTGTTTCCTGGGACTACTTTTGTTAGCAGATTCCCTATCATGCATGTCTAGTGGGGAGATAGAAATGACACCAGATATTTTGGCGGAAATGAAAAAGAGAATACATAGAATTGTTGACTAGATATAAAGAATTTAAAAATGTGAAAAGGGAGCACTAAAATACCATTGAGGTGGTAGCCTCCTCTGGGCTGGCTAAACAAAACATATGAAACTGAGATTATTTAAATGTAGATGCCTTGAGCAGAGAGACCTGCAGTGCTGTGAGTTTCTGAGAATGGCTGAGGAGGGAGGCTGGTGTCTCTGAAGTTTCCCCAGGGAATACAACCTCTGAAAAGGCAGGTCTCTGAGGGGTCACAGAGACATTGATCCTCTAAATGATGGAAAAACTGCAAATAGATTAAGTTACCACTTCTATTGTGAATTGCATCCCTCCTAGTGGAAACATAAAGCTGAAGTGACCCTCACAGGTAAAGGAAGCAGATTGAGGGGGCAAGTCCTGTCTCCCTGCTGCCACCTTGCAGCATCCCCTGCACTCTCTAGCTGTAGACACGGCCAGAGAGCCGCTGGCAAGGCAGGGATCTGGTTCTGAGTCTCAACACATCATCACAGAGCAGAATATAAGAGTGAAGGTATGAGGACGAGAGACAAGAGCTGATAACTGCTACTGCACTTTTATTTTTATTGACCAGGAGTGAGGTAATCTTGAGGAAAGGTGTCAGTGAGTGAAAAAGGAACAATTTAAAGCAAGTCATAATCTATACGAAAGAGTTTCAATGAAGAGAAACACGCATTTCAGAGCCATCATTACTACAGAATGAAATTCAAACTCACATAAAATGAAAAGTAAATGCTGGAAGAATGAGGTGTATCTGCTGGGGAGAGGGAGAGGTGGCTCACCAGGGAGACTGACTGCAGAGCCACTATTCTGCAGAACACAGCCCAGGTAGGAAAGCAGACAGGGCAAATGTGGGTTCAGAGAAAAGTGTGTAACAAAAGGCAATTGTAGATCCTGGGACTTTAAACATTCTTATGCTTTTTTGTTTTTGTTTTGTTTTTGTTTTTGTTTTTTAGTGGGGAGTGTAATTGATGAGAATAATATAAGAGTACCATAAGATTAATAACCCATCAGAAACAAGAAGTAATAATTGACCATCGCTCCATATACTAATACCCAATCAGAATCACATGGTGACTAGCACTGTTTTTAATTTAAAGTATGAAAAAACAGTGCTGTCCTTCTCTAGGACTGTCCTCAAGGTCAGAGTTAGAAGTGACAGTGAAGTGTAGGTATGAAGCCTGGTGCTGGGCTTCAGTTGCCTAGACTGTTTTTTTTTTTTTTTTTCAGATTTATTTATTTATGCATACAAGAACTGGGGTACAGGCCAGAGGTGTGGTGGGTGAGAGGATTTACCAGAGACGGAGTGGCAAACAGAAAAGACAGAGTGGCAAACAGAAAAGGCAGATTTACCAGAGTGGCAAACAGAAAAGGCAGACTGACTGAAACACTCTGCTGAGGGGAGCAGCAGGCAAGTCAAGAGAGTTCTGCTGTGCCATGTGGGTAGCTCCTTGGCCAGGGATCAAAATTGTGCTGCAGTGGCTGTGGATAGCTTCATAGTGCTGTGTCTTAACCCCTTGAGTCACCAGGGAGGCCCCCTGGGCTGCTTTTGTGGTGACATAGACAGCACTCTTGCAGAGCGTGTGAAAGCAGGCAACAATTTGAACACAATTACTATTTTGGCCACTGAGTTAGGAGCATGACCTTGTGTGTGTACTGAACTCAGTGTCTTTTTTTTTTTGTGTGTGTGTGTGTGTGTGTGTTGAATAATCTATCACTTTCTTTCTTTTTTTTAAATTAATAAATTTTATTTTTATATTCCCCATACAATTGCAATCAGAATGAACTCAGTGTCTTTTAAAGTAATTCTGCTTCCACTGCTTCAGTTATTCTTTGGTTTAATGACAAAAGTTGGGTACAGAGGATGATTTATTCACTTATAAATTGTTTTCCAACATTTTCTACTAGATTAGGTAGATCTCAGGCTAGAAATAAGTTATGTAATTCCTGCTCTTGCATTTTATGTCATATTGGAAGAGACTGACTTTTATGTTGTGAGAGAGTTGAAAATGTTATCTGAGGATTTACATGTTAGGACTGACATTTTAGAAAGATGAAAATGCAAACATATATGAAAATATACTAGAAACATTAGTGAAAGAAGGTCACAAATGAACGTGTAGAACGATTTCCCACTACTGTAAATTTCGAAACACATCAAACAATACTATATTGAATGTGAAATCTTCCAATGGAGTAAAACTATAAAAGTATCTATAAATGATAATGTCAACTGCAGAAGCATGTATTTGTGCAGAGGAGAGGAAAATGACAGTTGGGAAAGTTAGAAAAAGGACCTCAACAGTATATTTCAAAGAATATGAAGCATGTACTATTCAATCTAATCCTGCTTTGCATTTGTTTGATGTGTGTATGGATACTGTCACTGTATGTTTGAAATAATTTACCATTTTTTTTAATGAAGCCATTCCATCAGGAAGTTTAGAAGTTGAATTAAATCTATTGATTTTTGATAGAAATAAAAAGCAGAGACACAGTGAGTAGAGTTACTCCCACAATTATTGTCAAGCAATTCCTCTCTTCTGAACATCATCTATTTCTCCAGTGCACATGGATTCAACCCTGGACAATCGTATTTTCTAAGCAAATGAATCTCCCTATCCTATTGCCATTTTTTGTTTCTGCCAGAATAACTCATAGACTTCATGCTTGACCCCAACATAGTGGAAACAATTATTAATATTAAAAACACAGTGACAGCATGGTAATAATACTATTGCTATTCACTCTTGTTGAAAGAAATAATTGAATGCTGTCAATTCCGATTGCTAAGAAAAGCAAAAACTCACCTGCTTAACTATTTGTCTACCGCAGAAGATTTCTTTGTGAGATTGTTGACATGATTTGTTAAATAGACATTAAAGAGACCAGTACCCTCAGTGCAATTAGAGAATTCAGTTACTCTGCTTCTAGTGCTGGGATAGTAAAGAAAACAAGCATAGATCTGTGACAAGCAAATGCATGTGTCTTCTAGTGGAATAATGCTACAGAGCTGATGATTATTGAGAAGTTCAATTGTCAGGGGAGATTTGAACCCATGGAAAACAAAGGTTACATGTGCTGTTCAAGTGGTGGTAAGTGTCCATCCCTCCAGGGTGCTTGACTTCACAGTGTTACGCAATCATGGGGAATTCCTCTCCCTCTAACTTCTTCCTCTTAGGAATTCAGGGAATATTGGCAACTCACTTTAACTTGAACAAAACTGTAATTAAGAGAGAGTAACAATTATCGACATATTCATCCATATGGAAACAAAATTATTTGAGACCTACAACTGACTTGTTTGATAGCAGTGTGTATTAGTACTAATAATAATTAGTATTATTTCTAAAGAAGAAATGACATTGGGTATAGATACAGTCTTTGGTCCATTTAGAGTTCGCTATCAATAATTTTATGATGGAAAGTGCCTCTTCCCTCTCCTGCAGCCTGTTTTTGATCCACCTACTTCTAGACAGGCTTAGTATCTCGTGAGCTCATTCTAGATTTAAATGTACTTACCCAAAGTGAAAATGTTTGCTCATTCATTCAAAAAATATATATTTGTTATCCAAACATGATAGAATCTATAACAGTTGCCCGTGACACAAAATGCTCTCTCTGTCCTCTCATAGAACTCTATTCATGTAAGGTTCTGATTGTGGGGATTTAGCTTTAGAGTACCTGCTCCCAGTCCTGTCCATTCCAGCCTCGAGATAGCAAGGATGGCTCTGCATTGGGGCAGTTCTGCACCCTTGCACAAATGAGAGCAAGGCCAGGAGACAGGTTGGCATCTCCTGCCCAGACTTCTAAGATTCAAGTAATTTCTCTGGAAGTCAAATCTTTTGGAAAACTTATTGTATGCAATTGCCTAGATGTGCTGAGCTGACAGCGCTAATTCCCACAGGACTGGGACATAGGAAAATGGACGACTCTTTTTGATAGGCAGTCACAATAATTAGGTATAGATTCAAAGGCCAGGTTGTTTGTGTTTGGTATCCACTTGCCATCATCCTGACAAAGTGGGGAGCTGCCATTCATTGTCCCACCTACAGGAATGGAAGTCAGCTGTATGCTCAATCTACTGATAACATACCCAGCAAAGTGGGATATGGGCTCTCATCCCTCATTACCTGGAAGTGGAAGTGGAATATCAGCTCCTTGCTGGGCTCTGCTGCCACGAGGGAGGTGAAAACAGGACTGAGTCACACTGATTTATTGCTAATGGCGGAAGGCAGAAGCTGCCCCATTCCTCACAACAGGGAGATGTGAGTGGAATATCAATTAGCCCTGCCAAAACACATCCCATTCCCTCCAGTAACTATGGGGGGGGGGTGGAAGAAAAGCTCCTGCCTGCATCTCTGGTCACATGGAAGAGGAGAAATTGATGTGTTTACTAGTTGTTCATCTCTGACCCAGTCTGGGAAAGTCTCCTTGTTCCTGGGTGGGGTGTGAGCTTAGCTCCATGATGATATGATCTAGGCAGGGGAGAGAGTATGGAAAATAAACTTTCTGGTGAGGCAATCTGGGGAGCACTCTGCCTGTTTGGGAGGGTTGGTGGAATGAAGGGAACGAGAAACTGAGAGAAAGAAAAACCCACAATTCACTGCTCATGCGCAGTGAAACCTAAATGGTGGGGTGGGGAGGAGAATAACATGCAGTTTTCTCTGCTGGTGTTTAGTTGGAGACAAAACCTGTTGCTAAAGAACTTCTGTGTTGTTAAGTTACCCATTTCTTGGATATCTGGGTGGGTGTAACATGTTTTCTCATTTTTTGCCTGTTGCAATTCCGAAGACTTTTAGAGAATCGTTTGAAAATATATAGATGTAGGGAGCTCACTGCTGTGTGGTTGCCAAGTCCTTGGGACTCTAAGCAGCACGAGTTCCTCTGTCCATCTTACAGAGACTCCCAACCTTGTGTGTTGTTTTATGTTCAGGCAATGTTAGTTGTAAAGGGAATCCCTGTGAAGAATGGTATTACTCCACTTTGGCAGAAGTGGAAACTTATACACTGCAATGTATTTTGGTGAGAATTAAATGACATAGTGTTTGTGAGTACCGGACATTTTCTTTATATTTTATATTTTTTACAGCATTTTTCATTTTTGTGCAATGCATGCATTTTCATCTCAGTTATAGTCCCCGTGAAATTCCCACCACCCATTCACCCGTGAACTGTCACCATGGTCCCTAGTGCTCTTCCCACCCCTGTTTTGATTCTATTTCCATCTCCCACCCCCTCCACCCACCACAGAATGTCTCTGGTTTATAGTTGCCTCTTGAGTTTGATTTTTTTTTTATAAATTTTATTGTTATATTCCCCATACAATTGCAGCACCCCCATTCTGACCCCAATCCCTCCCCTCCCGCCCCCGCCCCCCTAAAAGTGTCTCTGGTTCATAGTTTTTTGTTGATTTTGATTTTCACTTTCTTATAGTTATTCATTTTCCTGGTCCCTTATTTAAGTTTTCTAGATTCCTGCTATGCGTGAGACCATCCGGTATTTTTCTTTTTCTTTTTGGCTTATTTCGCTGAGCATGATCCCTTCCAGCGCCATCCATGTTGCTGCAAATTGCATGTGTTTATCTTTTTTGAATGCTGAGTAATATTCCATGGTATATATGTACCACATCTTCTTGATCCAGTCATCTATTTTTGGGCATTTGGGTTGTTTCCAAAGCTTAGCTATTGTAAACAGTGCTGCTATAAACATAGGGGTGCAGGTGTTCTTTGGAATTGATGTTTCTGTGTCCTTTGGGTAAATACCTAAGAGTGGAATTGCTGGATCATATGGAAGCTCTATGTTTAGTAGGTCCAGAAATCTCCACACAGCTTTCCACAGTGGTTGGACCAGTTTGCACTCCCACCAATAGTGCAGAAGAGTTCCTTTTTCTCCACACCCTCGCCAACATTTGTTGTTGCTAGTTTTTTTAATATGTGCCATTCTCACTGGTGTGAGATGGTATCTCATGGTAGTTTTGATTTGCATTTCCCTGATGACAAGTGATGTTGAACATTTTTTCATATGCCTGTTGGCCATTTGCATTTCCTCTTCAGAGAAGTTTCTTTTTAGCTCTTCTGCCCATTTTTTGACTGGATTATTTTCTTTGTTGTTGTTGAGTCTCATCAGCTCTTTGCAGATTTTTGTGATCAGTCCTTTATCATTAGTGTTGGGTGCAAAAATGTTCTCCCAGTCGGTGGGGTTTCTCTTTGTTTTTGTTATTGTCTCTTTTGCTGTGCAAAAGCTCTTTAATTTGATGTAGTCCCAGCTGTTTATCTTTGCCTTCACTATCACTGCTTTGGGTGATGTGTCTGTAAAGATGTCTTTGATGTGCAATTCACGTAGTGTTTCGCCTATATTTCCCTCTATATATTTTATGGTTTCAGGTCTTATGTCTAGTTCTTTAATCCATTTTGAGTTGATTTTTGTGTATGGTGTGAGCTAGTGGTCAAGCTTCATTCTTTTGCATGTAGCAACCCAGTTTTCCCAGCACCATTTATTGAACAAACTTTCTTTGCTCCAATGCATATTCTTTGCTCCTTTGTCAAAGATTAGTTGACCATAAATCTGTGGGTTTATTTCTGGATTTTCTATTCGATTCCATTGGTCTGTATGTCTGTTCTTGTTCCAATACCATGCAGTTTTGATGATTATGGCTTTGTAGTATAGTTTGAAGTCTGGGAGTCTGATGCCTCCATTCCCTTCTTTTTTTTTCAGGAGAGCTTTGGCTATTCGGGGTTTTTTGTGATTCCATATGAATTTCATCAATAATTGTTCTATTTCTTTGAAGAATGACATTGAAATTTTGATTGGAATAGCATTGAATCTGTATATTGCTTTTGGAAGGATGGCCATTTTAATAATGTTTATTCTTCCAATCCATGAGCAGGGGATGTCTCTCCATTTCTTTGTGTCTTCTTCTATTTCTTTTAACAGTGTTTTATAGTTTTCTTTGTATAGGTCCTTTACCTCTTTTGTTAGATTTATTCCCAAATATTTGATTTTTTTTGTTTCGATAATAAAAGGGATGGTTTTTTTGATTTCTTCTTCATATTTATTGTTTGTGTATAGGAAGGCTACTGACTTTTGCGTGTTGATTTTGTATCCTGCCACTTTACTGAACTAATTGATGAGTTGAATTAGCTTTTCTGTGGAGTTTTTGGGGTTCTCTATGTATAATATCATATCGTCTGCAAATAGTGATAGTTTGACTTCTTCTTTTCCTATTTGGATTCCTTGGATCTCTTTCTCTTGTCTTATTGCCCTGGCTAGGACTTCCAGTATTATATTGAAAAGCAGTGGTGAGAGTGGACATCCTTGTCTTGTTCCAGATCTTAATGGAATTGCTTTCAGCTTTTCACCATTGAGAATGATACTGGCTGTTGGCTTGTCATAGATGGCCTTTATGATGTTGAGGTATGTTCCTTGTATCCCAAGAATTTCAAGGGCTTTTATCATGAATGGGTGTTGCACTTTGTCGAAAGCTTTCTCAGCATCTATTGATATTATCATATGGTTTTTATATTTATTTTTGTTGATGTGTTGGATAACGTTGATTGATTTTCGGATGTTAAACCATCCTTGTGTCCCTGGAATGAATCCTACTTGGTCGTGGTGAATTATCTTATGGATACATTGTTGGATTCTGATAGCTAAAATTTTATTGTGGATTTTTGCATCAGTGTTCATTAGGGAGATTGGCCTGTAGTTTTCCTTTTTTGTGTTGTCCTTGTTCGGTTTTGGTATTAGTGTAATGTTGGCTTCATAAAACGTGTTTGGTATTGTCCCTTCCTTCTCAATTTTTTGGAAGAGTTTGTGAAGGATAGGCACTAATTCGTCTCTGAATGTTTGGTAGAATTCATTTGTAAATCCATTAGGTCCTGGGCTTTTGTTTTTGGGGAGGTTTTTGATTACCATTTCAATTTCGCTAATTGTAATTGGTCTGTTTAGGTGTTCTATTTCTTCTTTATCTAGCTTTGGGTGATTGTAGAGTTGTAGGAATTTGTCCATCTCCTCTAGATTGTTAAACTTGTTTCCATATAACTGTTCATAGTAGTTACTGATTATTCTTTTGATTTCTGCTGTGTCCGTTGTGATTTCTCCTCTTTCATTGATGATCCTGTTTATTTGTGCTTTCTCCCTTTTTTCCTTTGTGAGCCTGGCTAGGGGTTTGTCTATTTTATTTATTTTTTCAAAGAACCAGCTCTTGGTTTCATTGATCTTTTTGATTGTTTTTTTAGTTTCAATTTCATTTATTTCTGCTTTGGTTTTTATTATTTCTTTTCTTCTACTGGTTTTGGGTTTTTTTGGTTGTTCTTTTTCTAGATCTTTGAGCTTCGAGATTAGGTTGTTTCTTTGCGTTCTTTCTTGTTTCTTGATGTGAGCTTCTATTGCTATATATTTTCCTCTTATTACTGCTTTTGTTGCATCCCATACATTTAGGATATTGGTGTCCTCCTTGTCGTTCAATTCAAAAAATTTTTTAATTTCTTCTTTGATCTCCTCATTAGTCCAATGGTCTTCCAGTAGTGTGGTTTTTAATCTCCATGAGGTAGGAAAGTTCCTTGCCTTCTTTTTATGGTTTATTTCTAGTTTGATGCCTTCATGGTCAGAAAAGATGGTTGATATGATTTCAATCTTGGTGTATCTGTTGATGTTTGTCTTGTGCCCCAGTATGTGATCGATCCTGGAGAATGATCCGTGTGCGCTTGAGAAAAATGTGTACTCCGATTTTTTGGGGTTTAGTGTTCTATAGATGTCTGTTAAGCCCAATTGCTCTAGGTCCTTATTTAGAGCTTTGGTTTCTTTACTTATTTTTTGTCTTGTTGATCTATCCATTGTTGATAGTGGTGTGTTGAAGTCTCCCACTACGTATGTGTTTTCTCTGATGTCTGTTTTCAGAGAGGACAACAGTTGTCTGATATATTTTGGTGCTCCTTCTTTTGGTGAGTATATGTTAATGTAATGTTAATAGTGTTATTTCTTCTTGAAGTATTGTCCCCTTGATCATAATGTAGCGACCATTGGGGTCTCTTTTTATCTTTTTGAGTTTGAAATCTGTTTTATCTGATATAAGTATAGCTGTTCCTGCTTTCTTTTTTGGTCCATTTGCTTGTAGGATTGTTTTCCATCCTTTAACTTTGAGCCTATTTTTATCTTTTGTAGCTAAATGTGTTTCCTGGAGACAGCAAAAGGTTGGGTTTTGTTTCTTCATCCAGGCTGCAACTCTGTGTCTTTTTATTGAAGAGTTTAGTCCATTTACATTTAGAGTTAATATTGATATGTTAGCATCTGTATTTGCCATTGTGTTTGTCTTTCCTTTGATTTTATTTATTTATTCTTTTAATAACTTTTTTTTTTTTTTTGGCCTTCTTTCATTGTTATTCGTCCCTCTGAGGTTCTGGCTTTAGGACTCCTTTTAGTATTTTTTGGAGTGGGGGTTTAGTTGCAATGAAATTCCGGAGTTTCTGTTTGTCTGGGAAGGTCCATATTCTTTCTTCAAAGAGGAAGGAGAGCTTTGCGGGATAGAGTATTCTTGGTTGGCATCTGTTTTCTTGGAGTCTGTTGACTATGTCTCTCCACTCTCTCCTTGCCCGTAGTGTTTCTTCGGAGAAGTCTGATGTCAGCCTGATTGGTTTTCCTTTGAATGTTATCTGTTTCTTCCCTCTTGCCAGCTTCATTATTTTTTCCTTGTCCTGGATTCTTGGGAGCTTTACTATTATGTGTCTTGCTGTATTTTTCCTTTCGTCGTGGAAGTTTGTTGTTCTTCTTGCTTCTTGTATATCAATTTTCAGCTCCTTCTTCACATTTGGGAAGTTCTCTTCAATTATCTCTTTGAATATTTTCTCTGTTCCTACATCTCTCTCCTCTCCTTCTGGTATTCCTATAACTCTTATATTTCCTTTCCTCATGGAGTCAGATAGTTCCCGAAGTCTTTCTTCGTTCTTTTTCCTTCGTACTTCTCTTTCCTTTTCTGTTTTGGTTCTTTTTATTTCTGTGTCTTCAAGATTACTTATTCGTTCTTCCATTTCATCTATTCTTCTTTCATTGCTTTTCCCAGAATTCTTTAGTTCTTCCATTAATTCTTTGATCTCCTGCATTTCTTTTACTTCCCTCTTTAGGGACTCAATTTCTTTCTTCTGACCATTGTTTTCCCTCTCTAGGGACTCAATTGCATTCTTCTGATCGTTGATTATTTTTCCCTTATCATTGTTTTCCTTTATGACTTCTGTCAGTTTTTTAATCATGGCAATTTTAAATTCTCTTTCTGGAAGGCTCAGAAATTCTTCCAAGTTATTGTCGTTGCAATCTGGGGGCTGGTTTTCTTTTTGTGGTGTGCTTTTTCTCTGGAGAGTTGCTAGGTTGCGTGTGGTTCTTCTCCTCCCTACTGTCTGTTTTCTAATTTGCCGTATGCGTTGGGACACTGTGTTGTTGGGACTGGCTGGCATCAGTTTGATTTTTACTTTATTATAGTGACTTTTTTTCCTGATCCTTTATTTGGGTCTTCTACATTCCTGCTGTAAAAATGCCATCTGGTACTTTTCTTTTTCTTTCTGGCTTATTTCGCTGAGCATGATCCCTTCCAGCTCCATCCATGTTGCTGCAAATGGCATGAGTTTATCTTTTTTGATTGCTGAGTAATATTCCATTGCATATACCACATTTTCTTGATCTAGTCATCCATTTTTGGGCATTTGGGTTGTTTCCATAGCTTAGCTATTTGTAAATAGTACTGCAATAAACATGGGGTTCAGATGTCCTTTTGCATTAATGTTTTTGTGTCCTTTGGGTAGATCCCTAAGAGTGGAATTGTTGCATCATATGGAAGCTCCACTTTTAGCAAATTGAGGAACCTCCACACAGCTTTCCATAGCAGGCAGTGAGAGTCAGCTACTATGGGTCTTCCCAGGTCTTCAGTGAGAAACAAATTCAGGGGCAAGTAATATGGGGAAAATGAGACAGGCCAGTGTAAAATGCAGGTTTAAGCTATGAAGTAACAGAGGTCTCCTCATGTGGGATAAGATACACAATAAATATACAGGTGGATCTGGTGACTTGACAATGCTAGGAAGGGCAGGACAATTCTTGTCTCCCTGATTTTAAGATGATTGCAATGATCTGGTTTTAAACAGATCTGGTTTTTAAACAGATCTGGTCTCTCAATAGAATAGAGATATTGGTATAAATAATAGAGAGAGTATTATGATTACTTTTTATTCTCAACCAAGGATGCATTAAGATAAATTCCTTAACAATCTATACATTTTTCTTGACCTAATGCAGACTCAAATTCAGAATTACTACTATAATATAGTAGTGAACAATGCAAATTTAGGTCTATGTGAACAATTAACCAATATATCAGAGTGGTAGGAAAATAAATCAAAATCTGAGATTTGAATAAAATATTAATGTTTTGTGATTCATAAGCACCACTAATAATATGTAAAATGAGGTGAAGTCAGGAAATGTAAACACAATTTCTGTATCAATATTTAATTATAATATTTTATCATTTAATTATGATATTTTATCATTTATGTTTTGATTAAAGTTCATCAGAATCACAAAAACTTCACTCATCTTTTATAAACTCCATTAATGTAAATAAATAAATTTAAATATGAATAGTAAAACTAATTATCAGATGCACATCAATGGAGTTTTTCTTTTTTACAGGGTTCTTTTTTCTTTTTTCTTTTTAAAGCCAAGTTCATTTTTTTTAAAGATTTATTTATGCATACACAAGCAGGGGTACAGGCCAGAGGTATGTTGGGGTGAGAGGATTCACCAGAGACAGAGTGGGGAACAGAACAGGCAGATCAACTAAAATACACTGCTGAGGGGAGCAGCGGGGAGACAGGAGAGGTCTGCTGCACCATGTGGGTAGCTCCCTGGCTGGCCAGGGATGGAACTCATGCTGCAGAGGCTGCAGATAGCTTCACAGTGCTGTGCTTAACCCCTTGAGCCACCAGGGAGACCCCTCAGGGTTGTTTTTTTTTCAATAGTTAATCTGGTGTTATAAATTCACTGTGAATAGCAGACTGACAAAACTTCAAGAAATCTCAAATTACAGAATTTCAGTTTTCTTTTAAGGAGGAACCATATCTGCATGTTGCTAGATGGATTGGGTTTTCTTTATTTCACTTGTCTTTGTGTTTTTACTTTATGTTAGAAATTTTTATTTTGAATCAACTCTACATTTACATAAAAATGGCAGGAAAAGTACCAATAATTTCTTTATGCCCTTCGCTCAGATTCAGCATTTGCTCAAAAATGACCACATTGATTTATCATGCTATGTTTATGAATCATTAGAAAACAGTAATCACTGCAACACTTTACCATTATGTGTGCCAATCCAACTCTACAAATTATCACAAACAGAAAGGCTTTAATTTTTTTTAAATGAATAACATTGCATTATAATATTATGGGAGTTTCAGCTGTACATCATTAAAGATCAATGTTTGTATGCACTATTTTTAGTTCATCAATAAAGGTGATGATATATTCTTCACCATACATACCAATGACTCCTTTTAACTACTACGTATACCCTTTTCATCTGGTCACTATTAATTTTTTTTTTTTTTCATTTGCTTGCTTTGTGTCTCTAAATACCACATTTAAGTGAAATAAAAAGGCATTTGTCTTTCTCTATCTGATTTTTGACTTATTTTATTACACTTAGTATATCTTCCATGTTAATCCCTGTTATGGCGAGTGACAAGATTTCATCTATGTTTTTATTTAAAAAAGATTTATTCATTTATACAAGAAGTGGGGTGCATGCCAGAAGCGCGGGAGGGTGAGAGGATTCACCAGACAGAGAGTGGGGAACAGAACAGGCAGACGGACTGAAAGCACTGTTTAGGGGAGCAGTGAGTGAGAGAGGAGAGGTCTTCTGCGCCAGTGGGTTAGCTCCCTCGTCGACGATTGAACTTATGCCATAGTGGCTGTCGATAGCTTCATAGTGCTGAGACCTAACCCCTTGTAACACTAGGGAGAACCAAGTTGGTTTGTTCTTGTTATTGAATTTTGTGAGCTCTTTATAAATTTTGAATTTAACTAATTGTCAGATGTATGACATGCAAATATCTTCTATATAGTGAGGTGCTTTTATTTTTGATAAACTTTCACTGTGCAGAAGCTTTATAAAGGAATTCCAGTAAGTAGTAGATGATGATTCCAATTTCCCTATATCTTATTCAACTTTTATTATTATCTGATTTGCTGAGTTATTAGTAGCTTACTGGGTGTTTTGATTTTTAAATCTCAATTATATCCATAACTATTTTCAGTTTTTCAATAAATTATTTTTGAATCAACTGATGAATCGTTCAATTAATTATTGTTTGGGAATTTATTGACCATTTTTTAATCATATCTAATAGAGTTTTGTCTGTGTCTATGACTGCAGTCTTCTTTTTTGTTTTGTCCTTTCATATTGTGTACAAATGAAAGTTCATTTATACAGTGCTTATATTTATATTGAGTTTATACACATATATGTGTTTGTGTACCTGTGTGCTTAATTTTTTTTTAAAGATTTTATTTTTATTTATTTATACAAGCACTGGGTACAGTCAGAAGCGCGGGATGGTGAGAGAATTCACCAGAGCCAGAGCAGGGAGCAGAGCAGGCAGAAGGACCTAAGCACACTGCTGAGGGGAGCAGCGAGCGGCAGGAGAGGTCTGCGCGCCATGTGGGACCCTCCTCCAGTGGCCAGGGAGCAGCCAGGGATGGAACCGGTGCTGCAGAGGCTGCGGGCAGCTTCGCAATCCAGCGCTCAACCGCTGCGCCACTAGGGGAGGCCCGTGTGTGTGTGTGTGTGTGTGTGTGTGTGTGTGTGTGTGTGTGCGCTTAATTTTTATGGAGTTGGAACAGAAGGTGTGTGTTAATGTTTAAACTTACTATAGTGCCGTATTAACTATAAATTTGAATTATTTTGTTAAATTACAAAGTATTTTTAAAATACTATGTACAGTGTGACACCATTTTTATAATATATACAGTAGAAAATGTACTTACAGCCACAGAATGAATCTAGGTTTAAGTATACAAAGCATTAGTTGTCATTACCTCCATGTAGTTGAATTAGAGGTGATATTATTTACATTATCTTCAATTTGCATCTCTCTGTGACAACTGTATATTACTGATT
Source organism: Talpa europaea (assembly GCF_964194135.1). NCBI lineage: Eukaryota > Metazoa > Chordata > Mammalia > Eulipotyphla > Talpidae > Talpa > Talpa europaea. The sequence continues at coordinate 68,599,601 of NC_140073.1, forward strand.
TCCATTTTAAGTTGAAAATCATTTGCACTGTACTAATATTTTCCAAAATATTTCTTTTAGTTATATCAATTCTTTCCTCTAAATGCGTCAACAATTTGCTGTTGCCTAAAGCACAGAGTTTAAACTCTCTATTCTAATATTAAAACTCCTCTGTCATCTGGCACCAATTACATTTCCCCTCATATATTTATATATATATATTTTTTTAAAGATTGATTTATGCATACAAGAACTGGGGTACAGGCCAGACGTGTGGGGGGTGGTGGTGAGAGCATTCACGAGAGAGAGTGGGGAGCAGAACAGGCAGATATACTGAAATACACTGCTGAGGGGAGCAGTGTGCAAGACAGGAGAGAACTGCTGCGCCATGTGGGTCACCTTCCTGGCCAGGGATCAAAATCGTGCTTCAGTTGCTGTGGATATCTTCACAGTGCTGAGTCTTTTCCCTTTGCGCCACCAGGGAGGCCCTCCCCTCTTATTTTTCTTTTAATTTTTTAAAATTAATTTTAATACCATTGTCCATTTTTAAATAATGTTTGCTTCCCCCCACCCCCTCAAGTGTAGTCTCCATAGAGAATTTCCTTCACCAATGCACCAATGCACCGTGCACCATCACCTCAGCAAATGCTTAAACCAGCTGGTTCTACAAATATCCTTCTCCCACATTTATATTTTTGTGCATTCTCTTTCAACTAGCAAATTGAAAGTACCTCTATTTCTTTTTCCACCTATGCAAATCCTACCAACACTTCCAAATGCAATCATTCTCTTCATCTTTCATAAAACCTTCCTAAAAAGAATAATTAGTTTAAAGGTAGCTTTTCTTCTTTTAATATCTAGAGGACAATATTGTTTTACTAATTTTCTAACTAATCTTTTGCTACTCTTTCCTTCATTCCAGTGACATTAATTTCCTTGTTTTAACTTTCCTGTGTTTTAGAATTTATCCAAAGATGCCCAGCCAAGAGCCAAGGGGTTAAGAAGGGCTGGTACTCATCACATGCTAACTACCCAAACTGTGAGCCCTTCTGTAAAGCTGCATCTGTCCAAATGGAGGGAGGACTTCTTTTTTTATTATTTTCATTCACAGAGAAAGTCACGTTGCAATTACAGGCTTTTCAGCAAGGACATCCTTTCATATTTCATATGATGTTCTGTGTAAATGAATAATGCTATAACTCTCCCAATTAACATTTTAAGGGGTAGTATCTACTCTATCAAATTGTGATATGAACTACATTTTGTGACTTTTTGTATATATCAGATCACCTAACACAATGACACTGGAATATTTATATGAACGGATATTAGATATAGCACAATTTAGGTATATCTTACCATAAAAAAAATATCTTGCGCTTCCCTCAAACAGATACCCACATTTCAAGCAAATTATAGCTGCAGAGATTTTGCCATCTAGTTTTCCAAACAGCACGAGTAGATGGGAAGCATTCGGAAGATAAAGGAGACATTACAATAGTAATCGTTGTAATTTTTACTTGTACTCAGACCTAATGTCCCTTATATTCTACTTTTACTTAAAACATAAGCATTATCTCTGAGCAATAACTATAACTAATATTTAAATGTTATTTTACAGGTTTCATGTGTATTATCACTAGATGATAACCATCATCTTTTCCATTTCTGACTTAATGTTTAGTTTAGCATGTGGAATAGAACCATCCAGTAAATACTTCTTAAATGGATAAAATAAATTTCACACTAATCATCACTACATATATAAGTCAGACACCATTAACTTTACTATATAGGTGAGCATCTGGAGATAAGAGGGATAAAGTAGAGAGTCACAGGGCCAGCTGGTAGAATATTCTAGTACAGCTTCCCTGCTAACACAGGGGCTGAGGGAAGTGCATTTCCTACCAAGCACTGATCATAAAAAGTAATAGTAAGTTATTAAAGTCACATAGACATATTCTTTTAAGGGCAGATAATGGTTTTTCAAATTGAATGAATTATTATCCTCCAAATCAGAAACTTTTTGCTAGTAGGACTCTGATGTTTACATTTATTTGAGCACTAAACAGAAACTGATATTCTTGGTTTAGGAGTACTGAGTCAGGGACTCGATACTCTGACAAATCACAACAAAAAATGGTTTTGGCTTTTTTGAACAATGTTATAAAAAAAAATAGTTGTTTTGAAAGCCTCACTGTGGAGATGCAATCAAAGCTGTGGCAGACATTAATGATGGGTGTAGAAGAACGTACGTCAGAGGCTGTTCACACAGGTATCATGGGGGATCAACCTCTGCTTGCTGTTGTTGCAGTACCGTGTGTACAGACCCTCTCAGGGAGCTCACACCAGGGGTGGCCAACACTGCACGCCAATAATGCCTCACTGCTTCCAGCCACCAGACAGTAGTGCTTGTTCATAATACAAAACATGTCTAACATTTCTCTTTTGGAATTAGCTCCTGGTCGATAATGAACTAAACCAATAGTCGCTAAGAAGAGCGAGTGTCCTTGCTGCATGTCTGCACTTCTGTGTGCTCATGTAACTAGGGTCTCATCTGAATCCTTTGCTTGATTTTTTTTTAATGTAACTTACCTTAATTGTCCACACTTTAGGATAAAAGTCCACACTTTTCCTAAAAGTTTTTGGAAGAAACTGGGTTATAGAAATAGATAAGGAGTTCTATAGTACAACTCACAAATCTAAAAGAAATATAAATATGTTAGAACATACTTTTCAAATGAACCTGGAAAACTAAGATGTAAAGTGATTTGCCCAGGGCTTTAGAATCATCTGCATTCTAATGCCAAATCTGCATGATGTTTCATGTTCCAATTTAGTCTTCCGGTTTTTTGCTTGAGAATGTGTTTAGAGCACACTTCAATTGGACACAATCGCCTTTCTCTCTTCACTGATGTCCACCATTTCTTCTGGATGCCCTTCTCCAGAAATGGGTTGTTTTGATGTTTCCTGTTCATTTCAAGAGACAAAAGACACTGAGGCATGGGAACCCACTTAGAATCTGACCCAGTTGTCTCCTCAAAAATTGTAAAGGTAAAAAACGGCTGATTAAGCCTGAACTGCAGCCCCCGAATACCGAGTTTTGTTACTAATTAGAAAACAGGCTGACTAATTTTTTAGCTTCACCTTTTTTTCCTATTTCAACTGGGAATCCTAAAGCTTGTGAAATATTAAACTTTTTATTTGAAGTTTTTTCTTAAAACTTCTAATTAATAACAAATACTAGGGGCTGTGTTTGCTTAATGGAAAATATTGTCCCATAATACCATAAGCCAGCAAGTTAGTTTACTGCTTTCACCAATGTTGAAAAACAAAGAAACAAAAAGTGACATTTGCATCAGGACTATGTCAGAAAATTGTTCCAAGGAAGATCTGAGGCGCCACAAGGCTAATTAGTGTGCTGAATTTTCCTATAGAAGGAAATTTGCTGGCGTCACCCCTGGGTCCTAATTTGAGAATGACCTCAAGTCATACTTCCCAAGGTAGTATTAAAGGGATACCACATCAAGGGCTCTCGATAGCTGCACAAAGGAGAATACATTATCTCCATATACTAATACATTGTTTTTTTAACTGCCAAGTTAAATGGTCTATTTACTACAGTTTTATCAGGGTTTTAATATGTTAATTTCCACTGCCAGTCTCATAGAAGAGATGTGGTCAATTTCTCTCCAGTGTGTATAGCTCAGGGTGAAGCCTTCCTGGAAATAGTCCATGAACTGGGGTTTCAAAAGTTTTCAGGCACATAGAGTGGATTTGCCACTTTACTCATTCGTATTTGAAATGATAAACATATAAAATAAAGGTAATCTCAAACGTGTATTTTGCTCCCGATGGGTGTGATGTCAGGTTGTTTGGGTTTTTTATTTTACATAGAAGAACTAAGGTGTAGACCAGATGTGTGTGTGTGGTGGTGGGGGTGAGGGACAGAGAGGATTCACCAGAGACTGAGTGGGGACCAGAACAAGCATATTTACTGAAATACACTAAGGGGAGCAGTGGGTGAGACAGGAGAGGTCTGCTGTGCCATATGTGGGTTAATTTACTGGCTGGGGATCGAACTCAGACTTAGAGGTTATAGCACTTAAACTTAATCCCTAGGTCACATGGGAGGCCCTGCTTGGGTTTCTAACTGATTCCATCACTTAACTAGTTGTGTGAAATTGGGGCAAATACAGCAACTTTTCTTCGGTTTCCTAATGTGTAGAACAAGGATGATAGAATCATACCACATTTCTATAAAAACAACTTGTGATGATAAAAAGTTTGCAAGTGTTACCTGCATATTTTCCAATTTTGCTTGTCTATTCAATTTTGCTCTTCCCACGTGGACATATGTCTAGTATGTACATCAAGTTAACAAGGCTCCTCAGGGTGCCCTCCTCCGCCTTAGGCTGTCTGATGTGTTTTAATGTTTCCTATTCCTTTGGATACATAAAAGAACCTGGAAAAAATCAACAAATGGGAACTAATGAACATATTCTTTCTTTTTTACAATGAATGTAAAATATTATGAGAGAATCCTTAGGAAAAATATGCACTTTATGGGATTATGATATTTCAAAGTAGTTTTATTATTGGTTAAAAAAGATTCACCATTCTGGTGACTGATATTGTTGGGGGAGTTGAGGCATATTTGGGATCAGGGAATATGTAAGAAGCCTGTCCACCTTCATGTCAATTATATTATGAGTCTAAAATTTCCCTATAATATAAAGCTTTAAGAAATAAAAAAAGTCTATACAAACTTTAATATATAAATATTTCTGCAACCATGAACAAAAACTGCTTATTTAAAGCAATATACGTATAACTATGAGTAAATTATCAGTTCATAATTTCATTGTTAAATTCAACAAGTATGTATTATGTATCTTATACTTTCAGTTCTGTAAAAAATGTTTAGCCCCCAATGTTCAAAGGTCCTTCAAAATTTAGAGAAATCTTGCCACCAGTCTTGCATTTTCATCATCCTTTGACTGTTGTATGAAGTCAATAATCCCACTTTTCAACATGGGAAAACTGAGACTTGAAGAAATCCTACAGTTAGTAGTGTGTGAAACTGGATAATAAGCCAGGACTAACTGATTCTAAAGCCCCTCTCTTTGAGCATCACCCTGCAGTTATGTGAGACTGAAATTAGATTCTGCCATCATTTCTTACAATGGAGCAGCTGGAAGTCTAGGCAACTGAGGCAGAGACAATCAAAATAAAGGCAGCAAAATCAGGAGACAGACACTTATCACAATGAGTCCAAATAGTTCATATGTTCTATACGTTTAATGTTATAAGGTCTAAGGAAAATTAATAAGGTTTATTTTTCTCATTTTCCATTTTCTACTCATTAGATTTTTGAAAAATTCTGTTAATTTATCACCATAAATCAGTTGTATGTCTAGTTTGTACATATGAGTCTTACTCGGTTACATTACATGTTAGGTAAGATTGCAGATATATGCAAAGCACATTTTCTTAAAAGAAAATAAAGTACTCCATACTTTACCTAGTTAATCTCCTTAGTGCTTCTAGTATATCTAAGGATATACTGAATATACATTGTAGTCACTAAGAATGATGTTAGTAGCAAAAAGAAAAGTTTAGTCAAGTTGACAAGGATATTTATTTGCTCATGATGCCTACTCTAAATCTCAGTGGCCCAAATAAACAGATTATAATGAATACTCTGTTCATGGAAGAGATTATCACATATTTATACTTTCTGTTATTTAGTTACACATTTTACAATATTAATCAAACATTTGAGATGTGCAAACATTGTTTGGATCATTTTAGATACACCAGTGGAGAAAACAAACAAACAAAAATAACCCCTACATATATGAAATCTGCAATCAGTTGAAGGGAAGATAATAAACTAGTAAATTACACATATGCATACACCACCACATGAAGGTGATAAATGCATGAAGAAAATGAAACAGGGAAGGAGAACAAAGATAATTCAAATAAAGAAAGTACAATATTCAATAATGTGGTCAGGGAAATTTTCTGTGATAAGACTCTCTTTTTTCCCCTTCATATCCTAATTTTGCTTTTGTTGTTGCTTGTTTGTTTGTTTCTGCTTTTTTCAGATTGAAGGAGGTAAAGGAGTCGATCCATGCTGGTACTGAGAGCAGCATCCCCGGAGGAGAAATAGCAAGTAAATAGGTGGGAATGTACAGATTTAGTGGAATGGCATAGACATTAATTTGCCATTCATTTTTGACATTTAATCTTTAATTTTAGGATTTCTTAGAGAGTATGCTTTCCCTTTAAGACCGGGAGCAAGACAAGGATGTCTGCTCTCACCATCTAACACAATATAGTTCTGGAATTCCCAGAAGTAAGGTAATACTAAATAAATAAAAGCATACAGACTGAAAGGAAAGATAAAATTATCTCTATTCACATATGTCATGAATATCTATATGGAAAATCCACAGCAAACTGTAAAATAAACAAAAAAACTCTAGAATTGACAAGTAAGATTGTTCATATCACAGGATTCAAATACACACACAAAAATCATTTGCAATTCTATATGCTGTTAATACAAATAAGCATGTGGAAATCAAAATAAAAACAACACAATAATAAGTTAAAGCATTATAAACACAATGGATTAACTAGGCATATACTTAATGAAATATCTATAGAATATGTATGTTAAAAATCATAAAAAGCTGACAAAAGAATAAAATAAAAAAAGCCCAAAATAAATTGAGAGGCACTGTGCCCATTGACTAAAAGATGGGAATTCTCCCCAATGTTATTTATAAGTTTACTAGAATTTCAACTAAAATCCAAATATCCAAATGAGATGTTTTTGTGTTGTGGGCAAAGCAAGTTCATTCTACAATTACACAAAAAGACACTAGAGTAACTAAAACAATTTGAAAAGAAAAATAAAGCAGGAAAAAAATCATTCTACCTTTGTGGAAGAACTAATATTTATCTAGACTTGAATACTTATTTAGAATTAAGAATGAAAATTGTTAAGATGGTACGTTCTGAATTCTCATCATAAGGAAATATTGCATTTCACCTTTATGCTTGCTTTTATTATATCTATATGAGATGATGGATGTTGGTTATACATTGTGGAGATGCATATTCACAATAGACATAAGTTAAAATATTATGCTGTGCAACTTAAAAATATACACTGAAAAATAATTTAGAAATTGAATTAAATTGCAAAATAAGATAAAAAAGTGATAACATCAAATGTTGGTGAGGATGAAGAGGTATAAGATCACTCATATATGCTATTTAGATGCATCAAGATGAATTTTAAGTGGATTAAAGATTTGCATAAAAAAGTTAGTATGCATTACATAAAGTTCATTAGAAGAAAATTTCTGATTAGTTCCCTTGGTATCAGGAAACATAAGAACAAATCAAAGATGTATAAATCAGAGGCTATCATACCTGACTATATTAAAGTAAGATGAGAGGGCCTCTCTGGTAGCATTGGGGTTAAGTTTCAACACTATCACTGCTATGGCCTAAGTTCGATTCCTGACCAGGGAGCTAACCCACATATGGCACAGCAGACCTCTCCTGCCTGCACCCTGCTCCCCTTAGCAGTGTGTATATCTGCCTGTTCAGCTCCCTACTCTGTCTCTGGTGAATCCTCTCACCCCCCACACCTCTGGCCTATACCCCAGTTCTTCTAAGCAAAAATAAATAAATACATCTTTTTAAAAAATAAAGATGAGTGGGGCCTCCCTAGTGGCGCAGGTGGTTGAGCGCATCGCTGTGAAGCTGTCTGCAACCTCTGCAGCGCTGGTTCGATCCCCGCCGGCCTTGGGGCAACCCACATGGCGAGCAGACCTCTCCTGTCTTGTCCACTGCTCCCCTCAGCAGTGTATTTCATCAGTCCTCCTGTTCTGTTCCCCTCTCTGTCTCTGGTGAATCCTCTCACCCTCCTGTGCATCTAGCCTGGCCCCGGTTCTTGTATAAATAAAATAAATCTTTAAAAAAAAACTAAATAAAGATGAGTGACAAGGGCTCATATCACTACAAAAAGGCCTCTTAAATTTGTAAATAGATGCAGGGAATTTAAATGTCCTCAATTTGTAAATAGAAAATTTACCTGGAAGTGTGGGCTAAACATAAAAATAATCAATAAATATATGAAAATATGAAATGCAATATTTCCTTGTGATGAGAATTCACTAAAAGTCCTAGAAATATGTTAAAATTATTAGGCATAAATATATGTTTCTCAGCTCTTTTGTTTTCTGTCCTGTGGGTTCTCTGATCTTGCCACATGGAAAGCTTGGCACATATGAAAAATGGAGGTATGAGAAAATTAGAGGCCATGCAAAAGATCCTTGTACATGGGCATATGAAATGGTAAATAAATAGCCTCCTTTTCTTTTAATTGATTGGGCAATTCTCAGCTTCATTCTCCACAGGAGCCTTCTATAGAGTCCCTAATAGGATCTAATCCCTGTCACCCATAGCCATAATCATTTGGGTAACATATCCTTGAATAAATATCCTGAATAAACCTTTTTGTCAGTCTCTTCTTTTTTCAGGGAACTCAGCTGACACATTTATTTTTAATGCAAAGCAATATGCATTAATTTTATATCTATAAAGCCATTTAACCAGGTATAAAAATTATCTATAACCTTCATTCAACATGAAATATTTATTGAATGTCTATAATACACCCAGAAGTATAACCTAATTATATGTTTAACTCTATAATTAATTATGAAATAAATTATAATTGTAACATATTCATAATTATAAGTTCATGCTAGGCATAAATCTAATAGAGTAAAAAACTAAAAAATAACAATAATAATGAAACCTTGCTCTCAAGGAGTTTACAATCTAGTGGAGAAGGCAGATATATAATAAAGAATCATAGAAAACAAATTAATTGAATGTTAACAATAAGCCTAAGGAGCTATGGACTGGTAAAATAAGGATAATGGAACCAGTCATAGGGATCTTTAGGAAGGGTTCTCTGAAGAAGGTGTGATTGAATAGAAACCTGAGGCAGAATAGAAGTTATCTAGGCAGGGGCCTCCCTGGTGGCACAAGGAGTTAAGACACAGCACTATGAAGCTATCTGCATTCACTGAAGTAAGAGTTTGATCCCCAGCCAGGGAGGAAACCACATGGCACAGCAGACCTCTCCTGGCTATCCCGCTGCTCCCCACAGCAGTGTATTTCAGGTACTCTGCCTGTTCTGCTCCCCACTCTGTCTCTTGTGAATCATCTTACCCCCACCCGCATCTTTGGCCTGCACCCCAGCTCTTGTATGCATGAATAGATACTTCTTTAAAAAAAGAAGTTACAGAGGCAATGAGTACAGGTTTAGGAGAGAGGGGCATTTGAGACAGAATGATATCAGATGTTGTCACTTATAATGTTGAATATAGAGAAACCAAACAAAGCATCAGACAAAGCATTAGACAAACCAAAACTAAAAAAACAAAAAAACAAAAAAAACACCCCAACTTATTTCTTAAAATTTCATTATATAAAGGAGCCTACCAGTAAGGAATAAAGTGAGGGCAAGAGTAAAGTGGGGAGGAAGCGTGATGGCATAACGGATTATGGCTGTGGACTATAGGTGCTTTCTTGGGTAAGAATTAACAACAACACCTGAAAGTGGGGCGATCTTACACTTCTAAAATAAAAACAGTGATGCAAACAAATATTAGCTCAATAAAATAAATCATTAAAAAAAGCAAACCTTGGCAGCTGTCTGATTTATAGGTGCATAATGAATAACCAAGAGAAAAATAAACAAAAGCAAAGTACTGGGAGCAAGGTATCCAGGGGGAGCTTTGTGCAATATATGATTAGGGAGATGAATAGGGACAATGGCAGTGAATCCTGTGGGCCATGTAAATAACCTTTTTTCTGTAAGAACCATCCCGCAGATTGAAACATATTTATTAGCAGAGTTGGCATGAATGGTTTCTGCTTTCAAAAGACCATTCTGACTCCCATAGCTCAAACCCATTGAAAGTTCACCCTGCGGCATGCACTGCACTGAAAATTATGCACATTTTATACATTGGACCCCCAAAACCACCTCTGAGGCTTGCATTGTTATCTCACTGTAAGGATAAGGAGACTGAGGAACAGAGCAATTATCTTGTTCAAGTCCACACACTTATGTTGCAGAACAAACTCCAGCTGTCTGACTTAACCCGCAAGCCAAACAGTGTAAGAAGAGAGGAAGTGACGCATAGTGGATGTGGGTACCTAGTTAGGAGGCTATTTAGTTATCCAGGAAGAGGAATTGCCAGCCTTATCTATGTCATCAAGATGAGATGGACACAAATGGATGGATGGGTTATAATTCTCAAATGGGAACAATTTCTTAAAAGATTTATTTATTTATGCATACAAGAACTGGGATACAGAACAGAGGTGTGGGGGTGAGAGGATTCACCAGAGACAGAGTGGGGAGCAGAACAGGCAGACTGACTGAAATACACTGCTGAGGGGAGCAGCGGGTGAGTCAGGAGAGTTCTGCTGTGCCATGAAGTTAGCTTCCAGGCTGGGGATTGAACTCGTGCTGAGGTGGTTGTGGATAGCTTCCTAGGTTGCATCTTAACACCTTGTGCCACCAGTGAGGCCCATCAAATGGGAACATTTTTCAAAGGTTTATTTACTTATTCATACGGGAGGTGGGGTGCAGGCCAAAGATGCAGGTGGTGAATGGATTTACCAGAGACAGAGTGGGGATCAAAACAGGCAGATCTACTGAAATACACTGCTGAGGGGAGCAGCAGACTAGTCAGGAGAAGTCTGCTGTGCCGTGTGGATCAGCTCCCTAGCCAGGGATCAAACTAGTGCTGCAGTGGCTGCAGATAGTGCTTCGACTTAACCCCTGTTCTCCAAATGGGAATAATTTTGAGCCAAACTCCCACCCAGAATGAGTGGCAATGTTTGGCGTAATTTTTTGGTTATCAGCACTTGGGGGGAGAGTGCACTTGGAATCTAGTGAGTAGAAGTTGGGGTGATACTAAGCATTTGACAATGCATAGGACAGCCCTTGCAATAAAGAATTACCTAGTCCCAAATGTCAGTGGAATTAAGGTTGAAAATCCCTGGTGCAAGGAAAGGTTCTGGGAGGAAAAGTGATAAAACTTGATGGTAAATAGTGTATGCAAGATGCAACAGCAAGAAGTATTAAAGATGTTTAATAATGGAAAAGAGAGTGATAGCATTTTAGGGAGCACAGAACAACTACTAGGTTTGAGGGATAAACTATCAGATTAGTTATCCAAAGAGAATCTTCATGTATTTGACTGATTTTAGTGAATTCTGGAATACAATGGGTAATTCAGTGTAGAGACATATGCGTGATCTAGGTATAGATGATATATGAAATCTTGTGCTTCTCCTGGTGCTAGAACATAGAATAAAAAAAAATGCTTTAGGGTTGAGCCTTAAAGAGTGAAATATTTAATTTTTTTATTGAAGGAAAAAAAAGGAGAGCAATAAATAGATGAAGGAAGAGAGGGAGGGAGGCATAGAGAGAGAAACAGAGAGGTTGGAATAAAAATAAAGAATGTAGTCTTAAAAAAGTCAAGGGAGGAGAACTTAAAAAAAACGATAGAGTTGTGGTAAGAAGTTAATTTTTAAAAAGGATAAAGGCAGTCTTTCGGGAGCATGGAGGTCTTTGGGACCTACTCAAGATGGAATCTGGGGTCCTCCCTGGTGGCGCAGGGGGTTGAATTCCAGGACTGTGAAGCTGTCAGCAGCCTCTGCAACACGTTTTCACTCCTCGGCCAGGGAGCTACCCACTTGGTACAGCAGACCTCTCCTGTCTCACCCGCTGCTCCCCTCAGCAGTGTATTTCATCAGTCTGCCTGTTCTGTTCCCCACTGTGTCTCTGGTGAATCCTCTCACCCCCTTGCATCTCTGGCCTACACCCCAGCTCTTGTATGCATAAGTAAATAAATCTTTAAAAAAGATAGAATTTGGAATGATGAATTTTTTGAATCAAATTGGAGTCAAGCACACACACATATACACACACAGAGATATCATTCAGATAATAAATCTACTAAATAAATGATTGAGTTATATGCAGTATATACAGGCCTGTACTTTATACAGGCAAATGACAAAGATCCAGTCAAATACCCCAGGGTGTATGTTATTTCACTGAGATGCAGTGAATGCTCAGAGAGGTTAAGTGAGTTCATGGAGGCCACATAAAAGGTATATTTTAGAAACTGCTTTCTACCAAGACATATAGGCGCCAATATCTGCATTCTTTCTCTTACAAAGCACAAAAGGGAAAAACCTCTGAGCTCAGTGGCACCTACTTCTATTGACTTTAATCTTATTTACCAAATTTGGATTCATCTCAGTCAGATACAAAATTGTTTTCACATGTTTTCTCTCTTTTTGTAGGCAAGGTTGACCAGGAAGCTATTAATCATGGCTGCAATAGATAAAGCTGAGTTCTCAAAACCAATCTCCATTATTCATTTGGAACCACATTGTGGATTGAGATACTGTATCACCGAAAGAAACAGATGGTCCCTGCTCCTGGTAAAAGTGCTTTACACAGGCATTCCTATCTGTGGTACATATTCTCAATCCACTTCCCTCATATGCAGTTGACCTTTAATTTCAATGGCAAATAAAGTGTATTTATTAATAACATTAGAAAAAACACAATAAGCTTAATTTAGATACAATTAAATATGACATATTTTGATTCCATATCTAACAATGAGAAAAAGCCACTAAATGAATGACAGATGTACAGATGTCTGTATTTTATCCTGACTATCCTCGCTTTATCCAATTGGCCTGCTCTGATGCAAGTTCCACTCTTGAGTTAGAAAGATTTTTCCTATGTGCAAATCAGATTACTCTAGTGTCCTGTCTAAAGTCTTTAAATGAATCCCCATCAACTACAAAAGGAATGAACATGAATAATCTACTTAAACTCTCTTAGTGCAAGGTTGCAGTTAATAAAGCCGCTGATTGGGAGTAAACACCATACAAACCTACTCCTACGCTAATGTTCAACCACTAAGTTGTAATGATTTTCTAAAAGAAGGGTTGTTAAACTATGTTCTTATTACTAATCCAGTCTGTATCTTGTTTTGATATGACCTGCAAACTAGCAATTTTTTGACATTTTTAAATAGCTAACAAAAATTCAAAAGAAAAACACAATTTTATGTCCTAAAAATTACATAAAATCCAATTGTCATTGTCCATAAAAAGTGTTGTATGGGGCACAGTCATGTCCAGGCACCTATGTATTACCTATAGCTTCTTTTATGAAACAATGGAGGTGAGTATTTGGACCAGAGATCACTTGACCCACAAAGTCTAAATTATTTATAGCTGACACTTTACAAAAAAAAAAAATGCCAATACCCAAATTAAAGACTGTTATTAAGAAGGAGAAAAGCAGGAAGGCAGTGAGGCTAGCAGTCACTTTGTAAAGGTCAAATTGCTTTGTCAAGGGATTTCAACTTATAATGAGTCTTGTCTTTACACATGCAAATATATTCTTTTGAAGTTTCACCTCTTGTGAATTGAATTCCATAAAATATATGGAGATATATATATATATATATATATATATATTGTAATGTTCTATGCCACTGTTAAAAAATCTAAAATATGTATGTATAATCCCTTAGGTGTATTTTACTGTTTGTATATTTTGTTTCAAATTACTAGTCTTCATTTCCTGAAAAGTTCACCATCTCATCAATGTGGAATTTTTTCAAAATTTCGTTTAGCTACCACCTCCCACAGGAAGATGTCCCTGACCTACTCCTTGCCTACTAGAAGGTATCAGTTTCTGTGCTCTCAAAGTCTACCTGATGGATATATTGAAATTATTTTGATATGGTTGATATTATAATTGAGCATCTGAAACCCTAGGATTTCTACTTTGCATTTTTATTTCCTTGCACATATGATATTACCCATTATATATTATAGATATAATATAATTGACTGCTCATAAAATTTTGTGAATTAATAGTCAAGAAATGCACACACATCTTTGCACATTTTGATCCTGATTTCACTCAGAAGCAAGGACTTCTTTGATAAGGGCCTTGAAGGTGTGAAAAAGTGTTAGTGATAGACTCACAGTTTTGGGGAAATGAGGAAGCTGATGAGAGATTTCATACTCCTTAAGGGAGTTAAGTCTGATTTAAGCTAAAATATCTGTGTGCATGATGGGAAAAAAGTTGTGAATAATCTCTACCCATTCATTGTTCCATGCTAAATCTAAAGAAATTAAAAAAAAAATACAGTAGCCAACAGATTCCTGTCTAGAGGGGTGAAACAAATGTCAGAAGAGCTCTTACCATGTCCGGGCACCCAATATTATGTGGCAAATGGATTTTTTTAACAACTAGTAAGTCACTAATAAGGATTCAGTAGAGGTGTCAGAGTGTATCAGGAATGTGTACACATAGTTATGATATCTTCACGGCACTCTGCATAGCTTTATTAGTTTAAGTTAAAAATGGTGATTATTGGGCCTCCCTGGTGGTGCAAGGGGTTAAGCACCGCACTATGAAGCAATCCACAGCCTCTGCAGCAGGAGTTCAATCCCCAGCTAGCCAGAGAGCAACCCACATAGCCAGCAGACCTCTCCTGTCTCGCCCGCTGCTCCCCTTAACAGTGTACTTTGGTCAATCTGCCTGTTCTGTTCCCCACTCTGTCTCTGGTGAATCCTCTCACCCCGCATTGCTGGCCTGTACCCCAGCTCTTGTATGCATAAATAAATAAATCTTTTTAAAAAGTAGTGACTACTATTATCGATAATTTGTGACTACTTTCTCAGAGCCAGGCATCATTCTTAGTGCTTTGCATACATTTTGTTATTTTTGTAACAATGCCATGAAGCAGGTATTTCTGTTATCCCCACCTCACAATGATGAGGTCTCCTAAGTCTTGGCACATACATTGTCAGTTCTCAATGTGCCTTTCCGACTTCTGTCTCCAACATTTACTCAGACTTACTCTTCCCCAGACGCCTGAGACATATTTTAGTTAATTTCAATTGTATCCCATAGAGTCTGCCTCTGTTGTAGCAAGCTCTTCATTCAGGGTTTCTTCCTAAGTTCCTGCTCACCCTTAAGACTGACTGGAGAGTTCCTTATGGAAGGCATCAGTGAATATGATTTTTTTAAAAAAAAGATTTATTTATTTATGCATACAAGAGCTAGGGCATAGGCTAGAGATGCAAGGGGTGAGAGGATTCACCAGAGACACAGTGGGGAACAGAACAGGCAGACTGACCGAAGCACACTGCTGAGGAGGAGCAGCGGGCGAGTCAGGAGAGGTCTGCTGCTCCATGTGGGTAGCTCCCTGGCCAGGGATCAACCTCGTGCTGCAGAGGCTGTGGATTGCTTCCTAGTACGGTGCTTAAGCCCTTGCGCCACCAGGGAGGCACAGTGAATATGATTTTTTTACTTACCCATTTGTTCACTCATTTATCATAGTTTAACTTTTGTGTGCCAAGTAGTGTGAATTCATAATAAAAACCATGGTCCCTCACAGCCATGGTCTTCCCAAGCTCTTGAGCAGTGCATGTGAATATAGCTAATTTGATGGAAGCAGCATGGATTAATGGTCACAAGAGAAACTGTGTTTAGACCAGCCTGGTGGAATCAGGGGAGACTTTACAGAAGCAACGGCATTTAAATAAAGAAACCATAGAGGGGAAAAAAAAAATGTGATGGGAAGGGTGTTCTTAACAGAGGCAGCAGCACCAGCAGAAGCATCAATTTGAGAAAGTCCTGGGGTAGTCTATTGGCCAGAGCAGGGGAAAAGGTTGCAGTGGGGAGAGAGCAAGAGAGTAGGCAGGGTATCAGATGGTATTGAATTGATGAGAGGCTTGACTGCCAATGCAAGTATGCTAACAAGTAGAGAGAGAGAGGGACAAGGATGAGGCACACAGCGTGAACCATCTGTAATGTTCTATTTTGCTGTTTTGGTTAACAGTCAGGGTTATATTCCCCCAGAAAGGTAAGAGTTCTATCTTACTTGGTAGGTGGTGAAACAGCATGACCAAAGGTGCAATGAAATTATAGAAATAGAACTTGAAAGGTGAGTCATTATGTTGGCATTTGGTAAGAAGCTTACATAAAAGTTTTTCCACTGCAATGTTTTCTTTTTAATCATGTGTGTGTGCATGTGAACAGTGTTCTACTTTTTTAATATTCTTCTCATATGTCGTATTGCTCTATTGAGTGGATATTTCAAATTGTGGCAAGATTAATAAACAGATGATAAAAGGGAAATATATTAGAGGACACTATCTCATAAACGTGTTTGCAAGTAATGAATTGCTACAATGCTCTCCTCTGCAACAACTTCATATTGTTTTTAGGTGGAAAAGAGAGTACTCTGAATGAATGAACAGATATTTTAAAATATTCTTCTGTATTTATTTATTGTAGTTGTCCCCAAATGTCATGTATAAGAAGGATGTGTACTAAACTAAACTAAACTTGTTGGATAATTAATCTGGAGAATTATTGAAGTGTCACTTTTTATTATGTCATTAATTCTTATAACAGATGTCAGTTAGATCTTAGCACATCTATTTCACATGTAATGTAACTGAAGGTCAGAAAAGTTAGCTATTAGGCACAAGGTCAAATGAACATCTAACCCCAAGTCCCGGACTGTTCATATGTCAGCAAACATGCAGAAAAATTAGTCTTAGGCAGAGAAACACTGCTTTGCACAGGAACAGTTTGAATTGAGACAGAGAGAAGGTTCTATTTTATGCTAGAAATACACCTTCATCTATCAGACGGTGCTTAGGTGTGTAAAAGAGTGATACCTGCCTCTGTACATGGGTTTTCAGTAACAACATCATCATATAAGAACTGCCTAGATTTGAAGTCTGTTCAAGAGACAGCTTATAAACCTGGACACTATTTTGAACACTCACTGATATTTTTAAACACTCAGTTCATAAAATTATAACATCTTAAATATGAAGATAGCCTTTGAGTTGAGTTTATCTCTTGCCAATTCCATTAGTTTTCCTGCTGATGGATTAAAAAACACAGAAAGTATATATAATGTTTAATGTTAGTCTATTTAGTCAAAATCTGTATTAGCAATTTTTCAAGTCCATTATGAATAGCATTTATAACACTTAATATCATATACATGTAAAGACTGATATCCATATCTCTATAACAGAGATAAGGACCCTGAAGCTGGGAGATTTCAGGTGACCTTCTTGGGTTATGTATCTTGTGCAATGACAAGACTAGCACTAAAACTAACTTTGCTTGCTTCTAATGTCTGTATTACTCCCCTCATGTTGCCTCTCCCAAGGTTGTCCTGGCATCCTAGTAGCATGAGGACTGGAATGCCCATTGTGAGGTGATCAATAGCAAAATCTTTTGCCTCCTACCCCAGCTGCCATGTGGCCATCCTGCCCATATGAGACCACCCCAGGGTCAGGCAGGGATAATCAGTAGGGGCAGGAAAAGATGGCCCTCTATTGGAAAGAACTCTATCACATTTTATCCCTGCTGAAATGCCCCATGTCCCAATATACAGAACTAATTGTACTGCTCACCAATTTTAAGTTCTAAACTCAGCTTTACTAGTGATTCATTTTGTGACCTTGATCAAACCACTAAGTCTTTCTTCATCTCAGTTTCTCTGTCCATAATGTGATTATAAATAATACATGTCCCCTAGCTACTTCATAGGGGTCATAAAGGCATTAATAATGTAATTATTTCTAAAGTACTTTGAAATCCTTGAGTGAAATATGATATTAAAAATATCATTGCACTTAAAATATTTCTTGACAGGCAGACTTAAATGAGAAAACTATTGCTCTCTGAGTGGGAAATATGTCTGATGGGGTACATCATTTTCTTGAAGAAAAATGCCTTTCATACAAGGGTCTCAAAACCTCATTAGTTTTGTTTAAAGTGTTGAGACACTGTGGTATATAGACCATTGGTCAGAGGCCTTAGTGGACCATGCTCTTTTCTCCACACTTTTATAATTCTATTAAAACTTGAAGAGGAAGTGAGATTATAAAAGCCCACAGACTAGGCTTGCCAGATATAATATATGACATACGGTTACATTTGAATTTCAGATAAACAAAAAATAATGTTTAATATAAGTACATCTCAGTATTGCATGGAGCATACTTCCACAAAAATCATTCATTAAGTAAAATTCAAATTTAATTTAAACAATTCTTGTTTTTATTTATTAGACCTGGCAACTCTACCTCAAATCTTACTTATTTTAACTAATTTGATTATTGTGAGTCTGAATTGTTAAAAAATAAAAAAATAAAAAAACCTCTTATGGAGTGATTACAAAGGGAAAATTTCATTGGTTTCAGATAGCTTAAAAATTAAACAAATTACATGGGAAGTCTCACTAAGTTGTGATTTCTCAAAGGTGAAAATTGTGTTTGATTCTTTTTATGTTCCGGATTAGTCATGGTTTCACTAACATTGTAAGCACCAGATAAATGGTTGCTAAACTAATGAGTGAATAAATGGTGTAGTAAATGAACAATTTAACTTAAACTAAAGTAATTTAAAGTACCTTGGGAATTTATTTAAAAATATATACTTGGGTTATAATCATTTACCATAATAATTCTTTATGCCATGCTTTTCTACAATGACTAAATTAGCTTACTAACTTTCTTTCCTTGCAAGTTTTTATTAAATTCAACAAGAATTTACTGAAGACCTTTTCAGCTGCAAAGTATTTAACTTGGTGCTGATTATACAATTTATTACTTATAATGTTACTTGCTATTAATTCTGTAGCAAATTCTAATTTCCAAATTATATAATAATCACATTATAATAACTACTTTCTTAGTTGTGATTCATTGCCAAGTTAGGATATCTTAAAAAAAAAAAAAAAAAAAAAAAAAAAAGGGCCTCCCCGGTGGCGCAGCGGTTGAGCACTGGGTTGCGAAGATGCCCGCGGCCTCTGCAGCGCCGGTTGGATCCCCAGCTGCTCCCCGGCCACCGGAGGAGGGTCCCACATGACGGGCAGACCTCTCCTGCCGCCCGCTGCTCCCCTCAGCAGTGTACTTCGGTCCTTCTGCCTGCTCTGCTCCCCGCTCTGGCTCTGGTGAATTCTCTCACCATCCCGTGCTTCTGACTGTACCCAGTGCATGTATAAACAAACAAATAATATCCAACACTTCAACAAAAAGAAATATAAAAACCATATGATAATATCAATATATGCTGAGAAAGTTTTCGACAAAGTGCAACACCCAGTCATGATAAAAGCCCTTGAAATTCTTGGGATACAAGGAACATACCTCAACATCATAAAGGCCATCTATGACAAGCCAACAGCCAGTATCATTCTCAATGGTGAAAAGCTGAAAGCAATTCCATTAAGATCTGGAACAAGACAAGGATGTCCACTCTCACCACTGCTTTTCAATATAATACTGGAAGTCCTAGCCAGAGCAATAAGACAAGAGAAAGACATCCAAGGAATCCAAATAGGAAAAGAAGAAGTCAAACTATCACTATTTGCAGATGATATGATAATATACATAGAGAACCCCAAAATCTCCACAGAAAAACTAATTCAACTCATCAATCAATTCAGTAAAGTGGCAGGATACAAAATAAACACGCAAAAGTCAGTAGCCTTCCTATACACAAACAATAAATCTGAAGAAGAAGAAATCAAAAAAACCACCCCTTTTATTATCAAAACAAAAAAAATCAAATATTTGGGAATAAATCTAACAAAAGAGGTAAAGGACCTATACAAAGAAAACTATAAAACACTGTTAAAAGAAATAGAAGAAGACACAAAGAAATGGAAAGACATCCCCTGCTCATGGATTGGAAGAATAAACATTATTAAAATGGCCATCCTACCAAAAGCAATATACAGATTCAATGCTATTCCAATCAAAATCTCAATGGCATTCTTCAAAGAAATAGAACAATTATTGATGAAATTCATATGGAATCACCAAAAACCCCGAATAGCCAAAGCTCTACTGAACAAAAAAGAAGGAAATGGAGGCATCACACTCCCAGACTTCAAACTATACTACAAAGCCATAATCATCAAAACTGCATGGTATTGGAACAAGAACAGACATACAGACCAATGGAATCGAATAGAAAATCCAGAAATAAACCCACAGATTTATGGTCAACTAATCTTTGACAAAGGAGCAAAGACTATGCATTGGAGCAAAGAAAGTTTGTTCAATAAATGGTGCTGGGAAAACTGGGTCGCTACATGCAAAAGAATGAAGCTTGACCATTACCTCACACCATACACAAAAATCAACTCAAAATGGATTAAAGAACTAGACATAAGACCTGAAACCATAAAATACATAGAAGGAAATATAGGCGAAACACTACATGATTTGCACATCAAAGACATCTTTACAGACACATCACCCAAAGCAGTGATAGTGAAGGCAAAGATAAACAGCTGGGACTACATCAAATTAGAGAGCTTCTGCACAGCAAAAGAGACAATAACAAAAACAAAGAGAAACCCCACCAACTGGGAGAACATTTTTGCACCCAACACTAATGATAAAGGACTGATCACAAAAATCTGCAAAGACCTGATGAGACTCAGCAACAACAGAGAAAATAATCCAGTCAAAAACGGACAGAAGAGCTAAAAAGAAACTTCTCTGAAGAGGAAATGCAAATGGCCAACAGACATATGAAAAAATGTTCAACATCACTTGTAATCAGGGAAATGCAAATCAAAACTACCATGAGATACCATCTCACACCAGTGAGAATGGCACATATTAAAAAAACTAGCAACAACAAATGTTGGCGAGGGTGTGGAGAAAAAGGAACTCTTCTGCACTGTTGGTGGGAGTGCAAACTGGTCCAACCACTATGGAGAGCTGTGTGGAGATTTCTGGACCTACTAAACATAGAGCTTCCATATGATCCAGCAATTCCACTCCTAGGTATTTACCCAAAGGACACAGAAACATCAATTCCAAAGAGCACCTGCACCGCTATGTTTATAGCAGCACTGTTTACAATAGCTAAGCTTTGGAAACAACCCAAATGCCCAAAAATAGATGACTGGATCAAGAAGATGTGGTACATATATACCATGGAATATTACTCAGCATTCAAAAAAGATAAACACATGCAATTTGCAGCAACATGGATGGCGCTGGAAGGGATCATGCTCAGTGAAATAAGCCAAAAAGAAAAAGAAAAATACCGGATGGTCTCACTCATAGCAGGAATCTAGAGAACTTAAATAAGGGACCAGGAAAATGAATATAAGAAAGTGAAAATCAAAATCAACAGAAAACTATGAACCAGAGACACTTTTTAGGGGGTGGGGGCGGGAGGGGAAGGATTGGGGTCAGAATGGGGCGTTTGCAATTGTATGGGGGAATATAAAAATAAAATTTATTATTTAAAAAACAAACAAACAAACAAATAAATAAATAATACATGCCTCTTTAAAAAAAAAAAAACAGGAGCGGTGAGATGTAGAAAATGGAACAATTTTGAAAACTTATTTTTCCAGCTTATTGGGACATAAGTGGCAAAATCACATAGATTTACCATGCAAAACGTGTTTTGAAATATACGTGCATTGTGAAATCATTACTGTAATTAAGCTCACTAATGTATCTGTTATTTCAGATAGTTATCATTTTGTGGGGCGGGGGGGGAGGTAAGAACATTTAAGATCTACTCTCAGAAATTTTCGAGTATACAATATAGCATTATTAAATTATAATCACCATTGTTATGAATTAGATCTCCAGAATTTATTCATCCTGCATAACTAAAACTTTGCATCTTTTGATCAACATCTTTCATTTTCCCCAACCACAATTCCTGGCAACAATCACTGTTATTATTGTATGAATTTAATATTTGCTTACACTTTATGTATTAGTGAAATTGTGCAGTATTTTCCTTCTTTTATGCCCATCTTATTTTAACAGTGTCCATAACTTTCATCCATACTATTGTAAATGTGGTCGGCACTTACTTTCACCATGTCTTACTTATTGTGAATAATGCTACAATGAGCTTGGAAATGAAGCCATTTTTCAAGATACTTATTGGATATTCTTTGGCTACACAACTACAGGTGAGATTGCTGGATTACTACAGCTCTATTTTTATACTGATTTCTAGTTTTTTGAGCTACCATATTATTTTTCATAATGGCTGTGCATTCCCACCAATATTATCTAAGTGTCCCCCCTTTTTTGTAAACTTACAATATTTATCTTTTACTTTTTTGATAGTATTCATTATAAAGATGCAAGATGACATTTTACTGTGGTTTTGATTTGCATTTCCCTTATGATTGGTGGTCTATTGGTCCTATTTTTTGAGGAATGCCAGTTCAGATCCTTTGCTCCTTTTTAAAAGTAAGATCGTTTGCTTTATTTGTACTTAGTTGCATGAGTTCTTTGTATACTTTGGATATTTGGATATCATGTATATAGTTTGTGAATATTTTCTCACATTCCGTAGTTTTCTCTCCCCTCTATTGGTCATTTTCATTGTTGTAGGGAAGATTTTTAGTTTGTCTGTTTATGCTTTTACTGCCTATGCTGTTGGGGTTATTGCTATAAAATTATCTTCCAGGCAATGCCAAGAAAAGTTTTCCCTGTGTTTTCTTTTACTTTTTTTTTTATAGTTTTAGGTCATATTTAAATCTTTAATATATTTTGAGGTTACTTTTTACATGGTTTGTATATTTTATGCTTCTGTATGTATACATTCAGTTTTATCAACACCATTTATTAAAAAGATCTTTTCCATTGTGACCTTGGCAACTTAATTGAAGATCATTTTACTGTACCTGTGTGGCTTTATTTCTAGGTTCTCTGTTTAGTTTCACTGATCTGTCTATTTGTATGAAAGTATTGTGCT
The DNA here is from genome assembly GCF_964194135.1 of Talpa europaea. Taxonomy (NCBI): domain Eukaryota; kingdom Metazoa; phylum Chordata; class Mammalia; order Eulipotyphla; family Talpidae; genus Talpa; species Talpa europaea. The sequence goes on from NC_140073.1 coordinate 68,622,529, forward strand.
GTTTTGATTACTATAGCTTTGTGTTATACTTTGAATCAGGTAGCCTTATACCTCCATTTTTGTCCCTTTTGCTCAAGTTTGCTTTGACACTTTGGAATATCTTATAATTCCATAAAATTGGGGATTTTCATAAAATTGGGAAATGTCATTGAAAATTTTTTAAGGGTTGCATTGAATCTGCATGATTCTTTGGGTTATGTGAACATTTAAAATTATTGATTCTTCGAATCATTGAGCACAGAATACTTCTCCATTTGTGTTTTCTTCAATATATTTCATTACTTTTTAATAATTTTTGTGGTACAGATTTTTCACTGCCTTGGTTAAATTGAGTTATTTTTTATATTATTGTAAATGGATTCTTTTCTAAATCTATTTTTTGGGTAGTTTGCTGTTAGTCTACCGAAATGCAACTGGTTTGTACATGTTGATTTTGTATCTTGCAACTCTGCTGAAATTATTAGTTCTAATAGTATTTAGTGGTATGTTTAGAGTTTCTCTATATAAATAAAATCATGTCATCCAAAAAAGGGAACAATCTTACTTCTTGCTTTCCAATTTGGATGTATTTTATTCTTTTCATTGCTTAAATATCTTGGCTAATACTTCTATTTTGTTGGGCAGAAGTGGCAAGAGTGAATATTTGTGTCTTGCTCCTGATCTTAGAGGAAACAATTTAAGCTTTTAAGAACTGATTATGATGCCAGCTGTAAATTTGTCACACGTGGCCATTATTACAGTGAGGAACAGTTCTTCTATACATAACTTGATGATTTGTATCAGAAAAGGTTGTTGAATTTTGTCATATTTTTATTATTTTGAGATAATTATGTGATTTTTAAAATTATGTATTTTACTAACATAGCATATTTATTGATTTGTATAAGTTGAGCAATCTTTGCATCCCAGGGATACATTTCAATTGATCAAAATGTATACTTCTTTTAATGTATTGTTAAATTCAGTTTTCTAGTGTTTTGTTGATTTTAGGTCAATATTCATCAAGGGTATTGACATATAGTTTTCTTGTAGTATCCTTGATTGAGTTTCTTAAGAGGATAATTCTACTCTCATTAAATGAATTTGGAAGTAATCCAAACAGAATGATCTTCATTTGGGGGAAAAGTTTGAGTGTTAATCCTCTTAAGTATTTGGTAAAGTTCACCAAATATTCGTATCCTGGAATTTTCTTTGTCTAGAAGTCTTTGATTACAATGTTAATGTCTTTACTATCTATTGACTTTCAGATTATCAGTTTCTTTATGATTCAGTGCTGGTAGGTCATCTTTTTCTAGGATGAGTCCATGTCTTCTGGTTTACTTCATTTGTTTATATATGATTATTCTTGGTATTCTCCTAGGATCCTTTACATTTCTGTGGTATCATTTGTGATATCTCCTCTTTCACTATAATTATATTTATGAGTCTTTTCTCTTTTTTTGTGTAGTACTTGTCACTGAAAAATTGTAAATTTTCTTTATCTTTTCAAATCAATGAGAAAGTTCACACATATGTATAATTAAACAAAACACTGATTTTTGTATTTTTTCCTTTTTAAATTTTTGAGATCTTTTGTGTAATAAGCTAAGATTATTTCATAGTATTAGGTATGTTTAAGGTGCACAGCTTACAATTTGACATCTATCTATCTATCTATCTATCTATCTATCTATCTATCTATCTCAGTGATCACTTAAGTGTCATTTTTATTCTCCACCATAGAATTACTGTCTTTTACCTGAGTTACCCAGCCCTGCCTTTCCCTCTTCCCTTCTGGCAAACACCATTTTGTCCTTATAGAATAAGAGTTTGTTTTGTTTTGTGTTTCTTGTTTGTTTGTTTCATATATCTATTTTCCACATATGAGTGACATCATATGGTATTTGTCTTTCTGAATCTTATGTATTCTCTTATTATAATCCCCTCAAGATCTATCCATGTTGTTGTCACAAGTAGCATGATCTTATCTTTTCATATCAGAGTTGTATTCCACTAAGAACATTCTTTTGAAATTAAAAAAAAAAAGCTTGTGACACAGTAAAATGGAAGTGGAACACACCAAAATTTACGAGGTGCAGAAACATCAGTTATAAGAGGGAAATATATAGTCACAAAAACCTGCATTAAGACAAAAGAAAGAACTCAAATAATCTAACTTAATAACTCAGGGAACTAGAAAAACAACAAACTAAGCCCAAAATTAGTAGAAAGAAGGAAATAGTGAAGATCAGAACATAAAAATGACATAGAGAATAAAAAAAATATTGAGAAGTCAAGTTAAAAAGAAACATATGTAATAGAAGAAAAAAGCCAAGGGAAAATAAAACCTTCTTTGAGACATGAAATAGATACTGGAACCTATGGGCAGAAAACCTAGGCTTGAATTCTGATCCCCATCAAGCTCTGCAATCTTGAGAGGTTCACTTAACCTCTCAAAGAATAATGTCTTGTATGATAGATTGGGAGTAATAGAACCTGGCACATGAGGTCATTGTGAGCCCTGTGCAAATGGTGCAAACCAAGCACAATTCATGGCAGGTAAGTCAGGAGTGCCTCTCCATATAGCTTGCATTACCATTAACTGTGTTATTCTTTAAGACATGGGGTAATAGCATATTTCAGATCTCTTATTTACCTGATGTCAGAAATTTAAATATATTTACATAAAACAAATATAATCTATTCTAATTACATTAGTTTTTTTTACACAAAAATAATGTAAAATACATCTGTACATACTAACTTAATGCTATCTGCAGGTCACTTTGGGCTGTGTTTCTAGATTGTTGTGGTATTATTTATTCTCCTCTGTTATTAAAGTTATTATAGTGGTAGAATTTGAGAAATTCTAGAATTAAAAAAATAAAAAAATAACTTGAGGAATATATATATATATATATGTATATATATATGGGTAGAATCAGTATTTGGTAAAACTATTATGTTTCAGTTTCTTTATACTTGTTATCATGTTTAACTCCCAAAGCAATGGTTATGTTAGGGTTCATTATTCTTAAATTATATATTAGGAAAGGGAGGCTCAAAGGGATCGAACCTAGCCAGGACAGGATAGTTCATGAATGGGTTAAAGACAGACCTGTGCTTGCCTGCTGCCAAGTCCTTGCTTTTCCATTTACATCACTGTCCCAATTGCTAAGGAACCTGGTGGGGAAAAGAGCCCTAAATACAGAGAAAAGCTTCCAAGGTGGAGCTTTAAATTTATTTTGCTTTATAATGGCCTTAGCTGGTCCCATTCCTAAAACTAACCCACTAGCCAAAATAAATAAATAAATAAATAAATAAATAAATAAATAAATAAATGAATAAATAGATAAATTGACAAAGACCAAGACAGGCATTGACAAACACTAGTAACAGAAGTGATAATGGCCATAGGCACCTAATTGTTCCTGAGTTCATTGCTGGTTACTCTGGGAGCATCAGCACAGGCAGAGGAGGTGGCTACTTCCTCTGCGAGAGGACATTTCCTACAGTGCTGGAGGTAACGTCTGTGAGTCTCGGTCTGGTGATGGTGTTAATTTCAAGCTCTGTTAAATACATGAAATAATAAGTGTACAATATCTTATTCAGACCAAAATTACACCACCATTAGTTGCTTCACTAACACGGAATAAATTACTCTTTGACACAGAGTTTGCATTGATCAAGCAAAAAGAAGATGCTAGAGGAACAGAAGACTGATCCAACTGTTTGCCCTAGAGCTCTCTTGCTTTTTTGTCTCTTCCTCATTTTTCTTTCCTTCAGTCCAAGTTGTAGACTGCTTGTTCCTCGCATCTTCCCCACTCATTCACGCCTGTTAATTACCAATTACTTCATTTATTACCTCACTCATGTATTCCCTCTGAAGCCAATTTTGTCTCCAGTCCAGTGGCTTAACTCTAGAGTGTGCATGTTAATCACCTGGAGGGTTTACTCTGTAAAGACTGTTCCTCTACACTAGAGTATCTGATTCTTGGGCCTAGAATTTGCATTTATGTCTCTAAGAGATACTGCTGGTCTGTGGCACACTTTGAAAATCACTAATCAGTGAGAACCTGACTCAGAAGGGCTTTAACGCAGAACACAGATGCTTGTTATGAGTTATCTCTTCTCATCTTTTGGCTTGTCATTTACTACAGATAATCAGCTTCAATTGAACCTGTTCTCAGAATCTAGACCCCTTGCATTTTTGATCCTGGTAACTACTTATCTTACCTGCTCAGATAACAGTCGTACCTTGCCTGATTATGTAAATATTATGTCTTCCTCTTACATTCTTACCAGATGTCTACAGTGCCTTTTGGGGTATATCATAGAAAAATCAGACAAAAAGCTGATTTCTGAAGACAGACAGATCTGGGTGTGAACAGCAGCCCTAATCTCACTGGGTTTGCTTCATTATTTTAAAAGTCCAACCTAAACATCACTCAGTTCGTGAAGCTGCTCTGAAGATTACACAAATTAACACCGGGGTTCTAAATTTAGGGGCCCATCGAAATATCCTGATATTTGTAAAAACACAGACTTCCAAACCCCACCCACAAATGTTTTGTGTTAGATGTGAAGTCAGAGAATTTGCATTTGTGCTAAGTACCGCATTTTGAGAATCACTGAACCTATAAAAGCAAAGCATTTAACCAAGTTCTGGCCAAATCCAGAGACTCAAAACCCAGTTTCCCTCCTTCCTTCCTATTTTCACTAATCCTATGGTCTTTATTATTTGAATGGGCCCAAAGAAACTTCCATGTTCCAGAGTCTGCCGAACTTGGTCCATGATCAACTTGGGCCAATCGCAATTGGTTTCTCTGCTTAATGCACCCATCTAATCCAGATTTCAGGCTTTTAATCTTGTGTCTCTACATTCATGTACATGTGGTCTCTCCTCAGAAACTCTCATGATTAGTCACATGTTTTAGCACCTGCGAAGGTGTGAGAATGGGTTATTTTCTGCTCCAGGTGAAGGCAGAATATCATCTCAGCAATCCCTGTCAGAGAGATTTTGAATATAGTGTTCTGTTAAAACAAACAGACTGTCTCGATGCAGACAGCTGCGTCTGCCCCCAAACACTTTCAACTTTTCAATGGCAACGGCAAGATAAAAGAGCATCAAATCCATTCTGAAATTTGTCCGCTGGCAATAAGTCTCTTGTTTCTTCCCCTGGAGAGGAGCTTTTGAACATCCACTTTTCTTTTCATCTCTCTATACCCACCTCCCTTCCCCACACTTGTGTGCCTGTGCCCTCCACGCTCCTCCTCCTTCCCATTGTGCTCAGCTGAAGGGATGCAAAAGGCAAAGATCAGACTGTACTTTTAAGAGATAAAAGCCTGCCTATTTCATTTATAATGCCTTGCTCGTGTACTACATGTTTCATCTAGGCATCTCCAAGCACTACATAAATGCTTTACAAAATTTGCTATTGTCCTTAGTTCCCAAAGGAGAAATTGAATGTAAGTTACTCTCTATAATATTGCATCTCATCAACTCCAATGGATTATGAACTAATTTAAAGAGTCCATGTGCCGTCTGGAGCTGCTCCTCTTTCTCCAGAATGCATTAATTGCTTAAAAGGCATTTTAGGTAAATAGCAAAAGGTAGTTTCTGTGTAAAAGTGTTTCTCAGGATGAATTTTGGAAAATAAACTTTGCTACAAATGCCATATGATAAATGGCATATGACAAATCAAGTGATTACTGTAAAAATGTCAATGAAAACGACACACCCCAATAGAATCCACATTAGAGTCAGTGCAACTAAATATGTTATGCATCTAAATCTCATCATAAAGTTAAATAGAGATGCACTTTAAATGTGCCCATCTCATCTCCCCATTCCTGACCTCCTCCCCTACTCCTCCCCATGGTGCTTTAAAGGAGGAAGAACAACCTTGAATGCCTCCTTGTATTCCCTCAATGAGTCTTAAATATTCAATATGAATCTCAAGTTTCTCCACTTTCTGAAGACTGATGGAAAGTTACAGAATGAATCTTGGAGAAAATACCTAACGCTAATGCCCAAAAGGTTTTATTGGCTCTTTCAATTCTAAATATTTCCTCTCACCAGTCTTTCTTTTGCTATTTTGCATTACTACAAACTGAAGTTTCTAAAGAAGATTTTACTTTAAATGATTCTGTTGTCTGCAATTAGTCAGAAATTGATCAATACACTGAACTGGTTGTGTACTTACTGAGATGAAGCCATGCAAAACACAATTCCTAGTCAGAGACATGAGGTCCATTTACAGGGCCGGTTACCTATCATGCAAGTACACTGACATTCATTGACTGTCTACTCAGGGCCATGGCAGTGCATATATTTTATTTGTTCTAAACAAAAATGTTCTGTGGCAAGTATCAATGACCCTGTCTTCCAAGTTGGATCGGAGGCTTAGGGAGGATATATAACTTGATTGGGTTTATATTCCAGCAAATGAATCAGGATTGGAATCCAAACCTGACTACATATAAACAGTAAAACAAAACCAAACCTGTGTTCTTGATTTCTGGAATTTTTTATTTTACCACAGATCAGATGAGGGAGATACCAAGTGTGACTTCAGCAAATTTAGTTGTTTTTTTTTTTTTTCCCCCCTGCACAAGCATCATAGTATTATGTATGAGATTTAATTAAATCTGTCAATTAAAGTTGGTATTTGCTCTGTGAGAATAGTAACATGTTAGTCACGTGTTAGGTGAAGAAGATTTAACCTTTTGTAAAATAGCAATACTATATTTAATTTGGTTTCAAGGATCATTTACTCATGTTAGAAGCTTCCCAACTCCAGGAGTGTTTTGTTTGCTCAAGCTGTGCTTCTGGACAGAGACAAACCTAGAACAACATAGGAAGCTTCCCCCAAAAGAAATATCCTTCATGTCCTATCATTTTCAAATATGTCTTACTAAGTTTAGTTATTTATTTTCTTACATCATGCTCATTTTTTTACTCTATTTGATTTCTCCCCTCAAATGCAATTCCCATAGTTCTTCCACCACCCATAGCACCTCTCATCTACCACCATAGTCCCTTATGCTCTTCCCTCCCCTGTTTTCACCCCCCCCCCCCCGTCTCCTACTCTCTCTTTCATGCCTCAGATCTACGGTCTGCTTGAAAATTTTGTCTTTTTCTTGACCTTTTGTTCAGTTTCTCTATATTCCACATATAAGTGAGACCACTGATATTTTTTCCTTCTGAAATTTTCAGGTATGTTCATGGACATTATCTTGAAGGGAAAATTTGTTCAAAATTTTTGAGTTTGGACTCTAACTCCATTTCATATTTTCTAAATTTATTTTTGCATGGTTTTAATATTACTGAATTTTCCAGAAAACAACTAACCTGTAAATTGAGGCAAGGTTTTACTTTTGTGTTACGAATGCATTCAAGATTTGCTCACTCATTTGAAAAAGTACATCATGAGCAACAGTGCTGTACTATTTGAATTGCAAATAAATACACCTGTTTCAGGCAGCTTCAATAGATGTTTTTATTATGATTCAGATGCCAGCATTTATATCTTTTTTGTCTTTAATAAACCCTCCTGGTCATTTGCATATTGAAAGGCAAATTAATTCATTACAAACTATGTTTCTTTTGTTTCTCCTTAACATGTCTCAGAGCAATAATGTTAAATAAATTGTGTTAGTAAGTTACATAATCTATAAATTCCATTTCAAAATAGTAAAGAGGCAATGTGAAACATTTATTATAAACTAGTATACCAATCATTATAGGATTGAGAGCCAACTTGCTTAAGTTCTCAGTTTTCTATATGGGTTCCTTAATTTTTATCTTCTTTGTCACAAGATGTTAAATGCCTTCCCCTTGACTATGTAATCCTTATGGTTTACTCTAAATGGGAAGTGCATATTTGTAGTACTGATACATTTCTAACAATCATAATTCAGTTTAAAAATTTCAAGACAATCTAGACAGTTAAAATAATAATCTCTACAGCAAAATACCTATGAAAGCACTAGGTTATACTTGTTAATATGGCAAAATTAGAAAGGTGAATAAAGCCAGCATTTGCAGTAGTAGAAGACAGAGACACTCTTGGGCCTCCCTTGGTGGCACAGCAGTTGAGCGCTGAGCTGTGGGGCTGCCCGCAGCCTCTGCAGCGCCGGTTCATTCCCTGGCAGCCGGCGAGGGTCCCACCAAAAAAAAAGAAAAAGAAAAAAAAGAAGATATAGACACTCAATGCTACAGAGACTATGGGTTAGAAGTCCTGATATGAATAGGTACTGATTAATAGTCACCTTAATTACATGCACATATTTTGTCTTGTCAATTCAAATCTGGGGTAATTATATTAAATATATCCCCCCATATAGATCTCAAATTCTCACACAGGTCTCTAAAGGAACATATACAAAAATGTTAATTGCCTTTTTAGATATGGTAGCTGAGAACTGGGGGCAACCTGCCAGCAGGAGTGCAGACAGGTAAAAGGAGTCATATGCAGTGGCACTTGAAAGCATTACATTAAGTGTGCATAAAAGAAGATGGATGTTTCTAAAAAATCTAAGTAATTAGTAAAAACATCTTTGAAAAAAGGGCCTCTCTGGTGGCGCAAGGGGTTAAATCTCAGCACTATGAAGCTATCCACAGTCACTGCAGCAAGAGTTCGACCGCTGGCCAGGGAGGTGGCCCACATGGCACAGCAGACCGCTCCTGTGTCGCCTGCTGCTTCCCTCAGCAGCGTATTTCAGTCAATCTGCTGTTCTGCTCCCCACTCAGTCTTGGTGAATCCTCTAATTCCCCCCCCCATACCCTCTGGCTATACCCCAGTTCTTGGATACATAAATAAAATAAATCTTTAAGAAAAAAAAAATCTTTGAAAAAAAACTGTGCTGTATAACAACATAGTATTTATAGAAATGTTAAAAATGATGCAAACTATTTATTTTGCCATAATATGGAACAAAAGGCATGTTAAGCACATTGAAACAGTGGACTGTAGTGAGCAAGCACAATGGTAAGAGTACTTAGTTAAAGGGTTATAATGGATTCTTTTTTAATTTTGTTATAGTCCATGCTAGGTAGTGTAATTTCAGAATTATGTGTTTAAGAGTTTCTTTATAGAAAAATTTCATGATAAAAGAGTTCTCCACTTTAAACTTTTAAAAACAAATTGTTTTCCTTTTAATACAAGATACATAAATAGGGACTCCCTGGTGGTGCAGTGGATTAAGTGCAGCGCTATGAAGCAGACTGCAGCCTCTGCAGCGCGGGTTCGATTCCCAGCTGGTCAGGGAGATACCCACATGGCTCAGCAGACCTCTCCTGACTCACCTGCTGCTCCCCTCAGCAGTGTATTTCAGTCAATCTGCCTGTTCTGTACCCAACTCTGTCTCTGGTGAATCCTCTCATCCCCACACCGCTGGCCTATACCCAGTTCTTATATAAATAAAAATAAATCTTTTTTAAAAAGTTAAATACATGAAATGCATATATATTTATATATATAAATATGTGTGTGCGTATATATATATATATATATACGCACACACACATAATATAATACAGGCTAAAGCCAAGTAAGGGTCTGCAGGGAATATGCAATTTTAGCTGGGCTACTTTATTCAGGTCCCTGTCTAATCACCTTCCATCTCTGACTCTCACACCCTTACTGGCCTGCTTTTACTCCATTTCAAAAGTTCAAAAGTCAGTGTAACCGAGTAGGAGTCACCAGGAAGGTCAAGAGAGGAAGGAAGCTGCTGTGAGACATGACTGGATTCTCATCAGTGGGTCCAAGGAGGAGACCAGGACAGGCTCACAATAATCTTGCACCAACATCACTTATATCCAATTTTTTGGACACCCACAATCACCTCTTAAAGAGACAATGTTTAGTCACTTGCGGAAGTAATCCTAAAAAAAATAGTCAAACTCACCATTTTGCTCTCAAAATCAAATTTTGAAAAAAACGTTTTTTTAAAAGATTTATTTATTTATGCATACAAGAACTGAGGTACAGGCCAGAGTGGGGTGTGCAAGAAGATACACCAGAGACAGAGTGGGAAAAAGAGCAGGCATACGGACCGAAATACACTGCTAAGGGGAGCAGCAGGCGAGTCAGGAGAGGTCTGCTGCGCCATGTAGGTTGCTCCCTGTCTGGGGATCCAACCCGTGCTGCAGAGGCTGTGGATAGCTTCTTAGTGCTGTGCTTAACCACTTGCTCCAGCAGGGAGGACCTGAAAAAAGTTTTTTAAAAAGTCAATAAATCGTTGTTACCATTGCAGAGGAAATTCCTTATGAAAATAAAGAGAATTGTTCAGGTCTGGATAGTCTGATCTCTATGGGGCTGTGTCTCAGCATGGGGCAAGTGTTTTAACAAGTCTTTCCTCAACATTAGTAAATAACACCAAAAGAAAAGGCATTCTCCTTTGCTTCAACATTTTGATTGTGAAATTAATGTTCAGAGTGCCCATATTCAAAATGGTAGAGTGCTAAATATGGAGAAAAATATTTCAGTTATGGGAAAGGAAGTGTCCAGTTTTTAAAAAGACCCTTTGCACACTGTATGTGACAGTGGAGTCAAGTGACTTTGGTTTACATTGGTATAATAGACTCCAATTATTAGCTGCTCTGATGAATTCAATTCATGTCATTATAAAATTGAGCTCCTTAATTAGAATATGGACACCCAACCAAGTGGTGACGGGAAATGAGTCTGCGTCTGGTCAGTTTGTCTTTTTGGAGGTCATCTCTCTTTCTCACTCCAGTCTTTGTAACTTAGTGGTGCATTTGGCGCTACATATGCTACCTCACATGCATCACTGAAAATAATTTGTATGTCTACATGGAGGCATTTCCTGTGTGTCCCATTCTTTAAGTAAAAGAGACTTTAGTCATGCACCCTACTGAACCTAGCATTCGCCTATCCTCTGAACTTTATGATAATTTGAAATGAGTTCAAAAATAGACTCCAAGATTGTGTTTTGTTCTCTGTATTGTGTTCCATATCAGGAGGACCTCCTACTTATTGTGGATTAAAAAAAAAAAAAAAGTAAAGTCTTCTCCTTCATTAGATAAAAAAGGAAATAAAATGCATAGTTCTAAAATTCTTTTTCCTATAAGTTCTCCCTAATATTTTTTTTAGGTATTCACTTCCTTTTGAGAAGTCAGCTGAATCACCCAGGCAGGGGATGGATTTGATTTACATATTTCTTTCCCTGGTGGTTGAGAACAGCAGGTGCTCACTAGAAAGGGTGTGAGACAGGGTTGTGTGAGACAGCTGACCTCTATACTAGACTAGGCAACTAAGGTGAACCGATGTTTGAGTCAAGATTATGAATAGGAGGTGAAGCAGACCTCTCCTGCCTCGCCTGCTGCTCCCCTCAGCAGTGTATTTCCTCAGTCTGCCTGTTCTGTTCCCTGCTCTGTCTCTGGCGAATCCTCTCACCCTCCCACGCCTCTGGCCTGTATACCAGTTCTTGTATAAATAAATAATTTTTAAAAAAGTCAGAAAATCTTAAAAAAAAAAAAAAGATTATGAATAGGAGCCTCCCTGGTGGAGCAAGGGGTTAAGACACAGCACTATGACGCAATCCACAGACACTGCAGCATGAGTTGGATACCCAGACAGGGAAGTGACCCACATGGCACAGCAGACCTCTCCTGTCTCATCCGCTGCTCCCCTCAGCAGTGTATTTTGTCAGTCTGCCTGTTCTTTTCCCCGCTCTGTCTCTGGTGAATCCTCTCATTCCCCCCACAACCTCTGGCCTGTATGCCCGTTCTTATATGCATAAATAAATAAATCTTTTTTTTAAAGATTTATTTATTTATTTATGCAAGAACTGGGGTACAGGCCAGATGCGTGGGAGGGTGAGAGGATTCACCAGAGACAGAATGGGGAACAGAGCAGGCAGACTGATGAAATACTTTACTGAGGGAAGCAGCGGACATGACAGGAGAGGTCTGCTGTGCCGTGTGGGATTCCCCACACCCCACCCAGCAGGGATTGAACCAGCGCTGCAGAGGCTGCAGACAGCTTCACAGTGTGGCACTCAACTGCCTGTGCCACCAGGGGAGGCCCAATACATAAATCTTTAAAAAAAGATTATGAGTAATCTAAACATAATAGGCAGTGGGGAGTTTGATGGAAAAACATATGGAGAAAACAACAATAATGTTTTAATAACCATAATCCTGCAGTGCAATGTATTACAAAAAGTTTTGAGCCTCAATTTTCTGAGTTTAGAGTAGATAATAATTTTCAAGGTTGTTTTAAGGATGGAATAGGTTAATGTATATATATCATTAAGACACTGCCTCACACATGGGCATTTTATAAAATTCCAAGATATTATTGGATGGAAGCTTTGATGCACAAGGTACAAGCTGAGTTAAAGGTTGATGGAGGGTATTGCAAGTAGGGAGAACACGTGGTCCAACTCATGCTTAACTATTTATACAAATTGTTTTAAGGCTTTGGGTTTGAAGTGGAGATTTGTCTCCTTGAATCTGATCCAGTGTACATAACTTATTTGGCTTAGATGAGCAAACCATATTTGATGACTGTTTTTATGTCATCAACAACTGTGCAATCATATTCATGTGGCTTCGTAGAAAAAAAAATGAGTGTGCTTTTGAGTGCTTGGTACTTTAGGGACAGAATGGGAGATTATAGTTAGGATATAACTGAGAATGTCAGCCAAATAAGCTGAAAGCAAATGTTCCTACCTAAGAAATAGCAGAATGTGCCAATGACAGTACATCTGCTAATGAAATGAGGATGCTAATAAAAAAAATGTTAAACTTTGTAAGGATTTTGGAATGTCAAATTATGCATCTTTTAAAGAAGCCAAACTTTTAAAATACATTTTTTCTGTAATCTATTGTAGTAATAGCTACCACTTAAGTCTTCTACACCCTGAGCTCCTTGCAGGCAACATCTCATATCATCCTCAAAAACCAACTTGTGTAAAGGCACATCCCTGCAGAGAAAACTGGAACACAAAGGCCAGGGATCAAAGTCACTTAGCCATGAAGCTGCAGAATTTATATTTGAAACCAATTCAGTATATTTTCCCCCAATCTTTATGTTTGCTCTACTAAATGGTGATGCCTTTATTTTGTGTGCCCAAATAACTATAAACTGTGTTTTCATCAAAATGGTAAGCTGGAATGATAACAGAAGAAATCAGATAAATTCAGTCAATTCTTTTAATAATTGTTTTAGTAATCTACTGTCTACATGTCAGTCATCTGGGAAACATCTTGCCTCATCAATTCTTATCCTAACATTCTGGTGTCTAGTAAATAATGAACTTTGAGTCAACACCCATAAATGATTGAAATCCTGTATGCAAGATATTTAATGAAATGGAATATATATATATATATATTTGCCTTTTTCCTTGTCATTTGATTACAAGCTTTAAAGAAATACCAAAATCATTACATAAACCACCACAAGAAGAATAATGTAATATTTAAAATTTCTTGTAAAAGTACAATTTCTTTCCATGATGTTTATTTATGCAAATTTATTGCATGTTGTCTGGCTGTCTGAAAGAATGCAAATCACTGTCTTTTTTAAAAGATTTATTTATTTATGCATACAAGAGCTGGAGTGCAAGCCAGAGACACGGAGGTGAGAGGATTCACCAAAGACAGAGCGGGTTGCAGAACAGACAGACTGACTGAAATACACTGCTGAGGGGAGCAGCAGGCGAGACAGGAGAGGTCTGCTGCACCATGTGGATCAGCTCCATGGACGGGGATCAAACTCATGCTGCAGTGGCTGCAGACAGCCCCATAGTTGTGTCTTAACCCCTTCTGCCCGTAAATCACTGTCTTGATCATACCATCTCTGACATGCACATGGGGCACAGCCCTCTAATAACTGTCAAGGAGAAACTAATAGGAAATAATGGCATGCTATGATACATGTCCATGCTAGTGGTCTTTGGATTGTCTCCCCATTGCACCCCAGCCCTACACCCAGCTGGGACAACATTGGTGAGTCCACTGCTCTACTAATCCACTAATCCACAGTGCCCTCCCTGAGCTCCTATCCACTTCTGCACTTTTTATGACCTAGATGACACCCATTCGATTTTTCCCGTCACCTCAAGTTCACTGAATCAGAAATGTATATTATCTTTCTCTCTTCTCTGTCAATATGAGTTTATCTTTTAAATGAGTTATGTCAGTGACATCCTTGTTTTGTTTGAAAGAAATAAGTAGAAGACAGTTTGTAGCTATGCACTCACTTGAATAAATACATTCTAATTTTATCAACTCAACGTAGATTGACACATTTCAGTACCAGGCAAGACGTAGTGGTTTTGACAAATAGCCTTGCCTTTGACCTGGAAAGGCACCCTTGCTCCACAATGAGGGTGGGGGAGGGAAGCTAAGGGTTTGCTAAGAAAGTACATCAGGTGCCAAGTGGAATGAGCACAAAAGGTGTTTAATATCTGTGCTTTCAAATTTTATTTTATAATAAAATGTTTATTTTTAATAATAATTAAGACACTATTTTATAAAGGTTTGACTATAAATTATCCCACTTATTTTATCTTGATAATAACATAAAGTTGAAATTTTAAGAAATGATAAACATGAGGTAAATATGTCATCAAAGTAAGAAAAACTGACTTCTAAACTTTCCATTTGATTAAAGTCTATATTTGAAAATTGATATTTTCATTTACAACATTTCATATTAACTACAGGGTTCAATTTTTATTTATTTTTCTCCCTACTTCAAAACTTGAAATAACCACCGTGAGCTTTCTCACCTTTTTTATTATCTAACCTCTAATTTTTTAGTAATTAAAATAAAATTTAACTCTGTTAGAGTTTAGCACATTGGCATTATTTTCTTCAAATATATATCAGATAGTTTTTACTCTATTTCAATATCTGAGATGATTACTCATTATCAGTATGTTAGCCATAACATTTTCCTTATTCAGTCATTTATTTTGATTTATATGTTTGCCAGTTTATCATAACATAGCTATTATAATAAAAATGGATCATATTTGGAGTAATTTGACTTCTTGTATATTATGATTATCTATGGTTTTTATATAATTAAAGGAAAATTAAGCTAACTGAAAATTTCTTGGGCCATTTAGAAGTGCATAGGTATCTGGAAACATGTTCCCTGTAGTTAAGAATGCAAAAACACTAATTCAAAAGTATGTATGTACTTCTATGTTCATATCAACACTATTTACAATAGCCTAATTATGGAAACAAACTAAATGTTCCACAACAGAGGAATGGATTGATTAAGAAGATGTGTGTGTGTGTATGTGTGTGTGTGTGTGTGTGTGTGTGTGTGTGTGTATATATATATATATATATATATAAAATACTGTTCAGTTATAAAAAGTGATGAACTCTTGCCTTTTGCAGCAATATGGATGGAACTGGGGGGGGGGGTGGATTTTTGCTAAATGAAATAACACAGAAGGAGATATAAGGATATCAGTTGATTTCACTCCTATGTGGAATATAGGAAAAAAACAAAGGGTCACAAAAAGCCAAATAATAAACCCTAAAAATCTGACTGTAGAACTGAGGCTACCAGTTTGGGAGGGCAAGAGTGGAACAAAATGTGGAGGTTTTCCACTGGTCTAGGGTAAAATACACTAGGTATTTTGGTGCTGGGAAGGGTGTGGTTACATACATGTCAGGAGGTATGAACCTGTTCCCCTAAAGTCATACACAGTCTTGGAAACCAATGTTACCTCAATAAAAAATAAAGAAAGATGTACTTTTAAAAAAAACCATCTAGGTTGTTAAGATTTTGTCAATTTTTTTAAAAAGAAAGTGATCCATGTACACTCTGTATTTACTAGTCTTACACATTTGATTATTTTTTCATGCCCTTACTCAGTCTATAAAAGTTTTTTTTTTTATTTCACTATTATTTTCTATCTTTCCACATCACTCTACTTTCTTCTGCAGATTTCACTTGTGTTTCCCTTGATAAGTCAGTTGATTTTGATGGCCAAATGATGAAACATTTTTTCATTCTTTTGTAAGTTCAACAGCTCATAAATGTGTCTGTATTTTCACTCTCCACTTGTCTTGTTCTCCCATGACTGCTCTTCAGTCTGGCATTCTTCTCGCCCTCATTCAAAGGAACAGCTCTGGTGTCTGGGGCTCATCACATCCAAGGGGGATTCCACAGTGCTCATTGCATTTGAAATACCAGTAGCCAGGGATGCAGTGGATCATTTGTTCTTCCATGTGCTCCACATCTATTTTATTCTATTTCCATTAATCTCTGTGTCATTTTCCTCTGCATTTACTTTAATCATTTCAAGCCTTTATTCTACTTCTGCAGTTCCATGATAGCACACCTATTTGTTCCCTTCCTATTTTTAATTTTTATTCTTTTAATAATGTTTTGGTTTCACGTTCTATCATTCCACCAAAATGAACATCTTCTTTTTCTAAAACTTTGTCTGCATTTTTTTTTATGTTAAACACTTGGTTATTTAATGCATGCTACCAATTTCTTCTAAAGCACACACATAAAAATAAAAGGTCAAGGAAAGGTATAGTAGAGCAATAGTAGCCAAGATAATTTAAGTATAATTACATTATTAACAATAAGATAAAAATATATTACAGATGAAGAGGACTAAGTAATGAATAAAGAGAGTGTACTAAAAATATAAAATTGCTGAACTTGTATATACACAATAATATAGCATCAAAATATACAAAGCAAAAAGTGACAGAATTTGAAGAAGAAATAAACCCACTGTTAATACCCTACTGTCTGTCAGTAATATTAAGCTCCATATGACAACCTAACAAGACCATAGAAGATTCGAACCTTATCATTAAGTTTAATATAGCATTATAGAGACCTATGATGAACAATAACAGAATGCACGTTCCTCTTAAACATTTATAAAGGGAACAATGATCATGTACTCAGTCACAAAGAAAAATCTCAAAAAAATAATGAAGAATTAGGGCCTCCCCCGGTGGCGCAGCGGTTGAGCACTGGGTTGCGAAGCTGCTCGCGGCCTCTGCGGCACCGGTTTGATCCCCGGCTGCTCCCCGGCCACCGGAGGAGGGTCCCGCATGGCGCGCAGACCTCTCCTGCCGCCCGCTGCTCCCCTCAGCAGTGTACTTCGGTCCTTCTGCCTGCTCTGCTCCCCGCTCTGGCTCTGGTGAATTCTCTCACCCTCCCGCGCTTCTGACTGTACCTAGTGCATGTATAAACAAAACAAACAAACAAATAAATAAATGAATAAAACATGCCTCTATTAAAAAAAAATAATGAAGAATTAGTATCAAATAGATATTATATTGAGATCACAATGACATAACACCAGAAACTGATAAAAAAAACTTCCCTTAAATATTTAAAAAACAAGGTGCACTTAAGCAAATTTCATAGAGAAAAAAGAAATATTAACTGGGCCTCCCCTGGTGGCACAGGCGGTTGAGTGCCGCTCTGTGAAGCTGTCCACAGCTTCTGCAGAGCTGGTTTGATCCCCGGCCAGGGAGATTCCCACATGGTGAGGCAGACCTCTCCCATCTCGCCCGCTGCTCCCCTCAGCAGTGCATTTTGTCAGTCTGCCTGTTCTGTTCCCCGCTCTGTCTCTGGTGAATCCTCTCACCCTCCTGTGCCTCTGGCCTGTACCCCATTCTTGTATTAATTAATTAATTAATTAATTAAAAAATAATAACCCATGTTTCTCTTAATAATTTCCATTGATGGTGTATAGTTTCTTCTAAGTATTATTTAGTTACATCATTAGTATTGTTTGGAGGTTGTTCTTTATTATTGAGCTCCATGAGTATTTTCTAAATATCCACTGAGTAGAGCACTAAAAAGTATTATTTTAGGTTTTAACAATTGAGTCAAGGTCTTTAATCTCATTGGAAAAGCAATTCAAGAACAGTGATTATGAAACCTCGGCAAGCAAAGGTATCACTAGGAGGATTTATAATATAAAGATGGTTGCCTTCTCCCCTATACCCACAGATTTTCTGATTCATTAGTTCTTGGATAAGGATCAAAGATTTGCATTTGTAACAAGTTTATTTATTTATTTATTTTTTAAGATTTATTTATTTATACAAACACTGGTTTACAGGCCAGAGGCGTGGGAGGGTGAGAGAATTCACCAGAGAGGGAGCAGGGAAAAGAACAGGCAGACTGACTGAAGTACACTGCTGAGGGAAGCAGTAGGCAAGACGGGAGAGGTCTGCCTCGCCATGTGGGAATCTCCCTGGCTGGCTGGGAATCTAACCGGTGCTGCAGAGGGTGCAGACAGCCTCACAGCGCTGCACTCAACCTGCTGCACCACCAGGGAGGCCCACATTTGTAACAAGTTTATGGGGCATGCCAATGATACCCATTGGGGAACCACAATTCGAAAACCCACTGAAGTAAAATGTAAATTAGAGGTGATATTTTGGAATCTAGAAATACAAATTACTTTCCCAAGAAACAAAGGACATTTGAGTTATGAAAGCAACGAAAAAAATGTATTTTGAAAGGAGGACATGAAGAACATAACTGAATTGAAGGAAAGAAGATGGTGGGAAGATGAAGTGCTTGTGTGTCAAAGCAGGGGATAATTTTCTCAGCAAGGTCATGAACACAAATTAAAAATTATTAGAAATACATTTTTGGGGTGCCTGTTTGTGTTTTAGTGATCCAATATATATTTGTTGAGAATTTATTTTGTGTCTAATGCTATGAGAAGCATAGGAATGAACAAAGGCAGCTGTTTCCTTCAAAAAGATCACAGGAAGTAGAACCAGCTGCAGAAGAGTAAGTGGCAATGATGGCAGAGGTACGGTAAGCCTACGATCTGCTTGCACGGATATGGAGACTCCATCTTTGCTGAGGCATTGAAAGAACACTTGCCAGAAAAAAAGAAAAAATACACCTGACTTGAGTCTCTCACTTTCATTTTAGGGAGAAGACAGGTAATTTGGAACATTCTATTTGATGATGCACCTGGATTAATAATTACAGAGTAGGTTTTTATCAAACTTAAATTTAAAAAAATAGAAGGAAACATAAAGCACAACAGGGAAGGAAGGGGAAGGAGAAAATGGATAAGGAAACTCATTTTGAAATGGAAGACTATACAGACAGGATCATTAGTCTTAGAGAAGCATGGATAAATTGTCGTCTGCTGAGAGTGAGATACTGTCAGCATCGAAGATAGTGCAACACCTTTGCCAGTGAATGTTGAGAGGCCAACTGGAGATGAATGAAATGGATGCTGGAGCTCAGTGGGGCCCAGCTGTGGCAACTGCATTTTTATGGTGTTACCAGTTGTGGATGACATTTTCCAGCGTAATTCATTAGCCTGAGGTTCTGTGAATTTTTCATGGCAGTCAACCTTTCTTAGGAGTTGCCAAATGAAAGCTTAATGATACATATCCTTTTATGAGGTCAATGGGCAGTGTATGAAGTAGCTTGTTAAATTTCTGTATCTAAACTGGAACAATCCTCCAGTTGGCCCACAGATTGGCAGCTCTGACCACACTGGGAATGTGAGTATGTGCAATGCTGTTTACAAGCTATAGGATTTGGGCCACTGAAGGCAACATCTGGGGATAAAAGTCGGTGCTTTTCAAACTTTTGCAGATAAAGGAAATTTTCAGTGCCATTTCTCCAAAGTAAATCTAGGTATCTAGGAAAAGTCACAGAATTTCCTGAATGATCAGGAATAACTACTTGACTGTCAATTAAGTGGGGACTTTGACATAATTAAAGAAAGAATGCATCTGAGCATGAGACACTAACAACCAAGAGACTATGAGCATCAGTAATTTCCTATACTGGGCAAAGAGGTTTTAAAAATTGTAAACCTGGGCATTCAAGTCAACAATAGGTGTTCTCTAGATAGTTGACATGTTGCTGGGACAGCAACTTATATGAAATTTTCCTTCCAACTAACAACTCCTTCCTTTCTCAGAAAGTATAACCCTAGAAATTCAGAAATTTAAAAATTCATCATAGACATGCAATGAAAATTTTTATCTTTTTTTTTTTTTTTTGCTCTATTTCTCTCAAATGTTCACTAAGTATCAAGTCAGTGTAGCAATTGTGTCCGCCTTTCTAACATGCATGCAATGTTCCCCAGCCACCCTCCTCTCCAGGATGACCTAAACAACACACAATAGGCAGTAGGGACACCTTCCCTGTCTATATCCCTGAACTAGCCTGGTGAGGCTCCTGCTGTCTATTAGCAGCACAGGGCTGACTGGAAGCTTCGTTCATATACCTCAAGCCTGCATAACCAAAACACAGTTCTCTTCTTGACCACCCACTGTACCGCCTATTCCTATATTTCCGCTGCTGTCAATGATATTTCCAAGAAGTAATACTGACAGTATTAGTGATATAGAGGCAAGGCCCTAACTCTCACTCAACTCTAACCTGTAACCTCTATTAAATATCCAGCATACAGAGGCACACCGATGCTTAAATTAGCAAAAGGAAAATCAATTCAGCTGCTTCCCTTTTTTAAGCAAAGCAATTGAAGCTTCAAGAAGATAGAGAATTACACTAGATAATATCAGACAATACAATTTGCAAGAATGTTTCTGTTTTGAGTATCAAAATGGAATTTGTCTCAGGAATTATGATGTGTATGAGGCCAACTGCTTTTAAGATAGGGAAAATCTATGCCACTTTAAAATATCCACTTACAGAAAAACTAGTTATAACTTTATGTGCCACTCTGTTTAATTTCAGCAACTTGTATACCAAAATAAAGCAAAACATTTTATGGATAATGAACAAGAGATTGAATAGTGTATGGGTGACTAATTTGGTTACTAAAGAAAAAAATGAAAATAAACTGGATGTTCTAAACTTGATTAGTATTTCTGTCATAAGGATGTTGCATTAGTTTGACAATTGAAACTCATACCTCATTATTATTGTATAACTTCTCCACCAGCTATACTTCTTAGAGCTTCCCTGCTCTGCTGCAATTGTTAATTTTACTTCTTGCAGAATTTTTCTTGGTAATTTCACTTATGAGAACTCTAAGTAAAACAGAATTGAAGCTATTTTATAGATAATTCTGGACCCAAATTGCTTTATCTCTCTCTCTCTCTCTCTCTTTTTCTCTCTCTCTTTTTCTCTCACACACTCTTCTCCCTTTTTTATTTTAAACCTACCTCAATTTTTACATAGCTATTAATGCTATTAAAAATAATATAGTTCATTAATACACTTTAGAAAATTCTAGGCAGGTGGTTTCTGTTCCCTTCTCATATGAAATTCTTTATTTCCATTATCATTGCCAGAAGAGGTATTCATTAAGATGCAATAGCCACTGGTGCATCAAATGAGTTATGAGTCATTCACACTTTAACACAAACTAGTTTAATCAACCATATTTCATTATAACACCTTACCAAATAAATATGCATTTGAGGTAGAGGAAAAGGAGAAAAAATATTAAAACCAGACATAAAGATAAAAACATAGCAAAAATAATTTTTAGACTCTGTGAAAAATATTCTGGTTTTCAGAGGGTATGGCAGGAGGGAGGTGGAGATACGGGAGGGGTGCTGCTAGGGCTCTGGCCCTGGAGCTTTGGTAGAGGATGAATTAAACATATACCATAAGAAGGTGTGAAGTAGTTCTCTGAAAAGCATGTAGTTGCATAAATGATTGATAAATCAATAAAAATTGAGAACAAATGATGCCTTAGTAGACCATCAAAGCAGAGAAATTTGGGGTGCTGGGGGTAGCTTGTATATGTATACCCACCCTCAACCTGAGCTAGGAATTTAGCAATCAGTAGAACAATTACTAGAAGTATATCCATAACAAATCACATTTTTTTTTTTCTTTACCAACCTGGCATACAGAGTTCTCTGCTGACCACTTCTGGTTGATATAGTAACGTCCTGAAGCAAAGGAAAATGCGAGGTGCATGGGAAACTCTGGCTGGGCCCCCACTTTGGTGGGAATGGAGCAATTTGTCAAATATCTATTGGCTGAAATAAAACTATTTCCTGGACATTCTATCTAGGGCAGATAGGAGCAACTTGCTCAGACCATAGGAGTCTAGCGAAGAGGAAGCAACAGGGTCCCCATGTGGTTTCATACTGTGTGTGTGCGTGTGTGTGTGTGTGAGAGAGAGAAAGAGACAGAGAGAGAGAGAGAGGGAGAGGGAGAGAGAGGGAAACCCAAGACCCCTAGGGGAAAAGAGTGGACACAGTCCCAGATGACTGCTCCAGGAAACTACACCATCTTACTTTTTTTCTAACATCTCATAACTTTCACCAGTGTAGTTCCAGCTTAGAGTCTTAAAAGTTAGAATCCATTGTTCTGGACTCAATCTGGCTTCCCTTTACTCCTGGACAATAGGCAGGCATGGATTTTGGAGTCAACTGTTAAGTTTAATAAATCAGTATCAATAAATTAGTCTGAGAGAAATGATCTAGAATCTTCTGGGTCCCATTAGGTCCCCTATTTAGAGTTCTGATGCAGGCTTGAGGTGGACTGAATCTTGGATGGCAGACCTTAGGCAGGAAGGTGAAGTCAGTACCTTGGTGTCCAGGTCAGGTCACAGTATGGATCAAACACCTATCATTTCCTCCCTTCAGTAATGGAAGTTTGCTTTCCAACTCATGAACAATGATACATTTTCACAAAACATGCATACAAATCAACTCAAAATGGATAAAAGACCTGAACATAAGACCTGAAACCATAAAACGTATAGAAAAATGTAGGTAAAACTACAAGACATACATCTCAGTAATATCTTTAAATAAGCATCCCCCGAAGTAAAGAAAGTGAAGGTAAAGATAAACACCTGGTGTTTACATCAAACTAAAAAGCTTCTGTATAGCAAAAGAGACATTAACCAAAACAAAAGACACCCCATTGATAGGGAAAATCTTCACATTCCAGTCAACTGATAAGGGATTGATCACAAAGATATACCAAAATCTCACAGGACTAAACAAAAACAAAGTAAACAATTCAGTAAAAAATGGGCAGAAGAACTTAAAAGGCATTTCTCCAAAGAGGAAATTCAAATGGCCAGCAGGCATATGAAAAAATGTTCAACATTCCTTATCATCAGGGAAATGCAAATCAAAACCACAGTGAGATTCCACTTTACACCAGTGAGAATGACACATATTAAAAAAATTGGCAACAGCAAATGTTGGCGAGGATGTGGTGAAAAAGGAACTCTCCTGCACTGCTGGTGGGAGTGCAAACTGGTCCAACACATGGAAAGCTGTGTAGAGGTTCCTCTGACTACTAAAAATGGAGCTATCATATGATCCAGCAATTCTACTACTAGGGGTTATCCCAAAAGACATAAAAACATTAATTCAAAAGAATACCAGTGTCCCTATGTTTATTTTAGCACTATTTATAATAGGTAAGACTTATTAACAATGCAAATGCCCCCAAAAGATGACTGGATCAAGAAAATGTGGTATATGTATATAATGGAATACTATTCAGCGATCAAAAATGATAAATTCATGCCATTTGCAGCAACATGGATGGAGCTAGAAGGGATGATGCTCAGTGAAATAAGTCAGAAGGAAAAGAAAAATTCTGGATGGTTTCACTTATAAGAGAAATATAGGGGAACCAAATTAGGCATTAGGGGAAGAAAATATTAACAATAAAAAACATAAGAAACAAAACAAAAATAAACAGACAACTATAAATTAGAGACATTCTGCAGGGGAGGAGAAGGGAGAGGGATTAAAATGAGGGCAGGAAGAGCATAGGGACTATGGTGATGGTACATGGGTGAATCGGGATTGGTGGTGGAAATTCTATGGGGATTGCACCTAAGAAAAGAAAGCAAACATTGTTTAAAAAAAAAAGAAAAATGATGTAAAACATAAATAAATACATAAATGAATGAATGAATGAATAAATAAATAGTAATTAAAAAAAAAAGTCTTTCCTCACTTACTAATTTCCTAGTAATTTCTTATTAGAAAAATGAGACTTCCAGTCTGTGCTGCCACTAAATTGCTACCCCTAATCTTCTTTGGGATTACATTTTAATGCTCATATCTTTGCTCCTAGTTTCTGTTGACCTCTGGACTTCTCTATTTCTTTTCCATAGGCAGACTTCTGAGTGTTGGTCCTTTGTCCAGTGCTCACTTCAAGTACTGCTCTCCTCCAATATTGAGGGAAGAATGAAGAGGAGAAAATGACTGTGTCGTATATGGCAACTGCCAGGCACTTACCTGTGGTCTTCATATGCATAATTTTTGTCAGTCATATCACAACTAATTTTTAACTGCTTACTAGCACCTCCTCCCATTGTTGTGACTTGCTGAGAGATTGTTTTCAACTGTGTCTCCAATACCTTCAAGTGACTGGCAACTCCAGGAAATGTAGCAAATTTATGGAATAGTCTTGAGAATAAATACTTGGGGAACACCTAGAATGGTGAAGTGATGTGACAGTTGTATACACTAAAGCATAATGCTGACACTGATGGTCAGAGTTACCTGTAAGTTTAGATAAGAACAAGAGTGTTGCCCAAGTGTGTTTCATGGTACCCGGTTTTGCTGCTATGTTGGGTGAAATATGGCCTCATGATACAAGAAGATTGGTAACATTCAGTAAGGCAAGAAGGAACATGGTAATTGACTGAAAGATGTTTTTGATCCTTTGTTTTATAAAGTATATGGTATACTCTAAGTGAAACAATGTTTCCTGTATTCTCTCAGATATAACCTCAGAGTTATATCTGGAACTAGTGTCCCTTAGAACACACATTGTTCAGTAGAAATTGTAACATGGACATAGACCATTGTTGAGGTTTGATCTGGTTCTAGAAAAAGAGGTCACATTTGCAAACTGTATTCAGTCTTTCTCAGACTGCAATTAGTGAATATAATTGAAGGATTCTTATAAAATTCCTAACTTAGAAAAAGTACTTGGATCATTTCCAGAACTAAATCTGCACCCAGGTTAGACTTCAGGTTTTCTAGTACAAACAATGAATGAGCCTGGTGGGTGGTTAGTCAGGGAGTGATTAACAAAGCAGTCTGAATAACTAAATATACTCCTCTATTTTTATTTATATTTTATTTATGTAATAGTTCCTTCTGTTTTGTTATTATTTTTCCCAAAAATCAATCATTAATTCTCACATTTTTAATAAGAAAATGCTCAGGGTTGAAATTAGTCAGAAATCTTGGTTATTTCAAATTAAACAAATACCATTACCTTAATAAACTCTGATTATTATAGAGTATTTAAAAAAACAGATATGTGTGGGTTCAAGTGATTTTCCTCAAAAAATAAGAATCTATTTTCTGGTAATGCAATAACTTTTTCTCACCTATAAATAGAGGTGTTGTTTAGACACTTTGCATATAATTCTTTTAACAAATCTAGGATGCATTATTCCTCTTTCTGTAGAGAGAGAGAGTGTCTTGTCTATATCGACACTATTTTTTAGTGGTGAATTAAGGCACTCTGCTGATATATTCTATAGACTTTTATATTTAAATATTTGAAGTAAAAATAATGGCTATAATCACAGCAATAATGTAGAGCAATTATAATTACCATCGAGGATGTGTCCATTCTACCACTTTATTCCTTTTCAATTATCAATTAATTAGACAACCAGTTATACTTTGGAATAGTGATTCTAAAATTTTAATATGTATTAGAATTATCATATGTCCATCAAGTTCCTAGTGCTCCAAATAAGAAAATCTGAATATATAAATCTGGTATATGTTGAATAATCATTTATGTTTTGGATATCAGTGGCCACACACCATCAGCAGTCTCAAGAGTTACTTAATATTAAAATAATGTCATATAACCCTACAAGCATTAAATACAATAATATATGTGATGTCCTTAACGTGGTATGGTGGTATAAAGGGATCATAACTAAATTAGATCCTATTCTTCTCAAGTATTAATTGACCAACGACTGCAAAAGATCAAACTTTTTTTCCCTCTGAATCTGTGAGAGATACAGCTGGAACACAGACAGGGTGCTACTGGCTTTGCAGAACTTACCATTTCCTTGGGAAAGCATGGGGTTGTAGAAGCACCCGATTTCTGCTTTTTTCCGTATAACACAGCAACCTCCTTCTTCTAGTGGTTTAGGCAAAGTTCTTTCCATCATTCTTGACACTGTACTTTCTTTCACATTCTACATCAAATATATACAGAATCTCTTGCCCATTGAATCCTTCCAATGCCCTACCCTGATCCTAACTATCTGCTCTTGACCCAAGCAGGATTTCCTAATTAAAATATGTCATCTGTCAGAGAGTGCTCCCTCTCTGCTCAATGCCTTTCATCTCCCATGTCATTTAGAAATGCAGCCAAAGTCATTATTTTTTAATGGCTGCTCCCATTCTCTCTCCTGATTCAACTTTAAATTGTCCTTGCTCCCTCTGTCCCTGCCATGACCTTTTTCTTTTTTTTTAAAGATAGATTTATTTATTTATTTATTTATTATTTATGATCACAAGAACTGGGGTACAAGCCAGAGGTGTGGGAGGTGAGAGGATTCGCCAGAGACGGAGCAGGGAACAGAACAGGCAGATAGACTGAAGTACACTGTTGAGGGGAGCAGTGGGCTAGTCAGGAGAGGTCTGCTGCGCCATGTGGGTTGCTCCCTGCCGGGGATGGAACTTGCACTGCAGAGGCTGTGGACAGCTTCACAGAGCTGCACTCACCACCAGGGAGTCCTGCCATGTCATTTTTCTTGCTTTCCTTAGATGAGGCCAGGCCTAATGCATTCTTCTCTGACTGGAATATTATCAGTCACCTAAATGGCTCCCTCCACTATCCTCTTACATATCTGGGCTCAGTGTTGCCTCTAAGAGAGTCACTCATTGAACAACTAATGAAAATTGTAACTACTTCAGGGCTTCCCTGGTGGCTTAGGGGTTAAGACTCAGCCTCAGCGCTATTACCTCTATAGCCTAAGTTCGATCCCTGACCAGGTACCTAAGCCACATGTGGCACAGCAGACCTCTCCTGTCTCACCCACTGCTCTCCTCAGTGGTGTATTTCAGTCAATCTGCCTGTTCTGCTCCCCATTCTTTCTCTGGTGAATCCTCTCATCCCCTATACCTCTGGCCTACACCACAGTTCTTCCACGTGAAAAAAAAAGAAAATTGTAACTACTTTTCTTTGGACCATCCCTCCCCTTTTTTCTGCTTTCCCCCAGTAATTATAATTTATATTAGATACTATAAAGTTTACATATGTATTTAACAACATTCCACACCTCAGCAGAACATAAACAAACAAGGGTAGGGATTTTTTGTCTACTCAGTTCCATAATGTGTCACTAGTACTTGCAAGAGACACAGACAGATGTAATTATGATGAATGGCAACATATAAATGAATCATAATGAAATTAACAAATTATGAAAATATTATTTATTGGTATTTAATATATTCCTGATATTTACTGGTGTTTAATATATTCCTGAGACTGTACTCAACACTCAAAGCTAACTGCTTTAGCTAACTTAAATAGAAGTTACCATATAACTATTCCTACTTAACTGAAGTTGGCATACAAAATATAAATCTGTATTTATTTGATATTTCTCATAACATGACATCAGGGCCCTACACATAATGGATTATGAATCTTGTGTAGACTTGACAGACTGGACTGACTGCCCATGTGGCAATATTCTAGTTGGCCTGCCTTCCCTCATGCTAGGTTCAATCTCCCTAATTTATCTTTATAGAAGCTATCTTCCACTTGAAGTTCCTGCTCCTTTCCACAATATCATCCAAATATAGGATCCTCCAAGGCCCATTTAATAAGCTTTCCTCTATTGCAAACTTTGATATTGTTTTAGTTAGCATTGCTATTTTCCTTCATTATTGCTAGTTACTTGTAATTACCCCACAGATTACTTTTTATTCACATACATGTATTCATTAAAATTATTGAGTTTCTATTCAGTCAGAATATAAACATGAACATGGTACAATCCCCACACATATGAAATGAGCAGCTATTTGGCATGTGTTTAATTTTATAAAACAGTGATCTTATTACATTCTATGTACTTATATTTAAAACGTAAAGAAAAGTAACACAGACATTGACCTTCAAGAGTTCAGTTTAGTGGAAGAAAATGACACTTAAACCTCGATGATGTGGTCATTTCTATGATTGAAATAAGTACAGTGATATTAAAACAAAGAGAAACACATGACTCATTTGGGAAAAGCTACACTACGAAAAAAAGGAGGTGGTTTTTGAGCTGAACCTCACAGGAATCATGAATAAGCTTACTCGGGGCTCACCAGGGAAGAATGATTTCCTAGGCTGGGAGATAGGTTGGTTTTGTTTTTGTTTTTCTATATCTTCAAACTTAGGAGATACACAGTCCCCATCAGACAAGCTTCATGTTCTATCGCCAATGGAGTGCAATGCAAAATTTAGGGCAAGTATTCAGTCATTTACTATTTTCTGAGTAAACTAACTAACTGATTAATAGAAATGCTATTTATTTAAGGAAAAATTATGTATTACTCATGCCACTTGCTTTAGCTCTTTTGAAGATAAAGCTAACAAAACTAAGACTTGTGATTCTATTCTCCACCATGGCCTTGCAGGCACAAACAGGAAAAAAAGAAAAAAAGAAAAAAGAACTTTTCTGTTACTCTATTGTGCTAACTTATGTTATGGGTGGAATGGCAGAAGAGTCTAACAAGCCAATGCAGTATTTGTTGTCTAATTTCTAGCCATTTTATTTTTTTTTCCAATTTTAATTTAATTTTTGTTTTTTCTATGTAGTGGCCCCATAGATGAATTGTTTTGTTTGCAGTCATGCTTTCTTGTCACCTGTGGTCCTCTCCAGTGGGGTCAATTGAAGCATAACCTTCTGAGGATACATGGGAACAGGGAAGTAGATCTCTTCCCAAACATTTTGCAGACCAAAGTCTGAAAAAGAATCCAAGATAAGAACATGTCCCGAAGACACTTTACAGGCCTTTCACTTTTCCTGTATGGCTTCCATTCCTGCCACCTGCTGTGGAAGCAGGAGGCAAAAAATCTGATCTGGCTAAGAAGCTAACTAATTGTGTAGCCCTTAGCAGCTCCTTGACCTCTCAGGCTTCAGCAAATCCTGATGTATAAAATGAATTAGCTGTTGAGATTCTGATTATGAAATTATATGGACATTTTTTCTAAAGTTATTTGTGGTGTTCTCATTTCCTTGTGTTCTCAATCTGTCTCCCTGTTCAGGTGTTGGGTGTGGCAAAAATCTGAAGGTGAATAATATCCTTTAATTCTTTAAGTCTCCTCTAATGCGTCCTTTCCTTGAGAAAACCCATCAGGACTCTGATGTAATTTTCCTCCTTGGTGCCTCCTCAGAGACCTTTTCTGTATAGCGGTCCTTGTGTGGTAAACATATGTTGTTTTGTGCCCTGAACTCTGTTGTAAACACCTTACCCCAGAGAATCTGACTCTTCATCACATCCTGTAAATCCATACCTTAGTAGCTGCTCGGTAAATACTTTATAGATGAACACATGAATGAAGAGTTGCTTACACACTGAATTTCAATTTCATCAATACAAAGTCTCTCTATCACATTATAAAAAGAAATGTCTTATATAATAATAATATAATATATCTAATTTCCAGTTAGATCCATTTTCAACTTGTGTATGATAATAATTTATTATTCCTAACTTAGGTATTTTTATTTCAGAATATATTTCACATGGGCCACTGGTCACTAATCAGTATAAATTTGTCTATATCATCAAATTTTATATCAGAACTGAGTTTTATGGGTTAAATTATATAGTTTCTATGTTCTGTTGTTTTCATTTTTGCTTTGTTTTGCAGAGGAGTAAAAGTGTAGTGAGGGAGGGAAGCAGAAAAATGCTTACCTTGTCTCAATCTAATCTGTCATGTATCAGAGCAAGGGGGTTCACATTTCTGCCTCTTAATTCCTAATCGTCCTTCAGATCTTAGATCTGATTTTACTTTTTTCAGGAAATCTTTCCATTATCTTCCAAAATAGGTCACAAGTCCTCACTATTGTTCAGGAGTCTTCTTTGAAGCAATTTTCACAAATGTCTGCTTACATGTATTTATCCTATCATTTGATTTTTAAAAAAATCTTCCCTGTTGGCTTTTGAGTGTCACTGGTGTCTGTGTTTATTATATTCTCAAAGTAATAAAAATAACAATATTAAAATCTAAGAAGATATCAAATATTGACAGTTCTTCATAAATGAAATAAATCATCTAACTATAGACCAATATAATTCATATTTAGAAATCTAACAAAATGAAAAAGTCAACTTGGACCAGTTGGTTTAATGATACAAAAAGAATCAGATATTCCCAATGACATCTCATCAAATTAAGCTGCATGTGTTAAAATACAGTGTATTTCTAGAAAATTTGAGGTATAATAAGGACAACAGATCAGGAGAGAATTTCTACATAAACAGTATGCTATGGTCACAGATCCCAAGAGGAGTATGCATCATTTCATCAGGTAGGGGGCAGAAGGGAGGCTGTCAAATGGTAAATTGGCAAATTTGGGAAAGAAAAAAACTGGGGGCAAGAAAGAATAGGGTGAGCAGGCTCTGAATTGGCTAATTTAAAACATTTCAACAGACTGTGGGGCGTAGGGGCTCTCTCTAGTTACCCGGTACCTGGCCCTAGTGGGTGTGACTAATAAAGGCTTACAGTGGGGATAGTTTGAGAAGTCAATAAAGGAGATGGGTGGGGGTGTGGACTATGGCCTTTTTTTAAATTGAAATAACATTGCTTTATAATACTGTATATGATTCAGATGTCTATGATCACATCTGCTCAGATGTATATTACTACACCAAACCCACCTCCATTGGACAGGCTGTTTTTTATTTGCAAAATATGACCTTGGGATGAAGTCTCTTCCAGGAGGGGAAAGGAATAGCAATGGAGGCAGGAGCCCAGGGCCAGGTGACATAGCCACTTTCCCAAGTTGTCCCAAGGTGAGTGTGTCTGTAGATCATGTGCAGCAGATGTTAAAACATGAAGCTTACAAAATCTAGAAACATGCAAAATATAATGTGGACCAGTAGGAGTGAAATCAAGTTGCTTTAAGGACCACTGGGACATGATATCCAAACTCAATCAACTGAGAATTTCCCTTTGCATTTGCATGATGAGCACAGAAAACACTAAAAACACTTCATACCTTTTTTTTTTAATTCAAAAAGTTACATACTGTCAAAAGAAGAAAAAAAAAACAAGTATATTTGGATGTCTTACCTTATTTAATTCTTACATCATTACTGTGACATATGAAATCAATTTGGCAAATGAAGACACTGAAACTCAGAATTGTTAAATGATCTATCCTAGCTTCATACAGTACGCAGCTAACAGAGCCTCGCTAAAAAGCCTGTTTTTTTTTTTTCATAGCACTCTACCTCCTACATTCTGCTGTGCCAACAAAAAGAGCAACATATGCTGTCTTAGCATGCAGAACATTCTCTGTCTCCCATGATTACTGCATTTAGAGTGTTATGTTAAATGAAATAGAGGATTTGAAAGACTTTAAATTATAAATCTCATTCACAAAGAATGTAGAGTCCATCTGGGAAGCAAGGTATATGTGTGGTTTTTACTGTTAAATCATCTGTTTATTCACATACTGTAGAAGAGTAAAATCATATATCATCTTGAAATTGGTGCCCAGATTTCTCTTTCTTTTAGAAACATCATTAAATGACTCTTGAGGGAGGAGTTACAACCCAAATCATCTCTAATGTAGACAAAGAAACAAAGCTTAATATAAGCATGAATAAACTGCATTAGAAATGTACAGTGACTGTCACAGGAGATTTAAAGAGAAAAGTAAAACGTGGAAGGAAAGAAGAGGACATGCAAGAATATATAGTCTGGATTTAGGAAATGGGAGTGAACTTTGCACTACAGAAATGTCTGTATTTCTCTTTGCATTTTCTGTATTGCAGCAATAAAATCTCTCCATATTCCCAAATTTTTGTGGCATTTGTGACAGCTGAGAGAAAGAAATTAAAAGCAGAACTGGTTGGAAGTGGACCACTGGAATTATGACCTTGAGCTGGCACATACATTGTGGACTCAGCAGAAATCAGAACTCAGAAGCAAGGATGAATATGGAGCCATAGTATTTCTGGAGCTATATAGAAGTCAAGAACATCTCTATCTGATAGGATGAAACACATGCAATTTACAGCAACATGGATGGAGTTGGAAGGGATCATGCTCAGCGAAATAAGCCAGAAAGAAAAAGAAAAATACTGGATGGTGTCACTCATAGCAGGAATCTAGAAAACCAAATAAGGGACCAGGAAAAAGAATAACTATAAGAAAGAAAAAATCAAAATCCATAAACAACTATGAACCAGAGACACACTATGGGGGTGGGGGTGGGGATAGGAGGGATTGGGGTCAAAATAAGGGGATTGCAATTATATGGGGAATATAAAAATAAAATTTAAAAAAAAGAAAGAAGAACAACAACAAAAGAACATCTCTACCATTGATGAAATGAAAATATTAAGAATGCTCTTATATTATTGACAAAAGATTAGAGCATGCTCCTCAAAGATAGATTTTGTTGTTGTAATGTCATTTTCTTTCATTAAAAAAAAAAGATTACAATTGTTTCCAGGTGTCATTTCATCTGGCAATTTTAAAATTTCACAATCTAGTCTTTCTTAGTGTGAAAGGGGAGCTATCAGTAATTTATATGTTATTCACTATGTCTCTAGGTCTCAGAATAGGAAAAAAAAAGATACTATATACAAGGTGTTATATGCTTGAAACCTTCAGATATTTCTAGTTTTTTTTTTTTTTAATTGCTTAACTGGTGTGATTTTCTTTGAGTGGGCCATCATTTTAATCTTCTGCCAGGAATTTGCAATATGACAGAAGAATGAAGAAACTGGGCTTGCATCCTCCATATATTTACAACTAACTGCAAAAGAACAAAGCAATAACCCTTGGGGGGGGGGAACTGATAAGTAGAGTACACAACACAAGCAACAGTTCATCTGAAAAAGGTAGGAAAAATTTTAATTGAACTGTGTTTAAAGCAACAGTGGAACAGTATAAACCACACAAAGGTTGGGTAACTGCTGTGCAAAACCCCTTATTGTTGCTGACTCAGGGGCATAGCCCAACATTGAGTTTCTGAGGGACATAGAACTGCCCTGGATAAGGAGTTGCATAGAGGTGGTTTCTAGAATAGAAAGTACATCATTGGAGAATAATAGTATAAGGGGTGCAGAGTGATGATTACCGGCTTAAACTTGAGGGTCCCAATAGAGAATAGCTGGAATCCCAACCAGAGGGAAGCCAGCTATAATCACCTGCATCTCCTCATAGAGGAAGCTGCTACTTATAGCCCAAGAACAGGACATTCAAAATACCAGTCATCCTTCTGTCCCCCAGCCAAGACTATAACTGAGACAACAAATGAACACTTATATGAGCTAGTGTTTACCTGTTGACAACAGGAACAAATGTCCCCAGGATGACACTTCTTAATGGAAAAGAAAAGAGAAACTCTCAAATTATGGCTTTTTGTCAATTATAATCTGTACCCAGCACTGTATCTAGTACTCAAATGTAGCTTGGAGGTTGACTCCGGTAGGATGCTATGTAACATACACAGTCTTCCCCAGTGACAAGGGATTTAGTGTCAGCACTATGAAGCTATCTGCAGCCACTGCACATAAATTTGATCCCCAGCCAGGGAGCTACCCACATGGCCCAGCAAACCTCTTCTGTCTTGCCCATTGCTCCCCTCAGCTGTGTATTTCAGTCAGTCTGCCTGTTCTGCTCCCCACTCTGTCTCTCACCCCCTGCACCTCTAGCCTGTACCCCAGTTCTTATATGCATAAATATATAAATCTTTAAAAAGATATTTTTCAGCAGTAACACTACAAACAAGAAGGGAATGGTAAGAGATGTTTAAAGTAAATGAGGAAAAATACTTCCGACTTAAAATCTTTTACCCTGCAAGATTAACACTCAAGCTACAAGGAAGGTTAAAACACTTCACTGAAAAGAAAAATCTTAAAGAATTTATCAGTACCAAGTCACACATGAAAGAATACTTGAAGGAATTATTATAAAGCAACAAAACAAGTATAGGGATAACAGACACCAAAATTATATGACATGGATGAAGAGGGGGAGCCGAGTAACAATGTCCCATCAGAACTAGTTCAATACCAGATTTCCACTGGGTCACTGGAAGGTCACAGTCCATCATATACCAACCTCAGTAGAACCTTCAAACTAAAGTTAATATTAGTAGCATATAATGTTTTATGACTAAGCAACTTTTAAAAAGAAGACCTCCTCAAAAATAAAAAGACCAAACTAAAAAAAAAAAAAAAAGCAAAATACAAAATGAATAACTGGATATGAGATATGAGCAGGTATGTGTCAATAATCACCTTAAATATAAATGGTCTGAATTCAAAAATCAATAGATATAGAGTAGCTGAGTGGATTTTTTTTTAGCTGAGTGGATTTTTTTAAAAAAAAGATTTACTTATTTATGCATACAAGAACTGAAGTAAAGGCCAGAGTTGCAGAGGGTGAGAGAATTCACCAGAGAGAGAATAGGGAACAGAAGAGGCAGATTAACTGAAATACACTGCTGAGGGGAGCAGCTCGTGAGGTTGGAAAGGTCTGCTGCACCATGTGGGTAGCTCCCTTGCTGGGGATCAAACTTATGCTGAGACTTAAACCCCTGTGCCACCAGGGAGGCCAGTTGAGTGGATTTTAAAACCAAGTTTAATCTTCTGGATCTTCTGGTGTTTACAAGAAACCAATCGTTTTTGTGGCTATGCCATTTTATTTTTTTATTATTTTATTTTATATTTTTTACATAATTTTTCATTTTTGCACAATGTATGCATTTTCATCTTGGTTATATTCCCCATACAATTCCCACCCCCCTTATTTTAACCCTAACCCCTCCCTCCTACTCCCCATAGTGTGTCTCTGGTTTATAGTTGCTTGTTGATTTTTTATTTTATTTTTTATTTTTTTTAAGATTTATTTATTTATACAAGAACTGGGGTACAGGCCAGATGCGCAGGAGGGTGAGAAGATTCACCAGAGACAGAGTCGGGAACAGAACAGGCAGACTGATGAAATACACTGCTGAGGGGAGCAGCAGGCATGAAAGGAGAGATCTGCATTCCATGTGCAATTCTTGCCGCAGGTGGGGATTGAACCCATGCTGCAGAGGCTACAGACAGCTTCACAGTGCAGCTCTCAACCCCCTGCACCAACAGGGAGGCCTGATTTTTTTTTAATATTTATTTATACGAGAACTGGGGTACAGGCCAGAAGTGGGGGGGGGTTGAGAGGATTCACCAGAGAGAGTGGGGAACAGAACAGGCAGAATGACTGAAATACACTGCTGAGGGAAGCAGCAGGCGAGAAAGGAGAGGTCTGCCATGCCATGTGGGTTTCTCCCTGGCTGGCCAATAATCGAACCTGCAGCTGCAGAGGCTGCAGACAGCTTCACAGCAAAGCTCTCAAACTGCTGCGCCGCTGCACCACTAGGGAGGCCCAGTTGCTTGCTGATTTTGATTTTTATTTTATTATAGTTAGTCTTTATCCTGGTCCCTTATTTAGGTTTTCTAAATTCCTGCTATGAGTGAGACCATCCAGTATTTTTCTTTTTCTTTCTGGCTTATTTTGCTGAGCATGATACCTTCCAGCTCCACCCATGTTGCTGCAAATGGCATGAGTTTCATTGATCTTTTGGATTGTTTTTTTAGTTTCTATTTCATTTATTTCTGTTTTGATTTTTATTATTTCTTTTCTTCTACTGGTTTTAGTTTTTTTTTGTTGTTGTTCTTTTTCTAGTTCTTTGAAGATGTGAGAATAGGTTCTTTCTTTGAGTTTTTTCTTGTTTCTTGATGTGAGCCTGTATTGCTATGTATTTTCCTCTTATTACTGCTTTTGCTGCATCCCATACATTTTGGAAATTGGCGTCCTCCTTGTCATTCAACTCTAGAACAACAGAGGTTTAACAAACATCTATAGAAAACTCACCCCTAAAACCATTATATACACATTTTTTTTCAGGAATACATGAAACATTTTCAAGACTTGACAATAGTTGTGGAATAAGTTAATTGTCAACAAAACTACAAACATTAGACAGTGACACTCAGGGCAGCAGGCCAGGTTGGGGGGCGGAGAGCAACTGCACAAGGCAGAGGGCTATCAGGTCAAAGGAATCCAGTGTCACTAAGGTGTTTTCTTGTGGGGAGAATCAGGAGGAGGAAGAGATAGCAAGGGTAGGCCCAGGAGAAATTGCATTTAAAGAGGAACAAGTGTTAAATATTCGCAACATGCAAAGTGCCCATAAGTAAAAAAGGGGAGCAGTCTTCTTGCACAGAATGGAGAGGAAAAAAAAACAAGTGCTGGACAGCTTAGGCAATTTGCCCCCTAATTTTTTAAAAAGATTCATTTTATTTATTCATCCACACAAATACTGGGGTGTAAGCCACAGGTGGGTGGGGTGAGAGGATTCACCAGAGACAGAGTGGGGAGCAAAACAGGCGGATGTACTGAAATACACTGCTGAGGGGAAAACGGGTGAGACACGAGAGGTCTGCTGTGCCACATGGGTCAGTTCCCTGGCCAGGGATTAAACTCATGTCACAGTGGCTGGGGATAACTTCATAGCACTGAGACTTAATCCCTGCACCACCAGGGGTGCCCACTCTCCTAATTTTGGATGACTCATACCTAATAGGCTATGTTAACAAGAGAGAGAGAGAGAGAGAGAGAGAAAGAGAGAGAGAGAGAGAGAATATTAACAAACAGAATCAGAGATTTTAAGAGGTGAAATTACAATAATAGCACAGAAATACAAAGGTTCCTAAAAGACTACAATGAATAATACATAGCAATACATTTGATAAACCTGAAAAAATGGACACATTTCCTAACTGGTTTTCCAGGATCAGACCAGGAAGAAACAGATGAGTTGAATAACTGATCACAAGTATGAAAATTGAACCAATAATAAAAAAACTTCCCCAAAACAAAAACCAGGCCCAGGTAACATTACAAATGAATTTTATCAAATCTTTAAAGGAGAAATAATGATCATCTTGTTATTTCTTTTTAAGAAAAAGTAAGAAGAGTGAATGCTTCCTAATGGACTTTATGATGCCAACATTATGTTAAGATTAAACCAGATGACAGCACAAGGAAAGGAAATTCACCAGTATTCCTGATGAACGTTAATGCAAAAATCTTCAACGAAATAGTAGCAAGTTGAATTCAACAACATTCCACAAAGATTATGAATCATGATCAAGTAAGATTTATCCCAAAGATGCAGGTATGGTTTTAAAATACACAAGTCATTCAATATCATGCATCAAATCAATAAAATTAAAGCTAAAAATCATATGATAATATCAATAGGTGCAGAAAAGTTATTTGATACATTTTGGAACCCATTTGTGATAAAAACTTCAAACAAGATGGGAATAGCAGGTGCCCAACTCAGTGTAATAAAAACCATAAATAACAAACCAGTAGCTAATAGCATACTTAATGTTGAAAACCTGAAACTTTTCCCCTTAGGATTGGGAATAAGACAAGGATGTCCGTTGTCATCACTTCTGTTTAACCTAGTACTAGAAATTTTGTCCAGAGGTTTCAGACAAACACAGGAAATAAGAGATAAGGGATTCTAGATAGGAAAATATAGATGAAATTATCATTATTCAAAAGATGATATGATATGTAAAATTTCTGAAGACTCCATCAAAAAGCTATTAGTTATAATAAACAAATACAACAAAAGACAGATTACACAATGAACATACAAAAATCCATAGACACTTTATATACAACAAAGAACAAGAAGGAAAAAAAATAAGAATTGGTTCCTTATACTGCTTCAAGAATAATTAAATATCTCAGAATCAATAAAGGAAGTAAAAGAGCTATGCAATGAGAACTACAATATATTATTAAAGGACTTATGTAGTGAAAAAAATGAGATGGCAGTATATCCCCTGCTCATGGTTAGAAAGAATCAATATAATCATAATGAGTATCCGGTCAAAAGGATATATAAATGTAATGCAATACTCATTAAAACCCCAGCTATATTTTTCAAAAGAAATATTTGAAATTTACATGGAACCACCAAAGGCCTTGAATTGCAAAAGCAACCCTGAAAAAAAAAGGAGAGAATTGGAAGCATCACATTATCTGACTTCAAACTTTACTATAATGTGACAGTATTAAAAATAATATGATAGGGCCTCCCCTTGTGGTGCAGGTGGTTGAGCACAGCGCTGTGAAGCTGTCCACAGCCTCTGCAGCACCGGTTCGATCCCGGCTGGCCGGACAGGGTCCCACATGGCGTGGCAGACCTCTCCTGTCTCACCGGCTGCTCCCCTCAGCTGTTTATTTCAGTGAGTCTGCCTATTTTGTTCCCCACTCTGTCTCTGGTGAATCCTCTCACCGTCCTGCACATCTGGCCTGTACCCCGGTTCTTGGATAAACAAATAAATAAATCTTAAAAAAAACAATATGATATATATATATATATACTCAATATCAAAATATATATATATATATTCAATATCAATACACACACAAACACGAATGGAACAGAATTGGAATCCAGAAATAAATCCACATACATACCAGCACCTACCTATGATAAAGCAGCTATGACCATAAAATGGAGAGAGTTTATTTAATACATGGTTCTGGGAAAATTGGTAAATGACACATAAAATAATAAAGTTGGATAACTCAGTGGCATACCATATGTATGAATAAGATCCAAATGATTGAAGATTTAGATATTAAAAACTGCAACAATAAAATATATAGACAAAAATTAGCAATGTTTTATATCAATAATAAAGATAATTTATTTGCAATATCTCCTTTTTACATAGCCTTTCTGTCTATGTTTAATAGAAAATAGATCATCTGTAATCAAATAAGTAGGTAGAAGACTTTGGATTTGAACCAAGTTTGACTGATTCCAAAATAAATATGATTACCGCAATTAGAATTTTACCTAATGCTTCCTTTCTGTTAAGCACTCTAGTAAATATTTTATGTTAATTTCTCATTTGATTACAATTGGATATAACAAATGGTTACAAATGACCCTTGTATCAAATCACTTGACCTTATAACTATGGTCACGAGTCTAATTTATAGATGAAAAAAATAAGTCACAGAATAGATAAATAACATTTTCAAGGTCACACAGTTTGTAATGTCAACATAGGGAGTTAATCCCAAATATTCTGAGTCCAAAACTAGTAATATTCAAGTCATAGTGACTTCTAGGTGAAATACACTGGATTTAGCATATTTCTTGTGAACATTCCTCTGCCCTTAAATCTTTCTACATCTATGTTGTCTCTAATGCCAAGCACTCAATTATTATACTCCTGTACTTTTTCCCTTCTTAAAATATTAATGTATTTTCTTTAATATCTATTTATTGATAAGCACTATATTTCCATGGATTAGCAAATGAGACCTCAAGAGTACAAGAAGGAGATAATACTATAAAAGTAGATAAGTAGATAATACTATAAAACCTGTTCAAACAATTGATGAAGAGAAATTTAAGTATCTTTAAATTCAAGCCACCTCTTAATGATATCAGAATTTGGGTGGGGGTGATGGAAGTGAACAACTACAACATTGAGGAAGACATACCACATCTAGAAACAAGCCATGTGAAAGAAACAGTTAAATGTGAATCTAGTCAAGACATACATTATATTGATTTTGGTTGGCAAAGTGGAGTCAGAAGAATTAGTGGATGTTCTGTTTCTCTAAAGTTTTTTTTTTTTAATTATGATAAGAATATGAAAGGGATATCAGAAAGGGACAGAAAACTATTTTATTTACCTCTTGGACATTGCTTCAAACAATCATATTGACAGCCTTGACTATTATTCTGGAGTAGGTAGGAGGTAGGACTGCTGAGTCCTTGCCATAATGGACTAATAAGCACATTTCAAGTGTCATTATAGTTAAGTATCAACTGTTGAGTCACTTGTATATTATTTTTTTTATTAACAGACAAAGAAATAGGCAGAACAAGTCTAAAATATCTGCTTAAAGTATTGTAGAAGTGAATAAATAATGGTTCAGCTCTGTTCATGCCTGAATTTCACCCCTGAGAGTTTAATTTTACTGCTTTTATGCATTGATCCTTTAAACTATAAAACCTGGAAAAATGCCTCTTGATGTCACATATTATCAACCCCACAGAGTTGCCCATGTGAGTCCAAAATGGAGCAAGAGAGAATAGGGTTTATGTAGAGCCTTTCTCACATTAAAGGATTTCAAAATGATTTTGAGAATTGTCAATTTAGAGCTCAGGGTTTTAGCTGCTGCGAAGCAGAATGAGCTGTCAAGGAACCGAATCAAGCACTGATGCCAGGAAATGATCGTACCCATAGAATTCATTATATACAATTCAACATACACTACCTGGCCCCCTAGAAAAAAGTCTGCTACACTGCATCAGATATTAGGGAGCAGGATAAGACAAGGTGGGTTATGGAGTCCAGCCTGGCTAGAAAATCTTGCTCCCAGCACAGAGTGAGCATTCTCCCTGCAATACATTCAGGGTTGTATCACTACAGCTTTTCTTCTGCAATGGATCACACAGACCCTTTTACATATCTTTTTTCTGTCTTTTAAATGAAAGTTTTTATTAGGGACCTGAAATTTAAGGATTGTTAGCTAGATGTAATCCACTGGTTAATTTTGTTTAGCTGATACAATATTTGCTTGTTGCAGTTTGAATGTGGGTATATACCTGGAAGTTAAGTTTGTGTATTATATGATAATTTTGCATTTAATTTTGTGAGGAACTACCATACAGTTTTCCATAGCAGCTACATTTTACACTCCCTCCAGTAGTACATAATGGGAAGTTACCCGATAGGTGGGCTAAAACTTATCTTCTAATTGTCTGTTTTTATCCAACACAGTGAGTATAAAGTGGTAATTCAATTTCGTTTAAATTACATTAAACCAATTTGGTTTAAATTACACTAATTATTAGTGATGTTGAACATATATTCATATGTTTATTAATAATTTGTATACATTCTTTGAAGAAATGGCTATTGAAATTCTTTGCCCACTTTTGAATTGGGTCATTTGATAATTTATCAATCAGTTTGAAGAGTTCTTTATACATTCTGGATACTGATCCCTAACAGATACCTGACTTGTAAACATTTTCTTAAATTCCATGGGTTGATTTTTAAAATCTCTTGATAGTTTCCTTGGATGAGCAGCACTTTGAAATTTTTTAAATTCCAAATTGTCTATTTTTCATTTTTTGTAAAGATTTATTTATTTATGCACATAAGAACTGGGATACAGGCCAGAGATGTGGGGGGGTAAGAAGATTCACCAGAGACAGAGTGGGAAACAGAAAAGTGGATTGACTGAAATACACTGCTACCCCATACATGTCTTATAGCCACCTTAGTGTAATTCCTTTTTTAAAATGGTTTTCAAGTTGATTTTCTTTTTTTTAATAGAAAGAAACTTTATTTATTCATTTGTTTATTGCATAGAAGAACAGAAGTGTAAGCCAGAGGTGAGGCAAGTGAGAGTATTCACCAGAGACAGAGTGGGGGACAGAACAGGCAGATTTTCTGAAACAAACTGCTAAGGAGAGCAGCAGGTGAGTCTGGAGAGGTCTGCTGCACCATTTGGGTTGCTCCCTGGCTGGTGGGGGATCTAACTTGTGCTGCCATGGCTGCGGGTAATTTCGTAGCGCTGTGTCTTTACCTCTTGTGCCAGCAAGAGGTCCTATTTTTTATTAATGAGATACTACTGTTTTACATCTTTGTTAATATTTTGACAATATTGGATTCCTCCCCTTTTGTGTGGTCATTATAGCCCTCCCACCACCAATGTACCTATAGTCAATTGCTACGATCCATTATGCAATCTGTGATGGAGCCCAGAACCTTTCTCATACCTCTTGCTCTGCCTTCCTCTCCCCCCTTCTTTCCTGGATAGAGACAATTTGACTGCTGTCATATTCAAGAAATCTCTGCCAAATTCAAAGTCATGAAGATTTCTCCCACACACCCTATGTTTTAGTCTAAACATTTTATGTTGGTAGCTCTTATGTTTTGAACTTTGATTCATTTTGTATTAACTTTTGTATATGGTACAATATAAGGGCCCAGCTTAATTCTTCTGTTTATGGATATCAGTTTTCTCAGCACCATTTATTGAAAAGATGATTTTTCCACTTTGAAAGATCTTGGAACTCTTGAGAATCATTTGTATAAAAGCAATAGGCCTCATTTCTGGGTTCTCTATTCTATTTAAATAATCCACATTTTTTTTTTAATGCCAGAACCACACTGCTTGATTACTATAGCTTTATAGTAAGTTTAGAGATCAGGAGATGTAAAGTCTCCAGATTTGTTACTTTTCATAGTTTTTGTCTATTCAGGATCCCTTGAGAGTCCCACATAAAATTTACGGTAAATTTTATGCTTGCAGAAAAAAAAAATTGTTATTTAAGAGGTCTAACACTGAATCTGTAGAACATTTGGGTAATAAAAACAAAGAATATTAGATAACAGCTCTTTCAATCTGTGAACACAAGGTGCTCTGTACTTACTGGAGACTTCTTTAAATTTCTTTCAGCATTTTGTAGTTTTCAGTGCACAATTATGCCCCCTCAGTTAAGTTAACTCCTATGTTTTTTATTCCCTATGATGCTATTGTAAATGGAATTGTTTTCTGACAATCATTTTTGGATTGATTGTGTCTGATTTTTATATGCGGATTTTGTATTCTGTAATTTTGCAGATTTTGTCATTAATTCTAAAAGTTGTGTGCATGTCTGTATGTGTGTTAGAAACTTTAGATTTTTCTACATATAAGATATGTACTTTACAGAGATACTTTTCTTCTTTGAAAGTTTAAAATTTATTTTTCATACATTATTTATTTGGTCAGCCCTTCTAGAGGAATGTGGAACACAACTAGAAAAGCAGGCATACTTGCCTTCTTAATCTTAGGGAAAATCATCTTTCAACCCTTTGCATGATGATGGCTATGATATTTCAGTATGTCCTTAATATATTGAGGAATTTTCCCTTTATTTTGTATATTGAATTTTTTTTTTGATCAAGAGAAATTATTGAATTGTGTCAAATTCTGGTAGGTTCAATTGGGTATAGTGTTTTTCAAGACATGTGTATCCTTATTGATATTGTTTGGTTAGTCTCTCCATATTGAAAGCAGGGTATTGAAGTCCCTTCTACTGTGGAACAGATTCCTTCAATTATGTCAGTGTTTACTTCATATATTTTGTTTTGTTTTTTTTTTTTTTTTTAATTAATAAATTTTATTTTTATATTCCCCATACAATTGCAATCCCCCCATTCTGACCCCAATCCCTCCCCTCCCGCCCCCCACCCCCCAAAAAGTGTCTCTGGTTCATAGTTTTTGTTGATTTTGATTTTCACTTTCTTACAGTTATTCATTTTCCTGGTCCCTTATTTAAGTTTTCTAGATCCCTGCTATGAGTGAGACCATCCGGTATTTTTCTTTTTCTTTTTCGCTTATTTCACTGAGCATGATCCCTTCCAGCGTCATCCATGTTGCTGCAAATTGCATGTGTTTATC
Organism: Talpa europaea; assembly: GCF_964194135.1. Taxonomy (NCBI): domain Eukaryota; kingdom Metazoa; phylum Chordata; class Mammalia; order Eulipotyphla; family Talpidae; genus Talpa; species Talpa europaea. The sequence continues at coordinate 68,666,220 of NC_140073.1, forward strand.
TTTTTTGAATGCTGAGTAATATTCCATGGTATATATGTACCACATCTTCTTGATCCAGTCATCTATTTTTGGGCATTTGGGCTGTTTCCAAAGCTTAGCTATTGTAAACAGTGCTGCTATAAACATAGGGGTGCAGGTGTTCTTTGGAATTGATGTTTCTGTGTTCTTTGGGTAAATACCTAGGAGTGGAATTGCTGGATCCTGTGGAAGCTCTATGTTTAGTAGGTCCAGAAATCTCCACACAGCTCTCCATAGTGGTTGGACCAGTTTGCACTCCCACCAACAGTGCAGGAGAGTTCCTTTTTCTCCACAACCTCGCCAACATTTGTTGTTGCTAGTTTTTTTAATATGTGCCATTCTCACTGGTGTAAGATGGTATCTCATGGTAGTTTTGATTTGCATTTCCCTGATTGCAAGTGATGTTGAACATTTTTTCATATGCCTGTTGGCCATTCGCATTTCCTCTTCAGAGAAGTTTCTTTTTAGTTCCTCTGTCCATTTTTTGACTGGATTATTTTCTTTGTTGTTGTTGAGTCTCATCAGCTCTTTGCAGATTTTTGTGATCAGTCCTTTATCATTAGTGTTGTGTGCAAAAATGTTCTCCCAGTTGGTGGGGTTTCTCTTTGTTTTTGTTATTGTCTCTTTTGCTGTGCAGAAGCTCTTTAATTTGATGTAGTCCCAACTGTTGATCTTTGCCTTCACTATCACTGCTTTGGGTGATGTGTCTGTAAAGATGTCTTTGATATGCAAATCACGTAGTGTTTCGCCTATATTTCCTTCTATGTATTTTATGGTTTCAGGTCTTATGTCTAGTTCTTTAATCCATTTTGAGTTGATTTTTGTATATGGTGTGAGGTAGTGGTCAAGCTTCATTCTTTTGCATGTAGCGACCCAGTTTTCCCAGCACCATTTATTGAACAAACTTTCTTTGCTCCAATGCATATTCTTTGCTCCTTTGTCAAAGATTAGTTGACCATAAATCTGTGGGTTTATTTCTGGATTTTCTATTCGATTCCATTGGTCTGTATGTCTGTTCTTGTTCCAATACCATGCAGTTTTGATGATTATGGCTTTGTAGTAGAGTTTGAAGTCTGGGAGTGTGATGCCTCCATTCCCTTCTTTTTTTTTCAGGAGAGCTTTGGCTATTCGGGGTTTTTTGTGATTCCATATGAATTTCATCAATAATTGTTCTATTTCTTTGAAGAATAACATTGAAATTTTGATTGGAATAGCATTGAATCTGTATATTGCTTTTGGTAGGATGGCCATTTTAATAATGTTTATTCTCCCAATCCATGAGCAGGGGATGTCTTTCCATTTCTTTGTGTCTTCTTCTATTTCTTTTAACAGTGTTTTATAGTTTTCTTTGTATAGGTCCTTTACCTCTTTTGTTAGATTTATTCCCAAATATTTGATTTTTTTTGTTTCAATAATAAAAGGGATGGTTTTTTTGATTTCTTCTTCTTCAGATTTATTGTTTGTATATAGGAAGGCTACTGACTTTTGCGTGTTGATTTTGTATCCTGCCACTTTACTGAACTGATTGATGAGTTGAATTAGTTTTTCTGTGGAGTTTTTGGGGTTCTCTATGTATATTATCATATCATCTGCAAAGAGTGATATTTTGACTTCTTCTTTTCCTATTTGTATTCCTTGGATGTCTTTCTCTTGTCTTATTGCTCTGGCTAGGACTTCCAGTATTATATTGAAAAGCAGTGGTGAAAGTGGACATCCTTGTCTTGTTCCAGATCTTAATGGAATTGCTTTCAGCTTTTCACCATTGAGAATGATACTGGCTGTTGGCTTGTCATATATGGCATTTATGATGTTGAGGTACGTTCCTTGTATCCCAAGAATTTCAAGGGCTTTTATCATGAATGGGTGTTGCACTTTGTCGAAAGCTTTCTCAGCATCTATTGATATTATCATATGGTTTTTATATTTCTTTTTGTTGATGTGTTGGATAACGTTGATTGATTTTCGGATGTTAAACCATCCTTGTGTCCCTGGAATGAATCCTACTTGGTCGTGGTGAATTACTTTATGGATACACTGTTGGATTCTGATAGCTAAAATTTTATTGAGGATTTTTGCATCAGTGTTCATTAGGGAGATTGGCCTATAGTTTTCTTTTTTTGTGTTGTCCTTGTTCGGTTTTGGTATTAGTGTAATGTTGGCTTCATAGAACGTGTTAGGTATTATACCTTCCTTCTCAATTTTTTGGAAGAGTTTGTGAAGGATAGGTACCAATTCGTCTCTGAATGTTTGGTAGAATTCATTTGTAAATCCATCAGGTCCTGGGCTTTTGTTTTTGGGGAGGTTTTTGATTACCATTTCAATTTCGCTAATTGTAATTGGTCTGTTTAGGTGTTCTATTTCTTCTTTATCTAGCTTTGGGTGATTGTAGAGTTGTAAGAATTTGTCCATCTCCTCTAGATTGTTAAACTTGTTTCCATATAACTGTTCATAGTAGTTATTAATAATTCTTTTGATTTCTGCTGTGTCCGTTGTGATTTCTCCTCTTTCATTTATTATCCTATTTATTTGTGCTTTCTCCCTTTTTGCCCTTGTGAGCCTGGCAAGGGGTTTATCTATTTTATTTATTTTTTCGAAGAACCAGCTCTTGGTTTCATTGATCTTTTGGATTGTTTTTTTAGTTTCGATTTCATTTATTTCTGCTTTGGTTTTTATTATTTCTTTTCTTCTACTGGTTTTGGGGCTTTTTTGTTGTTCTTTTTCTAGATCTTTGAGTTTCGAGATTAGGTTGTTTCTTTGAGTTCTTTCTTGTTTCTTGATGTGAGCATCTATTGCTATATATTTTCCTCTTATTACTGCTTTTGCTGCATCCCATACATTTAGGAAATTTGTGTCCTCCTTGTCATTCAATTCAAAGAATTTTTTAATTTCTTCTTTTATCTCCTCGTTAGTCCAGTGGACTTCCAGTAGTGTGGGTTTCAATCTCCACGAGGTAGGAGAATACCTTGCCTTCTCTTTATGGTTTATTTCTAGTTTGATGCCTTCGTGGTCAGAAAAGATGGTTGGTATGATTTCAATCTTGGTGTATCTGTTGATGTTTGTCTTGTGCCCCAGTATATGATCGATCCTAGAGAATGATCCGTGTGCGCTTGAGAAAAATGTATACTCAGATTTTTTTGGGTTTAGTGTTCTATATATGTCTGTTAAGCCTAAGCACTCTAGATCCTTATTTAGAGCTTTAGTGTCTTTATTTATTTTTTGTCTTGTTGATCTATCCATTGTTGATAGTGGTGTGTTGAAGTCTCCCACTACGTATGTGTTTTCTCTGATGTCTGTTTTCAGAGATGCCAATAGTTGTCTGATATATTTTGGTGCTCCTTCGTTTGGTGAATATATGTTAATGAGTGTTATTTCTTCTTGAAGTATTATCCCCTTGATCATAATGTAATGACCACTGGGGTCTCTTTTTATCTTTTTAAGTTTGAAATCTGTTTTATCTGATATGAGTATAGCTGTTCCTGCCTTCTTTTTTGGTCCATTTGCTTGTAGAATTGTTTTCCATCCTTTAACTTTGAGTCTATTTTTATCTTTTGCAGCTAAATGTGTTTCCTGGAGACAGCAAAAGGTTGGGTTTTGTTTCTTAATCCAGCCTGCAACTCTGTGTCTTTTTATTGGAGAGTTTAGTCCATTTACATTTAGAGTTAGTATTGATATGTTAGCATCTGTATTTGCCATTGTGTTTGTCTTTCCTTTGATTTTATTTATTTATTCTTTTAATAACTTTCTTTGGCCTTCTTTTGTTGTTATTCGTCCCTCTGAGGTTCTGGCTTTAGGACTCCTTGTAGTATTTTTTGGAGTGGGGGTTTAGTCGCAATGAAATTCCGGAGTTTCTGTTTGTCTGGGAAGGTCCATATTCTTTCTTCAAAGAGGAAGGAGAGCTTTGCGGGATAGAGTATTCTTGGTTGGCATCTGTTTTCTTGGAGTCTGTTGACTATGTCCCTCCACTCTCTCCTTGCCCGTAGTGTTTCTTCAGAGAAGTCTGATATCAGTCTGATCGGTTTCCCTTTGAATGTTATCTGTTTCTTCCCTCTTGTTAGTTTCATTATTTTTTCTTTGTCTTGGATTCTTGGGAGCTTTACTATTATGTGTCTTGCTGTATTTTTCCTTTTGTCATGGAAGTTTGGTGTTCTTCTTGCTTCTTGTATATCAATTTTCAGATCCTTCTTAGCGTTTGGGAAGTTCTCTTCAATTATATCCATGAATATTTTCTCTGTTCCTACATCTCTCTCCTCTCCTTCTGGGATTCCTATAACTCTTATATTTCCTTTCCTCATGGAGTCAGATAGTTCCCGAAGTCTTTCTTCGGTCTTTTTCCTTCGTACTTCTCCTTCTTTTTCTGTTTTTGTTCTTTTTATTTCTGTGTCTTCAAGAGTACTTATTCGTTCTTCCATTTCATCTATTCTGCTTTCACTGCTTTTCCCAGAGTTCTTTAGCGTCTCCATTAATTCTTTGATCTCCTGCATTTCTTTTACTTCCCTCTTTAGGGACTCAATTTCATTCTTCTGGTCATTAATTATTTTCCCCTTATCATTGTTTTCCTTTATGACTTCTGTCAGTTTTTTAATCACAGCAATTTTAAATTCTCTATCTGGAAGGCTCAGAAGTTCTTCCAAGTTACTGTCGTTGCAATCTGGTAGATGGTTTTCTTTTTGTGGTGTGCTATTTTGCTAAGGAGTTGCTGGGTTGCATGTTGTTTTTCTACTCCCTACTGCCTGTTTTCTAATTTGCCGTATTCCTTGTGACACTGTGTTGCTGGTACTGGCCAGCATCTTGGGCGACCTTCCCAGCTCACCACTGGCTCCTCTGGGGAACTTCTGCTGGGTTCATAAGTCTCCAGCAAAGACAGGTCCCTGCTCTGTCTCCTCGGTGAGCCTTCTGCTGGGTTCACACAGTCTCCAGCAAGAAGGGTCCCTGCTGCAAAATGCCAGTGCCGGGGACGCGCTCCCCTGCACACCCGGTCTGCCCCAGCGGTGGGTGCTGCTCCCCTCTGGGCTGGAACTGCAGGCTAGAAGGTGCCCGGTGTGGGCAAGCCTCCCAGCTTAACCTCTGTCTCCTTGGTGAGCCTTCTGCTGGGTTCACACAGTCTCCAGCAAGAAGGGTCCCTGCTGCAAAATGCCGGTGCCGGCGACGCGCTCCCCTGCACGCCCGGTCTGCCCCAGCGGTGGGTGCTGCTCCCCTCTGGGCTGGAACTACAGGCTAGAAGGTGCCCGGTGTGGGCAAGCCTCCCAGCTTAACCTCTGTCTCCTCGGTGAGCCTTCTGCTGGGTTCACTCAGTCTCCAGCAAGAAGGGTCCCTGCTGCAAAATGCCGGTGCCGGCGACACGCTCCCCTGCACTCCCGGTCTGCCCCAGCGGTGGGTGCTGCTCCCCTCTGGGCTGGAACTGCAGGCTAGAAGGTGCCCGGTGTGGGCAAGCCTCCCAGCTTAACCTCTGTCTCCTCGGTGAGCCTTCTGCTGGGTTCACACAGTCTCCAGCAAGAAGGGTCCCTGCTGCAAAATGCCGGTGCCGGCCTACTTCATGTATTTTGGAACTGTGATGTTTGGCACATGTGTGTTAATTGTTATGTCTTCTTGATAAAGACTCTTTTATTTTTCCATTTTGGTCACTTGCTAAAGTTACTGAATTTAAGTTTATTTTTTCTGACATTAGTATAGCCATTCCTGCTCCCTTTGCTAAATATATGCATGGGATATTTAGGGTGTTAATTTTTTTATTTCAACGTGTGCATATCCTCAGATCTAAATTGAAACACTGACAGATTGTTTATAATTTCATTCTATTTTTAAAAATTTATTCTTCTAGTTATGTCTTTTGATTGGATAATCTCATTCCTTTATACTTATTTATTTTTAATTTTTTAAATTTCTTTATTTGTATGTATTTTATATCAGGTGTAGGCCCCATAGAATTTCCAGCACCCATTCATCCATGCACCATCATCTTAGTCCCATGTGCCCTCCCCTCCCTTGTTTTGATCCCTGTCCTTCCCCCTCCTCTGCAGAATGTCTCCGATTTATAGTTGCCTAATTATTTTTGTTTAGTTTTTGTGTTTTTTTTAAATTGTTATTTTTCCCTGAACCTTTATTTGGTTCCCCTATATTCCTCCTATAAGTGAAACCGTCTGATACTTTTCTTTTTCCTTTTGATTTATTTCACTGAGTATAATCCCCTCTAGCTCCATCCATGTTGCTGCGAAAGGCATAAGATTATCTTTTTTTTTCTGCTGAATAGTGTCCCATTGTGTATATGTATCACATCTTTTTGATGCAGTTATCTATTTTGGGGCATTAAGGTTGTTTCCATTCCTTTATATTTAAAGTAATACAGATGGCATAGATCATACTTTCATCATTTTGGTGTTTATATTATACATATTTTAGCATTTTTCCTTTCATTTCTTTTATTGCTACTACCCTATTTTATTAATGTTTTCATAGTGATCTATTTTTGATTCCTAGTTCTTTTCTTTTGCATATAGTCTATAAATATATTCTTTGTAGTTATCATAGATTTCATATGGCATCAAAACATTTAAATGTCCATTTTAAATTGATATCAACTTAATTTCAATTGCATAAATAATCTCTACTCATAATACAATCACATCTTAATTTGTTGTTGATACAGCAAATTACATATTTATATTTTATTCACCTATTAATAGAAATTATTTCATGGACATTTTTATTTACAATTCTGTATAATTTTTTTAAAGATTTATTTATTTATGCATAAAAGAACTGGCATGTAAGCCAGAGGTGAGGGGAGTGAGAGTATTCACCAGAGACAGAGTGGGGAACAGAATAGGTAGACCAACTGAAATACACTGCTGAGGGGCGCAGCGAGTGAGGCAGTAGAGGTCTGCTGCACCATGTGGGTAGCCCCCTGGCCAGCTGGGGATAGAACTCGTGCTGCAGAGGCTGTGGATAGCTTCATAAGTGTTGTGCTTAACCCCTTGTGCCACCAGGGAGGCCCCTGTAGAAAATTTTAGAGTTAAAATTAATATTATACTGACTTTTATAATTACACACATATGTAGTTTTAACAAAGAACTATATTTTTTATCTATTTCTATATTCCTTTGAGTAAAGTTTCCTACATTTCAATTTGAAAGACTGTAATTACCATTTCCAGCAGGCAGGTATAATGGTAATGAAAACTTTCAACTTTGTTTATTTTGAAAGGCCTTAATTTCTCCCTCATGTTTTGAAGAGCAGTTTTGACAGCTACAGAATCTTTGGTTTATGTTCTCCCCACTACACTGGTCACTTTGCATGTAACAGCCCATTGTTTTCTGGCCTCCAAGATTTCTGCTGAAAATCAGCTGATGTTCTTCCCAAAGTTAATTTAATTTAATTTAATTTTAAGGATTGATTTATTTATACAAGATACAGACAGAGATGCGAGAAGGTGAGAGGACTCACCAGAGACAGAGCAGGGAATAGAACAGGCAGACTGATGAAATACACTGCTGAGGGGAACAGCGGGCGAGACAGGAGTTGTCTGCCACACCATGTGGGACCCTCGCTGGCCGGCCGGGTTCTAACTGGCACTGCAGAGGCGTGCGAACAGCTTCACAGTGCAGGGTTCAAACGCCTGCACCAGCAGGGAGGCCCCCAAAGTTAATTTTAAATAACAAGTTTCATTCCCTGTTGACTTCAAGATTTTATCTCTGTCTTTAAATTGCTTGATTTTTGTAAGTTTCTATGTGGGTCTCTTGATTTTTCCTACTTAAATTTCATTGAGTTCCTTGGACTTACTCATTCATGACTTCTCTCAAATTTGGTATGTTTCCAGCCATTATTATTTTTTCTTTATCGCTGTTTCCCTCCTTCCAGGAACCCCATAATGCATGCAATGGTCAATTTGACTGCATCTGACAATCACTTAGGCCCCAATTGCTTTTCATTTTTCATAGTATTTTTTTTTCTGTTCTCAAAATCATAATTTCAAATTCCCTATCCTCCGGATCACTCATTCTATCATTTGTTTGCTGGGTCATATCTCTTGATTCTTTTTATTTAAAATGTAATTGATTGATTATTGATTTATGATACAAAATATTTTTTTGGAAACACAACTTCACAATCCCAGACATGTAAAAGTTTGATCATCTCACCACTTTCCCACAACAGATTGACCACTTCTACACTTTCCTCACAAATCCTTTTTTATGTCCCTCCTGATAACGAGCATATGTTTCACAGAGTCTATTTGGTTGTCATTTGCTAGTAATTGTCTAACTGTTTGAAATATTTCACTTAGGAAAATCACCTCAAATTCCAGCGATATTGCTATGAATTAACTATTTCATTTTTGTTATAGTTGAGTAGTATCTCATTGATTATTCTCTCTCTCTTTGTTTAGTCATCGATCAATAGGTATTTAAGTTGTGTCCATTTCATGGCTATTATGCATAATGCTTCTAAGAGCACTTGGGTGCATGTGTTTTGCACTGCTTTATATGTGTGTGTATATATATATAATATATAAATATATAAAAATATATATAAATACTTTGCATTTCCCTGATAATAAGTGAAGTTGAACATTTTTGCATAACCCTATATGCCATTTGATCTTTTGAGAATATCTATTCAAGTCTTGTGCCCAGGTTTTGGATTAGGTTGTTTGTTATTTTGTTTTTATGTGAGTTCTCTGTAGATTTTGGATGTGAATGTTGGTTAGGTTCAATATGCAAGTTGTTTTTCCATTTCATTATGTTGTCCTTTCTTCTTTCTTTCTTTCCTTCCTTTTCTTTTTTCTTTCTTTTTGGTGTTTGTTTTTTTTACTGTACAAAAGCTTTTTAGCTTGATGTAATAGCATTTGTTTAGTTTTTACTTTTGCCCCCTTGCAGTTGAGTCAAGTCTTCAGGGACATCTCTGTGGTTGATGTCCAGGAGTGTATCCATTATGTCTTCTATAGCTAAGTCATCAGATACTTATTATTTATAGTTTGTGTTTGACCTCCACTCTCACCACTGCTATTGAACATAGACTTGGAAGTCCTGGAAAGAGTAATTAGGCAAGAAAAAGATATAAAATGAATCCAAACTGGAAAAGAAATAGCGTATGACCATTTGAAGTTGCCATGGCAATATACATAGAAAATTCTAAAGATATCACAAAAAACTGCTAGAATAATTAATGAGTACAGTAAAGTGAGAGGATACAAAATCAATATATATATAATTGTTGAATTTCTATATGGAAGCAATGGATTTAGAATAAATAGAAATTTAAAAAATATATATTTACACTAATAGCCAAAAAGATAAAAAAAAATCAGATTGATTGTTTCACTTATAGGAGGAATATAGGGGAACAAAATAAGACATCAGGGGAAAAATAATAATATAAAACACAACACATCAAAAACAAACAGACAATTATAAATCAGAGACATCTTGGAGGGGAGGAGGAAGGAGAGGGATCAGAGGGAGGGAGGGATTAACACAGGGGACTGAGGTGATGGTGTGGTGCATGGGTGCATTGGGGAAGTGAATTCTATGGGGACTACCCTGGGGGGATATATATATATATATATATATATATATATATATATATATAAAGAAGAGGACATTCTATTCAAAAGAAATGTAAAAAAAAAATCTGAGAGTAAACTTTACAAAAGTGGTGAAAAATCTATATACTGAAATCTTGCTAAAATAAATAGAACACACAAGGAAATGAAACTATAACCAATATTCATGGATTGGAGGAATAAACATTGCTAAACTTTCCAGTTAGCTAAAGCAATTTAAAGATTCTATGAAATCACTATCAAAATCCCAATAGCATTTTTTCAGGAAATGGAACAAACAATTTTAAAATTTTCATGGAGCCCTGAAAGACCCCAAATAGCCAAAGAAGACCTGAGGGAAAAAAATATGGAATTAACATGCTTTGTATTCAAACTAAGATATTAATCTATAGAAATCAAAACAGTATGGGGTTGGAACAAAATCACACAAATAGATAAATCAAATAGACTTGAGAGCCCCAAAATAAACCCACACACATAAGGTCAATTAGCATATGACAAAGAGGCCAATACCATAAAATGGAGAAAAGCAAGCCTCTTCAATAAATGGTTTTGGAGAAACTGAACAGGCACATGAGAGAAGGAAAAAAAGGAAAAAAATAAATTTCTTATGAATTTTTCAATCCATTTATTATATTTTCATTCAAGAATTTTCACTTTTTTTTTGGTAAATGCTGTTTTGTCTCATTGATATTCTCATTCCCACATATCATTTTCATTATTTCCTTTTGGTTTTTTGCCAATGTTTTTTCTTACCTCTTGAGACTATTTAAAATATTTGCTTTGTAGTTCTGATCCATTTGGCTGCCTGTATTATTTTGGAGACAGTTTCTGAAGATTTATTTTGTTCCTTTGAATGGGCTATAATGTCTTGCTTTTAGAAAAATTTTCTAATGGTGCTTTTTTTCAAAATTGAGAAAATAGCCACCACTGCAAGTTTTTGCAGGCTGGCAGATAAGAACTTCACTAATAACAGAATATGTTCTAAACTTTGGATTTAACCTAGTGTGAAGACTAAAGTTGACTTGTCTTTTGGGGGATATGTCTTACTTGGACCTGTGTGTATGTGTGCATGCATGTGTAGATGTTTAACCCTACTCTCACTCCTGCCATACACAGTGACTTTTACTGATCTTAATTTCCCAAAAGATTCTAGCTCCAGGTTTTTCTTAGTGCTTTAAATGTTCAATTACAGTCTCACTATAGAGAGGTCCAACAGCTTGCACATATGGCTTCATGAACTACTTTCTGAGGCATCTCCCAACCTGAGATCTGAACTTAGCTTTTTCCCCCAGCTAACATTTCAAACAAAATAAGGGCAACAGCAATTTTGAGAGAAAAACAAATTAATGAAGTCTTGAAGAGAGAAATTAGGATTGGTAGATAAATCAGTGAGAGAACAACAACAACAAGAACTTAAGTAATGAGTCTTGAAAAGTGTAAAGATTTTTACTGGCAGGAGTGTCAGAGTAGGTCTTCAGTTAAAAAAAAAAAAAAGACAAAGAAAAGAAAGAGGCCAGGGGGAAATTTAGTATTTTTAAAAGGAGACTTTTGATAAAAGCATAAATATATTATGAATATGCATATACAAACAGGACTATGTAAAAATTTTTAAAAACATTTATTTCATTTATTATTTAAAAGAACACTATGAAATAAGCACTATCTTAAATTCACACTTGCAAAAGTGAGACACAGAGAGGTTAAGTAACTGGCGAAAACTGCACAGTGAATATAGAGAAGCTGGGATTTATCCCAAGAAATCAGGAACTCTATGGAATATACAAACATAATCATTGCAATCATTACATAAGTTGTACTCATATATATTTTTCTATGTGAAAATTGAGGAACAGGAAATATAATTAATTTAACTATAATGGCTTAACATGAGTTTTTTTTTTTTTTAATTTTTGGTCTGTATACAGAGCCAATGTGCTTTACAACTATGAGTAAGCAATCAACTAGAAAAACTGATTAGTACTTTTATGAGAGAATCTATTTGAATGTGAGGATAAAAAATTCAAATACGTTCTACATACAAATGAAAATCTTTGAGTTTTTGTTTTTTATTCCTTTTTGAATGGGCAGAAATTGATCTATGATGATTAATTTGACAGCATTTTGAGAGCAAAAGGATACTTTTTTAGATGGTTATTCTGGAATTTACACAATGCAAAGAGTTCTAGAAAGAGATGATAAGTAAAAAGATTGGAGAGGATTTTATATGTGAATATAAAATGATTTCATTCATATTTAAAACAGGTTACTTAGTAACATGTTATGTTCAATCTTGGCATTCCCAGAACTCTAATTTTTTTTTTAATTTTATGCATTAAATGTCATTATTTATGTTGTGAACTACTATGGGATTTGATAAATGCATAGTGCCATTTATTCTCCAATATATCAGTCAGAATAGTTTCACTGCCCTAAGAAATCACCTATGATACATCTACGGAAAACTATTCTATTACTGAATCCCTTGCAGCTACTGGTCATTTTACTGTCTCCACAGTTTTTCTTCTCTATAATGTCATATAATTTGATCCATGAGTATGAAGTATTTTCAGATTTTTTTTGACTCAGCAATTCACATTTTTCATTGTTTAATCTCTTATTTCTACTTATAATTGAGTACTGTTGCTTTGTATGGATATACCACAGTGTGTGTGTGTGTGTGTGTGTGTGTGTATTCATTTAATTAGTAAAAGACAGACTCAGGGCCTTCAGCTTGGGGCAAAATATATAATGTTATTATACAAATTTGCAGACAGATTTTATGTGGCATAAGAGTTCATATCGATGAGGACAAATCAGCAGGAAGACAACTGTGAATCATATAGTGTGTCTATTTATTTTTGCAAGAATGTGTCAAATGTATCCCAAAATGGCTATACCATATTTTAGATTTTATTCCTAACAGTGATTAATGACAGTCAATTGTTGCTTCTTATTCTTGCCAGCAATTAGTATAGCCAGTGTTTGTTATTGCTGCTTGTTTCAGCAATTATAATAGGCATGTAGTGAAATTTGGTTGTTAGTTTAATTTGCAGTTCCCTAATGAATGATATTGAACAACTTTTCCTATACTTATTTCTCACCTGTGTGTTTATGAGATTTTTCTAGTATATTATATTAAGTTATATTTTGTTAACTAGATAAGGTCTGTGTCTGGACACTTTTTTTATACTTTGCATATATAACTTCCATTGTTTCAGCAACTTTTGCTGGAAAATCTGTTTTCCTCATGGAATTAATTACCTTGTTCTTCTGCCAAAATAAGTTAATTAAATTTGTGTAAGTCTATGAGTAGTTCCTGTATTTTGTTGTACATATCAATTCTACAGTTTTGATAATGTCAGTGTGTCCTCCAATTATGTTCTTCTTTAGATACTGTTGGCTATACTAGTACTTTTGAATTTGTCGATATGTACAAAATGAATCGCTAAGATTTTGTTTGGGGAATGGCATTGAATTCACAAACCAAATGGGGATAACTGAAATATTACCAATATTAAATTTTCCAATGTATGGTCATAAATTAACTTCACATTTAATTAGATCACCTTTAATTTTTTTAATCAGAACTGTTTGTAGTTTTCTACATATAGGTCTTATAATAATTCTGTTAGATTTTTATAAATATGTATTTGTAGCTATTGTAGTTCTTTCTATCTTTAAATTCTAATCATTCATGTATTTATTTTCTTAAGTTTATTTATATATGCATAGAAGAACTGGGGTGTAGGCCAGAGGTGTCGGGGGGGGGGGTGAGAAGATTCACCAGAGTTAGAGTGGGGAGCAGAGCAGGTGGATCTACTGAAATACACTGCTGAGGGGAGCAGCAGGTGAGACAGGAGAGGTCTGTTGCACCATATGTGGGTTAGCTCCCTGGCTTGGGATTGAATTCAGGTTGTCAAAGTGATAGTGCTGAGACAACCTCTATACCACCAGGGAGTCACCCCCATGTATGTTATTTTCTTCTTCATTAGCTCTTTTACTTTGTCTTTCAGTCATGTCTTATTTTTTGTATATCATTTGTTTATTGACTTCTGAATACCAAATTCCTCCAAGGACAGTCACAAATGCACAACATGGTGATTAAATATGCCTTGAAAACATATTAACACAATTATGGCCCAACAGCTATTGATGGCTACCATGCAGAAAATCTCTCCAAATGCATTTTTAATAATATTTTTTATTAAGGTAACATTGGTTTACAACAATATTTATGATTTAGAAATATAAGCTCCCATCTCTCTGTGTGTTATGCTACCATACCACACCTACCAACAAGGAACATGGCCTGTACTGTCATCCATTTTGTGCACTTTGTGCACTTTGTTGTCCAGATTCCATCTCCCCTCTGGTAGTCTCGGGTTTACTGTCAGATTCCTAAGGTTTGTTTTCAGATTGGTTTTATCTGTTCCTTTGGTTTTCCTATATTCCAATTATGAATGAAATCACTCCTCCTATGGTCCACAGGACAAAAATGATCATGGGCACTTCATGATGCAACTTTTACCTTCTGCACCCCTGTATACAACAGGGTCACCAAAAGCAGGAGTAATAGCTGTGTCTAATCTTCAGCAACCCAAAGAAATCTCAGAATGTTTATAATGTTTCCTTTCGATTACACATGTCTTATATTTTGCTACCCTATCTTTTCTAGACTGGTTCTTTTTAGACCAAGAAAGAGAGAAGTAGAATCAGGTTTTTCTCTTCTAGAGTCAAGCATTAAGATAAGTTACTAACATTTATCTAAATGCGGTAAAGTAAAAATGAGCAAATTCCATGTCCTGGAAATGGTAAAGATCTATACGAGAAAACAGGGGTTTTGGAGGTTAGTTGATGTTGATGTTGGTATCTGACAGCAGACGAGTTGCTCATTTTTTCTCCGTCATAAATGTGTCTTCAAATGCTCTATTTGTGTGTGTGTGTTAAACATTATCTTTACTCTTTGTTCTCCTTTTTTTAATATATATTTTTTTTATTTTTTACATCATTGTTAATTTTTAAACAATATTTGCTTCCCCACCCCCTCAGGTGTAGTCCCCATAGAGTTTCCTTCCCCAAGGCACCTGTACCCCATCACCTCAGTCCCCTGTGCTCCTCCCTCCCTCCCTCTGATCCCTCTCCCTCCCCCTCCCCTGCAGGATGGCTCTCATTTATAATTGTCTGTTTTTGCTTTGTTGTGTTTTGTACTCAAATGCTTTAAAAGGCATGTGTGTATGTGTCTCATTCAATTGCTCAACATTTTGTACATATTAGGTTCTCAGTGATTGGTAATTGTTTAATAATTCCATTCAAATGCAGTGTGGGACTGGATCAGAGAAGAGGAAAAAACAAAAACAAACTAGACAAAGTAAGAAGTGTGAAGAGAAAATACTTACATGGAAATATGTTATCTTAAGTTTAATTACCTTTGATTATATTTCCTGTGCTTGGCTAAGCAGATTGAATGGTGAACATCAATCCCAAATAACTTAAACTCATCCTAGAAAGCTGTGTTTCAATCAAACAGCAAGTGCACACAGGGAGTTTTTTTTATTTCAGCTAGTATGTAATAATTTTCCCCCCTAAAATGAGAAATATCTCCAATTCTTGCTCGTTTCTTCAACTTGTTTCTATTAACTTGTTCTTTTGTAAAGAATGAACACATACATGTACACATACAAGTGTGCACATGTATTTGGTCATAGTAATTAGTGTCTGAAAAATGTTGATTACTGGGTTTCTTTGGAAACACTTAGCAAATTCTTGTCAAATTCATGTTTTCAATCATCAAGAAAACCTAATGATTCTAACATGTAATTTTGAACAACTTATTCTACATTTGACTAAGCTAGTTTGCCTTAAATTTGGAGAAAAAATATGAAAATCTGGACTTCGTTTGCAGACATGTGAACACAAAATACGCATAGTCTCCAACCCAAGCAACCCCTCCTGGCTTGTCGAAGTTGGTTTCCCCACTGAGGGATCTTATCTGCAGAAGAAAATTCTTCTTTTTGGATTTAAAACAGGGTTTATTCACAGTTGGTATACTTTTGAGCCTTCTAAATCCATCCTTTAAAATCACTCAGAAGAATGCCTTCCAACAGAGCTCATTTCCAGAACAATTTCAGAAAGCAAGCTCTGAAAGGACACACGTTGTTATTGCTCATTTACAGCAGAAACTCTCAGAACTGACGTCTTCTTAATAACAGACGTGAATTAATCTGCACACCACAAACCTTACAAACTGATACTAATGGAATCCTGCACACACCCTGCTAGTAAGTTCTTATCTAATACGGCTGCATCATTCTCCTCCCACTGAATGTGCGTGTTGCATTTTTTTTTTTGGCCTGTTGTGTAATTTAATTGAATATTGCATGAATACATTTCAAATTAGTACAATAAAAGCAAACCCCCCCTTTTTCTCTCTCTCCGTACCCTCTTCTATTTTACTTTTGTATATCATGAGATTAAGTTCAGTTATTTGGAAAGACTTGATACTGATTTGACAGAAAATTGCTGCATGTCTTCTTGCTGAGGTGGTATGTATCTTACTCTTAATTAGTCTTCTGTGTATTTTTTGGCATCTCTTTTACTCAGCATTGTCAGTCCTCCATGCATTTTTCATGAGTAAATTATGAATTAAAAAAATGGTGCCTTTGTTTTTCATCCCATTGATTATTGTAGCTTTGCCTAATAATGGATTTAAAAAAAAAAAGTTTATTTCTAATTTTCCACTAATATCTTCTCACTTTCTTGTGTTTTTCCTTTTACCCTTTATGTCCATTTGCCTTCTTCTCGGTCTCCCTTCCTCTCAAATTTTTCCTGTTTAATAGATCAGTAGAATCTTCTTTTTTCCCCTCCTTGTTAATTGTTTCTGAATTTCACATTAGGTTATGTTAAACTAGTCTGGTTGGAAAGCAAGCTCTGGACTGTAGACAAATGTCCTGGGTCTTCGTACCAGTCTTCCAGAAAATTGCTACGATTCTACACGAGTAATGTTTCATACATCCATGTCCACAGCTCTCACACATGGGAGATAAACTATTAATGTTTCCGTATACCATATAGATTGATATGCCAGTACTTTGAAAAATGTTTAACTAAAAAGCAGTCACTTATAACTACTATCTAGCCACAGCAAAGCAGTTTTGGCTAGAACCTGAGTTTAAGAGACGGATGGCACTTCTAGTTTAGCTCTATTTGAAATAAATGAGAAATTGTGCGTATTCAGCTGTCTCAGGAGTCACAGAGCTTTGAACTTGCCTTTGGTGATTGGCAAAATGAACAGATGCTGTCTAAGGCAAGAGTGTTATGAGGCTCCCTGCCTCCCCTTTTGCATGGGTTTTAGATTTATTGGGTTCGAATTCCTATATAGCTGCCTGCCACACACCTACCTGATGGTTAGAGTTGTATTTTTCTTGGCCAGAAAGGTCTGCATTTCATTGTTCCATCAACACTGAACAGACTGAAGCAGAGCCAGGATCCAAATTTAAGGCCCATGAAAAACATTTCTAGGGATGACAGGATCAGGCTGGTTCTATCTATATTTTATTATCTTTTGCCATTCTTCACAATTACGACATTTCTGGCAACAAAATGAAACTACTAAATCCAATAAATACACCTAGGGAAAGCTGTTGGTAGTCAATCTTACAACTACATAGTAAAAGGCCTTAGAGGAAAAAAAATATACACTTTTAATGGAGTCAGAAAAAATTCAGTTTTTCCAAAATGATCAAAAGCTTCTTTTGCAATTGCTGCATATCTGGGGAAAATATCTTTCTTTTGTTGTTTTATATCCACAATTTATATTGCAAATAAATATCACCAGAACTCAAGCAATAGTAAGTGGAGATAAAGGTTAGAAATAATACTTTGAGGTTCTGGCTAATCAATATCTACATCAATAAGTGATCAATAAGCAATATATCTTATAAAACTTCTAATCCTTAAATTCATGAGCACCTGTATACATACATGCATACACATACTCATAAAAATTCTGACTACCATATAGAAGAAGCTGATGCAATGCAATGACACAAGAAAGTAGGAGCTTAGAAATACTCCATCTATAGGTATTAATAAGCACAGTAACCAAAAATGACCTACAGACTAGAGAAGACCTTCCAGAAAACCTTTCTCCTCTGTTCTCTGCCTTTGAAACTAGTTTTTCTGGGAATCTTCTTTGCTGCTACTTCAAGATGTCTTCCATCCTTTCTAATGGCCAGTGTAGACCTATGACTGGGTGATTATATCATAAATATTAGCCTTTTTCATTATAATTACAGAATAAGTACATACTAAGGTAAGAATGATACAAAAGTATGTAGAGGAAAAATAACAAGTTCCATTTTGTCCCTTCCTACTCTCTCTTCAAACACTAATTTTAGAGGTAGCTACTGTTAAAATGACTATATCTTTGCAATTTCTTTTTGTCCTAAACATTTATGGAATCTTGGTATTTGTATTCCAGTAATACTCTACTTTTACTTTAACATAAATCTTATGTAAACTTTGAATGTCAATACATTCAGACTTAAGATATTCTTTGACTCCATGTTATTCCTAAAAGTAGTTATAATTTATTTCACTGTCCACAGTTTGTTCTCACTTAGGTTGTTTCCAATTTCAATGTTAAAAACAATGCAGCAACATGCATATGTGTTCATACTCTCCTGTATACATATTTCCTCAGAATGAACTCTGAAAAAATCCATATCTGGGTCAAAGTCTATGCATATTTAAAACTCAAAGTGCAAAGTGACTGAATTAATTTTCCCCCTGTTTTCACAATTTATGAAAATAGCCACGCTATCTGCACATCCCCATGGCAACCCTCAATATCATCAAACTCGATAATTTTACCCATCTGGATAGACTTTGATATTTTAATTTGTCTTTCTTTAATACTTAGTACAGTTGGGCATCTTTTCACATATTCATTGGCCATGCTTAGAACTTATTTTGTGAAGTGTGTTTTTATCCTTTGCTGATTTATCCTTTGGGTTACTTGTCTTTGATATTTTTTATATACTAACACTAATAGCTATTAGTTGTATAAGAAGAAAGCATTTTCCTTCAGTATGTGTTTTTTCTTTTTATTTTATTTAGCATGTCTTTGCTGGTTAGCTTTTTTAATATCTTATCTAGTCTAATTTTTTAATCTTTTTCTATGGTTTCTGACTTTCTGTCTTCCATTCTAAGGCCTTACTTATTCTCAAGCTCAATGTAGTTTTAAAAATTTTCTGCATGCTTTTATGATTCTTTTTCCTACATTGTATCTTTAATTTTTCCCCATTCATTTTGAGTATGGGTAAGGTATAAATTTTAAAATAAATTATAATTATTAAGTCAATATCTCAGTGACGTATATTGACAAGTTCATGTATTTGCCATCAATTAAAAATATCATGATCATATAATGAATTCTACATATTTAAAACTTGTTAATTTATTCTCTTTCTACATATTTCAATCCTGGAACAAAACTTCATAATTTTAATTACTGTAGCTTTATATCATGTGTAATATTTGGGAAAGCAATTCTCTGTTGTACTTCTATTAATAAAACTTTTATATTATGACATAAATAATATAAAGATTATACAAAGAATACTATGAATATATTAACATGAGTTGTATACAGTCATGTATTATTTTGTAATATTTAATGTATTTTAATTTTGAGTCATCTCTTACAGGAGTCATCTCCCTTTGTTAGCTTACCTTTTTTGCCTTTATTGTGTTTAATAGGTCCTTATCTTTCATTTTCAATTTTATTCATAGGAAATTTGTAACACTGGTTAGCTCTGTTGATTTAAAATTTAGTATAAACTTTGACTTGCAGTTAAAAATTATAATTTGCTAATTCAATATGAAAGCTTTTGCTTTATAAGATTTTTTTTATATCTAGTGATTTACTACATGAGCATTACTTCTAATAGATTATAGCTGAATATTTATAGTTGGCTATTAATAACAACAGAATTGTCTTACCAATATTTAGACCTCATTTCCTTTTTTTCTTGATATATTGCATAATGGTACCAACCATTACTAAGTATCTCAATTGACACATCCTTCCTTATCTTCTTTTTGGGCTTCTAATGCCTTCTGGTGTAGACTAAATTTAGTGAGAGTTTTAGGATAAGTTTTGTCAAAATAATTGAAGTCTAAAATATCAACTTTACCCACTGATGATCAAGCAACTGATTGCTATAAAATTCAATTTAAAATACAGCTCAAACTCAGCCTCCAGATTGCCTGAATAAAACTTAACCATTTATGCATAGATTAATCAGTCGAAATAGAAAAAGTACTAAATGGGATCTACCAAATAGATAAACAATAAAGGAAATAATCTATTTTACCGAGCACATGAAGTTAAAAAAACAATTAAAAAGCAAGCATATATGTCTTATGTAAACAGTAACCTATATTCTTCCACTCTCTTCTGAGTGCGCAAGATGACTTATGGTGTTAAAAGTAGAGAGGATGAATCAACCACATTAAGTTTTTATTTTAGAGAAGGTAGCAACAATAAACACATAAATAGGTAAATATACAATAGAGAACAAGTGCAAGGAGAAAAAGTAAAGAATATAAGATCATTTGTGTCAAGAAGAGTAAATTCTATCATTTTATACAGAATTTTCAGGGAATATGCATTTAATGAAGAGACATTTGAGTAGAGATTTGAACAAATTCATGTCAACAAAAATCAAAATGGCAGAGTAGGAATCTCCAAGTTCAATTGTACATGGATACTTTGGGAATAGTAAGTGAGGGAGTAAAATAATCCCTGCTGACCCAGAAGCAAAGGATTCAAGGGTGGAAAGAAAAGATAACCTTGAGTATTAATCTATACTTCTGTTTTCTGTTTACCTAAAAATAATTCTGGTGATCAATCACAGTTTTTTTTTTTTAAATCTAGTTCACCAATTGATATAGATAAGTCTCTTTTTAAATATTCATTGCCATTTAGACTTCTCAATTATAATGGTTAATGCTTTGTGCCTTGGTGTGTATGGTGGGCATGTGATCAGACTACCTTCATTTGTTTTATTTATGTTTTATTTATAAGTGCATGTTTATATTCTTATCTGTAGAATGCAGATGGTGTGTGAGGAGCTAGTGAACCTCCTCCATTGCAGATACATTTAAACGCCTTACCCTGGAAATAAACAGCATAGCCTTATTAACTATCGCATATACTTTCCAAGTCCTGTATGGAACCCAGTGTTTACAAGAAGGCGTGGTTGGTGGGGCTTAAACCCAGAGTTACCATGCAGCTAGCCACTAGGGAAGCCTTATGTGTCAAGTGCCAGCACATTTTTGAAAATGTTTTACTGATTTTTATAACGAAAAATGAAATAAGCCAGTAGGTGCAGCAGTTGAGGCTATGCAGCAGTTTCAGATATTACATGGCTTTGAACTGCAGTCTCTCATCTGATGTCTGGCTATGTCCCTGTATTAACCAATGAAAAATCAACTGATTCAATTTTACATATCCCACTACCAGATTTGTTTCCACCTCATCTGTCTCAACAATATTTCTCTTTCTGCCAGGCATGAAGTTAGTCGGCACCATTTATTGAGTTTCCACAGTGTGTATAGACACTTGAAGTGATGTATGAGTATTAATCACAGCAGGCTCCTTTGAAGGAGGTACTGAATAAATTATTATTTAATTAAAGCTCAAATCAAGGCTGATAATAAAATGAATGTTTGAGCAGTTGGATGGTCCCTGCCTGAACCAATTGGAATATAATTATATACAGCCATGGACAAATCACCTCTCTGGAACATGGATGTCTGTAAAAGTGACTGGCCTCAACTAATAGCTAGTGTAAATCAAGGGATGGTGATAGCTAATCAGATGGAGACCTTCCCACTGTGGGAAGAGAAAGTTTTGTGAAAACAATTCCCAACACAAGCCACAGTGAAGATAAACTACCTTCTGTCTAAAAGCATCATGGATGAAGCCTTAGGGAATGTCTTGAGTTTCTTCATCATTGCCTCAAAGACATGGGCTAATGAATGAATGAACTGTGAAGCAATGATTCCAGGTGGAGAGATCATCGAACTATGAGTGACACAGGTATGGATTTAAGTCCAGATTTTAATAATTAATTGCTACGTGAAATTGGGTAACATAATTTTTCCAAGCTTTACTTTCCATACTTGCAAAGAATGTATAATAACATACATAAGACAAGCATGAGTTTGTGAAATTGGAAATAGAGTATGTAAAATACTTATTTTAGGTTCTAAATGCAGGACAGCATTGATTGCTTCCAGTCTTTAAACAATTTTATTTATTGTTAAAGATAGTCTAATATTGCTGCAAAATTCCATTACATTAAAGTTCTAAAATTTGGGAGTTTACTAGGAAAAGCACCTGGCGATACTTAAACTAATGTGCTTTAATGAAATCTTTATTAGCATTTGTTATATTCTTTTTTTCTTAATTAAGACTTTATTCTTTCAGAGAAGTTTTAGGTTCACAGCAAAATTCAAAGGATGTTTAGAAATTTCTGATTATCTCCTGCCTCCACTCATGCATTGTCTCCCCCATTATCAGTGTCCTCTGAGAGTAATATTTTGAGACAATTGATAAACCTGCATTTATATATTATAATCAAAATCCATAAAGATTCACTGTTGATGTTATCAACTCACCGCATTTAGACAAATGTGTTATCACATGTATCCATCCCTATAGTACCATACAGAATATTTCTTTGGTTTTTAAGATTTTTATTTATTTATAAAAGAGATGGAGTACAGGCTAGAGGCACGGGAGTTGAGAGGATTCATCAGAGACAGAGCAGGGAGCAGAACAGACAGATGGACTGAAAGCACTGCTGAGGGGAGTAGCAGGTGAGACAGGAGAGGTCTGCTGCTCCATCTGAGTAGCTCCCTGGTTGGCCGGTATCAAACCAGCACTGCAGAGGCTGTGGACAGCTTCAAAGCACTGCGCCCAACCTGCTGTGTGACTAGGGAGGCATACAGATTATTTTCAACTAACTTAAAAATCCTGTGTTCTACCTATTCATCCTTCCCTCAAACTCTGGCAAACAATGTTTTTTTTTGTTTTTTGTTTTTTTCACTGGCTGCATAGTTTTGCCTTTTCCAGAATATCATGTAGACAGAATCATGACATATGTAACATTTGATGGGGTCACTTATTTAAAAGGAAGGTACTCGGGACCTCCGCGGTGGCGCAGCGGTTGAGCACTGGGTTGGGAAGCTGCCTGCAGCCTCTGCAACGCCGGTTCGATCCCCGGCTGCTCCCCGGCCACTGGAGGAGGGTCCCACATGTATAAATAAATGAATGAATGAATGAATGAATCTTTAAAAATAAAATAAAATAAAAGGAAGGTACTGGCTACGGATCTTGATGGAGATAAAATGAGATGTCCTTGTCCCCTACATGTCAGGGGTAAGCACCAAGAATGGAGCTATTTAAAATAATTCTCCAAATTCAGTAGTTTAAATCATGAAGTGATCTCCTGTAACAACCTTGGGGACACGAAAGTGTTCCTCCTGTTGAGACAGATGTACCACACAAAGGAAGCCAGCAAAGCAATTGATGGAAGAAGTAGAGAAATGACCGGAATTGTTTTTGTTTTTTTCATAAAGAGTCAATTCTGGGCCTCCCTGGTGGCACAAGGGCTAAGATGCAGCACTGTGAAGCTATCTGCTGCCTCTGCAGCATGAGTTTGATCCCTGGCCGGGAAGGTGAACCACATGGCGCAGCAGACCTCTCCTCTCTCTTCCACTGCTATACTCAGTAGGGTATTTCAGTAGATCTGCCTGTTCTGCTCCCCACTTTGTCTCTGGTGAATCCTCTCACCCCCACACATCTCTGGCCTGCACCCACATATCTTATATGCATAAATAAATAAATCTTAAAAAAAGTCAATGCTATCCCCTGACACTGAAGGTAGAAGGACTGAGAGAGAATGTCAGCCTCATGAGAATGGTACCTGGCAAGGGTCCTGGATATTCCCTACTTAGTTTCCTATAACCCTGACCCTTCACACATGTTGCAGGAGCTGAATCAACTCTGCAGATACTGATTCAAGAGGAGACATCTGAATGTAAATGTGAAACACCAATAATAATTATCCTTACTTTGAGAACAAACACCACATGTAATGGCTATCTCATTTTAAGAGGATGAACAAAGATGCAGAAAAAAATAATATTAAATCCAAGGAAATTGTTTACTATCTTAAAGAAACAAAACATAACAATAAAAGGCAGAGGTACATATTATTTCAACAGATTCACTGTAGGAAAGAGGAATAAACTTTAAACAGCATCTGCTGTTATCTTACTCAAATTTATGGAGCATGGATTCTCTAAAATGAGAGATAAGATAGTATAATAGTGTGAGGTGAAAAGTTAATTGAGAAGGAAGCAGAAATGTAAAACAAGAAGCTAGATAATATAGAGTGCTATAAAATCAAATATGCATCAATATAAATATAAACAATACTCATCACACATAAGGGTAATTCTAAAAGCAAATTAATGATACAATGGACATTTCAATGTGTATATATTTGGATGTTTAGGCAAAAAAATCTTTAAAATTGGGTATATCTTTTTTTTATTTTTTAAAAAAGACTGATTTTATTTATTTATGCATGGAAGAACTGGGGTGTAGGCCAGAGGTGTGGGGAGTGAAAGGATTTACCAGAGACAGAGTGGGAAGCAGAACAGGTGGATCTACTGAAATACACTGCTGAGGGGAACAATGGGCAAGACAGGAGAGATTTGCTACACCAATGTGGGTCAGCTCCCTGGCCTGGGATCAAACTCAGGCTGCAGAGGTGATAGCGTGATAGGGCTGACACCATCCCTAGGCCACAAGGGAGGCCCTGGGGATTTCTTTAAGTGAAAAAAAGCAAAGCCCTGTTCCCCTTGAAAAATCTAAAGAAGAAGGTTTTGTATTTCCTCTTTTGTCTCTCTGATACATAGTTAGGTCTTATGGCCAAAGTTTGGACAAATAGATAGCACAGCCCAGGAATTTGAATGAGATACTGCTCCACAGAAAAGTCAAGGAAATTTGGAGAGATATCTAGGAGAGACAGCGTTCAGCAATGTGGCAACATGGGTCCTGGAGTGCAGAGCAGCAGAGGACATCCAAGTGGTGTCCAGGAGTGATGATAACAGTGACACAAGTGAATTTCGGTCGCAGCAAATAAACATT
The DNA here is from genome assembly GCF_964194135.1 of Talpa europaea. NCBI lineage: Eukaryota > Metazoa > Chordata > Mammalia > Eulipotyphla > Talpidae > Talpa > Talpa europaea. The sequence goes on from NC_140073.1 coordinate 68,691,029, forward strand.
TGCTGAAGATACTCTCATCTGGCCTAGACACCAACTGTTACTGCCAACTCTCTGAGTCTAATTCTGCAGCTCACTTACTGCTTCAGGTGACTTTTGAGGATTCAAATGAGCTTTCCCAAATGTCTTTTCTGCTGAGTTCTGTAAAGGCTCATTTTTGTTGACTGAAAGAGAGAAAGTAGACTTACTCAAATGATTTTGGATATGAAGTTCCTCAAAAAAGTAATAGAAAAACACAAAGGATAAATGACATTGGAAAAAAAATTGATATGACACAAGAAAACCCAAATTAGAATCAATAATTGATAATGTGATAGAACAAAGCTGCTCTTGGAAATGTATTAAAGTAATTTTCATATTGTAAAGACTAAAAAGGCACCAGCGGGCCTCCCCGGTGGCGCAGCGGTTGAGCACTGGGTTGCAAAGCTGCCCACAGCCTCTGCAGTACCAGTTCGATCCCCGGCTGCTCCCCGGCCACCAGAGGAGGGTCCGACATGGCGCGCAGACCTCTCCTGCCGCCCGCTGCTCCCCTCAACAGTGTACTTCGGTCCTTCTGCTTGCTCTGCTCCCCGCTCTGGCTCTGGTGAATTCTCTCACCCTCCCGCACTTCTGGCTGTACCCAGTGCTTGCATAAATAAATAAATAAATTTAAAAATAAATAAATAAATAAAAAGGCACCAGCAAAAATAACCAAAAAACCATCTTTTTTTATAAAACAATTCTTTAAAATGTGGCTTTTCGTGAATGATGCTAAAAGTGACAGGAAACAAGTGTTTGAATATTCAAATGAGCTTGGAGAGCTCTGGATATGGTAGAATTCACCAGGATTTTGGCCTGTAGGTTTTCTCAAAATCTTGATATATTAATATGCACTGTGGTTCTTCAGAAAAGATGATAGAGTATATTCTAATTAGCAAATACTGAACCATGAAGACTTTTTTTGAAATATATCAATGGATATAGTTTCACTGCACATGTCTTCAAGTGATAAAATATACATGTCTTAGTGAAAACCATGAACTTTAAGGTTTAATACTGAGTTCTTTAATCATCAGATGCACAAAAAGTTCACAGAAGGACCCTAGTGATGTGTGGCATTCTCTATATTATTTCCTAGACACCAATGAAGCATTTTTAGATGAAAATGTTGCCTGTGAAAAGCTCTAACAAGTCATTCTTTTGAGAAAGTAATAAAAGTATATTCTCAGATTTGAATGGTTTTTAATTATTTTTTTAAGATTTATTTATTTATTTATACAAGCACTGGGTACAGTCAGAAGCACGGGAGGGTGAGAGAATTCACCAGGGCCAGATTGGGGAGCAGAACAGGCAGACGGACGAAGTACACTGCTGATGGGAGCAGCTGGTGCAGCAGGAGAGTTCTGCACACCATGTGGGACCCTAGCCAGTGGCCGGGGATGGGACTGGTGCTGCAGAGGCTGCAGGCAGCTTCGCAGCCCAGCGTGCAACCACTGCGCCACCAGGGGAGGCCTCTGGTTTCTAATTATTTAACCTCTAATTGTCCTTCTATATTTTTGCCTATTCGTGAAGGCTATCTACAACTTATTCTGGATAACACAAGAAAGACTTTATGTAATTTGAATAAAATCACTGTATGATATGAAAATTAATATTTGCCAGAGTCATAGAGAAATTGGGAATCTTTGCATCATCAAGTAAAGGTTCTTTGAACACTCTGTATTTCATGTGGACTTGGAAAAACTAGACATCATGTGCTTACATTCTCATGATTGACTAGAAGTGGAACATGACAAAAATCACATTTTATTAATAATTATCAGCCTGTGGTGACTCGAACTGTCCCAGAAGGTGTGGAAGAACCCCTGGGGATGATGCATCCAAAAGGGATCTGCTGATGCCAAGCTTGCAAGTAACACTGTGAGTGTGCTATGGAAAACATAAAGTCGGTCAAAATCAATTCAGGCTCATTCCCCTTAGACCTTTTAAATTTTGGAGACATAAGAAGATGAAAACAGTCATTGCAAATGGTATCTTAGGTTAGTGACACTTTATTTTAAATGAGAGGAAAATACATAGGGGTCTTTCTAATATAACAAAATAATGAGCTTGTGAGCATTAGAGTACTGGTTTGCAAGCAGATGGTGCTGGCACAATGTTGTGGGCTGTTCTTGTTTCTAGGTACTTCAGTTTTTACAATCTATTGACCATATGCAGTGGTCTCCCCAGCTCTGTTTTTATCTGCTTTTAACAAGATATGACAGTACTAACAGACTTATTTATTCAACCAGCTTCATAGGAGTCATGATTGACTATAACGAGGTTAGGCAAGAGTTGAAGTTGTCAACCAGATTGGAAGTTAATGATATCTGGTGCTAGTGATGTAAGGTACATATAAATAATTCCTTTTCTCCATCTGAAATGTATTTAATTAGATATTGTGACTGCTTTCCCTGCTCTGACTTGGATAATAATACTATTAAATTCTTATAATGATAGTGCAGAGATACAATCTTTTATCCCAAACTCCTGGGAGAAGTACTTAATATTTCAATCACACATATATGAATATATATGTTAAATATAATATCTGTATATATTATCTATAGAGATAATTATATACATATAATGCTTTATAATGATAATATAGTGTGTGTATGATGTTTTACAATATATTCAACCTTTAATAAAAAAATAAATCTCAAAGAGTATAGATATTACCTAAGTGGGAAAACATAAGATGATAAATACTTCAGATGAGTTCCAGTCAATTTTTCCACAAATGAAGCCAAGGTGGGTAAGGTTCTTCTGTTGTCAAAAATTAAAAAAAAGTTTACTTTTCTGAGTTTTATGGATTTCAAAATATTGTATAAATGGTTTCAGATCTGTATTACCTTTTAGAAAACTCTTTCATATTCATGAGTGTGCACATACTCCTCATTTTATGCAACAGCTGTGATACTGAGACATAATATGTATATAAAATCTTTTTATATACATTAAAACATCAACTCTTAGACTCAGCACTATCCAATCAGGTACCAGACTACAAAGAATATTTCTCTGAGTGGCTTTTAAAACCTGTATCACTTTGATGACAGAATGTTCTTCAAAAATGCAAATCCATGTGTGGAATTATTCTACTATAAAGAATGGCCATAACTCCCCAGAACACGACACCTTTTAACTATTGCTTCCTTGTCTTCATCTTCCTTTCTGCTGCTGGACCATAATCCTTCACAGTCCCCCTCCCCCCAGTTCCTCTCTCATCAAGCTTGGCTTTCTTCCTGTATTCCACATCACAACTTCTATTTCCTACTCATATTTTTTAGAGTCACTGACTCAACCTTGTGTGTGTGTTCCACTCTGACCTTCCCTAGGGTCTTGAAATTACATTTATTAAAACATCAAAACACTAAACTGTAATTTTGTTTATGTTCTTTTTAGACTACCTCTATAATTATACTCCTATTATTATACATGTTCAGCTAATAAAGGTTACTATATGGTAGAAACAATTCTATAAGCTTTTTTTAAGATTTATTTATTTATTCATACAAGAAATGGGGTATAGGCAACAGGTGTGGGGGGTGAGAGGAGTCACCAGAGTCAGAGTGGGGAACAGACAGGCAGACTGACTGAAATACACTGCTGAGGGGAGCACCGGGTAAGACAAGAGAGGTCTGCTGCACCATGGGGTAGCTCACTGGCCGGGAATTGAACTTGTGCTGCCATGGCTGTGGCGAGCTTCATAGGTTGTGTTTTAACCCCTTGTGCCTTCAGGGAGGCCCGATTCTATAAGCTTTTTCATTTAACTTATGGGGTAGCTTACTATTATTAATGCTTGCATCCCATTGTGCATATGAAAAAATTGAGACTCAAAGAGCAATACCCATAATCATGCAGCAAACAAGTAGTCAACCCAGAATGTGAGTCTATAGATTCTCTCAAGTCTGTCACTTTAGTCACTCTGCTATATTTCTCCAAAAATATTCTGAGTGATTACTTGAATACATTTCTTTTTTTTAATTGAAATAACATTGGTTTGCATTATTGTATGTGATTCAGATGCACAGGATAAATGTCATCATAACACACCCACAATGAAGGCACTCATAAGTTTTCACTATAATCCATGGAGCTCCAACCTCACTGTGTTTCTCTCCCTTCCCAATTATATAGTCATATTTCTAGAGTTTGTTATTGGTTTGGGTTCTTTAATCCTTTGCTTTCTTTATATTCCACATATGAATGAAACCACCAATATTTGTCTTTCTCCTGACTTATTTTGCTTAACATCCACCTAGCCAACCAACAGAATTTTAAGACTTTATATTTGGTTTGCTTTTTATTAAGGTGAGTGTATCATTCAGAAAAGACTACTGCATGGAAAAGGTGACATCATTTCCTAGCCACGAATCACTGAAGGTTACAGAGAGATGATGCTGGTGAGAATGAAATGCATGATCATCAACTGTGGAGGCAGAGAAAAAAGATGACTACGACTATGAGACTATAGGCATTGGATTTTGGTGTCTGTCAAAACAGTAGTGCCCACACTAAGACTAATTCAGTTATTTTACATGTAAAATGTGATAATTTCTGCTAAGTACTTGATAAAGGAGTACTAACCAAACTCAATGCCATTCTATGCATCCTACCCTATTTTTAGGATACAGCTAGTTCTTTTATATAGATTTCACATAAAAATGTGCACACCTCTCTGCCCTGTAAGAGAACCAGCATCCAAGCAATTTACCCCATTACCAGAACAGAGGCACTAACACCTGTCTAGCAGGCATTTATCCCCAAAGCAGACAAAGGATATTTGCATAATTTTAAAAAATGTGAAAAACATAATAAAAATAAAGGAAATATTCCTCCTCAAATATTAGCAGGAAATATAGATAAATCATAAGACCTATGCAATATATTTTTAAAAAGAAAAGTCATGTGCATTTTCAGAGAATGACACATAATTTGGGACAGGTCAGCTTTTGGGAAGAATGTAATTTTAGACAGAAACTATTTTATTCTCTAAAGAAAAATAACAAAAGTGTTAGCACTATTGAGCAACAAATGAAAGGCTGTTAAAAATGTAGACTGAAAGTGTATCTGCATGAGGACATACAGTAAGTCACAAATAAAGATAATATTGAATGGATCTTTGAGGATCGAGGGACCCCCAGGGACTCTTTTGGTCCTTATGTCCACGAAGAAAGAATTCAGCATCAACCAGAGTTAGACAGAACAGCAAGAGATTTATTGACAGATTGAAAGGTCTCTGAATGGAGAGTATGCAGCCACTAGGGGGTAAGAAGTCAGTGCTCCTATGGGCATATTGAGCAAGGAGTGGGAGTTTGGCCATCGGGTGTCTCCATGTTGGTATTTTGTCTCTTGCTGAATGCCCGGGCCCGTGGGAGTCTCCCAAGTTACTAAGGCCACTGAGTTTTTCCCATGTACTTGGTCTGCCTTCAGCACAAGTTTTGGCCCATTGTTTTAGCATTGTGTTTTTGTGCTGGGTTTCTGAACATTCCATTTTTTTAAAGATTTATTTATGCATACAACTGGGGTACAGGCCAGAGGTGCAAGGGGTGAGAGGATTCACCAGAGACAGAGTGGGGAGCAGAAAAGGCAGACTGACTGAAATACATTGCTGAGGGGAGCAGAAGGAAAGACAGGAGAGGTCTGCTGTGCCATGAGGGTAGCTCCTTGGCGGGGGCTCGTACTCATGCTGCAGTGGCTGCAGATAGCTTCACAGTGCTGAAACTTAACCCCTAGTACCACCAGAGAGGCCCCTGAACATTCCATTTTTAATTGAGTGTGGGGGACCTTCTTGGTCCCACAATTGTTCCTCAATCAGGCTGATAAATGGACTTAGGGCACCTGGGCTTGGGGCACCCTGTTTTTAACTACCTGAATCCATTTCCTAACTTCCTCATTTTGAAGTCATTTTGGAGAGGTTAGGCTCAGAGAGTTGGGTCCTTGGGTTAAATCTGAGAAAAGTTTCATTAGAGCTCCCTTTTCTGTGGCACCAGCAAATTTCCAGGTGAGTTTTTCCACAAGACAGAGATGTTAGTTGTATCCAAAAGGACAGGTTTATTATAAAAGGGAGAGAAGAATAAAGGGCACGTGCACAGACACAAGTGGGCAGAAAGGGTTGCCCCCGAAAGGGACAGGTTTGCTTAGTGAGGCCGACATGATCACAGGTTGGTGGCCATGAGGAGAGCAGTCTCCGCTGAGGGGGGTCAGTGAAATGAATCCCCAGCATGGTCACAGGTCACAGGCAGGCCGGAGGGCTGCTGCCCTGCAGAGGGAGAGAGTTGTTGGCAGGAGCTCCTGCACAGGCACAGGCGGGAAGAAGGGCCGCTACTCCTGCTCTGCAAAAGAAAAAGTTAGTGAAAAGAAGCACCTGCATAGGGACCTCCCTGGTGGTACAGTGGTTGAGCGCTGCGCTGTGAAGCTGTCCGCTGCCTCTGCAGAGCAGGTTCGATCCCGGCTGGCCGGCAAGAATTCTACATGGCAAAGCAGACCTCTCCTGTCTTGCCTGCTGCTCCCCTCAGCAGTGTATATTGTCAGTCTGCCTGTTCTGTTCCCCACTCGGTCTCTGGTGAATCCTCTCATCCTCCCGCACATCTGGCCTGTACCCCGTTTTTTGTATAAAAATAAACTTCTCTGAAGAGGAAATGCAAATGGCCAACAGACATATGAAAAAATGTTCAACATCACTTGTAATCAGGGAAATGCAAATCAAAACTACCATGACATACCATCTTACACCAGTGAGAATGGCACATATTAAAAAAACTAGCAACAACAAATGTTGGCGAGGTTGTGGAGAAAAAGGAACTCTCCTGCACTGTTGGTGGGAATGCAAACTGGTCCAACCACTATGGAGAGCTGTGTGGAGATTTCTGGACCTACTAAACATAGAGCTTCCATATGATCCAGCAATTCCACTCCTTGGTATTTACCCAAAGGACACAGAAACATCAATTCCAAAGAACACCTGCACCCCTATGTTTATAGCAGCACTATTTACAATAGCTAAGCTTTGGAAACAGCCCAAATGCCCAAAAATAGATGACTGGATCAAGAAGATGTGGTACATATATACCATGGACTATTACTCAGCATTCAAAAAAGATAAACACATGCAATTTGCAGCAACATGGATGGCGCTGGAAGGGATCATGCTCAGCGAAATAAGCCAAAAAGAAAAAGAAAAATACCGGATGGTCTCACTCATAGCAGGAATCTAGAAAACTTAAATAAGGGACCAGGAAAATGAATAACTATAAGAAAGTGAAAATCAAAATCAACAAAAAACTATGAACCAGAGACACTTTTAGGGGGGTGGGGCCGGGAGGGGAGGGATTGGGGTCAGAATGGGGCATGTGCAGTTGTATGGGGGAATATAAAAATAAAATTTATTATTAAAAAAAATAAAAAAATAAATTCATGAACTTGTAAAATAAATAAATAAATAAATAAATCTGGAAGTACCTGCATAAGCACAGGTGGGCAGGCCTGCTGCCCAGTGCCAGTGCAGATACTGATTATCTTCTTTTTGGAAGGTGCTCATTTTTGTGGAGTGGGTATTATTTTTGTTGCTTTTGAATAGCTATGTAGAATTTGATAAGGCCCAGAGATTCTATAATAGGGCTCAATCTCCATATCCTCACCCCTCATCAGCATCCCAAGACACCTTATAATAGCAGCTTGACACTTGCTTGGGTCTGTGCCATAGCACCTGATGATTTTTACTTTCTATAGCTGGTTTAATGACTATGTTAATTACTTTTACCCTTACCTCCAACTCCTGGCATTGCACAAGCCAGGTTTCTGGTGTTGTGGTGCCTCTTTTCCAACTTTTCTACTCTCATCCTCCATCACTATGATCATTGAATTTAATATGGCATTGCACTGGTGAGGTATCTCAAGGAAACAGAAAATTAATTGTTGGTTAAATTTATAAAATTTGTTTTTTCTCAAGCAGACAACATAATAATGGAAAGAGTAATTTTTCAAGATCAAAACAGGACAAAAAATAATTGTGTTAAAGGAATTTGCTGACAAACATGTTCTAATTCACCAGGGTAGTTGAGAGTAACAAATCAGAGGTTTTATTGTTCAGTATTTGTTTGATTTTAAGAAAAAAGAAAAAAATCCTACAAGCATGTAGACTGGGCTAAAGTGTCAGAGGAAAAAAAAATCAGACTTTTCAGACTTTTACTCAACAATATCATATTAATAATCCAGAATAACATAATTGAAGTAGAGAGAAATATTGGGGTAAGACCAGAGGCATGGGGGTTAAAGAATTCACCAGAGACAGAGTGGAAAACAGAAAAGGGAGATTTATTGAATATATTGCTAAAAGAAGCAGTGGGCAAGTTTGGAGAAGTCTGCCCAGGAAGGATTTAGGTCTCCCTTTTATAACCTGTTTTCTCAGACTTTCCATGACTAGGGAGTTGGTTTCTGTATTAGTGGTTGATTATTCTTTTTTTTTTCCCCAAAGATTTATTTATTTATGCATATAAGAGCTGGGCACAGGGCAGAGATGCGGGGGTGAGAGGATTCACCAGAGATAGAATGGGGAACAGAACAGGCAGACTGACTGAAATACACTGCTGAGGGGAGCAGTGGGAGAGTCAGGAGAGGTCCGCTGCATCATGTGGTTTCTCCCTGTCCAGCCAGGGATAAAACTTGTGCTACAGAGGCTGTGGATTGCTTCATAGTGCAGTGCTAAACCCCTTGTGCCACCAGGGAGACCCAGTGGTTGATTACTCATATGGCTTCATTCCAATAGCTACTTTATCATTGCCCTTTATCTTTACAAGCCTCCCAAACCTTCCTTCTGGCCAAGAAGTGGGGGCTTAGTTTTTAACCTCTTTAAGCGAAAATTCTGTTAGTGGGCAGGCTGAGCAGCACCTCAGGACCCTCAAACCTGCCTGCTCTAAATGGGCTCTGCCAAGACAAAACATGTTCTTAATGCATAAGTTCTTAGTAGAAAAGAACTTTAATAGAATTAGTGTGCAATAGAGAGATGAGGAGAAAAAGAATATAGTTAAAATAGCTTGTAATTAAACACCCAAAGCTACCCATCTCCTCTTGGGTAAATGCCCAGTCAAAGAGGGTTGGCCCAAAGCAGGGCAACTGAAGCCCAAAATTTTGCCCCAAGTCTAAGACACCTTCTGCTTGGACCCATAGGAAAGAGGCAGAAAGGGTCAGGTGAGTCTGGAACAAAAAGAGCAAAATCAAAATCAAGAAAAAGGCTGCCATTGTTAACCTCCCCTCGGGTCTCTCGCCCACGTCTGTTTCAAGTGTTGCCTTCCATGTCCTTCAAGTACCTGGTAAAAGTCCAGGGCCAAGAAGCAAGTGAGGCTTGTTCACAAATTTCTCTGCTCCATGTGCTGCTTCCTTCTTGCTCTCCCTTCTTTCTCGTGCCTTCATCCACTCTCCTCCCCAGCTTCTTCTCCTCCCTGCTCGCCTCCACCCTTACTTGGGGTGGAGGAGGGGTCCTGGAACTTCCCCTTTCCCTGGGGACTACCCTGTTACAGTTCCATGTCCCACCAAGTCCCTGGTACAAACCCAAGGCCAAGAAGCAAGTGAGGATTTTGTTCACAAGACGCTCTGGCCACGCACCTCTGCCAGACCTGTTTCTACCCTTTTCCTTTCAAGTCCTTTTCCGGCTTCTCCTCCCTGCTCAGCTCCACCCTTTCTTGGGTGGGGCAGGGAGCCTGGCACATCCCTTTCTATGGATATCACACTGTTACACCCAGAGATAATCTACAGCTTTGGAGAGATCTCTGTTGACCTTAAATTTCTACATGTCTTTCAGCTGCTGTACATATGTGACTCCAAAGCCAAAGATAATCTCAGACATGAACATATTCAACACATTTATTTCCACTGACTTTTCATGGGAGAAAAAATAGCCAAAACAGGGCCTTCCCTGGTGGCGCAGCAGTTGAGTGCTGGGCTTTGAAGGGGCCCACTGCCTCTGCAGCGCCGGTTCGATCCCCAGCCACCGGCGAGGGTCCCACATGGCGCGACAGACCTCTCCTGTCTCGCCCGCTGCCCCCCTCAGCAGTGTATTTCTTCGGTCTGTCTGTTCAGTTCCCCACTCTGGCTCTGGTGAATCCTCTCACCCTCCCGCACTTCTGACTGTACCCAGTGCTTGTATAAATAAATAAATCTGTAAAAAAACAAAACAAAACAAAACAGAAAACAACCAAAAAAGCACTGCAAGCTATTATCAAAATTCTATTCAGAGAAAACTTAAGGAATGTGTGTGTAAATATAGCTTGCAGAGAACATCTTGTTTAAAAACAGAATCAAATAAACATAGTTTTCATCAGGTTCTGGGGGGTTCCTTGTTTAGGAGTTCCTCTCTTGACAATAATATGACAAGAATTCCCAGCGAGGGTATATTTAAGAGAAGAAAAAGCAAATTTTATTTAGAAACAGAATAAAAGGACACATAGGGAGAAAAACCTGGGCAGACAGAGTCCTGAGGAAGAACAACTTTGAGGGAATTGTGGGGGCTCCAGCCTTAAATGGGGTGCAGGAACCGTTTACTCCGCCTTCCTAGAATGCACTGTGCAGGAGCTGGCAGGGTGTAGTTTATTGGTCCAGGAAGCAGTTTCTAAGTCACTCCCCCTTCTATTGTGCTCCTGGTGAATATTTTTATCAGCCCAGGCAGCAGGTTGGGACAAGGGAGAGCATTTGGCCTGAGTTGCCATATTGTCAACTAGCTCAGCCCTTCCCTTGGGAGGGGGAGACCTCTTAGATTTTTTAGGATATTGCTAATACCGTTTAGGGGACTTACCTTATCCAGAACTGGCCAATTTCAAGGAATCCCTGCACCTCACTTCACCCCAACCCCTGCTCCCAGATGCTTCTCCTTCCTCTCCTTGGGCCTTATTGGCCAGCCTGTAGGTTGGTGTGGAGGACTGTATTTGTCCCCTCTCAGATTTTTATCAATTCAGGCAAGTGTTTCCTAGGGTTCTGGGAATAGGCCATTAATTTTCCTTAGGCATTGTCCTCCTTGTCTTAAATGTCTAACACTCTGATATAGTACAATACATAATGTAAATATTATAATTCTTATACTAATAACCATATAACAAAGTATTTTTCAAACTATTGCTTTGGGGGGAAATACACTTGATGCCATAAAAGCAGCTTGTGTGGGGGTAGAGAGGGTGGAAGGAACTGTAAATATGCTAATTTCCTCATCTTCCTTGAGGGGGAGTCAACCACTCCAGCTCCATTTTTGAAAATGATAAATGTAGAAACATATTTTAAAACTCTTCATAAAAAAGCATATCTATTTTAATTAAAAAAATGAATACTTTGGGAACATCGTTGGCAGATTTGGGAGACACATTGAATGATCTTCTTTTAGAATTGAGTTTCTGGGAAGTCTGGCAAAATAGAAGAGTGAAGATGCTGGGCTCCTCTGATCCACAAATGCACAGCCTAATTACACCCAAATAAAGACTAGACCTCCAAATGATGAGCGGATGGCGTGCACCAGCACGGAACTCCTGGAGTAAAGAGGCAGAGTTGTGATTGTTGACTTTATTCTGTGACTCCTGGATAATAATAGCTGGAGCTGGAAATGTTGGGAAGGCTAGTTCAGATCAATTGTGTCTTCTTTCAGCTGAGGCTATTATCTGTAGCCTGAGGCTATCATATGCAGAACACCTGCCTTACTCCCACCAGGGGCCAAATTCAAGGTAACAGCTAAATGGAATACTTCCATTAGCCAGAATCCAAAGAACCTGGGTCCTAATGAAATGTGCAAGCACCCCAGGGCCAGGTTTCAAAGCAAAGAGAGTGGCCCATGTCTCAATGTCAACCGTAATTCCCTCCTGGAGCCACCTCTATTGCTTTTCCAGAGTTTACTGGTGAGAGTGGCATGGTTACTCAGATGGTTTAGTAGAGGAGTTGGTTTAGAAAAGGGGATCACTGAGGATCCCCACCACCCTACTCAAGTATCCACAACCTTTCAAGAAGCTTGAACTGTTGGTGCTCCCTGGAGGTGAACATTTAATCCCTTGGTGCCACAGTTTTAATCCCTTGGTGCCACAGTTACTACCGCTATCCCTTACCTGCACTAGTGCCTGGAGCAGATACAAAGACTATGGTCCATGAAGTAGTATGCACCTAGAGGTCATGGGTTAAAAAAAATCTAGAATATACCCAACATGACATCAGGCCAAGTGTATGGGCCAGGACTGGCCACAGTGCAGGTTCTCTGATCCCATGCAGACTGGGTAAAGGAGGAGTCAGAGTCCTCAGTGGCTTTTTTGCAGGTCTTTTATTGGGGTTCACCAGGCATATGGCAGGCAGGGGTGCTGGCTGGGGGGCTGGGAGGCTGGCAGGCCTCCCAGCAAGTCTTCACTCTATCTGGGCTCTCTAGCGTTCGTTCTGCTGCTTCTCGGCTTCTCTTTCGGCTTCTGCTGCTACTGCTGCTCCTGGCGTCCCCGTGACACCGCCCTTAAAAAGCACAGTCTCGGCTCAGCTGAATCCCATCTACCTATGCCCACACCCTATTCCAGTGCCTGCCATCAGGCATGCACCCAGGACAAGGATCCATCATCCATCCTGATGGCGGAAGGGCAGAAAAGCCTGACATTTTCCTTACCCTACACCAAGTCATCAAAATAAGGAAAAGGAAGCCGTTTATTTTCACACATAAAAACTAAAAATGACGAGACAAGAACATACCACAAACACTAGAATAGATTTGTTTTGCCAAATAACAACAGAAATTCTTATTTATTTTAGTTATTCCATTTGGATGGGGACAGTTGATTACTAAAAAAAAAAAAAAATGCATTATAACTGAAATTTCCCCCCTTCAAAGAATTTTGTGAAACTCTCTTCAGTCACTTTTCATCTTCCAGAACAATCCTGCAGGAGTTAAGGTGATTTTACAGACAACTGTTAGGCAATTAGAGTTTATAGTGGCTCTTTTCCATTTCTTGGTGGATTACTGTAACGAACATATAAAGCTTACAAGTAAAACTAAAAATATGAAGGTGCCTGCGAGCTCTGTGAGTGAAAGCAGCTGAGGCCACATATTGAGTGTTCAAGACTGATAAAGCAGATGGTGCCTGAGCATAAGCCTGATAAGCAGGTATAAAAGGAGCCGCTACCTGCAGCGGACTCAGAGCAGTCCTGACAACTGCCTCGGAGGAAAGGACTTGCCAGAGGAGGCTGCTCTTCAGGAGCTCAATGCCTCCCTGTGGACTCAGACTCACCTTGCTCCTGAAACCTGAAACTTTTCCTTGCTCCTGCTCCTCTCTCCCTGGTTTTCAGCGACCTGACCTGCCCTCCCTGGCTCTGCTCCCCACAATCCCGTAGACTGCTCCCTGACATCTGCACAAGCTGCCTATCAGCTCAACACCCTGCGTGACCATCTGCACTGTGTGCCCTCGAGCCTAGAGACTTCCACGGCTGGAGGACTAGGTGGACCGTCCGGCTAAGACGTGTCTCAGCTACTATCTTTAGTCAAAGGTATTTGGGAACGTGGGGTTGGCTTGCCTGGATGAACTTAAGTGTGTGTCACCAATATAGGAATAAAATTCTCTTTGAGAGTCAGCTTCTGACTGAAGCTTATCTATCATGCTCACAACAATTACATTAATATTGCATGTTTTTGCGCCCACCCTCACTGATGTGCAATCTCATATCATGCATAGATGTGGAAAATATGTTAAACAAAATGATGCAGATTAGATTCATGACTTGCCTGTATCTTTGAGCTTAGCTCTTGAACTTTTTTTTTTAAGATTTATTTATGTATGCATACAAGAAATGGGGTACAGGCCAGAGGTGTGTGGGGGGTGAGAGGATTTACCAAGAGACAAGTGGGGAGCAAGAACAGGCAGATTTGCTGAAATACACTGCTGAGGGGAGCAGCGGGCGAGTCAGGAGAAGTCTGCTGTGCCATGTGAGTAGTTGCCTGGCCAGAGATGGAACTTGTGCTGCAGAGGCTGCGGATAGCTTCATAAGTTGTGTCTTAACCCCTTGTGTCACCAGGGAGGCCCAGCTCTTAAACTTTAAAGCCACTGCAACCCACCCTAACATCCCATCTTTGTCATTTTGTCGAGTCTCAGAAGTGCTTCTGTTTTGAACTTTCAGGTTTTCTTTTCTGACTTTCATCAACAATTTACTCTCATCTTTTCCTGGATTTTCCCCAATTACTGTCTTACATTCTTGGTAACCTCTAGATTTTTTTGCACAAGTCTGAGTTCAGGGTGACTTTGTAGTCCTGAAGATCTCCCTTTCATCAACATGGACCAGGGCATCAAAGACAAGAGAATAGAGATGATAAATAGGGAGATAGATCTGGAAGAAAGGACAGGGAGGGAGGCAGGAAATGAGGAAATTCTGTGACAAAGCCATCAGGGACATAATCTCTATTAAAAAAAAAATAGCTTATACATTTTCAAGATTCATTTTCTCCCAAAATTACACATTTATTCCTGAGTAAATACCCATTAATCAGTCTTCTTTAATTATTTTTCACTACAGTATAGATTACTAATTGTATGCCATAATTTGTTTTTGTGGAAGAAGAGTCTAATGAACTCTACCCCCACACCCCATGCCCACGAGATCTCACATGCTGACAATCACAACTGCCATCATGCCAAGGATCTACCATGACTCTTAATTTCTGGGAGGGGGTTTCTGGGAACTAAGTATGGAGTTAAGTACCATGTTTGCTATAAAACCAAACATGTGGGCCTGCACCCTCCTGATTTGTCCTGCTTTCAGTGTTTACCCAAAGGTCCTCAGCCTAGAAAGTATTACTTGTTGACATATTGACCAAATGATCTCTTTCTCTATGTTTTCTCTCTTCATATTTCTCCTGTAAATAAACCCTTTAGAGAAAATATTACCTACCATGTGAACAAAACTTAACAATTATCAGATTGAAGTTTAAATCTTGACCACAGATATGTTTTGCTAATCTGTGAAGCATTTTCTTCTTTCAATATTTAGTGTAAAGAAAAATAAACATAAAATCAGGCCATTCTTAAGCATCTGGCCTTATTTCTTATAATTTTTGAATTGTTTTACTTGGACCTTTCTAATATATCATCATGTTACAGGAAACCAAATAGAATATTGCTTCTCTTTTCATATATGTTAATTTTCATTTTAGTTTCTTATATGGATGGAGGTAGTATGTTCTTATTTTGATTTGGTAATGAAATTATTTCTGACTTTCTGTGATTAAGTAGATTGCCTTTTTATGTGTGTTCTCTGATTAGTTATTTTTACATTTTCTTATATTTTCAGAGATTGGGTTTTTCTCAAAGTAATCTCATTTGCTCATGTGCTTATATGTTTTTAATATACAGCTGAACTTTGTGGGCTAAGTTTGGATTTAGTATTGTATTAATATTCATAAACTAGTTGGTTTGCAGTTCTCCTACTACGCTATTTTTTAAGTCCCTTCAAAGTCTTTCTCCTCTCGGTATCCTCAAAACATTACATATGTGAGGGTCTCCCTGGTGGCCCAGAGATGAAAGACATAGCACTATCAAGCTATCACCAGCCAATGCAGCACAAGTTGGGTAACCCACACATGGCGCAGCAGACCTCTCCTGTCTCGCCTTCTGCTCCTCTTAGCAGTGTAGTTCAGTAGACCTGCCTGTTCTGCTCCCTACTCTTACTGGTGAATCCTCTCAACCCCCCGCACTTCTGGTCTACACCCCCATTCTTGTATGCATAAATAAATAAATCTAAAAAAAAAGTTACATTTATGGGAATATCTTTTTTCAAATAGGTCCAATATAGTTATTTATTTTTTTATATTGAGCCGAAATACAATTTAACTTAAAATTAACCATTTTAAAGTAAATAATTTAATGGCTTTACAATATTCACAGTGTTATACAACCCCCAACTTTATTTAGTCCCTCAAACTTTTCATCAGACCTAGGCAAACCCTACACCCTACATGTGATCCCTTGCTCTTCTGCCTTATCCCTAGGATCTGACAATCACAAATATGTGCTATAGCTCTATGGTTTTTCCTATTCTGGACATTTACTAGAAATAGGATTATATCACATGGTACCTATGTGATATATTCCTTTTGCAGTATTTCATTGCATTTATATATCACAACTTATCTGTTCATAAATTCTTTTTAGCATATATGAGCCATGGTGCTATGAACATGTTTGCACATATATTTATTTGAATTCATATTTTTAATTCTTTGAGTATGCAACTAGACAGAGATTTTTAGGTTATATGATAATTCTATGTTTAACTTTCTGAGGAACTGTGTATTTTTCTGTAGTAGTTGAATCAACTTGCATTTCTTAATTAGAACAAAGATTCCAATTTATTTGGTTTATTCACCAAAATTTGCTGTTTATTTATTTATTTATTTTTGATATTTGTGCAATGTAGTTGGTGTGAAGTAGTACCATATTGTAATTTTGACTTGTATTTTCATATTAATCACATGAAACATGTGAAACATGTCTGCTAATTATTTGCATATCTGCCTTTGTGAAATGTCTATTAAAGTCTTTTAACTACTTTGTAATTGTTTAAATTTTCTTATTCTTGGTTTGTATGAATTATATATATGTGTGTATATATATAATTTGTATAAATGTGTGTGTGTGTATACATACATATATATATATATATATATATATATATATATATATATATATATACAATTTGAATACCAAACATGTCTTAGTTCAGACTGCTATAACAAAATACCATAGACTGGGTAACTTAAACTGCAAACATATTTTTCTCACAGATGTGGAGGGTGTGTTATCTAAACTCAAGGAATCAACAGATCCGATGTCCAGGAAGGGCTATTATTCTGGTTTGCAGATGACTACCTTCTTGCTGTATCTTCCATGAAGACAGGAAAAGGCCTCCGAACTTTACTGTTCTAATAAGGGCACTAATCCATCTTCAGGTCTCTGCCCTCATGACTTCATCAAATGCTAATTTCTAACGAAAGGACTCACCTCGAACACCATCACATTGGGGATTTGAAATCATATCACAAATTTTGTGGAATTGACATTTAGTCCACAGCAATTTCCTTATCAAATATAAAATATACAAATATATCTCCTATTTTTAGTATTTTTAGTATTTTTTTTTCATTTTCTAAACGTAGGTGTTAAAATCTTAATTATAAAAGAAAGTGATGGGGTTCAGATGGTGGGATTCTGTGTGTGGGGTTCATCACATGGCAGGACTATTAATGGAACAAGAAAAAGGAAAAAGAGCACCTGTGTGGATACAGGTGCCAGAAAGGTGTTTTCTGCTCTATTGTCTTGGGGTCAGGTTGGATTTGTCTTCTATGATTAATAATCCATTTGTCCCCCATCTCTGAACTGATTATCTTTTCTGACCCTACCTCAGATTCCTGGAAATTTCCACAGCTCCATTTAGTTTAAGTTTCTTTAATTTGTAATCATCCTTACCCACACCTCTGGTGTTTGTCTTTGTCCTTGTCCTTAGATACTCCTGATCAATTATCTACTTCTTACTACAAAATCATATAACCAATCATTGGGTTTCTTTTTTGATACAACTAATCAGTAAGAGTGTGTGCATGTGAATATATATACATAAAATTCATTCTTAGTTTTTTGTTTTTATTTTACTCCATTTTTATTTGCATTAATTTTTTACCTTATTTGAATTTTTATTTTTGTAAATGGCCAGTCATTTTTTGAAAAGTTGTATAGGTCAGTCAGTAATGTGGAAAAAAAAAATCTAAAAAGGTATTCAAATATTGTAGTCAAATTAATAGATTCTTAAAATTTATTCTATGTGAATGAAATGCAGTTTGTAAGACATAAATCAACATTTCAGCTCCTAAGAATTAGTTTCAAGGTAATAGCTTGATAATCATCTGTCTATCCTATGTTTACAGAGGGTTGTGGTTTGATTGTCTGTGTGGTTATTTTTGAGATGCTAAATATGATTTGAATTTTCTCTCTGGTACCCTTGCATACCAAAAGACAGAGATGCACTGACTACTATTAAAAAATCAAAAGCTATAAATTAATTTAGAGTTACAAAAAATACTAGGCACTGTCAACATTTTATTATTTACTATGTTTTTTGCTGGTGACATATCTACTTATACCAAAGATCCATTTAATATGTAATAGTTTAAGCCTCCCTTTCTATAAGCAAATGTTCTTAGTCATTTAACAAATAAAGAAAATAGATCTTTGCAGAAAACACGAGATCATAAGATCATTGAAATGAAATATTTTCAAACTTGAGAGAAAATGAGGAATATCAACCTGCAAATATTCTTTGTCTTTTCTCTACTCTTTCTTTTCTTTCATTTCCTTTTTTCCTGTCTTGAAAATATATTCTATTTTGACTACAGGCCATATATATATATATATATATATATATATATATATATACACACATACACACACATTCACACATATGTGTATATATTTTTTCTTATTTAACAAGTGTTAATCATAGCAGATTAGTAGATCATTTCCAAGAACCCAAGCACTAGGTTCTTTTTTTTTTTAAAGATTTATTTATTTATTCATATAAGCATCGGGTACAGTCAGAAGAGCGGGAGGGTGAGAGAATTCACCAGAGCCAGAGCCAGGGTTGGGGTGAGGGGCAGAGCAGGCAGAAGGACCGAAGTACACTGCTGAAGGGAGCAGCAGGTCTGCGCACCATGTGGGAGCAGCCGGGGATCAAACCGGCACTGCAGAGGCTGCGGGCAGCTTTGCAACCCAGCGCTCAACTGCTGCGCCACCAGGGAGGCCCCCCAAGCACTAGGTTCTAATTGACACAGGATAACTTGTTAAGGAAGAGAATGAAAACCTATATTTGGTGGATGAGCAGAACTTGAGAGAACTATCAGACAAACTCACAAAGCAGCTCCCCATCCAATTTCAATACACATGAAGTGTAATAGGTTTGCAGCCAAAACCATTCCAACTGTGTCTCCACATAATTTACTCACTTTGCTTATTCCTCCTTCACTCATTCAACAAATATATGAATGCATACCTCTCAAAATTCAAGCTATTGATGGCAGGCAAAAAGACAGAATTTGTATCAGTTCTTGTTGGAGGAAAATAGTAGAAATGTATAACTGTTTGATATCTATAAAAAGATATATAGCCATAGTGGTAGATTTGAATGTTTTAATTAAAATTGTTCATATAATTTTGAGAAAATGCTTTTTTGGGTCATCCTTGGTGAACCTGAAATTCATTATTTATAGGCCATGAAAACCTAAATCTAAAAGATTTAAACTATTTGACTTTTAACATTTCTTGGCCTTTATAAAATCGGTAATTGCATATGTTCCTAGGATCGGGTCAGAAAACTAACATGATATTGAGTGAATATTCCTGATAAGAAAACAAAAATTAATAGATATGTATCTGGGAGATTTGGCCATTACATTGTAAGGTTTAGAATATTGAGGGGAATTAAGGATTAAGGTGGAATATCTGCTAATCTACTAAACACAAGTGGATTTCCCCATACCACAAACATGCTTTCCAGAGGTTGATATCAAATAATTCACTTCCAGAAGTTTGTGAGATTGTATATTTTCAAGAAATAACTGTCCATTCATTACTGAGAAATTTACATAAATATTGTTCTATGATAATTGTTCATAATAGTTAGCTAAAACATTTCCCAAAATGCGGATGAACAATCCTAGATACTAGTTAATGACCCTATTCACAGTATCTATTAATCTCACATCTTCCATTCAAATTAGACATTACTGACTTATTAGGCATTAACTTGATTTATTCTAAGACTATCACCCACTTGTTCTTATTCTTGGCATTCTGTCTGGTTTAGTATTTGTTTCTACCATCTTTTGTTATTAAAAGTTTTATATTTTGAACCATAAGATATGGTTCATTATGCAATGAAGAATAATTCAATTTACCAATCCTGGCACCCACAATATTTATTACATTTTTAAACATAATGTGTTAAATAACTAAAAATCTTAAATAAAGGGTTTTTAGGGCAGACTATAAAGAAACTTCAATTTGCAGACAAAATACATTGGCATTTGCATGAGGTAAAGCTAAAGGTTTTTATGGGTTGAACAGCATGCTATAATCTTATAATGGAAATTAGATATTATGGAGGCTCTTGACTTTGTAATAAACAAGCTGTGTGACCTCGGTCAAGTCACTTTGTCTGAGCTTCCTGCTTTCATCTGTCAAATGTAAAATCCCAATAAATGAGTGAAACTTTACTTTTGGAAATATCATGATTTATTCCTCATAACCTATTGAGCTGAATGTTAGTTACCCCATTTTACACATTGGTAAACTGAGGCATGTTGCAATTGTCCTCACAGTCAAACACCTAATATGTTGCAGATTTGGGATCCAAATTCATTTCTTTCTTATTACAAAGTCATTATTCTTCTATATTTAAGTTCCCATCCAAAAGTGAAATTAAGTTATACTAAAACATATCTTTATCATCCTTATTATGTTATTAATGTGCTACATTCTTTTGAGGATGGAATGGTGACTATGTAAGTGCTATTAAACTCAGGAGAGCTTTATAAGCTCTCCACAGAGGTGGAGTCAAAGTCTTGATTTCAAACATCAAAGAAAGTTAAATAAATACAGCTGGTAGGATTAAAGAATCAGACCAGAGTTTAGCACAAAATCAAGATGCCACAGCAAAATTATGCCAGGATTTTTCTAAGAAGGCACACCAGTTTTTGGCTAGTCTTGTAAGAAATTTTGAATTTAACAATGAACTGAAATAAGACCTAATTTTACTTTCCTTTAAAGTTTAATATGACCATTGGAAATGGTCATATTATTATCAATTTTTCTTATTGTTTTATGCAAGTTACAGTTTGGTTTACATTTATTGGAAGATGAATCTATATCGAAATCTGTGAGATACAGTATAAATTTAACGACCAAGCTCTGTGGAAAGAAGTGAAACATTGTGTTTATATGTTCCAAAAGGGAAAGTAACAAATGTCTGCAGTATTGCTCACATTACTCAATGTATTCAACATAATCACTAGAATATTTCTCAGTATTTTATCATGGTGGAAGTGAAAGTTTTAGAATGACTGTCCTCTCATCTATAACAACATTTGTTGTTGCCCACTTGCTTGTGTGAGTGCTTGTGTGCCAGACATCAGGACAGGTGTGTTACAAGGTGAATTCGTTTGTTTATTCATTTACTTTTAAAGATTTATTTTTTATTTATGCATATAAGAACTGGAGTGTAGGCCAGAGGTGTGTGGGGTGAGAAGATTCACCAGAGACAAAGTGGGGAGCAGAACAGGAAGATCTACTGAAATATACTGCTGAGGGGAGCAGCAGGCAAGACTGGGGATGTCTGCTGTGTCATGTAGGTCAGCTCCCTGGCCAGGGATCGAACTCATGCCCCATTGGCTGGAGACAGCTTGATAGCTTTAACATTAACCGCTGTATTGCAAGGGAGGCCCACAAGTTAAATTAGTTTAATATGCACAAGCTTAAAAAAGGATGTTGAATATTTTGCCGTATCAATTAAGAAAAAAAAGGTTCAAAATGACTAAGTCTGATTCCCTCTTCTTCCCCCGGTCTACACTTTTTTTTTTTTTACTGTGGAAAAATAGGATTAAGTCAACAGTTGCCACCTAATTCTCCCATCCTCCACACCTAAATGTGAAACCTTAAATAGTTATTTTAGATGTGTTCTCTCTCTGTAGGCAAATGTATATGGCAGAAAACACATACAACGCTAAGCACACACAATGTTTTTCCCATGTTTTACATGATCATTGTATTTGTATTTAGCCAAACTCAAAGCTCCTTCTTTCAATTCATACAAAATCAAATGAAAACAACAAAAATCCTCTAATTCGTTTGTCAGGTACACTAAGATCTCAGATACAGACTACAGAATTTACTCTAACAATAAATTGCATTCCATCAAATCACCATGCTTAACTATATGGCTGTCATAGATATGGCAATTGGTCACTACTGGCTAAAGATTTCTTTCCCCTCAATTATTCAAGTGTTTGTGATTACCTGCTCTCTCTGTTTTTCTCTCTCTATGACATTTAATATCTCTAATTGCTTGAGTTTGCCTCTGATTTCTGAACATTTTTATTTTCTAAGATGTGTTAGAGACTGTATACTTGTTTGTAAAGTGAAATATTCAGCCAATTTTTTGTGACTTGATTTATTTTGTTTTGTAAAATTTACTTGGGTAAATTCTGTGAAATTGTGTCTGCATAAAATTAGGTTTAATCTTTTTTTTTTCTGACTTCCATTACTTTCTTTTGAAGGAAGGGGTCTGGACTGAGCAAAATTCCTTAATCTCAAATATCTGAAATCAAAGCGTTAGGGAGAAGAACGAGGAACACTCCCTAGCACACTCTAAATGGTTCTGCCATCTGACATAAAGACAAAACATATTTATTGTATAAGACCTTCACTAGAAAAGAACTTTAATAGAATTAATGTGCAGTAGAAATAAGATATGAAAATATAATCATTTCCTATTAAGACCCAAAGTTACCTATCCCCTCATTGGTAAATGCCCAGCCAAACAGGGTTAGCCCAAAACATGGCCACTGAGTCCAGAAAACTTGCAGCAAGTCTAAGGCACTTTCTGATGGGGAACCATAAGAAAGAGGCAAAAGGATTGATGCAAATCTGGAAGGAAATGAGCAAAATCAAAATACAAATCAGTATAGAGGCTGCCATTGTCAGTCTCCCCACGGGTCTCTCATCCATGTCTCTGTCTCTTTCTTGTGTCTCCTTCCATGTCCCCTAAGTCCCTGGTACAGGTCCAAGACCTAGAAGCAAGCACAGCTCCGTGTGCCTTCTTCAGGTTTTCTCCCTCTTTCTCCAGCCTTCTTTCCCAAGTGTTGTTCAAATTCCCGTTGATGTTCAACACAACCACCCTTCCTTAGGTGGAGCAGGGAACCTGGAAACTTCTCTTTCAATGGGGATTACAGTAGGCTTATGATTATTACATTTCCTATCCAATGCATCTGGACATTGATCTTATTAAATAGCACATATATATATATTATAAATAACAAAGTTACACTTTTTCTTGCTAATAAATTCAAATCAAACTTTTTATCAAGAAAGAGAGAGCAGGGTCTTCCCTGGTGGCATAAGAGTTAAGTCTTAGTCCTAATACTGCCACTGTCTAAGTTCGATCCCAGGCCAGGGAGATAACCCGTATGGCTCAGAAGACCTCTCCTGTCTCGACCTCTCCTGTCTCAGAAGACCTCTTAGCATTGTAGTTTCAGTAGATCCGCTTGTTCTACATCCCACTCTATGTCTGGTGAATCCTCTCACTGCCCTCAGCCCCTGACACACACACATTTGGTCTACACCCCATTTCTTCTATGCAGAAATAAATAAAAAAAGAAAAAAAAGGAAGAGAGAGCAAAACATAACTTTCATTTCATTTGGTTGATTTTGTTTGTTTTCTGTATAGGGGGTTATAACTATTTTGTAGCTTATGAAGTCCAATTTTGTAAATACCTAGATCCAAATTTACTGTATAAATTGTGACAGAGGCTTTTTTTTAGGAGATGGAGAGATTGAAAGAAAACCTAATAATATCATTTGATTTTCCAATTCCATAGGTATTTTTTCTAGAAAGCAAAATTTTGTGGGATGAGTTGAACATTAAATTCAGACAGAAATGGATTTAGAGCCAAAATCTGAGTCTTTTGGAAATGTACTAAAATACCCAAGATACTTTCATCTATACAAATTCAGTTTTCTTATTTGCAAAATAAGAGATAAAATGTTTATTTAATAGTAAGAAGATATATGATCCATGGTCACAGAAGATGTGTGTTTCATATATTTGCAATTGCCAAGTCAGGGAAGCTAGATCATATACTGCAGAAACAAGCAATGCCAGACTTTGGTTTCTAGAAAAAATAAAGGATTTTTTTTTTTTTTGTGGGGTAAGGTTTCAGCTGACCTCTTCCCCCTTTCTTTTTTATGTCACTTAAGATTAATTAAAGAATTAAGATTAAATAATGAATCTTTCACATCAATTTAGAATTGAAGATAAGATATAATAGAACAAGATGGTGGATGTTTAGTAATAACACTAAGGAATTAGAACCAAAGATGTACTAAGGGTAATTTATGATGCCTCTAGTGAACTGAATGATGATTTCAAAAAGATTTGTCCATGTTTTCTTTTTTTTATTTTTATTTTTTAAAGATTTATTTATTTATTTGTTTGTTTATTTATTTATATATTTATGTATACAAGCACTGGGTACAGTCAGAAGCGCGGGAGGGTGAGAGAATTCACCAGAGCCAGAGCGGGGAGCCGAGCAGGCAGAAGGACCTAAGTACACTGCTGAGGGGAGCAGCGGGCGGCAGGAGAGGTCTGCGCGCCATGTGGGACCCTCCTCCGGTGGCCGTGGAGCAGCCAGGGATCGAACCGGCACTGCAGAGGCTGCGGGCAGCTTTGCAACCCAGCGCTCAACCACTGCGCCCCCAGGGGAGGCCCTTTGTCCATGTTTTAAACTGCAGAGTTTGTGAATATTACCCTTTTAATATTATCTTTTACTGTAACTTTTTTTTAGATAAAATTAATTTACAACACTGTATGTGATTTAGGGGTATAAGTTCACACCTCTTCATATGTATGCTCCCACACCTCCCCCACCTAGCACCAAAGTTCACTGCACCAAAGCCCCTTTTGCTCCCAAGCCACTCTTGTCCTCCAGTGGCCACATCTACAGTCAGATTTCTAGGATTTATTTTGGTTTAGTTCTGTCTCTTGCTTTGTTTTGTTTCCTTATATTCCACATATGAGCAAAATTATCCTGTATGTGTCTTTCTCCTTCTAACTTATTTCCCTTCATATACTCCCTTTTAGTTCCATCCATGTTGTCACAGATGGCAAGATTTCATCTTGTTATGGCTGAACAATTTTCAAAGGGTTATTTCTTACATTCCATGGCCACTGAAAGTGATCTGGGCTGGGGACTCTGTTCCACATTGTCTTTATTCTAGAATCCAGTTTGTTGGGACAGACTCTTTCTAGAATATTTCCAGTCTCCATGACAAAGAGAAAACTGTATGGCAATCACTGTCTACAAGCAGGTGAAACGCTGTTGTCACTTAGGTGACATAGACAAAGCTGAAGAAGAATGAGGGAGTGCCATATTTCCATGTGTCTGGAAGCAAGAGAACTGATGAAAATTGGGAGAGCTTAAATGACTTTACATACCATTTCCATCATCCCCTGATTTTAAGAGTCACAGGAGGATGGACTCACAGTTATATATGAACAACTACAACTTCCAGAAAGCTGGGCTAAAAACCCTGCCATCCTGACATATATGTAAATAGCCAGTAACTGCTAAGTTTATGCACCACATTTTTGCTCAGCACATAATTGATGTCAAAGAAGAGATTCAATCTATTGAATTCTGCAATTCAGTCTAATCTGAGCATGGCCACGATAATGTACATTTCCTACATATTTTGAGTTTCTTGATTATCAAAATTAAAGGCTTCCATGCTCCAAAGTACACCATGAAAAATTGAAAATAAAATCCATAAACTGGGAGAGATTATTTGGAAATCATTTATCTCATAAGGAACATATATCAAGAATACAAAAAATAATATTTAAAACTGAATAATATGTAAAAAGTAATCCAATAACAACATGGGCAAAAGGTCTCAATATATGAAATACCAATAAGCACATGGAATAGTGTTCAGCATCATTTGGTATTAGAGATCTGCAAATCCAACCCATGATCAGATGGCCATTAAGTTAAACAAATAAAAAATAAAGTGTTGGTGAGAGGTGTGGTGTGAGTACTATTTTCTATTATTTATTAACATATCTTTTCATTAATTGTAGTCCAAAGAATTTTCTGGTGGGCAATATAGAACATAGTACCATTTTTTTAATGGAACATCAGAATTTTTTTTTTGAGATTTTCCCAAATTATTTAACTTGGAGTCACAATAAAACTCAACATTTCTACACTTAGTTAACTACTCAAGAGAGTGGACATATATATTTTCATATAAAATACATGTGCATGCATGTTCAAAGCAACATTACACAAATAACCAAAAACTGGAAACAACCCAAGTACCTATACACTGGTAATTTAATAAATACAATGTCACATAACTATACATGGTATATTGTTAAGCTATATGCAACAATGAAGTACTGATAAATTCCTTAAGAATATGTTGAAATAAATAAGAAATGAAAGAAGATAATCTAAAAGATTTCATAATATAAATCCATTTCTATTAAATATTCAGAATCGGGGTCTCCCTAGTGGTGCAAGGGGTTAAGACACAACCTATGAAGCTGTCTGTAGCCACTGCAGCATGAGTTTGATCCCCAGCCAGGGAGCTACCCATATGGCACAGCAGACCTCTCTTGACTCACCCGCTGCTCCCCTTAGCAGTGTATTTCGGTCAATCCGCCTGTTCTGTTCCCCATACTTTCTCTGGTGAATCCTCTCACGCCCCCACACCTCTGGCCTGTACCCCCCCCCCAGTTCTTGTATGCATAAGTACATCTCTAAAAATAAATAAATAAGTAAATATTCAGAATTGGCAGATATATAGAAAGTAAATTGATTGGGTGAAGGAGTTTGGAGTGGAAAATGGAAATTAACTGCAAACAGGCATGACATTATTTTTTGGAGTATACAAATGTTCTAAAGTTAGATCATAGTGATGGTAGTACAAGTATGTAATAAGCTAAAAATAATTCCACTTAAAATAGGTAAACTGTATGATATATAAATTATATCTTAATAAAACTATAATATTCACATAGGGTTTTGTTTGGTGTGCATACTCTTTTCTATTATTTATTAACATATGTATCCGTTAAATATCTATCCTATTAAATCTGTAATGTTATCACATAGATTTTCTTTACTAAAATTCTTTGTGCATTTAAAAACTATAATTTATAAACACAAATGATACAACTTCTATCTGACTTTGTTGACCCCAAATAATGTTGTGGAACAGTTTGAATGAAGTCTGAATTTAGCCACAAATTTTATCAACTTGCTTTCTGAATGTTAACATATTACTATTGAATTAGATCAGTCTTCATTACCATGTTAATTAGAATTAATATAGAACTGTGAATGGAAGCCCCCAAGGAATTCATAAATCTGCCTTCAATATTTATGGGCACCTGCTGTGAATTTTGGAATCCTAAAATGGAGAACAGAGGATAATTCCTCTTTAATCAGTCCACAGTATTTCAAAGCATTTCTACCATTACTTTGAGGCAGATTCTTTGAGAATATTTTATCTGTTTTGTCTATAAGCACCAAAGAAAATATAAAATTCTCTTATAAATGATCAGAATGAATTTTCAAAATTAAAATATATAATCCCTCTAGAATGTGTTATTATTTTTTTAGAATGTGTTATTTTAATGTGTAATATCTACTTTATCATATACATCTCATATTTTCTTGGAAAATTCTGTGACTACAAATGACTTATGTGGTCACTAAGTTTCCAGGAAAATATTGTTTGTGATTGAATTCAATTCTTATATGAATACCATATTCAGGTAATCGTACCAGTTTTTAAGAAAAAAATTTAAATTTGAGAAAAAAAGTTTTAACTTTCTCATATATATACTGAAACACTATTTACTCTGGCAAAGTGTATAAGAAAATCAAATACATTTGTTTGTACCTACTCAACTATACTTAAAATTTTAAGAAAATAAGTATATTTTAGTTTAAAAATCATACAGTAAAACTGAATTTTATATATTTTATATATTTCAATAAATCTATAGATTTTTAAAACTACCACACAATCAACAAATGAAATATTTTCATCAATCCTGAATTTTCTTATACTATCACTTATTATTTTATCTAACCTTCCTATTCATGATTTCTGAAAACTGCTCATCTGTTTTCTATCACACTACTATTGTCTTTTTGAGATTTGTGGTCACATGATACATACAGATACAATATTTTGAAACTGACTGCTTTGACTTTGAGATTCAACTATGTTGAATATATAGTACTTTGTTCCAATGTCATTCCTTGGTTGTACTCCATTGATTAGATGCACCACAATTTAGGCATGTGTCCATTGAGAGTCATTTACATTAATTACAATTCAGAATGACTCTTTTTTTTTAAAGATTTATTTTTTATTTATGTATTCAAGAACTGAGGTATAGGCCAGAGGCATGGGGGCGGAGAGGATTCACCAGAGAGAGAATGGGGTGCAGAACAGGCAGGTCTCCTGAAATACACTGCTGAGGGGAGCAGCATGTGAGACAGAAGAGGTCTGCTGCGCCATGTGGGTCAGCTCTCTGGCCGGGGATCCAATTCATGCTCAGTTGATGCTGATAGCTTGATAGTGCTGACTTTAACCCCTGTGCCACCAGGGAGGTCCCCAGAATGACTGATAGAGTTGCTGCAAATATTCATATACAAATTTTTGTGTGAATGTAGCTGTGGCTTCCCTTGTGTAGGAGTGGGCTTCCTGGGTAATAGTGTCTCTGTACATCAAACGTTTTGAGAAAGTACCATCTGTTTACAGAGTGGATGTAACATTTTGCTTCCTCCCCAATAATTTATGAAAATTCCAATTAAATTTTATCATCATTTCATCCATTCCAGCATTTGGTACTGTCAATATTTTCCCATCCTTTCTCTTTTTACCATCCTAACAAGTTATTCATAAGCTAATTGTTATACATTTAACTTCATAACAGGATATGTTTCATCAGCTTTGCTTTAAATCTGCCCTGATTCATACCCTGTTTCTATATGAATTGAATGGGAATTGAGACCTTTTTCTAGTTCCTATTGGTTGTTTTGTGGAAATTAATTAAATAAATACAAAAAATTGAAATTGAAAAAATGTATGTATGAAATATACTCTTAATGAAAATAATTTTTATTATAACTGTCAATTCCTATTTAAAGGTAGAGAAAATATCAGTGATCACATTTAAATATATCTAATAAGTTTTTATGATCATATAGAAAAGGATAATGGGAGGTGTGATGTTATTTATCAGGTTTTATTTAATAAATATTTGTAACATGAATATAATCTTGGAAGATGTTAGAGGTAACCATGAGAAATCTGAAAGTTTTGGGGATTAGA
Organism: Talpa europaea; assembly: GCF_964194135.1. Lineage (NCBI taxonomy): Eukaryota > Metazoa > Chordata > Mammalia > Eulipotyphla > Talpidae > Talpa > Talpa europaea. Next base: position 68,720,218 of record NC_140073.1, read on the forward strand.
TATCATAATAACAACTACCTATTTAAGTGGTAAATACATGTGTGAATACATTCATCTCCAAATACCTGAGTTTTCTGATATGTGCATATTGTCAGTATTGTTTTATTCAGCTTCAAAAGTGTACACACTTTTGTATAACTTTAACTTTCTTTTTCTCACTTTAGGGAAAATATCTAAATTTAAATTTAAGAAATTTAATATTAGAAACTCCATATATTATTTTATTTGGAGGTAGTGATGAAGAGTAAAACTTAAGAATACAACTTTGACATTTTGACCTGAAAGTAAATTAAAGATTATAATAAAGGAAACAAGAGAATTAAAAATAGTATGCCTACAAATATGCCTTTAAGAGTCAATTAATTAAACAAATTCTTCATATAAATATATTTTTAATTGACAGAAAACTAACTGTGCTATATACTTTATTGTGGTTTTTTAAACACTGATCTTCCTTTATGCCTTTGTAGTTATGTCATTTCCACAGACAATATTGTTGAAAGAAATGTGTCATGTTCTAAACTGGACTACATAATCTACTGCCATTTGACTCACTGCAATTTTATCCAACATGACATTTATCTCATTATATATTTCACTTTCATATTTTGTCAGAAATGACATGTATCTGATTATAAAGAGTTTAAATATTGATCAAAATATTAGAGTTCAACTTTATTTTATCCAATCCATTGTCCTCTGCTTTTTTTGTTTATGGCAAAAAAAACCTCTATTACTCAAAACCCATCAAATAATGTCAGCAACATAGAATAGGAATTTGTTTACAAATCTTTGATTATTATAGACATAGCTTACTTCTAATATTTATTGGGCAAACTACCCCTCTCAGATTATTTGTGAAGTCTTCTATAAGGCATATAGACTCTTCTGAAAAAAAATCTGAATTTAGATTTTGTATGTATGTTTTGAAAACTGTCTATATAATTTATTAGCTCCTAAACCTTGATAAAATGCATGAGTTTTTAAAATGTGACTGAGGGGTACCCAGGATCCTAAAATATTTAAAAGTGCTTGCTGTAAAGGGATCCAGCCATTCATTCACACAAAGGCAAAGGAAGCATACTCTTAGTGCATTAGAACTTTAATAGAATTGGGGCACATAGAGAGAGAGGAGAACAAAGGATATTTACAATAAAACACCAAATTGACCCATCCCTTCATGTGCAAATGCCCAACCAGTGTTGTCTGTTGGAATAAGGGCCACTGAGGCCACAAAACCTGCCACAAGTCTTAGGCAAATTGTGGCGGGGAATAACAAGAAAGGTATAAGGCTGGTCTGGGACAAAAGAAGCAAAATCAAAGTAAAGATCAAGATAATGGCTGTTGTTGTCTCTACCAAGGACAACATCCCCACATGTATCACTCACAAGTCTCTTTCAAGTGTTTCTACATGTCTTTCCTCATGTGTCTCCTCCATGTCTCCTGTAAATTACTGGGTGCAAGTCAAATCAGAGAAGCAAGAGACCCAGAGTCCACCTGCCTTTTGTATTACATGTCTTTAATTATCTTATCTGCTCATCTCCACTCCTGAATCCCAGTGGTTCCTCCAATCAGAAAGTATTGTTCATGGCATACTGGGACTAATAATCCAGAGTGGCTGCATGTAAGTGGGGGAGGGAAAATGGCCCCAGTCACTGGACTGATATACTCCTTGTCCTTTTATGGAGGTGTATTCTATATCAAATTCACTAATTTTTTTAAATAAATATTTTTATTTATTTTTAAAGATTTATTTATTTTTATACAAAAACTGGGGTATAGCCCAGGGACACGGGAGGGTGAGAGGATTCACCAGAGACAAAGCGGGGAGCAGAACAGGCAGACGGATGAAAATACACTGCTGAGGGGAGCAGCAGGAGTGACAGGAGAGGTCTACCGTGCCATGTGGTTATCTCCCTGGCTGGCCAGGAATCGAACATGCACTGCAGAGGCTGCAGACAGCTTCACAGAGCTGCACTCAACCCACTGCACCACCCGGGAGTCCCCAAATTCACTAATCTTAATCAAATATGAGAACATTCTCAAAAACAATAATATCATGTATTCAACAGAGATAGTGTAATGATAAAAAGATATAATATATGCCAAAAATGTGTTGAAAATTGCAAATTATTTCAAAATATGGATGTAATTATTAACATAACATTATTGCAGAAATCTGTCACAAACCTCGATTGTCCATCTGTTCATACCCATCTGTACTTCAATTCAAAAAATAATATTTTTGGACACATAATAGATTTGTAACATTTCATTGTCCTTTCAATAGGTGATATAAGAGATCATTTTATTAAATAAGATTGAAATCTAGTTCTTGGGGGTTATAATGGTGGTGTTGAAGAAGGGTAAGTTGGTGGTGAGGAAGACCTTTTCATCAACATATGAAAGGAAATTATCTCAGCAAATGTTTATATGATTAATACTTGGAGAACATGCATTTCTTATTATGTACAAATTGAGTATTCTCAAAATCTTCTGATCCATCTTCATCTCTAGTTTCTAAACACCCTTTATATATATTTGGATAAGTAGGTCTTATCTAATTAACTCAATGAAAGCATTCTGATTCTTTGTTTCTCCTTTCTTGCAAAATCATCTGATTCAGCAGTTTTGAAATTGCACATAATAGAAGTTCCTTAGGGTCTTTAAAATCATCTTTTTGTCCAAATAGAAGTATAAATATATTCTTTGAAAATATACTATGTAATCACAGGAGAATTTTCTGAATGAATATGTTTGGTATGTATTTTCATAATCCCCTATTTCACTGGGTCAGGAAGAGTAATCTAACCAGAAGGTTAGTATAGTAGGCAGAAAACATTGCCCAGAATAGTATAACTAAGCAATGTGTGTTATCAGCTTTGGCAAAAGCTTATTCTCTTGCACAAAAGCATTCCACTCATTTGTAATAAATGGAGAGGAGAAAACAATAAATATGCAAATGTATTCCCACTCTTTACAAATGCATTTTTATATTTTTTCAGTAGCAGAATGAAGATAGCAACAGAGACAAAAGCAAAGTTTAATATTTCTAGAATGAAAAAAGAAAACTTGAAAATCTATATGTTACAACCTAAAAATATTGCCTAATATAGACTCTCAGGATAATACATTTACTTTACGGCATAACCAGTTATCAATCACTTGTTCCATATTGTAAATTTTAGACAATACAAGTACCCTTATTCAGGATGACTTCACAAAAGAAAATATAATAAAAATTACTAATATTTTACCTTGAAAAAATTATTCAGATTTGATAGGAAATCTTTAATATGTAATGTGGCAAAGACAATAAAGAAAATATTCATAAAATGGAAAATACATCTGCTTGAAAAGTCAAGGAATATTTGCAGTGTCACTGTAACTAAAAATATTTCTGATATGTAATCATCCACTAAACAAAACAAGGTTTTTTAAAAAAAATATTGTATTTAAATATGGATGCAGCAGGTAGTGATGTGAGCAATATGGCAGACAAGAAAATAAAAAGTTCTTGCTCCCTCACAGAAATGTCAAAAGACCAACCAAGGTCTATCTGAATCCAATTTGTTGGAGGCCCAGAAATTAGTGAAAGGTTTGCAGTATCTAAGCAAATATCTGATGGAGAAATTGTTTGCCAAGTAGTAGGTTTTGTAGCATTTTTACTCACCCTGACACAACCCCTCCCTGGTGTGGTGACAATGTTTTTCTGAAGTAGCAGCAGCAGCAGCAACAGCTGGCTCTCATTGACCCCCCACCATCACCACCGCTTTATTCTGCAGGAAGCAGAATAGATATGATTTGAAATTTATTGTGTAAATTTATTCTAACTCGATAGGAAAATGCCTAAAGGACTCAGAAACAAAGTGAACGTATCTTTTGTTCTCTAACTTAGAAAGCAAAAGGAAAAGTAGCAGGTCTGGCTCATAAAGATGCTAAGGTGACTATGAAGCTAAGGACAAGAAACTGGAGATGAAGATATGCTAGACCACCTAAGACACAGAGGGAATGCTAAGGTGAGAATTTTCGAGAAATTAGGACATTTCAAAGCATCTGTGTACAGGGAGAGTAAAGGAACAGACAAGAAGGCCCAGGCACATGGGTTCAAAATTATATAGAGAAGATCTTCAGGTTTCAATGTGGGTTAATTCCTAGATTCAGGTCCACTCTAGCTACAATGTAAAGGAGGACCTGTATTCTTCTGTACAGAGTGCTGTACAGACTCAGTCTGCAAAGAATGGAAAAGTTGCTGTCCTCCTTTTTTATTATTTTATATTTATTTCAAAAAATGTTTTGTTAAAGTAACTTAGACTTCCGTAGTAATACTTGATGAATAACAGTCTAAAAAAATAGAATTGGAAAAGTCTAAATATAAAATGACTTCAACAGCTTCAATAATAAAAACAACAGCAAAATTGTAATGGAAGAAGGGAAGTCTCATTTTCAGAGTAAGCACATTGTAAGAAATACCCAGTTTTCAACAAAATTTAAAGAAACAAGAAAAAATGGCAAATACAAAGGAACCAAATAAGTTGACAGAAAGCATTTCTAAAGACTCCCAGATATCTGACTTAATAGGCAAATATAAAGTTCTATGCTAAAGGTAAACAAACAAAAGGGCAAATATAAATGTTGTGCTATTTTTCATAAATGTATAAAGGTGTAATTTGTGACATAGGTAATATAAAGAGAGGCAGAGCTGAAAAGGAGCACACTTTTTATTTGAAGTTAAGTTTGTATCTATTCAAATTACATTTTTTAACTTTAATGTGCTTTATTCAAAGTTGATATTACACAGAAAAACATATCTATAGATTACACAATAAAAGTAAATGAGAAGGAAAACAAAATATATCACTAACAAAACTAAATTAAACAACGCATGTGAAGGCAGTCATGGAACACCTGAAGGACAAAACAATGTCACACAACATATAAAATGTAGCAAGATGGTGGAAATAAATCCTTCATCATCAGTAATTGTATTAAATTATAATGAATTCAAATCTCCAATCATAATGGCAAAATTAATTAAAAAAAAACAGGCTCCAACAACGTGTTGCCTAAAAGTCAATAACTTTATAGACACAAATAGGTTGAAAGTGAAAGAGTAGAAAAACATATTACATGCAAATAGTAATCAAAGAAAGCTGAGCTAGCTATACTACTTAGTAATCAAAATAAACTTTATTATTTATTTATTTATTTATTTAAAGATTTATCCATTCATTCACACAAGCACTGGGTACAGTCAGAAGCACAGGAGGGTGAGAAAACTCACCAGAGCCAGAGCGGGGAGCAGAGCAGGCAGAAGGACCGAAGTACACTGCTGAGGGGAGCAGCGGGCAGCAGGAGAGGTCTGCGCGCCATGTGGGACCCTCCTCTGGTGGCCGGGGAGCAGGCGGGGATCGAACTGGTGCTGCAGAGGCCGCAGGCAACCTCGCAACCCAGGGCTCAACCACTGTGCCACTGGGGAGGCCCTTAGTAATCAAAATAAACTTTAAGTATAAAACTGTTGAAAGAGATAAGGAAGCAGATTATATATTAATAACAAGTTCAGGTAACCAAGAGTATATAACAATTATAAACATGCATGAAACAAACTTCAAAGACCTCAGATATATGAAACAAATGCTGGAAAAATTAAAGAGAAAAATAGATATTGCTATAATAAAAATTGAAGACTTCAACACACCCATTTCAATAATGGATGGACCTCTAGACTGAACATCAATTTAGAAATAGATTATAATAACATTATAAATTAATGGGCCTGTCAGATCAAACATGATATATATGTGTGTATATATATCAAATATACATTATATACACATATGTACATACTTATATGTGTATATATGCCTCTATGTATTGCATATATATTACAATATATATATCACACAACATCTAACTTTTTACTTAATTTCATACTGAATATCCATCAGGTTCAACAATATGCTAAGTCACAAAACAGTATTAAGAAACTGGGAACGATTTAAATTAAGTATCTTTTCTAATCACCCTCCATTTATTTTCTACATGTTACTCAATGAAGATTTCAAGACTGTATTCTCCTCCTGCTCCATCGTTGTCCAACAACTAGCCACTCTTTACAACCCCGCCTATTTGGTTGCCATCAAAATAAATATTGGTCACAAAGCAGTTATCCCAGACTGAGTCTGACTCATACACATGTTTTGTCTTGCTTGAAAATAGCAGTTTGCGAAAGAATCTTGCATTTGAAATAATTACCAACATTAAAAATCAGGGCAATTCATGTTCAATAAAAAATTCCAGCTCCTCTTGAAAATTAGAAGGTTTGATAATAGAGGGTTCTTATGGTGACAACTGGTTAGAACAGAGTATAATTTGCCCCTTAAACAATGAACACGGACTCTCCAGATTATCTGACTCCATTACATTTACCTGATTTTAATCATTTGCTAAAATCGGTAGGATTACCTGCCTTTCTGCTTGCATTTGATTTTGGTATATTCTTTTAACAACTATCTCTGAAGGATCTCTAAGTGGAATTCTCAGAATTGCTGAAGCACTTTTGGCTCATTTAAACACCAGTGGTTCCTTCAAAAGAAAGAACAACTATAAAACAAAGCAAAAACAAACAGTTGGGGCCTCCTTGGTGGCGCAGGGGTTAAGATGCAACCTACAAAGCTACCACAGCCACTGAAGCATGAATTCCACCCCCAGCCAGGGAAATACCCACATGGTGCAGCAGACCTCAGTCAATTTGCCTGTTCTGTTCCCCACTCTGTCTCTGGTGGATCCTCTCACCCCCCACAACCCTGGCCTGCACCCCAGTTCTTGTACACATAAATAATCTTTAAAAAACAAACAAACAAACAAACAAAACCCAGACAATTATAAACCAGAGACATCACGCAGGGGAGGAGGAGGGAGAGGGATCAAAGGAAGTGAGGGAGGAGCACAGGGGAGTGTGAATTGGTGGAGGGGCTACACCAAATTCTATGGGCCCTACACCTGAGGGGGAGAAAAAAGCAAACATTGTTTAAAAATGAACAATGATCTAAAATATATAGAGATTAATTAAATAAAAAAGTGTTTTAAGACCAAAAAAAGAGCAACAATACTCTTTTCAAGTTGTACTCCCACATTAAAAGAAGTACTCTCAAGCCTCAACAGCATCATATTTTTGTATTACCACTGCATTTATTTTTATGGTATTTATCTATTGCATATGTAAAATTATTACATTGTCTCAAGTTTTCTATGAGTTACATGTGGTATGAATATTAGTCTGTAGTGATAAACTATGCAATAATCTTACTTAAGATGAACTTTATTCATTTCTTCAATGTACTTATTTTCTTGGCTTTGGAATTTTATTTCCTTTGCCCTTTGGCAAGAATATCCTTTTGTTGTACTTTTACTACTGTGAAGTAGGAAATGTCTCACTTCATACCCTTTGTGACATCTGCTTCTTCCTCTGAGGAGAAATCAGTTGTTTTGACCTTGAAGTATTTCACTGGAAAACTGCAATTTATATTGTTTCAAGTTGTGTTTTTCTTCTTTACTTCAACTTAGAATTTTATGTTCGAGATAAAAATCAAATAGGATTGTTCAATAGACATTTTGGGGGGCATATTGTACTAGGTGTTTCACTGACTTTATCTTGTGTTTTTGAAATATTTTCTATAATTTCTTGTGTTATATTTATGTATTTCCAGAGATGTCAAGTTGGTAGGTCTTGAGCCCCCTTCGTTGAATATACTGAATGTTATATCTGGGTATTCAGAGGGGAAAAGCAAAATATTACCACTACTCACAGGTGATGATAATAAGAATAAATGCCATTAGGTTGTTCAAGAATAAATTGAATTAACCCTGCAAAATGCTGTTATTAAAAGATATTGTGATAGTGCATTGCAGAACATAACTAATTTCAGTTCCCAAGACCATGCAAACCTGAAAATGATCCCAATTTAGATTTGAGACTGTATTAAATGGAGTTATAGAACCTGATTAAACAGAAATTGTTGTCCTTAAAAAATGTTATTTGACTTTCAGGACTTTTATAGTGAGAATTATAATTTCATAAGCATCTGTCTTCTAATGCTTGTGAGAAATGAGTGTTATTTTATATCCAGGCACCATTTTAATTCCTAAGAGTGCTCTACTCATTTTAATAACAGTATCAATCTTAATTCAGCTATATATATACATATATATAGATCGATAGATAGTTTCATATATATATCAAATATATCAAATATATATATATCAAATATATATATATATATATATATATGAAACTAGGTCTGTCCAAATCATGACAAGTAATGAAATTGCTTAGGTGTGTGATGATGTGTGTATATATAAGTGTGTGTGTACATGTGTAAAACAAACTCAATGAAGTTTAAACACCCATAGCATGATGCATTAGGTATCAATTGCTATGTATATGATTGCTCAGAATGTTGCTCAGAATGTCATGGTTTGAGAAAATAGAATTTATTATTTCATAGTTTCTGTACATCAGAATTCAAGTGGGGCTGAGCTGTGACCCTGTGTCTCAGTGTCTATCACAGATTGTGATCAGTGAGTGCTGTAGTCTTTTCTCAAGGCTTGAATGAGAAAGGATCTGCTTTGAAGTTTACTCACATCACTATTGGAAAGATATGATTACTATGAGTTATTGGGCTGAGGGCCTCATTTATTTGTCTGTTAACCAAAGACTAGCCTTGAATCCTTCCCACCATGGACCCCTCCATAGAGCTATACAGCTAGGAGTGAGAGAGACAGACTCCATAGTCTTTCATAAATCCACCTTGAAAATAACACTATATTATTCTATTCATTAGAAACAGGGCACTTGCTGTGACCCAAACTCAAAGGCAGAAGATGAACAAGAGTATGAAGACTAGGAGAAAGGGACCATCAGGAGTCCCATCAAAAGCTGTTAACCACAGTAATCTTTGTTTCAAATAGAAGCACTAGAATGTTTTAGTCTTTAAAAACCTAATAATTTGAGATTTTTTTTTTTATTAATTCATTGAAAGGATTTTCTTGACCAGGCTGCTATTGCGTATTGAGGACACAAAGATGAGTAAAACACATGGTTCTTATTTTCATTAAGTCCATGGATTAGGTGAATGGGAAGAGACAAAGTAGTAGGTCATTATAGATCACAACCAGTGTACTAGAACAAAATAAGCACTAAATAGCAAAGAGGGTAGCATTGAAACTAACTTCGGGATAAGTTGTCATCCTACAGAAGACAGGAAACATTTTGCAGAAGAAATAACACTGGACTATATTCCTGGAGAAAGAGAAAATTCATTTTCTGACTCCTCACCAAAAATACACATGTACATGTGTACACACACACACACACAAACACACACCTGAAGAGGAGGCTCATCTTCCATAATACTGTCTCTCACCTCCCATATCATCACAGAGCTTTATTTCCTCTTTATAGGGAGACAGATCATTAGGCAAAAACGTTTTTTGATCTTCTGTCTGTTAATTTTTTTAAATTCAAAATAATCAGCATGCCTCTTGTGCATAACCTAAGGCAAACTATACTTGGCCCCAGTAGATCTCACCTGTGAAATATTCCTCTAAGTTTCATACATTAAAAATTGAGCTGGTGTCTGTGGAGAGAAGAATCAGGTTAGTAGCTGAGTGGTATGAAATCTGAAAAGGGAAATAAAAGCATATAAATTAGAATGAAGATGAGTAGATGGAAAAGAACAAATTGAAACACATTTCCTCATAATCCATTAAACCAGTCTCCTACTCCTAGAAATACAGCAGTCCAAAAAAGTGTAAGCACTTAATTTATCTCATGAAAAATAATAATCCTGTTATTAGAGATGACTTGTCCCCTTTGATGTAAATAGAAACAATCATTTTTTACCAATGATCACATAAGCTCCTTCACTTCTGGAGTACCACGCAAGCTAGGCTGTTAACTTTGGATTGGAGCAATTTCAAAGACTGTGCAGTGATCCTGATTTCTTCTTTTAATACAACAGAGAGATTCAAGATTACCTTTTCCATTTCAAAATCTCCAAAGTTTGGGAATGAGACTCTTAACATAATGGATACATGAGCAGCTTTTCTGTCATTCCTTTACTGGCATGTTTATAAGCAAGAGTCCAAATCTGCAATGTGGCTGATGTTTAAGGTGGAATGTCTGGTGACCGCAGGGGACAAATTTTTAATTTTATATGGTCCTGATCACTTAGGTGGAAATCTTGTATATGCTTTGTTGCCACATGAAGACAAGGTTAGGTTGGATATTTGTAATTCTCAAGATCTAGTGTAATCCAACACCTTTGGTAATGCTAGCATATATATATATATATATATATATATATATATATATATATATATCCAATTCACATATGGTCCTATCAAGCAGAGGAAGAGAATAATACTGCAAAATAGCTGATATAAGAGGCCATCTTCTAAAGCTTGGTTTTGTGACTTGGCTAACTAAGTACAGTTTTGATCCATGCAAATGCAGTATGTGGCATTAATAAGTCTTGTCAGGGAAACAGTTGAACTATTGGGTTGTTGAAGGGTGGCCTGTGCAACATTCAGTAATCTGGTAAACTTTTGTATTAAAGTTATTTTTAACATTTTGTGTCTCTTGCTGTTGGTGTGGAGTTCCCAAACATATCTCTAAAACCACTGTCAAAACGTGTATCACCTATGTTTCTTCTATGTATTTTGTAGCTTCCAACCACACATATAATTCTTTATATTTTTATTTTTAAGATTTATTTTATGCATAGAACTGGGGTGCAGGCCAGAGGTGCAAGGGATGAGAGGATTCACCAGAGACAGAGAAAGGAGCAGAAGATGTGGATCTACCAAAATACACTGCTGAGGGGAGCAGCGGGTGAGAAAGGAGAGGTCTGCTGCACCATATGTGGGTGAGCAAACTGGCTGGGGATTGAACCCAGGCCATGGCGGTGATAGTGCTGAGACTAACCCCTATACCACCAGTCTTTATTTTGAAGTAATTTTTGTGTGGTGTAAAATAGTGTTAGTTTCACTCTTTTGCTTGTGGCTGACTGTTTTTTTTCAATACCATTTGTTGAAGAGACTTTTCTTGCTCCTTTGTATGATCTTGGCTTCTATCCATGTTTAGTTTTTGTTTAATTAAACAAAATTTTTGTTCTTGCAATTATGTTCCATTAATTAGTGTGTCTGTTTTTATTTCAATACCGTTCTATTACTTTGGTGTATAGTGTGCAGTTGAGAGCATGATACCTTCATTTTTGTTTCTTTTAAGGATTGTCTTTGCTATTCAAGGTCTTTTGTAATTCAAAACAAATTTCATGAGATTTTGTTCCATTTTTGTAAACATGGTAGGGATTTTGATAGGATTGCATTAAGTCTGTATATTGCTTTAAGTATTATGGCAATTTTAACAATGTAAATACTTCTAATCCATGATCATAAAATATCTTTTTGTGTCATCTATTTCTTTCAACAATATGGGTTTCTTTGTACAGATCTTTCATTTCTTGGTTAAATTTTTTTCTAATATAATTCCTCTAAATTTTATTGTATACAGGATATATGGGATTGTTTCCCTGATTTCTCTTTCTGATAGTCTGTTGCTGGCATGTAGATACAAAACAGATTTTTACATATTAATTTTGTGGCCTGCCATCTTACTGCATTCATTTATTATTTTAAATAGCATTTTGTTTGAGTCTTTAGGACTTTCTATGTTTATTATCATGTCATCTACAAATAGTAATAGATTTAGTTCTTCCTTTACCATTTTGATAACTTTTAAATCCTTATCTAATTGTTTTTCCTGAAACTTTAAAACTATATTTTATGGTAGTGATGAAACAAGACATCCTCATTTTTTTCTTGATCTTTGAAGTAAACTTTTCAGTTTCTCACCACTGAGTGTGATATTGGATGTGGGTTTGTTATATATGAAGATGATATTTTCAGCATTAAACCATAAGGTAGATTTGGTATATTACTCAGGAGAAATCTGTCTGTCATCAATGAAAAGGAATTTTTTTTCAGTTAATGCTTTTATCCCCAAAAGAGGTAGTTCCTGAGCTTCTTTTTTTGGAAGATTTATTTATTTATACATACAAGAACTGGGGAATAGGCCAGAGGTGTGTGTATGGGGTGGGGGCGGGGTGAGAGGATTCACCAGAGACAGAACGGGGACCAGAACAGGAAGATGTACTGAAATACACTGCTGACAGGAGAAGCGGGTGAGACAGGAGAGGTCTGCTGCACCGTGTGGGTCACCTCACTGTCAGGATCGAACTCCTGCTGCAGTGGCTATGTATAGCTTCATAGTGCTGTGTTTTAATGCCTTGCACCACCAGAGAGACCCCATTCTTAAGCTTATATAGAGATTTTCAGGGTTCCAAGTAACTCACTGGAGGAAAGACAAAGGGTTGTTTTATTGGTGATGGAGTGCTTATCTTGTCATCCATCTGTCTTCCATTGTTAGCCCACCATTAAGTTACACTAGCAGAAGAAAAAAAGAAACAAAAAAAAAACAACTGGTTCAGGTTCTCTTGCACTGTTTGTATATTGACAAAACTGAGAGAAATTTGATTAGTTAATGTGGCCAGATTTTTTTAAAACAGAGGGAGTGTTTGGTCTGTGCCTGATTAGGAAAAGAAAGGGTTATTAACAGTAAAAACAAAACCAAAGAAAGGAGTTTATAGTAAAAGGTTGAAGTAGGAATAATATTCACCAGTCAGCCTTTTTATCTTAAATGAGGGCAGGCAGTAGCAATCTGACTTATCTTCTTGGTCTGTATTTTCCATGTTTCTGATGACATCATTGGGCATTCAGGCAAACTTTCTGAGTGTCCTCGAAGGCAGTAAACTAAAAGTGTTTGAACATGAGATGAAACAGGGCCACTCACCAACCTGAGCTTGGCATTAGAAAACTAGATTATGCATTCAGTTTAGGTGGGTCATATGTAGTATCATTTATCAAATTGAGGATCAACATTGGAACAAGGCACAGCAAATGCTTCTGAGGGATGTGTGGATATATGGGCAGGTAGGGTATGAAAACCACTAATACTTTAAGAATGTCAAAAGGTAGGAATTTCAGAAAATTGCAAACAAACAGGATAAACTATAGGATAGAAGCTCTTGGCAAAAGCCTTCCTCACAATGTCCATGGGCAATATTTCTTGAATTTATGTATAAGGCAAGGTGAATCACAACTTCTAGGTTTTATTTATATGCAGATATTTGGGGGAAAGGAAGGTAGTGGAGAGAATTGAAACAAACAAAACCAATCAAATAACCTCAAGTAACTTGAGGCTTTAAAACCTAGATTTAAATTTTAATTCTCTTGTTTTCTTTCTCTTTGACTAATGGCTATTTTCTCCCCACTTTGATTCAAATATTTGTCACTTGGAAATGAGTACAATGACAACACTGTGTGGGTTTATGAGTATTTAATGACATTGAGTATGTAAAATGCACCGTGTGGGTCTCAGACCACATGTTCAGTAGGATTCACCCCCATTCCCTCCACCCAGGGTCCCCCCCAAGTCCACCGCATTAGTGTCAGTTCTGGTAACAAACTGAGAACTGTTCAACCAACACAGAAACTGGACACGCTCAGTGGTGTCAGTAGGTGGAGGCCTCATAAATTTTGTTTGGAGATGATGGAATGATGAAGATTGTGCTAATAGCATCCTAGATTTGGATGCAGAGCACCTTGGCTTCCACGGATTGTGAACCCAAATGCTTCTGGCTCATTTTGAAAGAGAAAGGAGGGTGGGTGGAAGTAGTGAGGCTTTCTGTGGTCATTTGTTAAAATGACTTTTTAATGATGGCACAAACTGTTTTCACATCTTAGGTACACAGCAGAATTGGAAACACGAATAAATCACATTCTTGAGCTCTTGGCACAAAACCAATGAATGAAGTAGGCCCACTTAAAAATGAGAAAAAAAGATGTAAAATTTACATTTAAATGTGCTCACTGATTTTTCATTTGCATACAATTAGTTAACTAAAGTACAAAGGTTTCCAAAGGTCAGAAGATACCTTTTCACAAATGCACAAATCCATTTTTCTAATAATTGCAAGTTTTTTAAATCCCAAATTGGAGATTAATAGAAAATAGACCTAATGAATTCTAAAATGAGACTTAGTGACTTCCAAAAAGTTTGGAGGAGAAAGAATAACCACATTTTATTCCTCTCTTCTATTATTTTGAAGTGTTATATTGGGTCATTACTCATTTCACAAATAAAAATTATTTAAATTATATAGATATTGCTCAAATCTAGCTCTATTTCAACCAAACCAAGGGAAGCGTACTGACCTTGCCTGCATTCCTGAACAGCTTGACAGGCTAAAATTCAAGTTTCACACCTTGTTCCGTCAGCACGTCTTTGATTCTCAGTCATGTTGCCTCAATTAGAGACCAAAAACGGCAGCTTCTCCTTTTTCATATTCTCAATAGTGCTTGACATTATCCCATGGCTTCATATTCTGCCATTTCAGTGCTTCTTAGGTATTCATTCTTTTGGAAAGGGAGTGATGTGCTATGGTCTTTTTCTTGTTGGGTTTTGTTATGTGACCCCAATTTAGATGCACAAAATGTGTGGAAACACCTGGGATTATCAAGGTAATTTCTTCCCTCTATCTGGAAAACCAAGATATTTGTTTGCATTTACCTAAGTTTGAGCAACATAAGTTACCTTCCCATAGCTACTTATAATTTTCCTTTAGTGATGGATAATTGATGATGTCTTGATTACATGCACAATGTTAACATTCATGTTTACCTTAAAATGTTTTGGGTTAAGTTTTGACATTCGGTTTTCCATGAAAAAAGCAAAGTGCTTAGTTGGCAATAGATGTGTAAAGTATTTTAGCTTAAATCTCTTCTACTATGACCTAAGAAATACTGAACTTCATGCCAAGAAAAAGTTGGGATGTGGGAGGAGGGCACAGCCATCTATTTAAACTGGGTGAAAATTGCTAGAATAATCATTAAGCACAAAGGAGTAAACTTTTATACACTTCCTTTATGTTTTAGTGTTTTATTGAGGTAATGTTGGTTTGCAAAACTAGATATAACTTCTAGGATCACACCCTCTGATTCTACGTTATGAAAACATAACCCACCCCCAAAACACAGATAGCTACACTTTCTTTTTGCAATCAGAGAACAGCTAATATTATGCATTAAAACAGTAAGATGTTACCTAGTCTTTAAACTTATATTTTCCAGATGTGGTGTTTTGCTTTTTTAGCTTTTTGAGGTGGGTCTATGGTGGATAAACAACATGCTTTTTAACCAAACTCCAGACATGAAATCAATATTTTCCACTAATCCAAGGAAGCATATATTTAAAAGCCACTGAATTAAAGAGTGTGGCTGGTTTTTAAAATATCCAGACCCTCAAAGCTATTCTGGATAACTTATCTTTCATAGGGTCAGACAAATTCCTTGCTCTGGCAAATTTTCCTTCCAAATTTTCCCTCAGAGGGACAAATTTGAGAGCTGTAGGAAATTATTAGCTGAGTCATATTATTGAGGTTCAAAAATGAGGTTTTGACTAAAATAAAGAGGACATACACATGGATTTACCTGACTGAAGTAAATCAAGGAGTTTGAGAACATTTTTAGCCATATCAGAAATATTTTACTAGGATCTCAGTCCATTAATCTGACTATTTAAAGACAAGCAGGTGGCCACAGTAGGACCTCTCAATACATAGTAACTATTTTGAATCACTGAAATCAAAGGTCAAAGGAGGATGAGGTGCAAGAAAAATTATGAGGATTCAGTGAACTGTCTGCAAAGACTTTAGACATGGAGCCTCCCCAAAACCAGCAAGAGAGGATATTTTCCCTCAAAAAAGAGCTCAGTCCTTTTGATCTTGTCAACCAGGATACTCTCCCTTTCATGATGTCAACAGTGTCATCAACATAACATATTTACAAATCCCAGATTACACAAGGTGTTTTCCCCACAGGACCAGAATCTTAAGCACTGTCTTAGAATTCTTCCCACCAGTGATGGAATGGCTAGAATAGCCTTCACTGATGCTGTCATACTCATCTTCACAAGGAGTAGAAGTTGGAGCTGGAATTCTTTGCCATTTTTTAAAAGATAAAGCACAGTTTATTAGGCTTTTTGTGATATATGCTTTAGAAATATTTTAAGCATAACAAAAAGTTTGAGAATGACCAGACTTTGGAGGGAAAAACAAATAAACAAAGAGGAATTCTTAAGGTGATAAGTGATTCTTCTGAACAAAAGAAAGCATGGACTGCGGTGGAGGAATAGGGTTTCTTTGCTGGTGGGTGTGCTATGGTGACTACAGAAGGGGAATATCCTATACGTCCAGAACCCTGATAAGGATGTGCTTCTATAATATAAATAAATGAATTTTCTGATGAAGAAGTAAAATTTAATAATTTTAATTAATTATGACTCAATAACAAAACAGTTCTTACTATTTTATATGAAAAAAATCAAAATGCAAGAAGCATTTTTGCTGTATATGGAAAGAAAATGGTCACTTCAAGGAAAAGCTCAGGGTGATTCACTTGCAAGCTAAATTTGCTTTTTTTTTCCCCATGGAACCCATTTTTTAACTGAGAAACATGACAGGGCTAAACAAATAATAGTTATCCAGACTTGGGTATGTGGTGAACATTTTGATGAAAATGAAAAAAAAAAGAAGATATTATCTCAAGGACAATTACTGATTTTTTTAATTGAGATAACATTTTATTGAGCCAATACTTTATATGATTCAGAGGTACAGAAACACAAACATTAAGGTTTACGATTTATTGCCAATGAGAAATTCCAAGATCTCAATAAAAATTAATTTTGGAAAATTTGTGTTGGTCACTATGACTAGGAAAGGTTCAAACTAATCAAAATTTGTCAGTTGAAATTGGTGATGTTATTGATTGGGATTTGTTTATATTATATATAATAAAATGTGTCAAAATTTAGTAGATCTGCATATATCATTAAATAGATATTCTAAATGACCAGCACAATATTACAAAATAGTTTGAGTTTTTAGATTTGTTCTAGATGCAGCATAGACCAATTAATTTGAATATAAGAGTTAAAATGTTCTTTAAATATTTTCAGATCCACATTCAACTCACCTTAATCAAGAGTTGATTTCTAGTGTATTATAAAAGTTACCAACAATGATTTGCTTTGGTTGGGAAAAAAAAATAGTCACAGTGTGATAAGAAAAGGTAATAAAAGCAGGTTTTATTTTCAGAGTCCAAAGAAGTAGTGCCAGGTTGAATGTCCTGTCATTTGATCCTCCTATTCTGAGGTAGGTTAAGGCTTCTATCTGTTGTTAAAGATGGGCTGAGGACAATAGAAAAAAAAAATCACATTAGTATAACAAAGTATTTGTTTTAGAAGAGGGTAATCTTCTAACATCCACATATAGAGATAAGAGATAAGGGAATAGATAATTTACTTTTCTTATATTTCTGTGATCTTGCTGTTCCTCCTCTCTGAGGTCAGATACATTCTATGTGAGAGAAACGCAAACACTAAGTGATAACATCTCTGTTTTAAAGGATGTGATTTTGTGGACCTGTGGGTCTGGCTCAAAATATTATGTTACTTCTCCTGGTGGTGGCAGCATGGGGGGGGCTTAGGAGAATGAAAGGCTTCTTCATGGACAGCATTGCTTGTTTTGTTTTATGGCTGACTTTAATGCCTCTGTCAGCGCTCTCTCTGTGCCCTATGGCTGCTAATTTTCTTCTATGAAATGTCTATAAAAAATAAATTCTATGTCTAGAAAAATAAATTCTCCCTTTTCCACCTATATATCTTTGTGGACTGATTTTTTTCATATTCTAAAAAAAAGTATATATTGCCCTTGACTCAATGCAGATATGATAATATTGCTGCATTCTTTCAGACCAGATATTAATGAGATGAGATATAAAAAATATAAGCCAATGTCACTATCATCAATAAATTGTCCTTTATGGAGGGCCTCCCTTATAGCACAAAGGGTTAAGATGCAGCACTATGAAGCTATCTGCAGCCACTGCAGCATGAGCTTCATCCCCAGCCGGGGAGCTACCCACATGGTGCAGCAGACCTCTCCTGACTTGCTCGCTGCACCCCTCAGCAATGTATTTCAGTAGATCTGCTTGTTCTGCTCCCCACTCTGGTGAATCCTCTCACCTCTTTCACCTCTGGCCTACACCCCAGTTCTTATATGCATAAATAAATATTTTTTTAAAAATAAATAGTCCTTTTTTAACAGTTTTTTTTTTCATGAAACTATACTGAATAATATTTGTTATTACCTTTAAATGGATTACATAAAGTGTTAAACACTTTCATTGATAACTATAACTCCCATAAACACTCTTCAGGATCCTCAATAGAATTAAAGAGTGTAGGGGGCTCCCCTGGTGGCGCAGGTGATTGAGCACAGTGCTGTGAAGCTGTCCATAGCCTCTGAAGCACCGGTTCGATACTGGCCGGCCAGCAAGAATCCCACATGGTGCGGCAGACCTCTCCTGTCTCACCTGCTGCTCTCCTCAGCAGTGTTTCATCAGTCTGCTATTCCCTGCTCTGTCTTTGGTGAATCCTCTCACCCTCCCACACCTTTGGCCTGTACCCCAGTTCTTGTATAAATAAATAAAAATTAAAAAAAAAAAGAAGTAAAGAGTGTAAATTTTCCTGAGATGAGAAAGCAAACATTGTACAAAAATGAACAATGATGTAAAATATATATAAATAAATAATTTTGTTTAAAAAAATAAAGAGTATAAGTTTTGAGACAAAAAAAAAAAATTAGAGAAATACTCTTCCTAATGACTATGAAATAAAAGATATAGTAATAGTCATCTAGAAATGGACTTCTTTATGAAACCACTTATGAAAGCCTGGGTGTAGTTTTATTTTACTTTATGATCTACATTTCATACATATACCAACATATTGAATGTGATTTTATGTCACTATGTCAACTAAATTGTTAGCTCTTTGAGAATGGAGCCCATTCTAGCCCATACCTAGATACTCATTCTACAGTGTTTAACAGCATCTGACACAGTGTGTGTGGCCTGAGGGATTTGTGTATTGAAGATCTGTCCAACTCAGTTTAATTTCGTCACTTTTTTTTCTTTTTTTAATAAAGATTTATTTTTTTATTTATACAAGAGCTGGGGTACAGACCAGAGGCGCAGGAGGGTGAGAAGATTCACCAGAGACAGATCGGGGAGAAGAACAGGCAGATGAACCAAAAACAATGCTGAGGGGAGCAGCGAACTAGGCAGAAGAGGTCTGCTGCGCCATGTGGCCTAAAATCGAACCTGCACTGCAGAGGCTGCGGATAGCTTCACAGTGCTGTGCTCAACCTGCTGTGCCACCGGGGAGGCCCTAGTCACTATTTTTTCAGACTTATTTTGATTATTTAATGTCCTATGGACATAATCTCAGAGATTAAGTTCATAGTGGGGAAAGACTCACATTATCAATAATTAACTTCCTTTTGTACTACTCTTAAAGAGAGAAATTGCATACCCAAATCATCTGTTCAACAAGTATTTATTTGAAATGACAGTAGCTGCAGGGTCTCTTGATTTTTTGTATCTTTCTGGCATAACTCTGTAACCCAAATAACCATCTTGCTTTCTATCAGTTATTGCCTATGAGACTCCATTGCAAAGCTCATCCAGTTGTCTACGCTGCTATAAGCATCGCTCACATGACTTGCATACATGTACACATATCATTGGACATAAGCCTAATTACACATTCCTTGGCACTTCAGGGGAGGGTGCAGTGGACAGAATTATCTTAATGGAGTTCAATTCTATGAGGAATTAGGGTCATCTGACCGAAGCCAGTATTTTCTATCTCTGCTCAACATAAGAGATAGTGATAAATATAATGCAAGAAGCTGTTTTCTTTATGCTTTACTATGACATTATATATTAGGTAGAGCCATCTCAGTGTTGCATTACAGGTTTGAGAACCCCTTATGGCCACATGGTTGTTCAAAAACATTTACCAAAAAAGAAGGCACTCTCATTTGATTCACTGAAAGGTATTTGCTGAATATCTCTTCTGCACATAGCTCTGTTTCAGACACTGTAGGAAACCTGAAACATGTGTGTATATATGTGTATATTAATATATATGATACATATAAATACATGCACATATTCATTATACATATGCATCTGTATATGCAACTACATTTACTTCTATATGTCTGTCTCCAAGTATCTATCTTTCTCTTATTGGTAGCTATCAGAATACTTTTAACACATTGGTAAATTGGAAGACATTGGTTGTTAAAACATAAGCATGAGAGAAAACAAAAGTGCTGCACACATGAAGTATTCTCTACAGTATATGTAGAAGAGTGGTCCCCCAAAGAAGTCCATATTCATACTCCAGAACTGTGAATGTTAATTTTTTTTAAAGATTTATTTATTTATTTATACAAGAACTGGGGTACAGTCCAGATGCGCGGGAGGGTGAGAGGATTCACCAGAGACAGAGCAGGGAACAGAACAGGCAGACTGATGAAATACACTGCTGAGGGGAGCAACGGGTGGCAGGAGAGGTCTGTGCCCCATGTGGGACCCTCGCTGGCCAGCCGGGATCAAACCAGCACTGCAGAGGCTGCAGAGAGCTTCACAGCGTGGGACTCAACTGCCTGTGCCACCAGGGGAGGACCTGAATATGTTAATTTAAAGGCAAAAAATTTGTGAAATGTAATTAAGACTATGACCTAGAGGTTAAAAGATTTTTGTGATTATCTTTTCTCATTGTTTTCAGAGAAAACTATGAGAACAGGGTGAAATAAAATATTTGGTGGTTTTAAAGATAGAATAAAGGGGGGGTGGTATGAGACAAGGAATCCAGGTAACCTTTTGAAGCTGAAACTAATGTGGTTGTTAATTCCTCTCTAGAACATCCAGAAAGGAATATAGGCCTGCCTACACCTTGATTTTAGTTCAGTGAGACCCATGCTTTCTCTACATTCTTAGGATGGCAAAGTACTAAAGAAGTATTGCTTTAAGCCAAAATTTGTGGCTATTTGTTACAGTTCCAATAAGAAACTAATATGTCCTTACCCCTCATCTTGGAAGTTTATGCAAACATGACCCTGGCAAATACATTCATTGGCATACATTTCTATTCCCCAGTGACTATTGTTAAATGTTAATTGATCCCTCCTTTTGATTAGTCTCTCATAATTGGGCCATGTCTTTGTTATTCTTTTTTCCCCAAGCTTGGCAATATTTATTCATATGTCAGTCACCTCTGTTGAACCTTTCGATGTGACAGCTGGTGTCAATGATGCTGTTCATCACCATTTATGTTATCACATAACCTGGTACCTTGAACATGGTAACTAAGTTTGGTAAAATTAACAACCTCATTATTTAAGTGTGACATAAGTCAGACCTTCTGTATGAAATAATCTATTCATATTTATCATTTATAAATATTTTATTCATGCCCATATAGCAAATAATTTATCTTAAAATGTCCTATTTTAGTGGTAGCGTGTGTCGCTTAGTATAAGAATTGTTTGCAATTTTTTCCTAACTCGTCCAAATATTTTGAATTTCTAACTAAAGAAACATTTTGAAGATAATGGCATATGTCTCATTTCTTTTAAACTCGCCCAATGTAATGCTTATAGATTTATTTGTTCATCTTTGTTGAATATTTAAAAGTCTTATTTATTTTTTAAATACAAATTAAAGGTCAAGAATAATGGCATTTTTCAGAGGATTTCTTATACTTTTGATCCAAGGTATTTGATGTGTCCAATAATTGCAATTCCTTAAGGACAGATGTTTGAAATAGTATGTGATACTCAAAGAAGGACCTGTGTAACAAATTAGGAAGATTGTGAAATGAAAACATGAGTAATTACTGTGAGGGAAAAAAATGGAAAGTAGAGAAAAATATCACCTTTGTGGGCCTCCCAGTGGTGCAGCGGGTTGAGTGCAGCACTTTGAAGCTGCCTGCAGCCTCTGCAGAGCGGGTTTGATTCCTGGCCGGCCAGGGCGATTCCCACATGGCGTGGCAGACCTCTCCTGTCTTGCCCGCTGCTCACCTCAGCAGTGTATTTCAATTGGTCTGCCTGTTCTGTTCCCCACTCTGTCTCTGGTGAATCCTCTCACCCTCCCATGCCTCTGGCCTGTACCCCAGCTATTGTATAAATAAATAAATCTTTTAAACAAATTACCTTTTTATTTATAGAGCACCTAAATTAAAAGTGTTGTAAGCACCTTACTAGTGTTAAGGAGGAGACACAGAAATCTAGCAGCATTTCAAGAGGAAAAACATCATATGAAAGTCAGATTACAATTGTTACTTCCAAGGAAATCGAAGAAACATATTTTAGTGACTGCCTCACTCACTGAAGAAGTAAGATCATTAGCATCCTAATGAGCAGTTTTAAATTATGCAAATGCTCTACATTATTGATGTAACAGTCACTTTATCAGATTTTGATAACATGTCAAACCATCTTAAATCCCATCTATCCAATCACTACTCTTTTTCAGTTTCTCCGCAGTTCACTGGCATTCTGAAGCTGAAAGAGAAAGTCCAAAGATTTTACATCATATTTTAGCCTTTCCATAGTCAATCATCAACCTTTATTCCATGGGTTGTTCCTCGTTTTGATAAAGGGATATTTTGAGAAGGAATTAAGATCAGTGGTGACATTCAGGAAGGGGAAGCTTGCAGGTGCAGGAATAAACCAGTCTCTGGTTAGGGTGCTCATGAACAGACAGTAACTTTAGATTCACATGCAGAACTTCTGTGTTTTGTGAGAAATTTGGGCTATTTCACACCTTCTCTTCATAACCAGGTAATATGTCCCTTCCTCATAATGATCACAGATATTTTTTTAATCTCTGAGATCACCTAAATAGTACCTTAGGTATAGTAAACAATTAATGAACACCTGCTATATGATTTAGTTTGTATAGCCTTATGTCAATTCTTCTTCTTATATAATTTTAGAAAGTAACTGTAATGAGACTGATATGTTTCTACATCTATCTCTTTCAGTGTGTATTTCATCTAGAGAAAGTTCATGAAAGGTGCAGACTATAAGGAAGTGACTTAAAGTTTGTCCAGAAGAGTATATTTGCCACGTTTGATACAGCCTAATTCAGAGCAGAGTAATTACTATGTAAATAAACTACTTTGTTGAGTAACACCTCACATACTAACATCCTAGTTGAATTTTAGTGACTCTGACGTTGTTTTACAAATTCAGTAAAAGCCTAAAGAAGAATTTGATGGCACCGGTGGCAGGAAACGTTCCTGGTGACCATCACATGAAGATGGGGCATGCAATGATATAGGTACAGCAAATGTTAACACCACTTTATTTATGCTGTGTTCTTCTGTAACCCCAGGGAAAAGAAATTATTTATTTTTACCCTGGTGCAGCATAAAAGGGACAATACAGTTTAAAAGGAAACAGCTGGAGTGTGAACTAATCTCCATGTTCCAATTTACTTATGTATAAAACATGCATAAAAAATTAAGCCTCACTGAGCAATTTGTCTGCTCTCTGTCCCTGGCATGCCACAGCTCTGCCAGAGCAGCAGTCAAGGCTGATAGAACCCAGGGATGCCTTTAAATAATAAATAGATTATTGAGAGAACATAGATTTTATAAATTTAATATTAATTAGATGATACCATGGTAATTATGTCTGCATCACAAATATTTCCTCGTGCTGAGATCTCCTTTGTCAATATCGCTTGACCCCCTTAACTGTGACAGCAGGAATGGTGGAGCTCTGCACCAGCTTTGGGGAGTGACATCAGATTAAATTAAGCACTCATGCATTTATGGATCAGCATAGAAAAGCAGGAATGCACCCATAGGGATGAATAATGCATCAGCAAGTTGTTCTGTACTTCCTTGATCATGTGTAGATAATCTGAACTGGGGGTCCTGCATGGAAAGTTCCAGAATGTCTGTAAGAGCAAGAGAATGTCTGTTAATAATCTACATTATATATTTTAATATTTTATACAAATTATTTAGAATCAAAAGGATATTTTTTCCACCAGTATAATTTTCTATCAATAACTTATTGTTGCTATTATAGATTGAATGTTTACTATGTGCTTTAGTCTGTGTTAAGCACACACATGCAAACATACACAAGTATAAAAACATCCCTCAATCCTTATGAAACTAAGCTAAAAGCTTGTATGACACTCCAAAAAGAATTACGATATCTATTATAAAATAAACTCAGAAAATAACAAGTGTTGATAAAGATATAGAAAAAATGGAATTCTTGCGCTTTTGGGTAGGAACATTAAATGGTGTAGATGAAATGGAAATGGATGGAGATTATTCAAAAACTTAAAAATAGAACTATAATATGATATAGCAATTCAACTTCTGTGTATATGTTCAAAAGTATTGAGTCAGTATTCAGCAATATCCTCATCCCCATGCTTATAACAATAGTATTCATAATAGCCAAGAGGTAGAACAAACAATTGCCCAGTAACAGCTGAACAGGTAAGGAAGGGTGGTGTGTACATACAAAGGAACATTTTTGAGTACTGGAAAGGAAAAAAAATTCTGGTACATATTTGTATTGCCAGCAAGGCACTCATTAGGTTCTCTACAGATCTGGGCAGATGGGTAAAGGAGAGACCTGGATTCCTCAGTGGCTTTTTCTGGCTTTTACGCCATTTGTAGTGAGGCAACCAGGTGCAGGGCATGAAGGGGATCGGGGGCCAGGAGGCTGGCAGGCCTTCCAGACCCCTGAGAATTTTCACTCTTTCTGGGTTCTTTGGTGTTCTGTCCTGGACTTGCTGGTGGTCTCTACTGCACTCCACTATATGGTCTTCTGCCACCCCTGTCCTCTGCTCTCTGCTGCTGCCCTTATATGCTCAGTCTCTGGCTCAGGTGTGCCCACCCATGCACACCCACACCATGCTCCACATGACACCATCAGGCACGCATTTAAGAGCACAGGTGTCTGGGCCCTCCCTGGTGGTGGCACAGCAAGTTAAGCACCACACTATGAAGCTGTCTGCAGCCTTCGTAGCACAGATTTGATTCCAGGCCGGCCACAGAGATACCCACATGGTGCGGCAGACCTCTCCTGCCTCCCTTGTAGCTCCCCTCAGCAGTATCTTCGGTCCATCAGACTGTTCTGCTCCCTGCTCTGTATCTGGTGATTTCTCTCACCCTCCTGTGCCTCTGGCCTGTACCCCAGTGTAAAGGCAGGAACAGGACACAAGGCAGGTTTTCTGATCCCATGCAGACCAGTTAAAGGAGGAGTCAGAGTCCTCAGTGGTTTTGCAGGCTTTTATTGGGGTTCAGCAGGTACGTGGCAGGCAGGGTGCTGGGGAGGCTGAGAGGCTGGCAGTCCTCCCAGCCCCCAGCAAATCTTCACTCTATCTGGGCTCTCTGGCGTTCTCTGCTTCCTCTTCGGGCTTCTCTTTCGGCTTCTCCTGGCGTCCCCGTGACACCACCCTTAAAAGCACAGTCTTAGCACAGGTGTACCCACTTCAGGTGCCCGCCATCAGGCATGCATTCAGGATCACAGGGTTCCCTCATCTATCCTGATGGCGGAAGGGCAGAAAAGCCTGAAACCTTTTACCTTACCCTACAGTCCACCCCCTCAGAGTTTTCTGCCATATAGTCTACATATATATATAATTTTCTAAGCAAACAAACAATGCAGTCATGGCCCACAAAAGCAAATACATCACAATATAACAAAATACAACAGAACACAAATAAGTCCAGGCAGGGCCCCAACCTAGTGCAAAAGACAATTATTGGTACCAGCAGATGAGCCACCAAATCTGCTGCCGAAGGCACTGCTCATATGAGGGAGGGGAATCACTCACGGCATCTACTATAACACACCAGGAGCCGTCACGCTTCCTGGCCTTCTCTGGCTGTAGTCTCGGCTACAAGCCACACACAGCGTCCACCCCCAGGATGCACTAGCTCTGGGACTGGCGATTCTATTCTGTTGGGGGTAATCGCCAACCCTCAGGGTTTCTGTCTGCAGTCGCTCCAACACTCGCCTTCATAGCCACCAATGCGACTCGCAGACCCCTGCACTCAGGCCAACCCACTGCACAAGCACATGGGTCGGGGATCCAAACTCTATATGCGGCTTGGGCTCCACCCCAAGCCATGTTCCCCACCCGTCCCCCAAGGACGGGTTCCTCAGCTCCTCACCCTCACTCAAGAATGAGCAGGGCATCACCCACAGGTGATTTTACGAGACTCACAGGTCTTCAGCATACTCAGGCTGCTTGACAGCCACTCAGGGCTTCTCAACTTAGCATCAGCACCAGCTTTTGCCTTTTAAGTTGGCTTTTCTCCTCCGCCTGGCTGCTGGGCATGCACAGGCTGCTTTTGGCCATCTAGGCCCACTGGCCACCCCAGATTCCCATCTCCTGGGGTTTACAAACAAAACTGTTCCACCCCCAGGGTCCCAAAACATATCAACCTGCAAGGGCCTCCGCCTTCTGGCGGGATTGTCAGTCCAAGTTCATCAGTCCATGTCCAGCAGTCGAAGTCCGTTGGCCTCTCCCTGCATCAGCACTGGCAAGGTCTGAATCGTGGTCCACTTTTCGCCGATGATTCTGCTGCCTCATGGGTCATTGGCTGGTCCTCCAGGGCGTCTCCTCCTCCAGCAGAGGTCTCATCCCGCAGCTCCCGGAAGGTGTCCACCTTCTGTGCCGCCATGGCGCCTCCAGTGTCATCACAGTCGAACACTGTTACTCCTTAGTCCCTCCAGGTCTTCGGAGGGCTCCAATACCCGTCTGCATGGATCTTGCCAACTTACGCCAATTGTAAATGCAGGAACAGGACACAAGGCAGGTTTTCTGATCCCATGCAGACCGGATAAAGGAGGAGTCAGAGTCCTCAGTGGTTTTGCAGGTTTTTATTCGGGTTCAGTGGGTACGTGGCAGGCAGGAGTGCTGGGGGGCTGGGAGGCTGGCAGTCCTCCCAGCCCCCAGCAAATCTTCACCCTATCTGGGCTCTCTGGCGTTCTCTGCTTCCGCTTCGGGCTTCTTCTCTTTCGGCTTCTCCTGGTGTCCCCATGACGCCGCCCTTAAAAGCACAGTCTTAGCGCAGGTGTACCCACTCCAGGTGCCTGCCATCAGGCATGCATTCAGGATCACAGGGTTCCCTCATCTATCCTGATGGAGGGAGGGCAGAAAAGCTTGATACCTTTTACCTTACCCTACACCCAGTTTTCTTTATAAAAAGAAAAAAGACCACAGGTATTGATGCTAATGGTGAGAGGGCAGGGAAAAAACCTCATCACTTCTGTTTACCCTGCAATAGTAAAGCATGGATGAAATTTGAGGCTATTGCAGTAAGTGAAAGTGGCCAATCACAGAGACAAATACTATATAATTCCATTCATATGATGAATTTAGAATAGCCGACTCAGAAACAGAAAGGCAAATGGTAATTGTCAATAATTGGGGAGTTGTTAATGAGTATAATTGTTCAGTTTTATAAGGTAGAAAGAGTTCTGAAAATTAGCTGCCCAACAATGTGAAAATACTTAAGACCATTAAGTTGGACATTAGAAATTATTGAAATGGTTAAATTTTGTTATAAATTTATTATCATAATAAAAATGTTTGAAAGTCTGTTAACAGCTAAGTCATATGCACATAATACTATTAGAGAGTTAAGTGTTTGAATGGAGCCACCTGGTCTCAATTAGTTTAAGGTGGTCAGAAATGGAGAGTAAATTCCATTAGCTACCAAGATGGAGAGAAGTGAGACTAGGGAGTAAAGAGATGATGATTTGGGACTTTTAAAAAAAAGAGACAAAGAGGGACTGGAGAAGTTGTAATGTGAGGGAACTGGATAAAAGAGAGATAAGGAGAGAAATGAAGAGAGCGAGTGTAATGGCAGGAGGGGACGGAGCAGGATTTCTATGATTCTATGCAGATGGGTAAAGGAGAGTCCTGGAGCCCTCGGTGGCTTTTCAGGCTTTTATTGGGATTTACAGGCAGGGGTGGTACACGGCAAGCAGGGGTGCTGGCAGGCCTCCCAGCCCCCAGCAAGTCTTCACTCTTTCTGGGCTGCCCGGCCTTCTCTGGTGGTCTCTGCTGCTCTGCTTCTCTTCCACTCTCCATTAGTTCTCTCCTCGTGGTTCTGCTTCTGCTTCTCGGCTTTTGCTGGCATCCCCGTGACGCCGCCCTTAAAAGCCCAGTTTTAGCCCAGGTGAATCCCATCTACCTATGCCCGCACCCCACTCCAGGTGCCCGCCATCAGGCATGCATTCAGGACCGCAAGGATCCATCATCTATCCTGATGGCAGGAGGGCAGAAAAGCCTGATACTTTTTCCTTGCCCTACACAGGGCTTGTAAGGGCGCCATCGAGGAAAGGAACCACCAGAAGGAGAACAAGCAAGAGGCAGGAAGAGAACCAGCAGAGAAGCAGAGAGATGAGGGAGAGCCCAGAGAGAATGAAGAATCCCTGGGGCCCGGCACCCCTGCCTGCCATGCACCTGGTAAATCCCAATGGAAGCTGAGAAAGCCACCGGGGGTTCCAGGACTCTCCTTTACCCATCTGCTTGGATCACAGAAAACCAGCCCCGTGCCTCTCTGCCACTACAGTCATCAAATCAGCAGTCAAAATTTTCTTAATCGGCAAAGTCCCATAGGAACACATGATGAACGTCTGAAGACATTTTCTCTCATTTGTACTATGCTGAAGGTATTTATCAGGGAAGTGTGTTGGGCTGTGAGAAAGGATTATTCTGCATCTATTCGGATGGTCATATATTGCTTTTTTTTTAATAGGTAAATTCATTCATACAACATAAACTTACAGAGTATTTTTGCTATACACTGGACGAAATAATTATTGTACAATATAGGGGACATACAAGCCAGTGTTTCTGCTCTTTGGTTTATATTTTGTATTTGTTAATATCATAATCTGTTGATGGATTTTCAAAAGGTAAATGTAGAGGCAGGACTGACCACAGTGCAGGTTTTCTGATCCCATGCAGACCGGGTAAAGGAGGAGTCAGAATCCTCAGTAGTTTGCAGGTTTTTTATTTGGGGTTCACCGGGCATATGGCAGGCAGTGGTGCTGGCTGGGGGGCTGGGAGGCCCCCAGCAAGTCTTCACTCTATCTGGGCTCTCTGGCGTTTGTTCTGCTGCTTCTTAGCTTCTCTTTCAGCTGCTGCTGCTGCTGCTGCTGGCGTCTCCATGACGCCGCCCTTAAAAGCACAGTCTTAGCTCAGCTGAATCCCATCTACCTATGCTCACACCCTATTCCAGGTGCCCGCCATCAGGCATGCATTCAGGACAAGGATCCATCATCTATCCTGATGGCGGAAGGGCAGAAAAGCCTGATATTTTCTTTACCCTACAGTCCACCCCCTCAGGGTTTTCTGCCATACAGTCTATTTATATACAATTTTCTTATCAAACAGACAATGCAGCCATGGCCCACAAAAGCAAATACATCACAATATAACAAAATACAACAGAACACAAATAAGTCCAGGCAGGGCCCCAACCTAGTGCAAAAGACAATTATTGGTACCAGCAGATGAGCCACCAAATCTGCTGCTGAAGGCACTGCTCATACAAGGGAGGGGAAATCACACACAGCATCTGCTATAACATACCAGGAGCCGTCAAGCTTCCTGGCCTTCTCTGGCTGTAGTCTAGGCTACAAGGCACACACATCATCCACCCCCAGGATGCACTAGCTCTGGGATTGGCAATTTTACTCTGTTGGGGGTAATCGCCAACCCTCAGGGTTTCTGTCTGCAGTAGCTCCAACACTCGGCCTTCATGGCCACCCATGCAACTCGCAGACCCCTGCACTCAAGCCAACCCACTGCACAAGCACATGGGTCGGGCATCAAAACTCTACATTCAACTTGGGCTCCACCCCAAGCCACGTTCCCCACCCTTCCCCCAAGGACAGGTTCCTCAACAACTCACCCTCACTCAAGAATGAGCAGGGCATCACCCACAGGTGATTTTACGAGACTCACAGGGCTTCAGCATACCCAGGCTGCTTAACAGCTGCTTAGGGCTTCTCAACTTAGCATCAGTACCAGCTTTTGCCTTCTTAGTTGGCTTTTCTCCTCCGCCTGGCTGCTGGGCATGCACAGGCTGCTTTTGGCCATCAAGGCCCACTGGCCACCCCCAGATTCTCAAAAAAAATTGTAACCTGCCAAGGTCCTCCGCCTTCTGGCAGGAATGTCAGTCCATCAGTCCATCAGTTCAAGTCCATTGGCCTCTCCCTGCTTCAGCAACGGCCTGCTGCCTCAGGGGTCATTGGCTGGTCCTTTCCGGTGTCATTGGCTGGTCCTTTCGGGCGTCTCCTTCACGCCAGGTCTCATCCTGTAACTCATGGACGTATTCACCTTCTGTGCCACCATGGCGCCTCCAGCGTCATCACAGGCAAACAGTCTGTTCTCCTTACTCCTTCCAGGTCTTCGGAGGGCTCCAATACCCGTCTGCATGGATCCTGCCGACTACGCCAATTGTAGAGGCAGGACTGACCACAGTGCAGGTTTTCTGATCCCATGCAGACCAGGTAAAGGAGGAGTCAGAGTCCTCAGTAGTTTGCAGGTTTTTTATTTGGGGTTCACCGGGCATATGGCAGGCAGGGGTGCTGGCTGGGGGGCTGGGAGGCTGGCAGGCCTCCCAGCCCCCAGCAAGTCTTCACTCTATCTGGGATCTCTGGCGTTCGTTCTGCTGCTTCTCAGCTTCTCTTTCGGCTTCTGCTTCGGCTGCTGCTGCTGCTGCTGCTGCTGCTGCTGCTGCTGCTGCTGCTGCTGCTGCTGCTGGCGTCCCCATGACGCCGCCCTTAAAAGCACAGTCTTAGCTCAGCTGAATCCCATCTACCTATGCCCACACCCTATTCCAGGTGCCCGCCATCAGGCATGCATTCAGGACAAGGATCCATCATCTATCCTGATGGCGGAAGGGCAGAAAAGCCTGATATTTTCTTTACCCTACAGTAAATCAATCTTGTATTCCTGGAATCAACTGAACTTGGCCATTATATCTTATTCTTTTGATATATTGTTGGATTTGATTTTCTAAAACTTTGGGAATGTTGGGTGATATTCAAATATCGGTGTCCATTTTCCTTATTTGGTTTTATTTAGGGTGATTCTGATCTTAGAGAATGAAATGACATATATTTCTCTCACTTCATTTTTTGAGGAAGAAATTTTTAGGACTGATATTTCCTACTTGTTTGGTACACAGCATCATTTTTATGAGAAGATTTTAAATTGTACAGTTTATGTCTTCATAGACACAAGGCTATTATTCAATCACATATTTCTACTTGAATGAGATTAGTATTTCCTCTTTGAAGGAACTTGTCCATTTGATCTACCTTTCATATTATTGGTATAAAGTTGTTAATAGCAATGATTTACTGTCTTTAAATATCTTTAGACTCTGCAGTGATAGCCATCTCTCTCATTGCTGATATTGATTATTCATCATCTCTTTATTCCCAGATCGGTCTTTCAAGATATGTATCGATTTTTTGATCTTCTCAAAAATCTATCTTGTTTAATTAACTTTATAATTTTCTATTTTTGTTTCATTTTCTGTCATCCATATTGTTCTCTTTCTTCTCTTTTATTTTGGTTTAAGTATGCTTCTTGTTTGAGTTTTTTTAAGGTAGAACCTGAGAACACTGATTTGAAAACTTCCTTTTCTGATCATGCCATTAGTGATTTAAAATTCTATGAATTGCTTCTGCAGCAAACTATGATTTTGTGTGTTTTGAAAGATTTTTAAAAATTTATGTATATAAGAAATGGGTGCAGACCAGAGGTGTGTATGGGGGGTGAGAAGATTCACCAGAGACAGTGGGGAGTAGAACATGTGAATCTACTAAAATACACTGCAGAGGGGAGCAGTGCCAGAGACAGGAGAGGTCTGCTGTACCATGTGGGTTGCTTCCTTGCTGGCTGGAGATTGAACTCCTGCTGCAATGGCTGGAAATTGCTTGATAGTGCTGAGACTTTAACCCCTGCACCACCAGAGATACCCTATTTTGGGTATTTGGTATTTTCCTTTTATAGTTATTTATATTTTTTTGTCCTTTTAGTAATTTGCAAATGTGTTACTAATTGCCAGTATTTTGAGATTCTACAGAATTTTTCATGACATTATTTAATTTCATTGTGGTAAGAAAACATGGTTTGTATCACTTGATTACTTTTAAATTTATTGAGAACTAGCACTTTTGTTCTATAAAAGTTTTCCATGTATATATATATATATATGTGTGTGTATATATATACATATATATATATATATATAAAATGTACACTTGAGATGGATGTATATTCTGCTATTCTTGGTGTTAGTGTTCTATTAAAGTGAATTATGTCAGGTTATTTGATGACCTTACTTGTGTGTCTATATTACTATTGGTGGTTTGACTAGATATATAATTTGAGGCTAAAAAGATGTCCTTTATTCCCACTTTAGTACAATAATTCTATCTATTAATGCCTCATTTGTATTCCTTATGATGTAAAATTGTCTTCATTCTCATCCCTTTATTTATAAATGCATCATGTCTTTTTTTCTGATTGCTTTGAACATTTTAATTGGTTTTAAGCAATTTGAATGTATGTTTCCTTATGTATGTCATGCTAGGGATTCATTGAGATTCCTGGATATGTATGCTAACAGATTTTATCAAAATTCATAAAAAGTTCACCAATGATGTGTTTAAATAATTTTTCTCCCAACTTTTTTGAGGCCTCCATGGACATGTATATCAGGCTTGTTGAAATTCTATAGCTCAGTAAAGCTCTGTCAATTTTTTTTTCCTGTGTTTCATTTTGTGTAGTTTCTTTTACTATGTCTTCAAATTCCCTAAAATTTTATTATGTAATATCTGATATTTTGTTGATCTTATTCAGTATATTTTCTTCTTGAACATTATTAATATTTCTTCTTCATTGCTAAAGACATGTTAGGTGTTTTTGTTATCTTCCTGTTTCTCCTTAATGTTTGAACATATGGAATGTGGTTATAATAACTATTTTAATGTCTTCCTATGCTGATTTCATCAGTCAGGTCTGAGTCTATTATGATTAATTTTTCCATTTCATCAGGAATGATATTTTCCAATATTTTGGATGTCTGATCATTTTGATTTGTGATCCAGATACTTAATTATAACCAGTTGTGCATTGGATGTTTTATTTTTCTGTAAACATTTTAGAAATTTTCTCTGGCATGCAGTTAGGTTACTGGGAAATAGTTTTATTATTTTCCAGGTTTTGATTTTAAGATTTATAGGCTAGGAATGATTTGAATGGTATTTAGTATTCTACCTGATTCCCCAAGTTGTATGAAGTTTCCCATTTTGCTATTAGGTACAGACACAATTCTCAGCCTTGTGTGACTATTAGGTACTCTTCCCTCTATCACTTTAGTTGCTACTTTTCTCAGTAATAGATTTTATTGCATAACTGTTATTTTCAGGACTCTGCTGAATACTCAAGGAGGAAACTCTAGAGGTCTTTGGCATTTTCTCTGTATGCAGCTTCTTTCCCTCTGCAATCTGTCTTTTAAATGTTAGTTTCCTTAGTTTGTCCAGATTCTGGGTCCTATTTCCTTAATACTGGTAGACTGCCTGATTCCATTTGTGTTTACACCTCTTGTGCCCATCCTAGAACCCTAACCACTGGACTCTAGTTAAGTATGTATGGATATGCACATGTGCAAAAGGAAATATCCTCAAATGCAAATCTTACAAGTAGATTTACACAGCTAGCAGTCTTTGACATTTTCTTCATTTTTTTTAACTCTTTAAAATTTAGAGGGCCTCCCCGGTGGCGCAGTGGGTTGAGCGCCATGCTGTGAAGCTGTCCGCAGACTCTGCAGTGCGAGTTCAATCCCCGGCCCTCCAGGGAGAAACCCACATGGTGCAGCTGACCTCTCCTGACTTGCCCGCTGCTCTCTTCAGCAGTGTATTTCAGTCAGTCTGCCTGTTCTGTTTCCCACCCTGTCTCTGGTGGATCCTCTCATCCCCCCACACATCTGGCCTGTACCCCAGTTCTTGTATGCATAAGTAAATAAATCTTTAAAAAGTAATAAAATTTAGAAATATGACTCTCTCCTTCTATGCTATTAATAAGAATATTATACATCACAAGTAGATATCTAGCACAGCACCTGGGGCATATTGGATCTTCCATATATATCCACTTTCCTTCTTTTCCCACTTTTATTTTTATTTATTTATTTATTTATTTATTTATTTATTTATTTTGTGGGACCCTCGCCCAGCGGCCAGGGAACGAACCGGCACTGCAGAGGCTGCAGGCAGCCTCGCAGCCCAGCGCTCAACCGCTGCGCCACCAGGAGAGGCCCTTCCCACTTTTATTTTTGCCTCAGTTTGTTAGTTTGGTTTTACAAAATGACTCAAACATCCAGTATTTTTTAAATTACATTTTTGTTTTCTTAGAATCATTTTTTATTTTTTAAAAAATGGTGAACAGAGTTCTCCTACAATCCATATCCAATTTCTCTTATTTTTTACATCTTAATGTTAGTTAAATACAAGTGTTACACACTGATACATTATTATTGATTCGTTGTAATTAACTGAAGTCTGTACTTCATTTAGATTTACTTAGGTGTCCCTTTTCTATTCCTGGTTCTGTTCAGTACACCATATTCTATCATTCAATCATCATGTCTTTTTTATTATTCTTGGCTGTAATAGTTTCTCAGATACCCCTTGCTCTTGAGGACATCAATAGTTTTGAGGAATGATGATTAGGTATTTGTAGGATGCTCCTCTGATGGAATTTGTCTGATGTTCTTTTCATGACAACTCTAGAGTTTTGGGTTTGGGGAGGTAAACCACAAAGGTCAAGTGCCATTTCATCACATTATATCAACGATGTACACTATTAATGTGACATTACTGTTGATGTCAACCTCGATCACTTGTCTACGTAGCATTTATCAGATTTACCAACTTTCAAGTTACTTCCCTACCCTTTGCTTACTGAGCTGTTCAGAAGGAAATCGTTAATTATAGTGTGCATTTACTGGATTGGAAGTTATGCTTCAACTCCTGGAGCCTTAACTATCCACCTAACCTAATTAAATATAATACTTCTGTGTGGAACATTTGCCTATTTTTGTCATTTATTCATTTTTTCATATCAGTATGGACTCATGGATAATTATTCTATACTGTGGGTGATAATCTAAGGCTACCTTGATTTTGATTGCTGAATTTTTTTATTATATATATTTTTACATCATTTTTCATTTCTGTACAATGTATGCATTTTCATCTTGGTTATCGTCCTTGTAAAATTCCCACCACTCTTGTTTTGACTCTACCCCCTTCTCCCCTGTTGTAGTGTGTGTCTGGTTTATAGTTGCCTGTTGATTTTTACTTTATTATCATTAATCTTTTTCCTTATTTGGGTCCTCTAAATTCCTTCTATGAGTGACACTATCCGGTATTTTTCTTTCTCTTTGTGGCTTATTTTGCTGAGCATGATCCCTTCCAGTTCCATCCATGTTGCTGCATATTTGCACGTGTTTATCTTTTTTGAATGCTGAGTAATTCCACTGTGTATATGTACCACATCTTCTTGATCCAGTTATCTGATTTGGGGCATTTGGGTTGTTTCCATAGCTTGGCTATTGTAAACAGTGCTGCTATAAACATAGGGGTACAGGTGTCCTTTTTGAATTAATGTTTTTGTTTTCCTTTGGGTAGATCCCTAGGAGTGGAATTGCTAGATCATATGGAAGCTCTGTTTTCTGATTGCTTGAATTTTTTTTTGTTATATAAGTTAATTTTATATATATTTTACATCATTCTTCTTCAACTAAGAGTGCGTTCAATTGGCTCCTATATCCCTCAGCATAATTCCATAAATGTGATTTTTGAAACTTTTTTAGTTTCTGGATTACTAGGTATTCCAAGCTTATCTTGGACACACCTGTCCCAGTAAGAAATAGCTTACTAGTTCTCGAATGTTCTCTAATTCCTTTTTGTGAGAATGGTATTAGAAATCAAGATCTAGACACTAGGCATATCCAATGCTATAGCTATGTAATTTCTTCTAGGAATTCAGCTGATAAGAGTTTGCACATATTATATTACATATATGTATTTTAAATAACCCTTATATGTAAACATATGCATTATATATTTCTATATATATACATATATATCAATCTGTACCAATGTTAAACTAAAATTTATAATAATGTCACCAAACCTAATACATTACTACAGGGATCATTCCGGTCTCCTCCCCTTGCTTAGCTGTAATCTTCTACGCCAATAGCATTAAAGCAGACTCTCACCATCTGCTGTCCATTATATAACTTTTCATTTAAAATTATTAACTTGGGGGCCTCCCTGGTGGTGCAGGCGGTTGAGCACCGCACTGTGAAGCTGTCTGCAGCCTCTGCAGCACAGGTTCGATCCCGGGCAGCCGGCAAGAATCCCACATGGCGAGGCAGATCTCTCCTGTCTTGCCTGCTGCTCCCCTCAGCAGTGTATTTCGTCAGTCTACCTGTTCTGTTCCCAGCTCTGTCTCTGGTGAATCTTCTTAGCCTCCCATGCATCTGGCCTGTACCCCAGTTCTTGTATAAATAAATAAATCTTAAAAAAAATAAAATTATTAACCCATACCTCTATGGGAAAAAACTTTATCAACTATAGCAGTGCTTACATGCAGTTATTTTTGTGTTTAATATTACAGATTCCATTCATTTCTTAAGACATGTAGGTTAATGCTTTTACTCCCTTACATGTCTACTGAGATTGCATCATACATTTATAATGCAATTAGATTCATTTGTCACATCTTTATTCCATCCTTGAACTCAGAATTTTATTTTTTTAAAGATTTACTTATGCACACAAGAACTGGGGTACAGGCCAAAGGTATGGGGGTGAGAGGATTCACCAGAGACAGAGTGGGGAGCAGAACAGGCAGATGGACTGAAATACACTGCTGAAGGGAGCAGCACGGGAGTCAGGAGAGGTCTGCTGTGCCATGTGTGTCACCTCCCTGGTTTGGGATCAAACTTGTGCTGTAGTGGCTGTGATGAGCTTCATAGGTTATGTCTTAACCCCTTGTGCCACCAGGGAGGCCCCTGAACTCAGAATTTTAAATCGTTGTTCATCACTTGGATATAGTAGGTTTTACTCTTTGTTCTATAAAGTTCCTTGAGCTTTCAAAACTGCCTAGTATAATTCATAGATCATTAAAGCTTCACAAAGAATGATCATTTCACTTCTATAAAAAATTCTGTGCTTCACCTACTTAAAAATTCTTCCTTGCCAAGTGTGTATCAAATAATCATTTGTGTAATATCTTAACAATTTCTGCATTTACTGAATTCCATGTAAGGGAAGTTATGCATAATGTAGAATTTTTAGACTTGATTCTTTCTAATTTCTTGTGTCTTAAGACCTAATAACATAATCCTTTTATTGCTGAATAGACACATCAGTTTAGTTATCCAACAACTGAATGACATATTCATTGCTCCCTGTTTGGGGCTATTAAAAATAATGTTATAAAAATTTGCACAAAGGTTTTGTATAGAGAGAATTTGCAAATCATTTGAGTATGTTTCGAAGGACAGATTTGTTGGCTGATGCAGTAAGAGCATGTTTAGCTTTGTAAGAAACTGCCACAGTTGGGCCTCCCTGGTGGCGCAGGCGGTTGAGTGCAACGCTGTGAATCTGTCCGCAACCTCTGCAGCGCCAGTTCGATCCCGGCCAGCTGGGGAGAGTCCCACATGGCGCAGCAGACCTCGCCTGTCTCGCCCGCTGCTCCCCTCAGCAGTGTATTTTGTCAGTCTGCCTGTTCTGTTCCACCTCTGTCTCTGGTGAATCTCTGTCTCTGGTGAATCCTCTCACCCTCCCACGCATCTGGCCTGTACCCCGGTTCTTGTATAAATAAAATAAATCTTAAAAAAAAAAATAAAAAACTGCCAAAGTCTTCTCCAAGTGGCTATACTATTTTTTTTTCATAATCACAAGCAATGAGTGATATTTTACTCCTTCATCCTTAAAAGAAATTATAATGATTAAAATTGCATTGAATCTATATAGCTGATAATTGATTTTTTTTTTAAAGATTTATGTATTTATACAAGCACCGGGTACAGTCAGAAGCGCAGGAGGGTGAGAGAATTCACCAGAGCCAGAGCAGGGAGCAGAGCAGGCAGAGGACTGAAGTACACTGTTGAGGGGAGCAGCGGGTGGCAGGAGTGGTCTGCACGCCATGCGGGACCCTCCTCTGGTGGCCAGGGAGCAACCGGGGATCGAACCAGCACTGCAGAGGCCGGGGGCAGCTTCCCAACCCAGCGCTCAAACCCGGGGAGGCCCAATAATTGATATTTTAATGAGTCTTCCCATCTATAAAAACAAAACATTTGCACTCCTTCGATATGTGGTATTCGCTCAGTATTTTATAATCTTTACTTTGCAGCAGATTCTTTACATATTTAGCGAGATTTATCACCTTACAACTCAATTTTTGTTACTATGGTTACTAGTGATTTTTAATTCTGATTCAAAATACTGATAGTGGGGCCTCCTTGGTGGCACAAAGGTTTAAGCTTCAGCACTATGAAGTTATCTGCAACTATTGCAGCATGAGTTGGATCCCCAGCCAGGGAGCTAATGCACATGTCACAGCAGACTTCTCTTCTCTTGCCTGCTGCTCCCCTCAGCAGTGTATTTCAGTCAGTCTGCCTGTTCTGCTCCCCACCCTGTCTCTGATGAATCCTATCATCCCCCTGCACCTCTGGCCTGTACCCCAGTTCCTATATGTATAAATAAATAAATATTTTTAAAAATACTGATAGTTGTTTTATAGGAAAGCAATTGAATTTGGTACACTTAGTATATATCCTATGACCTTGCTATACTCATATTTGTTAGGTTAGTTTTTGTCACTTCGGGGGATATTCTACATACATGATCATGTCATATGCAAAAAAATGCCAAGTAGATGTTGAAACTTTAATTCATATTTTCACATCACTTCACCTATCCTTATTTTCACATTTTCATTTTATCTGAGGATACAGTATTATTCATAGTATCGTAGCAGGACATATAACATTTATTTTGTGACAGACACTATTCTAAACATTTCCAATATATTACTTTTTGATTTCAATTCTTTCATTCTAAGTTTTCTTCAGGTTTTGTTGTTGTTAGATATATACAAGTATCAGGTTAGAAGTAGACAATATGTATTACCACTTGCAAATGAAAAAAGAATTTGCATTTTCCTCTGATTCTGAGGAAAGTCCATTTTTTAAACCTCTGCAACTTCAGTTCTCAAGCATGTTTTCCAATTCAACTTTATTAATATGTATTCATTGTTTTTATCCAACAGTAATTTTTCATGCCTACTATATTTTCAATAATTATTAAAATACATATTTTCAGATTGTTTCCAAACACAGGTGGGTTACCAGCTATAAACATGGATATTCTTAACAAACATAGACATCCTCAGCACTTTCATTTTAGCCTGACTTAATCAAAGAATTTGACTTTTTTAAAAATTAAAAGTTTTGAAATTTTAGAAGTTTTTAATACCTCTGCTCTTTACAACTCTAAACCAAGGTATACCTCTGATTCTGTTAATGGAAAAAATATATAGATATATATGGAACATGACAATAAAATAATTTACTGATTACTTTATGTATGTACTACTGAACCTACAATCATTGTGTGGAAAATGCCATTTAAAGCTATGGTGTTAGCAAACATTATTAAATAATGTTTAATTATTAGTCAGTAATTACTGAATCAATAAATACTTCTTCCAAGTTATCCTTGAAAAATCATGACTGAAGAATCATTCTTTAAGTTTTTTTCATTAATTTGTAAACTTAATATAGACTGTAAACTGTAATGTAGACTGTAAACCAAAATGTAGACTGTATCTTAAAATTCATTCTGAGTCTACTAAGTCCAGCTGCTGCTTCTTGGGGTGAAGACAGTGCTTTTCATTTTGGAGAAAGAAGGACATCCATTCAAGGGCAGGAAGGGTTGACGATTCCTGGATAGATTTCCAAGTTTGAAAGAAACATGTCATTTCATTTTGTAGTTACTAACACCATGCTGATTAAAAACAGGGATTCCATCGTTATTGATTACCTGGCTGTCAAAGGAGGACATAAGAAAGTTACTTGCAGCTCTTGGTAACTGGTATGAATCTCATTGTACTAACTCAGATATGCAAAGATCATAGCTTTCTTTATTCATCTGTTTAATTCAATATGATTTTTATTTTTAGTTCTTACTTATTTGGGGAGATAGAAACACTTGAGACCAAAATGTAGACTGTATCTTAAAATTCATTCTGAGTCTAGTAAGTCCAGCTGCTTCTTCTTGGGGTGAAGACAGTGCTTTTCATTTTGGAGAAAGAAGGACATCCATTCAAGGGCAGGAAGTGTTGGCAGTTGGCCTGAAACCTGGGTGAAGGTGGGGTGGGGCGTCTGACAATACTGGTAGTGGATTGGTGGGGACCTTTTATGGCTGGTAGAAGAAGTTAGCTCTAGCTTCTCTGACTTGTTTTCCTTCACTTCAGGTAATTTCCAAATGAGTCTATTTTTTTTTTTTCCTTTGTGTTTTTCTTCCTGGTCTGAAGCTAAGGGATGATTCACCAAATAAGGTTGCTTGAATTCAACACTCATGTGTGCCTCCTGAATTTCAGAGAGGGAATCTACTGACTTCTTAACCAAATTAGAAACTTTCAGTTAACCTTCCTGAGTTCTTAAGTGCTGGAAACTTCATTTTCCTATATAGACATGCTTCCTCCCTCCTTTCTTGTGTCTACATGCTGTGAGCTTTGCTTATTTGGTGTGGTTAGACTTCTGCATATTTGTGTTTTGGTTTTAACTAACATATTTATTTATAGTAGCCATAGTTTATACAGCATTTTCACATGTGTTATATATTCCACGTCAGCTTTCAGATAAGGCAGTTCAGAATAGTCACTTGGTTTACTAAACGTCATGTTACAGAAAAGAACTAGAGTTAGGGTGGTTTTTGGGAAGCAGCCTGCAAGGGGAATAAAAACTTCTTGATGCTGTTACCTTCTCCCTTTTCTTTCTTGATACCATAGAGGTTGATTTCTCTTTTGCCTCATTCCTGAAAGGAGTTTTTTTTGTTTTGTTTTGTTTTGGGGTGGGGAGAGAAGGGCAGTCTTGTATGGCCTCTTACTAATCAAAGCCAAAGAATTCTCATCACCCTTGGCATTCACTGTGGGTTTTCTCCTAGTGAGAAAACTCTTCTCCTTGCTTTGACTCACAACCGCTTTCTTCTGCAGTTCCCCCAGGTATTTATCTCGACCAAGCCCTAGTCTGTTGTGAAAGTTTGTAGTTGTGGCCACACTTCTGCAGCAGGCTCCCACTGGGAATGCAATGGCCTGTGGGCATCTGACAAGGACTGGTGGATGGAGGACATGTAATCAGAAGACTCCTGGGCTGAAGAATAAGAAAAATGGGGTGAGGCACTGTGACATTCTCTTTTTCTCATCTGCCTTTCATAAGTCTGAGCCATTTTGTGAGATCTCTTTAACTCTGAGTTGTGTGTGTGTGTGTGTGTGTGTGTGTGTTCTGCCTGTGGTCAGGCATGGGATCTGCTACTGGAGAATTTTCAATTTTCATGGTCGTGCCCCCCATTACCTTCTCTTTCCAAAAAGCATCCCTGGGGCACCTTTGGGAATGCTCTCTTCCAAGTCATTTTAGTCAGGTTAGTTTCGTTCAATAAGAACCAAATTTCTCCAATGACCACTAAGTCTCTGGCAAAGATTCTGATGTATTCCTATTACCAGCAACTTTTGACTGTCATCAAGATTTTGGTCTTGTAAAGAATAGCTAATGTAGTAGGTAATATGAAGAGTGTCTTCAGTTATTTCCAGAACTTTCAAGGATCCAGGTTCACAGTCAGGTTGGTTTACAATATGTCCACAATTGGGAGCCAACTCTGCTGCCAGAACTGACATTGAAAGGGACTTCTGCCCAGGACTGGGTTTGCATGGTATCACAGGGATGCAGTGCTGCACTCTGTGCATCTTTGGTGGACAATGAAGTGAGTCTGGTCCCATCCAGGCAGAGCAAGTGGGCCCTCTGTGCAGGGCCAGGAGCTAAGGACCATTTTTTTGTCATGTCAGCTCCTAGTTGGTCATTGGGCAGCCCTACTCCACTCCTCTATTTGTAGACCCAAGCCTGGAATGACTCTCCAGTGTGCTGACCAACAGGGAAGTAAGACCCAAGCCTGACTCTGACCATGTAAGTCCTAGCAGTGCACTCCCTCCACCCCTGTCAAGGAGCTGGGAGCTACATTTAATACCTGTTGGTAGTCCCAGCACTGACCTGTGCACTCCCCAACCTGATATTCAGCCAGTCAAGAGGATCCATCAATAAATAGCAACCACCCTAGTTTGAGTGCATGTACTACTGGTTGACTATAATAATTTCAGTCTCAGCACAACCCAGGAAAACGAGTTGCCTTATGCTAACATTACAGATGAGAGAACTGAAGTTCAGAGAGATGAAATCAACTTGCTTGTACTCACATAACAGAAAGAAGTCAGGTGAGAATTTCAATTTAAGTTGTATAAGTCCAATGTCAGCACCTAGAAAATTGATTTGTCTTAAGTCAACAACTTAACCCTAATGAACAATAATAGCCTGTCTTTCTCCTTTTCCAAAGAAGTGTATGGAACATAGGTACCACATAAATTTGCATGAATGAATGAATGAATGAATGAATGAATAGACATTTGTTCTGATAGATCTGCCCATCAGCAGGAGGTCCACCCAAGACACTAATTTTTATTCATTATACTTCCTACTAAAAAGACTTAATAATCTAATAAAGATAAACTAAAAAGAGCTAAGTATCTTAATTTTAAATATCAGCATTGATTGCAACTCCTTTGATAGATCAGACCACATCATATTGGGTCACAAGTGAGTCCCTGGCAGCACTAGTACGCATATGACAGGGCCTCTAGTACAAAGTGCAAAGTCTAGTAGTTGTTCTTCCTTCATTTTTTCTAATAGTCTTTATTTTTTAAAAGTGCTCTTAGTTTCACAGCAAAATTGAACGTTAACTGCAGTG
This sequence comes from Talpa europaea, assembly GCF_964194135.1. NCBI lineage: Eukaryota > Metazoa > Chordata > Mammalia > Eulipotyphla > Talpidae > Talpa > Talpa europaea. The sequence continues at coordinate 68,763,429 of NC_140073.1, forward strand.
TTCCCATGTGTACTATGCCCCCACACATATCCAGCCTTTCCTGTTAAAACCATCTCCAACCAAAGGGTTACATTTGTTACAATTGATAAATCTTCACTGACACACTATTATCATTAAAATTCCATAGTTTACAATAGGTTTCAACAAGTGTATAATAATATAAATATATTTACACTTGATAACATTTTGTAGAAGAATTCACTGCCCTAAAAAGTCTGTGTGCTCTGCCCATTCATACAGTTTCAGATATGCCATACTACTTCATATGTAGTGTGCCTTCTAATAACAGTATATTCCTAACTTCTCTGTCCTGTGCCTAGTAACATTTTTATCATTCATCTCTATCTGTATTGATATATGCCTTTATCTAAATCTGTATCAGTACAGTGTTTCTGTTATTACTTCAAACAAATTGCTACCAGATAAATTCAGAAAAAAGGTTATTAATTTACTTTCATATGTTGATTCTCTAATGTTCTTCCCTTCTTTAATGTAGATGCAAGTTTCTGAACCATATCAATTTCTTTCTCTCTGATGAAATTCTTTCAACATTTTGTGCTGGGTAGGTCTATCTTAAACAAATTTCCTCACTGTTTCTTTGCCTGACAATGTTTTATTATTTCCCCTTCATGTCTGAAGGATAATTTCACAGAGTATAGAATCTAGAATGGGGGAGTTTTCTCTCAACACTTTGTTTCACGCCACTCTCTTCTTGCTTGGTGGTTATCATTTTTAGCTTCAGTCAGTATTTGTGGCTTTGTGCATTCATGTGAGAATCCAGTTTGTCCACTGTCCATGGATTCAGAAATTTCTGAAACTCAAAATAGATATGGGCAAAAGCTCGTTTTGTAAACAGGACTGGGCCATATTTGTGGTAATTAGTAGGGTTACAGCATCAGACATAACTGACAGAGAAGTTGGAATGAAATATTGTAATGAATGAAATTCATAGTAAGAGAACTATGCCCAGTGTTCAAATTTCAACTCTACCAATTGCCAGTTAGTTCTCAACAACATGCAAATAGAAAACAAAAATGTGACCAGCTCTTTTTGAGTTTGTTTAATGTGAATAGAAATAATATTTACTCTTATTTTATGGGACCATGTGGCTTATTATAATTAAGGCATATGTCAGGAGACAGATTCATTTCTTAAATTTTTATACCCAAATAAGTAAAAATAGCATTTTCCCTTTAGGGAGCTACAGACTTTGAGTGCAAAATGGCTTGAATCAAAGTGACCTCAGAGGTTTGTGGGTACCAGCTTACTGGAGGCCTGACACAATTTTGGATGACTATGAAATGCTTAGCAGGTATTTTGGATTTCAAATAAATTGTACACAAATGAAAGATAGAGAGGCGGCATGGTAGGCTCTGATAGTCCAGTTAATGAGAGAAAATGAAGGTGCTTATTAGCCAATAGTGCCAGATAGGGGGGAAAAATTCCCAGTAAAACTAATCTAACAAGGCAAAACATTTATTTCTTAGAAATCCTTGATGCCACTCCTTCAACAAACTCTGTACTTAATTAAAAAAAAAACCACGAAATATTAAAAAATAGCACTTACATAGTGAGGTATGAAAGTTGGAAAGAGTAGACTCAGTGATGGTTAAGAAAAGTTGGGAAAAGCAGGCCACAGCAACTTTTTCAAATTAACTTTATACTGTGAACTTTAACACATACAGAAATTGTATGAACATCTTTAAGACCTAGCAAAGTACTCTGAAGTCAGTAGACACTTTAAATAACTACCTCCATCATGACAAAGAGCACTGTCAGCACTCCCAGCACCCCTCTGGACTACACCACTCTGGACTACAGCCTCTCCTCCCCTGCAAGTGATCTTAGTCAGCCTGGAGTAGAAATCCTGCGTCTGCTTTGTTTTATTGGCTTACCATTTTATGCTGTATCCATGCATGGAACTATTTGGTTTTGTGTGCTTTTGAGTTTTATATAAATGGAGTCATGCTATATGTATTCTTATATATTTTAATCAATATTAATATTTTATATCACCATAAACTCATGATATATTTTCTCTTATATATATAGTATTGAATAGGAATATAACAGTCAATATATAATATATATTATGTCAATATCTAATATATTGTATATAAAATATATATTATATAATATAATTGTGTATATAATATATAATATAATGTGTATGTGTGCATAGCTATGTGTCCTCAGACAAAGCCTGACATAATGATCAAATCAATAACAACAATCTCTTGCACCCATATAATATTCTACCTAAAGGAGGTAAAACTTCTTAGATAAATGGCCAATTCTAGGTCTGGATGAAAACACATATTAGATAAACCTGGGATGACCCCTGCAACTTGAAAATGAGGATACTACCAAACATAATTGGGAGGAAAATTATGTGAGATGAGGAGGAGTTTAACATGTTAATGAATTCATCAATATTTAAATAGATAGATGCATGTATGCGTGGATGGATGGATTATTGATGGTCTGGAGGAAGTTTGGATTGGTGAATAGTTGATTAAATACTTAGTTAGTTAAACTAAATAACAGTCTTTGTTTTAACCCATTTATCACATGGAGATTCAAGAAAGAGTTGAGATTTATCCATCCATAGAGATTTTACTGATTTCATATTTTATTCACATGATCAGGCAACAGATATACAAAAGGGAAAAATAATTAGAACATAAAATATGCTCCTAATATTTCCTAATGGTTATTTTTGGAAGCTTTGGTTGTTATTGCTTTGTCTCACCTAACAAAATTAATTCTTTATGTCCAATGATGTAACTTCCCTGGTTGAAATCTTTCAATGTTCCTGCATCACTCACAGGCAATCCCTCCTTGCATCTGATTACCTGGTTCTTTCCAACCACTCTTGTTTTATCTTTCTCTTGCCTTGTATTCTATTGTTTAGCAACTCAAAACCTCCTTATTAGTTCCCTGTGTGTGCTGAGCAGTTTCTCTTTTTGATGGCTTTGCTGGGAATCATGTCTACTGCCTTCAAGCTCTTTTGCCCCACTTAGTTAACTATTGGTGTGCTTTTATTTTTTTACTTTATATACATATATATTTTTTTTACATCATTGTTCATTTGTAAACAATATTTGCTTCCCCCACCCCCTCAGGTGTAGTCCCCATAGTTTCCTTCACCAAGGCACCCATGCACCATCACCTCAGTCCCTTGTGCTCCCCCCTCCCTCCCACTGATCCCTCTCCCTCCTCCTCCCCTGCAGGCTGTCTCTGGTTTATAATTGTCTGTTTTTGCTTTGTTGTGTTTTGTACTGTTATTATTTTTTTTACACTGATGTCTTATTTGGTTCCCCTATATTTCTGCTATAAGTGAACCATCCAATATTTTTCTTTTTCTTTCTTATTTCACTGAGCATAATTCCTTCTAGCTCCATCCACATTGCTATGAGTGGCATGAGTTAATATTTTTGATTGTCGAATAATACTCCATTGTGTATATATACCACAGCTTCTTGATCCAGTCATCTATTTTGGGGCATTTGGGTTGTTTCTAGGTTTTACCTATTGTAAATAGGGCTGCAATAAACATAGGGGTACAGGTGTTCTTTCGAATCAATGTTTTTGTGTCCTTTGGGTAGATCCCTACTAGTGGAGTTGCCGGGTCATATGGTAGCTCCATTTTTAGTAGACAGAGGAACCTCCAGACAGCTTTCCATAGTGGTTGGACCGGTTTGCACTCCCACCAGCAATGTAGGAGAGTGCCTCTGTCATCACATCCTCGCCAACATTTGTTGTTGCTTGTTTGTTTGATATGTGCCATTCTCACTGGTGTAATGTAGTTTTATTTTGCATTTCCCTGATTATAAGGGATGTTGAACATTTTTTCATATGCCTGTTGGCCATTTGCATTTCCTCTTTGGAGAAATGTCTTTTGAGTTCTTCTTCTCATATTTAGACTGGATTGATTATTTTTTTTTTGTGGAGACCTGTGTGTTCTTTGTATATCTTTGTGATCAGTCCCTTATCAGTTGTCTGGGATGCAAAGATTTTTTCCCAATCAATGGGGTGTCTCTCTGTTTTGGCTAATGTCTCTTTCGCTGTGCAGAAGCTTTTCAGTTTGATATAATCCCAGGTGTTTATGTTCTCCTTGACTTTCTTTACTTTGGGTGATGAGTCTTCAAAGATGTTACTGTGATATATGTCCTGTAGTGTTTTACCTATATTTTCTTCTATATATTTTATGGTTTCAGGTCTCATGTCCAGTTCTTTTATCCATTTTGAGTTTATTTTTGTGCACGGTGAAAGGTAGTGGTCTAGTTCCTAGTGATGTGCTTTTAATACGCAAGGCTGCCTCCTGTAGAAACCTTGCCTAAACCTTCTGGTTATTGTGACTTAATTTCAGAGATAGTGTTAATATCTCCAGATTGTTGCAAGGGCTTAGAGAAAAGCATCTAGGAAATATTTATCTGTAATAAATAGTATACTTTTTAAATTTAAAAAAAAATAAATTTTGTATTCTTTGAAGCAGGTTAGGTTGATTTTTAAGAAATATTTACTTAACATATTGAAGTACACATACACAATTATTCATGGATTCCACATATCAAAGTGTTAAAAATGCAACTCAAGGGCTCTTTTAAGTGATTTTATCTGGGGCCTCCCTGGTGGCCTGGGAGTTAAGTCTCAGCATCATCACCACTATGGCCTGAGTTTGATCCCTGGCCAGGGAGCTAACCCACATGGCACAGCAGACTTCTCCTGTTTCTCCCCAACTGCTCCCTTTAGAAATATATTTCAGTGAATCTGCCTGTTCTTCTCTCCACTCTGTCTCTGGTGAATCCTTTCACCTCCTGCACTTCTGGCCTATATCCCACTTCTTTTAAAAAAATAAATATTTTAAATATATATATATACACATAATTTTATCTAGAAAGGGCCAGAATTTCAGACTAAAATAGAAAATTTACAAGAGCAGAACTGTAAAGAAGCCCTTAAATTAGAATTAGGTTAACATCTGGCAGCAGTTTCTGTACCTGATCCTGGGTTAAGTCTTTAGTCAGAAAAAGCACAGTTGTGTACACACATTCAGATGATCACTAGAAACCTTCCCATAAAATAATTGTTTTCTGTAACACTAGGTGAGGTAATCAACTTGAAAATTTGTACTGAAATGAATTAAATCAATCACATATTCAGACATTCTGTAGGCATAGATTGCAATGCTTTTTTCCTTTGACCTTAATTTCATACCTTTTTAAACCCAGTAAGAAATCTCAGTTAAACTAGTTCTTTTCTCCTTTCTGTGGAATTTATTATAATTGTTTTTATTGAAATGTGTTTTACCTCCTGAAGTGCTAAGATATTGGCTATTCACAGCAATCAAAATTTTATTGCATTATCTTGTAACCTTTTAAAATAATTGATCAGCCAATAAAAATAAAAATGGACATTAATTATGTTGAGGAATATTTTCCTTCCTCATCAACTTGATATATTTTTCTTTCCCAAGCACTTTGAAATTGCTAAGAACAATTTGATGATATCAATAATAAATTTGGAGAACTATGTGGAGTAGCTATAAAATGACAAACTTAACTGCATTTATATTAAAGCATTTTTTCTGCTCATCAGAGTGAGATGAGGAAATTAATATGTAAACCATTAAGTTATACCCAGATGCATTGTGTTCTGCAACTGAAATAGATTTTGGTGATGTTATCACCAACATTTTATTACAATCTCAAAGGAAAAAATTACTTGACTATATTAAAAAAATGTTCATTAAAATATTACATATTTTGAAAGATATGACTCATGGATTATATACTTCCTTGTTTTTATGCCTTTTTATATCTTTCACATATTTTATATATTTTTATTCTCTTGACTACGTTCTTACATTTGCATTTATAGTACCCCAGAGTGTAGAAAATGATTAATCAGGAAAGTTTTGATTAGCATCGTAATTTTCTCTTTAATTCTTAACTACCTTGAAAGTAATGTTAAATTCTAGACATAAATTGCATGCTCACAAAAAAAAAAAAGAAAAAGAAACAGCAATCTCTTTAGATCTTGAAGGGTTTGATGTAGAAGTAAGATAAATGGGGCATTCAACACAATTTAGGAAGTTATAGAACATTTCTGGTCATAAGGTTTTCCATTTATAAAATGATTATATATATATACACATAGATATAGATATATATGCATCTGTCTTAGAGGAACATCATTGTAACATTCAGTGGAAAATTCTATCCTTCATCAGATTTTGAATTAATATTCCTAGTTATATTATAAACTGTAGCTCTGGGATCCCACTCTTGTTAACTATTGAAAAACCAGATTTTTACTAGTTCCAGAATACCAGTTATTTCTGGATATACCCTGAAGATAAACACAATGAAATCTAGTTATTTCTTATCTTCTTTACCTATCTGGATGTGGAGGTTGAGCTTTCTTCTTTTAGCAGGTCCCAATTTGCTCCGCTGTGATCATATCTAATTGTTCTGCTGAGCTTTTCAGAGAACACTGTTTTGTTCCTGTATAATTTTCAAGGTTTTTTTTTTAATGATTTTATTTATTTATTTATGGGTACAAGAACTGGGGTACAGGTCAGAGATGTGGTGGTGAGAGGATTCACCAGAGACAGAGTGGGGAACAGAACAGGCAAATCCACTGAAATACACTGCTGAGGGGAGACAGGAGAGGTCTGCAGTGGCATGTGGGCTAGTATCCTGGCCAGGGATTGAACTCAGGCCATAGTGGAGTTAATGCTGAGACTTAGCCCCTATGCCACCAGAGAGGCCCACGGTTTTCCTAAGTATTGTTTGCTTTATTCACAATTAAGCAAATATCAGCTGTGATTGCAGTGGACCTTTTGTGACTAACTTCATTAGCATGTCCTCCTGTGTCAACCATGTTGTTGCAGGTGTCTGAATTTCCTTTCTTTTCAAGAATGAATAACATTCTGTTGCATATATATATAGTCACATTTTGTTTAACTGCTCATCCACTGTGTAATTGACACTTCAATTATATCCAACTTTTAGATATTTTGAATAATGTTGCTATAAACATGAGCCCTGTTAGAGTCCCCACTTTAAAATCCTTTGATATCTATCTATCTATCCATCCATCCATTATCTCCTGAATTTAAATTACTGGATCTTGTGATAATTCTACTATTTTTTAATGGACCAGCGTAGTATTTTCTAAAGCAGTTGCACCATTTTACTTTTTTGCCAACAATGCACAAAGTTTCCAATTTTTATACATCCTTACCAACAAGTGCATTTCTGTTTTTTTTTTTTTGCTCTATTTTATTTTATTTCAGAAATGTAAGATTTATTTCAGTTTTCAAATACAATGTTAACAGGAGTCTTAATATTACATAACATTGGCTTTCCACAGAGTATTCTTTCAGTAAATGTAACATTTATTGTATTTTCCCTATAGCATCTAACAGAAGAGTCTTTACTTTTTTTTCTTATTTTTATATAGAACTAACATTGCATTATATCATTACCTAAGATTCATTTGTGTATCATTAAATATCGGCATGTGTTTGTTATAAAAGCTATACTATTGGTATGAAGTACTATCTCATAATTTTTATGTGCATTTCTCTGATGAGTAGTGATGTTGAACATCTTTCTTGTGTTTATTGGCCATTTGTATATTTTTGCAGGAATATTTATTTAAGTGCTTTGTTTTTTAATTGTGTTGCTAGTTTTTGTTGTGGAGTTGTAGAAGTTCTTTATATATTCTGAATTTTATCCCCTTATCAGATGAATGGATTATGTTTAATTTTATTAACAATATATTTTGGTGCAAAATTTTCTTAATTTTAATGTAGATTATTTATCTTACCTTTTCTTGCCTATGGTTTTCATAGTCAAGAAATCATTGCCAAATCAAATGCTGTTAATCATTTCTTTTATAGTTTCTTTTAAGAGTTCTCTAGTTCTAATTAGTTCTTATTTTATATTCTTTCATGCCTTTTAGTTAGTTTTCACATCTGGTGTAAGGGAAGGGACCTACTTCATTATATTGCCTGTGGATATCTAGTTTCCCAACACCATTGGTTGAAAAGAACAAACTTTTCCCTTTAAATAATTTTCTCCTTTGAACCATTGTAGGGGCAGGATGGGCCCTGGGCAGGTTATCTACCGTCCAGCAGACAGGTAAAGGAGAGTCCTGGAGCCCTCGGGGGCTTTCTCAAGCTTTTATTGAGCTTTACATGTAGAGCAGCAGCCAGGTACACGGCAGGCAGGTGTGCTGGGGGGCCAGGAGGCCTAACAAGTCCTAACAAGGCCCCCAGCAAGTCTTCACTCTGGGCTACTCTGGGCTTCTCTGACTTCTTTCTCCCCTTCTCTCTCCTGCCTCTCTTCTGCTTCTGCTTCTGCTTTTCTTGGTGACTAACTCAATACTCCTCCCACGGCCCACAGAAGTAAACAAGACAACAGTGTAACAACTGCAGGTGCCCCACCCGGCAGGGCAATCCTGATGGTGGGAGGGCAGAAAAGCCTGAAAACCATTTACCAAACCATTTACCCTACAACCATTGATGAAAATAATTTGACTGTATACTAAAGGGTTTATTTATAGGTTTTTTATTCTATTCCATTGGCTTATATGTCTACATTTATGCTAGCATCATTTTGTTTTAAGTACTGTTATTTTAAGGTAAATTTTGAAATAGGAACTATTCGACATGAAATGTTAGTCTTCTATTCCTTATTTTTTATTAATTTGTGACTCCTTAATTTCACATAAATATTATAATAAAATTGTTCTATTTCTGCAAAAGTGTTGCTGGATATGAACAGGAATTAAATTGAGTTTCGGGATCACTGTGGGTATTTTGGACATCTTAATAATGCAAAAAAAATTTAAAGTAAGGATATCTGTCCATTTATTAGATTCTTGTTTAATTTCTTTTAGCCACTTTTTGTAATTTTCAGTGAATAAATTTTAACCTCTGTCAGTAAATTCATCCTAAGTATTTTATTAGTTTTGATGCTATTGTGAATCTATTATTTTCATTATTTCCTTTTCAGCTTGAATGTTTTCAGTATAGAGAAACAAATTTTGTATGTTGACTTTATACCCTGAAAATTTGCCTTATTTGTTTATTAGCACTAATAGTTTTTAGTGGAACACTTAGAAATCTTTACATATAAGAAAATGTTACATAGAAGCAAAAATAATTTTACTTTTCCTTTCCAATTTATATATATACTTATTTACTTTACATGCCTTATTGCCCTGGCTAAAATGTCTAGAATTTTGCTAATTAGAAGTGGTGAAATGGGCATATTTTTCATATGCCTTGTTACTGATATTAAATAGTTTTCAATCTTTCACTACCGAGCATGATGTTAGCTGTAGTTTTTATTTTATTGTGTGATCTTCATTAAGTTGTGATAGTTTCCTGTGGAATATTTTTTATCATAAAAAGCTTTTTGAATTCAGTAAACTGTGCCTTCTTCATCAATTAAGATGGTTATATTTTTGTTGTCTTCATTTTATTAATGTAGTATATTACATTGATTGATTTTCATATATTAAAACTTTTTCATCTGGGAACAAATCCAACTTGGTTGATGTATGAACCTTTTAAAAGGCATTGAATTCAGTTTGCTAGTGTTTTGTTGTGATTTTTGCATTAATTTTCAAAAGGGATATAGGTCTTTTTTTTCTCATAATGTACTTGTTTGTAGTATCAGAATTATATTAGTTGCACAGTATGTGTTTGGAAGTATTCCACTACTTCAATTTTTTAGAAGAATTTGAAGAGGATTTGTGTTAAAAATTTAATGTTTGGTGGAGTTCACTAATAAAGTCATCTGTTACAAGGCTATTCAGTTATTAGATTATTGATCAATTATTCAATCTACTAATTACATATAGCTCTAGTCATATTTTTATTTCTTTGTGATTCAACTTTGGTATGTTGTGTATTTCTGGAAATTTCTCCATTTTAATGAGATTATCCAATTTATGGTATAGAGTTGTTTATAATTCTCATTTTTCTGTAAAACTGGTAGCAATTTCTCCTTTTCATTTCTGGTGCTATTTTCTTGAGTCATCTTTCTATTTTCTTAGTCAATTTTGTTTATCTTTTCAAAGAAATAACTTAGTTTCATTTGTATCTGTTTTATCTTAGAGAAGATAAAATAGAGATTTGATTTATCTCTGGCCTACATTTTATTATTTCCTTTCTTCTTTTGTTATCTCTGAGTTTAATTTGTACTTTTTTGTCTAGTTCTTTAAGATACAAAGTGGTTTGTTCATTTGAGTGAAGCAGTCTTTCTTGTTTTTTAGTGTAAGTATTAGAACTCTGTTTTCCTGTCTGTACCTTCTTTAATGCATCTAATATCTTTTGATATGCTGTGTTTTCATTTTTATTTGTTCAAGATACTTTAAAATTCTTTTTGAGATTACTTCTTCGTCTTACTTGCTTAAGAACTTTATACCATTGTGATTGAACATATCCACTGTATGATATGAACATTTTAAATGTATCAAAATTTGTTTTTAACCTAAAACATGGTCTATACTGGATAATAGTCCATGTTACTTGAGAAAATGTGCTTTTTGTTGTTGTTGGTTGAAACATGTTTTCATCATGTGACTGTAGGTCTACAGTGTCCTTTAAATTTTACAACACATGGCCTCTGCTTTCTGCACTTTTAGCTACTTGAATTAGATGACATAGAGACAAATCACTCAGGACACCTACACACAGGATATGAAGCTTCAAATTCTATCTGTTTTGTTTTCTATGGCTTATGAAGTCGAACTAGGATGCCTATCACTATTCCCAAATTGTGTGATATGTCAGGAGCAGGTAGAGCAAGGGTGATTAGGAACAGAGAAACAAATTTACCATTGGATTTTTTTCCCATTGGGCATTCTGTTTACTGTTGTAGTTCCTTGACTGATTTCCGGAGTTCCTATAACATTAAGTTCTATGTCCAGTTGCTTTCTGTTTTCATGTGGTAACAAGGGCCTCAAACTTTCCTAGTCCACTTTTATGTTTATACCTCTTGCCTGACAGTTATTAATAAAAAAAAAAAAGAAGAAGAAGAAGAAGAAGAAGGCAGAAGAAGAAGAAGAAGTAAAAGCAGAAAGAGTAAGGGAGGAGAACAGTAAAATTTAAGCTTACAGAGGCAACAATGGATCAAGGTAATATTAGATTTTTGTAGCAAAATTATTTTTACTTGGAAAGAAATGAGGAGCATCGTCACTAAATTGACTTAAAATTATCAATAAAACCCTGTCAGACATGTGAGTATTATAGACTAGAAGTGTACTAGATGGAAACAGGAAACAAAGCAATAATCCACATTTCAGGCCCAGGCAATACCAGTAAATGTGTTGTGATATGTTTATATTTTAGATATATTAATTTTTGTTATAATTATTTTTTTGCTTTGAACTGGGGTGTTGACCAGAGGGGTGTGTGTGTGTGGGGGGGTATACATAAGAGGACTCACCAGAGATGGAGTAAGGAGCAGAACAGGCAATTTATTGAAATACACTGTTGAGAGGTGCAGCGGGTAAGACAGGAGAGGTCTGCTGTGCCATGTGTGTTAGCTCCCTGGCTGGGGATTGAACTCACATCATAGTGGTGATAGTGCTAAGCTTAACCATAAGGCCACAGGGAGACCCTCAATTCTTTCTTTAAATTGACTATCTTTAATAACAATCTTAAATATCTATCTTAAATCCCTAGGAGATAAAGATTTTTCTCTTTCCATTTAATCTATGGCTGGCTTCCTCATTTCTCCCCTTCTATCAAAAGTTAATTATTTCCTCACTATATCTATGTTAACAATATCATTTTCCTTCAGAGAAACTGATTTATAACAAATACCCTCACACACTGACCAAATACAGCAATAATACAAATATATAGTCCAACATCATGAATTTCCTAAATATGTCCATGTGCAGGACTTCCAGATTTCAATCCAGGTTGAATAGTGACAAAATCTGCAGAATTCTTTGTCGCCACTTTCTTTCTAGCAAGAGGTAAGCATTCTTATGATATTCCCTGGCTATTTTCACGGCAATTTCTCATTTCCTGGGTATAATAACTCAAACAAGGCCACACAGATATGTCCAGATCCTGTAATCGTTGTAGGTCATAATGTACACACCCTGTGTAACCAGCATATAGCTCTACCAAGTAGACTGAACTTGGATGTGACAGATAAAACATTTATAAAATCAGAGAGCTTGCAAACTACACCTGACTCTTAGTGTCAACAACATAATTCAGAGTTGCTTTAGTTTTTTTTCTTAATAACGATGAGCAGGTAGGTGTTTGATGCTTTTGTTACTACAAGATCTATTTCAAATTTAATGCTAAATAGGGGGAAATTCCTCAAAGTTTCAATTTAATTTGATTGCATACTAGAGACTGCTGCAGGACATTTTTTAAAAAAGATTTATTTTTATTTACTTGGGCATAAAAGAAATAGGGTGTAGGCCAGAGGTATGGGGGAGGTGCGGGGCAGGGTGGGTGGGTGAGAGGATCCACCAGAGACAGAATGGGGAGCAGAACAGGCAGACAACAGAAATATACTGCTGAGGAGAGCAGCGGGAGAGACAGGAGAAGTCTGTTGTACCATGTGTGGATTAGTTCCCTGGCCAGGGATGGAACTCATGTTGCAGTGGCTGGCACTAGCTTGTTAGTGCTGATACTTTAACCCCTGTGCCACCGGGGAGGCCCTGCTATTCTACAATGTATATTTCAGTTTAAACAAAAGGTCTTAATTTTAGGACTATGCCCTTTTATATAATGATTAGCAACATTGTTTGGAAAGTCTGCAACACAATGGTTTTGGTAATAAGAGGTACTTATTTGAATAGTGTAATGCTTGATATTATATTTCAATTTTAAATTTAAGGTCTGCTTGATGTTTGGCAATATTATTTTAATTTGAAGAAAGAAGAAATGGCAGATGTACTTTAATCTTTAGAAGGTGAGGGGTTTTATATACTCTTTGATTGATTGGCACTGGGGATTTCTTTCTAGATGTATTTTTTAAATAATAATTTAAAAAAATGACCCAGCAGTCTTATATAAACTCTGGCAGTTCCAGTTGGGAATCACACCAAGTAGACAGGTTCACATGGAGGAGAATATAAACAACAAAGACAGAGCTAGGTATTGGAGAGGCAATTGTTTCTTCATCAGATGAAAAACAGCATAAAGTTAGAAAATGATGGCAAACCATAAACCCTGAAATCACTAGGGAAAGGGGACATGCTGATGTCAAACAGTCCCAAATTGATCAAGAAAGAGAGGAATTCAGAGCCCAAGTCAACAAATGGGTTCATGAGTCCTCTCCCTCCTGGTTTCCTATTTGAAAATGATCTAATACCAGGTGAGTTGGTTCCTAAGTGTATGCAAGGACGTGGAAAGAATTAAACAGTTTCGGGCCTTCCCGGTGGTGCAGCAGTTGAGCGCTGGGTTGCGAAGCTGCCCGCAGCCTCTGCAGTGCCAATTCAATCCCCGGCTGACCCCCAGCCATGGGAGGTGGGTCCCACATGGGGCGCAGACCTCTCCTGCTGCCTGCTGCTCCCCTCAGCAGTGTACTTCATCAGTCTGCCTGCTCTGCTCCCTGCTCTGGCTCTGGTGAATTCTCTCACCCTCCCGCGCTTCTGACTGTACCCAATGCTTGTATAAATAAATAAATAAATAAATAAATAAATCTTTAAAAAAAAAAAAGAATTAAACAGTTTCCCTGAAAATGGAGAAATTTCTGAAGCCAGAAACACACACATCCATATGACTGTGACTTTTCTACTCTTCATTCTTTACATTCGATTCTTACCTCATCTAGAATTATTTCTAACATCAGTTCTCTACTATTAAAGTACATAAAATACTTTGTAATTGTAAGGCAGCTCGTGAATAAAATAAAACTTCAAATTTGGCAATATTGCTGTCATATAGAAAGTGAATGGATGGAAAATATTGCAAACCATATATCTTTATGGTTTGTATATTTAAATGCTTAGATTTAATCTCCCAATGGAGTAAAAATAAGACATTCATTTAGATTTAGGTTTGATTAATGTTTTTCAGTCTTTCATTTAGAGAGTATTTCACTATTGATCTGACAAAGTATTTGTGCTATTTAACTGTTTTGTGGGGAAAAACAAAACAATTTAGCAGGATATGTTGCAACCACCTATAAAATTGCTTGCCAAATTGCCTTACTCACAGCATAAAGGTTTGAAATAAACGTAGAAGCCTGTACTAAACAAAGATGACTGAAAAGTCTCACACATAATATGAATCACAGAGGCAAAATGAAATGTTTAACCCTGCTCCTTTTATGGTTTACAGTATATTAAAATGTATTTATAAACCTCTTAATCAGTGTTCCTTCTGCAATTTTGATTCTTTCTAATTTCTGCAATGGTAGGCAGTACCATATCTTCTGCATGATCTTTATGTCCTGGTTTTAGTGTTTTGCATAAATGCACTTTTTTAAAATAGGGATATTCTAATGTTAATGATGCTATTATATATTCAAATTTACAATTCTCAGTGTCTACAAAATAAATCTTTTTGGCAAATTACTTTTATAGGCTTAAGTGCATTTTCAAAGCTTTAAATTTGCATGTAATACAAACAATTTAATTTTTAAAGAATTTGGATGTTAGTTTTCAATGCTTCTTTTCTAACAAAGGATTCCTTTTGTTTTCCATTTGATTTAAAATGTTATTATTATTCTAACAATACATTTTTGTGACCATTGAGTTTTTTCTTGCAATCTCATATATATGTAATAATACTTATACTTTATTAGATACATTTAAGTTTATTAAAATATTTCATATTAACTCAACTTTCTTTTTTAAAGATTTATTTATTTATTTATACAAGCACTGGATACAGTCAGAAGCGCGGGAGGGTGAGAGAATTCACCAGAGCCAGAGCTGGGAACAGAACAGGCAGATTGACAGAAATACACTGCTGAGGGGAGCAGCGGGCGTGGCAGGAGAGGTCTGTCATGCCATGTGGGACCCTCACCGGCAGCCAGGAATCGAAGCGGTGCAGCAGAGGCTATGGGCAGCTTATCAGCCCAGTGCTCAACCGCTGCACCACCAGGGGAGGCCCTTAACTCAACTTTTCATCCATAGAAGATATGCATCAATAAAGATTGTGACATATTGGCAGGTATACCATTAACTGCTATGGATGGCTCTGACCTTCTCTCATAATCCACATGTGTTTGTATATATACACGTTTATATATATATATATGTGAATTTATGCCTACAACTTTGTGCATACATTTATACAATAAAATAAGTTTCTATAAAATATAAAAACCGAGACACATTCACTCACACAATTCACATCTTGATAGCTTTCATAATTTCAGAGGGATTTCAACTTTTATTTTGTTGCAGTTAATTAAGGTCCTTTAAGCCCCTTGTCTAGACCAAAGTTGGACTAAGTAAGAAATCCAGTTCTAATTTTCTGCCATCAGAAAACAATGGTCAAAAACTCACTTCACTCCTTTTAAATTCAAATATCTCATGATTCGTTATTTTCTTTCCATTTTTAATCAGATATTGAACAAATTCATCCATTTTACTTAGCTAATATTTTGTTTACCAATAAAGAAAGGTCCATTAGCAATCTTATTTGGAATGTTAATAGTTTGTTGGTGTTTCTTAGGAAACTTGTTATTCCTAATTATATATCCTTAATTTGATTCCAAACTATGAGCCAGATACTTTAGAATCTACAATACAATGATGTGTGTACATCATTCAGAATTCTATTTTAATTGATATAAAAAGAATAAAAAAAAAACCAGCAAAAAGTGACAACTTTCTCAGCAAAAAAAGTGTCATAGGGAGAGACATGAGTATCACTGATATATATATATATTATATATTATATATAATTAGTATCACTAATATATATTAGTATTATATATATAATTATATAATATATATATTACACTAATATATAGTGTAACTAAACTAAGGGTCAGATAATGGCAAGCTTGAAAAGTAACCCTTGAAAGCTCATACAGAACAGAAGCATCCAGAGGGTGGAGGTGGTAGAAAGGGTGGTGAGAGTAAAAAGGGAAGGAAGCACAAAGGACTATGGTGGTAGAATATGTGGTTTGGTAGTGAGTACACTACAGTGGCAATACCTATGTGGGTATCCAAATATTAACTCCATTTAAAATTTATCAACTGATCAAAAATATAAAAATAAAATGTCAAAAAATATGATCAAGGATTGAAATGATTAAAACAAGTGAATTGATTCAGGAGTCCAACAGATGTCAAGCAGAACTGACACCTCTCTCTCTCTCTCTCTCTCTCTCTCTCTCTCTCTGCCATTTTCTCTGTGTTGAATTTTCAGAAAAAATTCTTTTTATTAGGGAAAATGGACATCATTTTCAGAAGACCATGTAATTTCTCAACTTCAGAGTGAAGGAAAAAAAAAAATTATACAAACTCCCACTATCCGCAAAAGTCAAGTAAAATGTGCATCCCTGGCTCTCATTGACCTGAAATGGTACATATGACCATCCTTTGACTAATTGTAATTTCTTGGAAGATGGGAAATACTAATTGTGTTAACCAGGACCAACACCCACAATCTGGAAATTGCTTTGCTCTGATGAGAAAAGGAACATCGGACAATATTTCAATCGTTTGAAAAAGCAGCAAATACTCCTATAATCAGACTTTCATTTCATTTTTGAGTAACTTTTTTACACTGATCAATAAATCAAAGTATCAATTTTATGATACAAACTTTCAGTAAAATCTATTGAAAGATGAAGCCAGGGGAAATAGATGTGTTAGTATGCAACTTTGCCAGAAATGGTTAACATTTATGTTTTCTCTTCTGTAGTATTGAGTTTCCCCTGGGAAGAAGATTCTCAGGCAAAGATGAATTCCCCAACTCTCTCCTTGCATGTAGGGTTGGCCTTTTAACCAGATGTCACTAATGGAATATGGCATATGTTATATACGCCTCTGTAGTCCTGGGGTGGTTAAGAAGAGCTTGTGCTGTCTCCTTTCTCTCATTTTTAGTCTGCCATCTGAATGTGGAAAGCTCTGAGGCACTAAAAGATTTAGGAGTCATAAAATGGTGGCAACATGTGTCCTAGAATCACCATATGGTGGTAAGTTTCCCCAACCAGAAACACCTGCAATGGACTATTACATAAGGGAGAAATAAACTTCTAAATATTGGGAGTTTAATTATTGAATATCTGCTTGAATTCTAATTAATTTAATATCAAATGAATTTGGAATAATTTCCATACTAACTATAATATTTCTAAGTATAACTTATTTCTATTATTAACAAATTACTGAGTAAATGAACAAATAAATGGACTATATTTCTTTTCATAAAATTTTTACTTTTGAAATGGAAATGAAGCTGACTTTTAAAACTAAGTTCCTGAAAAATATTAAATATATATATGTATTGATATAAATACATATAACATTCATTTTACCATGTTTCTCATTATAAATACAATTTACTATTTACAAAAATTATCTCAGTATTTTATCCATGAGCAAAGTAATATTGTCTTGTTTAACTTTAAAGGAAATTACAGACAGATGGCTGAGACCTTGAAGAACAAAATTTGGATATGTGCAAGGAATATGTGTTTGACACAGATGTCTCAAGCCTAATATGTGATGGGAAACTTTGAAAAATAAAACTGGAGAGTTGGTAGAGATCAGATCATGAAGGATATGGAAGACAAACTTAAGGAGTTTAGATATAATCTGTAAAGAATAGTCACAAATATTTATTTTTTAACATTTACTTATTTATGTATACAAGAGCTGGGGTACAGGCCAGAGGTGTGGAGGGTGAGAGGATTCATCAGAGACAGAGTGGGGAGCAGAACAGGCAGACTGACTGAAATACACTGCTGAGGGGAGCAGCGTGTGAGACAGGAGAGGTCTGCTGCGCCATGTGGGTAGGTCCCCTGGCTGGGGATCGGACTCGTGCTGCATATAGCTTCATAGGTTGCACCTTAACCCCTTGTGCCACCAGGGAGGCCCAGTCACAAGTATTTTTAACAAAATAGTCATTTTTACCTTAAATATGTTACTCTGGGCTTTGGGTAAAAGATAGCTAAGTGCTCTAAAATCAAATGGAAAATAAAACAGTGAGAAACAGAAAATGCCATCTATAAGCACTATACAAAACTGCTCAACTACAAACCAAAACCTATGAAGTTTTTCTAACTACAGTAAAAATTATTCATGTAAAGAAACTGAGAACAAGCCCATGTAACAGTGGCATTTGCACTGTGTGTCGTAATGATATATGCTCATTAGGAATCCATAGTTAAGATCACCACTTCTGGGTGAGCAAAAAGATTTCCAGAGCATTCCACAGCTTTCTTTTGATACTGCAGAGCAAGCATGAAGAGGCAGGTGAATAATGAGATGGGCAGGAAATGTAATTTAGCAACAGAAAAATTTATCAAGATGGAGGATAACAATCACTTGTCCAGTTGAGTACCTTTTTTTAATAAAGAGAGGTAAATGCCAAATGGTTTCATAAAAGACCTGCCGATTATATGGCATAATTTCCACCCAAGAGTATGGGACTGACTTTTGGTGACAAAGGTTCAAAAACAATGGAGCAAAACCTAGCATTCTCTTGAACTAAACCATTCCTTTGTCCTCACATTATCAAATGAGTGAAATGTAAAAGTCACCCAAATATACAATAAATAGAAATATATCAGCATGGACTCATGTAAAGGAATTGCAAAAGAAAAAAAAATATGGATTGAGTAAAATGATCACACAAAATGAACAAGACAAAATATATAAAAACATCAAAGAACAATAAACACAGCATTGCATCACCAATTCTGACTGTAATTGAATGAATTGTTTTAATAGAAACCATATTGGAGGCAAAAAGCCTAGGTAAGATATGCTTAACAAATCTTAACTCATTCTAAATTAGGATACTTACAGTAAAAATGGATACAATGGTGCAGACAACTGTTCTCTGTCTTTGTTTTTCAAGTATCTGTGTGCCCAAGACTGGGGTTCATATTGGCCATGGGCTGAGACTCAGTTTCCAGAGGATGCAAAAAAATAAAGAGCTCTCCATCCTTTGGCTGGGCACCTTGAGCAAAATTTACTTGCTATTAGGCAGTTTTAAAAATATGAACCAAATTAAAACTAGGGCCTTTATAAGAATGGAAAATTCTCTGATATTATTGTCTCACTTGAGACAAGAAGAATTACAAAAAAAGACTTCCACCACCCATCTTTCCCTAATTGCCCTGGCCAAGTAAGGAAAACCATACTGTGTTTAATGAAAGATGCCCAACTAAAGTTTTCTTAGGGACGACTCTGCTGTTTTGGGATTCATTTAATATTCATAAGGTTTTGTTCATAATTTTCTGAATCTGTTTGAGAGAGGGGAAAATCCTCTTAGCTATTATTAACTGCTGATTATTTTCCCTTCCTCCAACTTCACAGCTTTAGGGTGGTCCACTTAAACTTCCTTTACCTAAAACTCATGGGCTCAATGATTCCAGAATTCAGAATTACTAGTAGTTACAAAGGAATATTATATCATTTACTTTATAACAAGCCAGTAAGGTCTATAACAGAATCTTATATTAGAACTCGTTAATATTTCTCTAACAAAACAAATTAGCATGGACTCTCTGTGGGAGTAATAAGTACTATAAATAATTTGGATAATCTCAGGTTGGTGTTATCATAAAATAAGACTGAAGTAAAGGTTTTCTAGATTTTAAAAAATATTATGATGTTGTAAACATGAATAAGACAGGCATTATAGAACTATTTTTCTAAAAAAGTCTGCTTTCTAATACTCCAATGGTTGTACAACTACTGTAAAAAATATCAAAACTCCTAAAATGGTAGAAAAGATAGCTTCACTGTGGAAAAGAGAGCTTGATTACATTACATTAATCTGAATTATGTTTGACCACCTCTTGCTTTCAAGTTTATAGTCCAGCATTAAGAAAAAAAAATCATTGTAAATTGCTTATGAGTTTATTTCTTATAAATTCAAAACACCATACTTTTCATCACTTGCTTTGATTTGCTTTAAAAACTGCCAATCCTGGGCCTCCCCCGGTGGTGCAGAGGTTGAGCGCTGGGCTGCGAGGCTGCCTGCAGCCTCTGTAGCGCTGGTTCATTCCCTGGCTTCCGGCAAGGGTCCCACAAAAATAAATAGATAGATAGATAGATAGATAGATAGATAGATAGATAGATAGATAGATAGATAGATAAAAACTGCCAATCCTGCTATTCTCTTAACTCTACTCACATAACTTCAAGGCATATTTTAAGGCCCATGCAGGTCAGGAAGGCTGACTGCAGAGAACACCTTACAGTCAACCTTTCACTCCCCCACCCAGCTCCACACACACTGTACACACATCTATATTAGACAAAAGAGCCAAGTCAAATTCAGCATCCCTGTCCCAATTCTGTAATCCTCTATGATATTGTTTATAATATCTCAGTACATTTATCAGATTGATCTTACTTTTTATTTAGATCATTTTCTTCCCTGTCCAGACTGAGTTTTTAGGGAAAATGATAATAATACCCTTTATATCTTTGACTACCTAAGCTTTTAAAATAAGTAGTGGTATTTAAAATGTGTTAATGGGGTCTCTCTGGTGGCACAAGGGGTTAAGTCTCAGCAATATGAACATATCTGCAGCCCTGCAGGAGTTCAATCCCCAGCTGGCAAGGGAGCTACCCACATGGCTCAGCAGACCTCTCCTGTCTTGCCCACTGTTCCCCTCAGCAGTGTATTTCAGTAGATCTGTCTGTTCTGCTCCCCACTCTCCCTCTGGTGAATCCTCTTACCACCTGTACCTCTGGCCTGTACCCTGATTCTTGTATGCATAAATAAATAAATCTTTTTAAAAAATAAAATTGTTAATTGTGGAAGAATAACAAACAAGAATATGAATGAATATAATGAGCAAGAGATGAGTTAGTGAATGGGTTTCCTATAATGAGAAACCATGCGATTCTCTCATCAGTTGTGAAGAAACATGAAGAGAAGCAATACTTTTGCTAGGTTCTGCAAAGGTTGCCACACCCCAAGGATTCTTGAGTCATTTGGACAAAGTTAATTGCCAAACTTTTCAGTGGGTTTAAAAATATGTTGCCTTCTCCAAGTGTTCAATATATATACCAGCTGGTCTCTGAATCATCAATGCGTTTATATTTCTTAGAAGTAGCTTATATTAGTAATAACTGTCTCACAGAAAATATTTCTTTAGGATAAATAGTCAGTTGGCGTTAATGGAATTCTGCTACCTGAAACCATCAGCACCACCGAGGAGGTTATCTGTCTCTCTAAACACCCTGTAGAACAACTGTCATCCTTTAAATGCAGTGCATTTTAAATAATTGAGTTTTATTTCAGTAGAGTTCACTGAAAAATAGATCAATATGAATATACAGAGCTGAGACAATAGGAACTGGTTGTGGGCACTTCATATGTCTATGTCTGTGTTTTCACTTGGTCTATTGACAGCAAAAATTGTGGCTTGAACTGTTTTCTAGTGAATAGAATGTTGGGTTATGGAGTATATTTATGGTTTAAAATGCGTTAGTTTTGTTTAATTTTCTTTTGTCATGGTAAATGATTAGCTCAAATTGGCTAGAAGCTTATGATGGAAGGGTAAGTGGTCAGCTTCTTGCTAGCCTGAGACCCTGAACATGTTTTATGAAACACCCCTCTCTTTCCTTCCTGTCCTGTGAAAAGTGTTTTTAGGCACTAAAATGAACCAGCATTGGAGCACTAGGATTCCAAATTTAAATGAGATATGGTATCTTCTTTTAATAGCTTATTAGAAAATTGATAATCCTAGCTACTTTGCAGGATTTGCTAGTAACATGGTAAAACACCTGGCCCATAGGCAGTGCTCACAAATGGCAGCCACCCACACCCCTGATCTATCTTTTTCTAATAATGCTATGCTCATAGCTTTTCAAATTATTTTAGACCTGGTGCCAGCCAATATGTTTCAAACGTGTTAATGATTCTGCTAATTAACATTGTGGTATAGAGAAATGACTGAGAGAAGAGAATAGCACCTGAGTTTAACATAATGCTTTAATATCAAAGATACTAAGTTATCTAAATGCCTTATGTATAAACATTTAGTTTCCATACAGTAGATTGGCATCTAAGGCTTTATTTCATGGAATCAAAAAACTGAAGGAATATGACATAATTTTACACTGGAAGAAATGGAAGCCCACAGAGGACACACAAGGTGAAGGACATGGGTGATACTTGGCTAGCCAGTGACACTAGAGGCTGCTTGCTCATTTTTTTTTTTAAGATTTATTTTTTATTTATACAAGAGCTGGGGTACAGGCCAGAGGCATGGGAGGGTGAGAGGATTCACCAGAGACAGAGTGGGGAGCACAACAGGCAGACAGACCAAAAGAACTGCTGAGGGGAGCAGCGGGTGAGACAGGAGAGATCTGCCACGCCATGTGGGTTAAATAGCTCCCTGCCCGGGGATCAAACTTGTGCAGTAGAGTCTGCAGATAGCTTCATAGTGCTGTGTCTTAACCCCTTGCACCACCAGGGAGGTACCTAGGCTGCTTACTCTTTACCCGGTGGTCTACATTACACTGTGTAGTCAGTGAAGTAACTCAAGATAGACAGGAATGGATGAGGAAGCAGGACTTGGTAGATAAAATATGAAGCCCATGAAACTCCAATCTATATGAGCAACACCAGGTGAGGACAGGTCACCAGAAGACACTGTGGTGAGGACTCGCTTCAGAAAAGATGATCTCTGGGCCTCCCTGGTGGCGCAAGGGTTTGATTCACAACCTATGAAGCTGTCTGCTGCCATTAAAGCACAAGTTCAATTCCCGGCCAGGGAGCTACCCACATGGTGCAGCAGACCTCTCCTGACTTGCCTGCTGCTCCCCTTAGCAGTGTACTTCAGTCAGTCTGCCTGTTCTGTTCCCCACTCTGTCTCTGGAAAATCCATTCACACCCCCCCCCACAGCTCTGGCCTGTACCCCAGTTCTTATATACATAAATAAATAAATCTTTTAAAAAAAGAAAAGAAAAGATGATCTCTGTCTCTGTTGTTGCAACACTGCCCTGAGTTAGAAATCCCTGGTCCCACAGTTAATTTCCTAGCCAGGGTCAGTTAAACGACTTCACTAATAGACACTCAGTAATTGCTTTTCTTCCAAAGTAATGTTAAGTCCACTCAAATTTTAATTGTGCTGTCTCTTTTATACTTAAAGAAAACAGGTGACAATTTATTTTATTTTTTAATAGAGGCATGTTTTATTTATTTATTTGTTTTGTTTGTTTGTTTATACATGCACTGGGTACAGTCTGAAGCGCGGGAGGGTGAGAGAATTCACCAGAGCCAGAGCGGGGAGCAGAGCAGGCAGAGGGACCGAAGTACACTGCTGAGGGGAGCAGCGGGCGGCAGGAGAGGTCTGCGCGCCATGTGGGACCCTCCTCCGGTGGCCGGGGAGCAGCCGGGGATCGAACCGGCACCGCAGAGGCCGCGGGCAGCGTCGCAACCCAGCGCTCAACCGCTGCGCCACCGGGGAGGCCCAACAGGTGACAATTTAGAAGAACAGATAATGCTGAAAGACAGAGGTGGCGAAGTCACCTGGCAAAAGTCAAGATTAAGTCTAGCGGTTATGTGTGGGCTTATTCGTCATTAGAGGAAATTGGCTCACACTTTGGTCTTACTGTATTTTTTTACTGAGGTAGCATTGGTTTATAACACTATATAATTTAGCAGGATAAACGCACACCTCTTTAGATATATGTAACCCACCACACCCATTACCTAGGCACCCATAATCCTGCACTACGGTATATTGAGTCCTCTCCCTGCTTCATCCTGCCCATCCCTTGCTCCCCCTATAGTAGCCTCAACTCTACAGTCAAATTTCTAGGGATTGTATTGGTTTAGTTTTATCTGTTTCTTTATTTTGTTACTTTATATTCCTTATATGAATGAGATCATCTGGCATTTGCCTTTCTATATATGACTTGTTCTGTAGCCCATCATTCTTATTTTCTGTTCCTGATCCTTAAAATAACCTCTATGGGCTTCTAGTCAAAATGAGAATCACACAAACAAATTTTGTAGCTATTAGGTAAGCGGAAATGTTTGATTTCCACACAAAGTGAGATTACATCTGTGGATAGGAGAGAATTGCTGCAGATTAAACTTTCTAATTTTGAGGCTGTGTCAAGAACACTAAATTCAGTTTTAAAGTGATTTAAGATACATGAAATTCCAACACTTTCTTTCTTCCCAGTAAGCTTTGCAGACAACAATGCCACAGTTTCAATTTCTAAAAAGAAGTAAAAAAATTGAATTTTGTTGTCATTACTATTTTTCTTCAAAAAGAAGAGATTAAGAACACACACCACCTTTTACATAAAGGGCCTGTTCCTCTTATTTGTCTTTGTATGGACTCTCACCTCAATCTGGAATCCTTTGGCTTATTTCTCCAAATTTATCATCGTAAGCCAGTACCTTCAGTATTTTGGGTTCTATCGCCTCTTTTTTATATCACTTCTGTTCTATGATTTCATCCTTCTTTGATTTACAACATAACTTGTAAATTCTGTTTTACTCTTTCAAGGACTTGCTCATTTACTGCCTGGTATTGTCATCAGCATAGAGACAATGAAAAGGAGATCTAATTTAAAGCTATGAGATATTGGCTACATTATGATTCCATAACTAATTAGCTTTTCTCATCAATGTTTTTCATCTCCATGAAGGGAAAATTACAAGGATCAAATGTGGATAATGTGGGACAAGTAAGGTAGCATTTATTTTTGTGTTATTTGGTTTATTTTACAGTTCACTTAGCTATACTTTATTTTTATTTTTGTTTTAATAGAGGCATGTTTTATTTATTTATTTATTTGTTTGTTTTTGTTTATGCATGCACTGGGTACAGTCAGAAGCGTGGGAGGGAGAGAGAATTCACCAGAGCCAGAGCAGGGAGCAGAGCAGGCAGAAGGACTGAAATACACTGCTGAGGGGAGCAGCGGGTGGCAGGAGTGGTCTGCACGCCATGTGGGACCCTCCTCCAGTGGCCGGGGAGCAGCTGGGGATCGAACCAGTGCTGCAGAGGCTGCAGGCAGCTTTGCAACCCAGCACTCAACCGCTGCGCCACCGGGGAGGCCCTATACTTTTTTTTTATTTTTAAAGATTTATTTATTTATTTATACAAGAACTGGGGTACAGGCCAGATGCACAAGAGGGTGAGAGGATTCACCAGAGACAGAGGGTATAACAGAACAGGCAGACTGACGAAATACACTGCAGAGGGGAGCAGCGGGTGTGGCAGGAGAGGTCTGCCATGCCATGTGGGACCCTCGCCTGCTGGCTGGGATCGAACCGGCACTGCAGAGGCTGCGGACAGCTTCACAGCATGACACTCAACCACCTGCACCACCAGGGGAGACCATAGACATACTTTTAAAGGGAAGGGAAATTTTGCCTTGGGAATTGTACAGGGTAACTATAATTCTAATTTAAGAAAAAAAAGAGTACTCAATTGATAACTTAATACTTAACCACTCCAAGCCCTGTGTAAAATTACAAAGCTTTACTTTTCCCACCTCAACTATAAACCTAAAGGTCAGGAAAGGAAATTCAGGCCCATTATCTTAGCTTGTACCACCTCACAGCCCTTCTTTATTTTACAGTAAGATTTTTTGCAAGGTGCACATTCTGTCCTTAGTCAACCTCCTGACATTAGAATGCAAGGTGAATTGGTCCATACTATGTAATTTGTTTTGAATAACAAATTGCATCCACATGCATACATCAAGCTAGTGCTTTTGGATGACGGTGGAACTGATGATCACTCACACCAAAAAATGATTGAGTGGAAGCTGGAAGGATGGAGTTTATGAACTACAATAGAAAGAATTAACATGTTTATTATGACCTAGCAATAGCTTTGGGAAACTATCCTTAAGCATTCTTATTCCATTCCACTTGTGAATGTAGCTGGTACTTGTCATAACAGCCCCAGGCAAGTTACAATAATGAGAGCAACATATGGCATTTGAAGAGTGTCAACACCAAGGAGAGAGAATGATTTACAGGGGCACTATGAGGGGAAGTCATAGAGCAAATACTCATGGTAAGAATAGGAAATTGGTTCCAGAAGGTAGTTAGATCCTATTTCCGTGTTCTGTGAAGTTTAACCTTCTTTCATTTTTTTTATCATTGTGTCCTTTTTCTACATTATTCCTTTATTTTTTAACATACTGACCATTAAAACAGACTGTGAGTATTGTCTAAGAATACTAGCTGAAGTTCTGCATCTTGCAGTGAGGCAGATTTTGGGGTGCTATGAAGACACACAGACTCTGTAGCTGGGTCTCCTGTGATATTCCTTTCTACTTAGTGACCAAAGCAGAGACAAACAAGTTATAAGTGATCGACTCTCATTAAATAAATAATTGGTGTTTTACAGGAAGACAAAATTTACCTTTTGGCTTATTTTTAACAGCATGCAGATCAATCAATTGGGGTCTGTATTCACAGTTATTAGAAAATCCTGTGACTGGTTATATAATCCTGAAATTAATTTGTAGCTTTTCCTGGGTAAATATTAAGACATGCCATCAATTATTATTTTACAAGACCATTTATTAAAGAGATTTATTATAAAAGGAACTTAACTTTTGGAAATCATGTTTGCTTTTTTCACCTCAGAGCAGTTGCTCATAACTCCGTGGACAGCATGACTGTATTTTTAAAGAGTTTAATGAAAGTGTGCTGGAAAGAGCAGGTTATGACTAAAAGTATTTGAAAATCAGCTTGTTGCATGTGTCTCTGGGGAAGCTTGCTGAAGAAGGAGATGCCTCCAACAACCTAATAGTCTTATTTCAGGAAAGAGGAATGGCTATGGTCATCTCATTCTACTTGAGAGCTGTATTACAGGGACACAGCCCCCCAAGAGGCAGCTTCCTGTTATGATAAAATGCAGACCGAAAAGATCAGTTTGGGTGGTTGTTGAGATATTTAGAGAGCCAGTAGCGATGTGGTACTTTAGTAAGTAGATAAGATCTGTGCGTGTTAGAGTCCTCCTTGGCACAATGATATGTGATCCACAGAGGTATGTGGACAGAGGGTGTAATTATGATAACACGCCACTTAAGTCGAGTTTAAGACGCTTCAGGGATTTCACTAGTGGAGGTATTTCTGGTACTAAGTTTTGAAAATAAACTAAAATACAATCATGTCTAAAGTCATAAAAACTGGGAAAGAGACCAGGGTGAGAGCGGGAAGAGCACAAGGGACTATGGTGATGGTGCACGGGTGCATTGGTGGTGGAAATTCTATGGGGACTACACCTGAGAAAAGAAAGCAAACAAACTTCATAAAAAAATAAATTAATTAAAACAAAAATTGTCGGGCCTCCCCAGTGGCTCAGCGGTTGAGCACTGGGCTGCAAAGCTGCCCGCAGCCTCTGCAGCGCTGGTTCGATCCCCAGCCCCCACGAAAGGGTCCCACATATTGCTCAGATCTCTACTGCCGTACTCTCTGCTCCCCACAGCAGTGTGTTTCCGCTGGTCTGTCCTGTTTCCCGTTCTGGCTCTGGTGAATTCTCTCACCCTCCCACACTTCTGACTCTACCCAGTGCTTGTATAAATAAATAAAATAAATCTTTAAAACAAAACAAAAATTATCTTTTACTGGGGAAAAAAAAGTTATTTCTTATATATTTCTTGGCAAAAGCATCCATAAGTGAATGTATACAGTACAAGTCAAATAAAAGGCTTGCATTTTTTAAAACCTCTTGCAAATTGGGAGACTACAGCAAGATTAACATTTTAACTGACAGCAAGGAGTCTGATAAGTCACTATTCAGGGCTGATTTGTTAGCTGGAAACTATTGTAGCCAGTAACAAATGTTCCTACAAAAAAACAGTCTTTAATATATAGGATCTAAATATGCATGAGGTCATTTTGCTTCAAAAGTCATAACTCAGACTGGCATCTAAATCTGTCATGGAGATTATCTTCCATTTTAAAAATGTTGTTGGATAAGCTGAAATTGTCCAGTTCTATTGAGAATCAATGAATATTTTATATTAGTTCATCTCCAAGTTTTAAAAGATTTACATCTTGAAGACATTAAAATTAACTTAATAGATTAATGCACAATAACAAAAAGTAGCTTCACTTTGAAGTTAAAATCATGAAGAAAGCCTTATTCTGGGACTGGCAAGCTGCCACCAATTGCACAGTCCTGTCCAGTGCTACTCTCCTTGATAGTCTCCTAATGTCTTAGGTCAACAAAATTTTATTTTATTTATTTAAATAATCATTCCAACAATTATTTCTTTGACAAAAGAGCTATTTCCAAAAGGTGCCTGGGGCAGAAATGATGTGTCTCAGGACAATATGAGCTTGTCTTCCACAATCACAAAAGGCATAGAGAGAGGAAAAAAATAAATCTCTAGATATTCAGAGTTCAAATATTGGTGTTTATTTCAAAAAGTTTTATTTAATAGCAGAATCAATAGAATTAAAAACATGAGAACAATACAGTTTAAAAGTGAAATTGGTTCGTCGTTCATACTAAGAATAATTGGGGTGTTTTCAAAGGAAGAGTATATTTTAAAATTTCAATGACAGGATCTGGTTGAAAATAGTTTGAAAAAAATCGAGACCTTCCATGAAGTCGAAACAAATGTGAGGACACACTCACTTCAATAGCAATTTCAAGAGGCACATCTAAAAACAGGAGATTTTTACTCATAAGGATATACATTATACAAGGTTTCTCACAAAAGACTGAAAGTTGAGTCTATGCATGATTTTGAACACATTGTTTTGACTAGTAAAACTCAGTTTCCTGTTCTGAAAAGTAACAATAAAAATATTTTTGGATAAAGATGTATATAAAATGTGATGATTTATGTACAAGCTACACAGTAGGTCCTTTACTTATAAGGAACTTCAGTCCAAAGAAGATTACTAGTAGTAAATATTTTAATTGATTTTAAGTGCATTCATCTTTAGATCTGAGTTTAGGGTGTATATGAGTTTTTAACCCTGAGTGTGAGTGTGGATGAGAGAGACAGAGTCAAAAAAGAGAATCAGGTCAAGAATGTAAGTGCATGAAACTCTTCCAGTTAGGAAAAATAATTAGCTCTCTTGCTAATACTTTGGTTAAGTAGCATAGAAATGTAAGCTGCTTCCTCCTTCTTACCCATAATTTGCTCCTTTCGAGGCCAAACTTTTTTTTTTTAAAGATGTATTTATTTATGCATACAAGACCTGGGTATAGGCCAGAGGTGCAGGGGGTGAGAGGATTCACCAGAGACAGAGTGGGGAACAGAACAGGCAGATTGACTAAAACACACTTCAAGGCCAAACTTCTCAAGGAGATGGTACAAACCAGTGATAAGCAGCACTATTTCTACAGTCTTTTACTCTGCAGCCAGCAGAGCCAAGCCAGGAGCCAAGTTGAAAGACTTCTTCCTACCCTCTGATATTATTTTGAGCCTTTTGTGATTGCAGAATAAATTCTTCATTAATTTAAATCCTAATGCATTCAATAGTGTAAAAGGATTGCCAAGACTACCCCATTTGCAGATCTATAATAATGCAATGCTGAAAGACGCACTGGGTACCACAGTGATCTGAGCCCACAGAGGGTGGGCTCTTGTGATGAAGTCATACTGTTCTCTGCAGGAAAGTTAAGAGCTGGGAAAATTTTGCTATATTTTGTCTCTTATTCCCAGAAGAATTTCTTTAGACTCAAATATTACCATACTCCTCCTGAATATCTCCTCCAATCCCCTCTTTCACCACAATCAATTCAGATGTCTTACCTCTGAGAGAACTTAATACCTGCCACTGGGTTTCTGTGAAGACAAAATGTGATACTCTGTGGGGAGTTTCTGGAACAGTGCATGGTGCATAGGGAGTGCTCAATAAATGGGAGATATGCCACCAACCATCTTCATTACTGGGATTATCATTGTCCCCAAGAAACACATTGTTGCTCTGCTTTGTGTTGATTTTTTTTTTTTAATGAGATGCTAAAACATAACATAGTCTAGAAACCTGAGGGAAAAGTTTGGTCTGTCACTGCCTGGGAATATTCCAAAAGCATCTGGAGAGCCTCTTTAGTGTTATGATCTGATTTTCAAGATTTTTTTTTCCTTTTTAAGTCTTTTTCAGGATTACATTTCTGAAAGGGAGGCAGGATGACTTGTTAAGAGGGAGCTTTGAAGAAGTGAGAATCTTCACAGTGAATTATTTAGGTTTCTTGAGCGTGTGAGATAGAGAATAGTTGTAGAAGAGCAGTTCGGTTAATGATACTCAGTCTTTTTCGTATAAAACAAGCGACGTTTGCCTGTAGATTGGCTTTATTTGGCAGATGTGAGAAGCATTTTCCATTTCACCTGGTACTTGATCTCATGTCCATGTCTCATGGCAGTATAAACTATAGGGTCACTGTTACCCTGAAATCACAGAAGGCACTTCAGAAGTTTGTATCTCAACAAGCAGACCAGGTTTTCTTTTCTTTTTATTTATGTTTATTTATCTTGTAGAAGAACCAGGGTGTAGGCCAGAGGTGCGGAGGTTGAGGTGGGTGGTTTAAGGATTCACCAGAGACAAAGCGAGCAGCGGAACAGACGGATCCATGGAAATACACTGTTGAGGGGAGCAGCATGTGACACAGGTCTACTGTGCCATGTGTGTTAGTTCTTTGGCTGGGGATCAAACTCAGGCTGTAGGGGTGAGAGTGTTGTGACTTAACCCCTAGGCTGCCAGGGAGACCTTTTTATTTCCTGTTTTTCCAGAAATATCTTTATTTGGTCAAAATCACACAGGGACCAGAGCAATGGACTTATACATTGGCTGCACAGGATTTTGTCCATTTGTTCATAACTGCTTTCTGATTCCTTAGCATGCTGATTCCCAAACATTGTCATTCATACAATGTAAATCTTATGAGAGTTTTCTGGAAGGCCTGTTATGACATAGATTGTTGGAACTCAATCCTGGAATGTCTGATTTGGTGGGTTGGGCTAAGGCCTGAGAATTTGTAAAGCTACTGCTGCTGTTCCAGAAACATAATTCAAGGGGCATAATTCAAGGACACCTTTCTTACTGTGGGCTTCTGAAAACAGAGGATCAAGTGTTAACTCTCTTTTTCTAACAAGGAACAAATCTCATACGGGATTTCCGATGCCTTTGCACTTCCTTTTTCTCACTAAGATGTTTTGGTAAAGCACATGCTTAGAACTTCTTGTTTGGAATAGGGGCCAAATAAAGGACTATTAAACTTTTTCTGTGAAGAATCAATATTAACTATAATAAATTTGAAGGTTCACATAATCTCTGTTGCAAACAGTGTCACTATGAAAACAGTCATTGACAATATGTCAAAAAATGGGTGTGTCTGTTGCAAGAACATTCTATTTGCAGACACTGATATCTGAATTTCATGTGCTTTTTATGTGTTGTGAAACTGGTCTTTTGATTTTTTTCAGTTATGTAAAGCTGTACACTATTCTTATTTCTTAGGGCTCATAAAAAATAAGGAATCATGGCCAGTTTGGATTGACAGGTCACCCCTGGGGTATAAATGATAAACTAGGTACCTCATTGTTGTCAGTGCCCAGGAGATAGTGGGCAAGCCCTGCCTCCTTTCTCCCTGCCAGTAGGAGTTTTCAAGAACAAATTAGTTGCATAAGAATCTCCTTAGAATACTGTATTGATAAATTCTAACTTGGCCACCTACCCAACCCTCCCTCTTTTAGTTTCTGATTTATTGGGGCTGGAAGGAGTTGGACATTAGTTTTTCAAACACAATAAAAACTAAAAACATGTGTAATTTCAATACTCAGTGGCTTTTCAGAGGCAATAGCTCTGCAGTACCCAGTACTGGTCTCAGCAGGCCCTCAGTGGACATTAGGCAAGAGGAAGATGTGCTCTGACTGATGTATTCTCAATATCAGTAAATTAGTAGCACCATTCAATTTTACATGTACAATGTTTAATTCCACGACTCAGTTCACAATTATCTTCATCTTTTATTATCTTGACCTTTCTATTTTGACAACTTTTGCATATTTTTTTTTTTTTTTTACTTTCCCAGATCACTGTAGACCTAGCTCTGTGTAAGCTCAAAGCTCCCAAGAGATTTGTGTCCCCAGATATTTTGCTGGCAGGTAATAAAACATTGCATATTTTGGCCATAATTTTTGCTGGGATTCCACATTGCAGTATCTAAGATGGCAAGACAGGAAGAAACAAAGACTAGTGATTTGGGTTAATGTGTACCTAGTTGGGGGATGTTTGGGGGGAACACAGGAATTCAGCAGATGGAGCTGATTGAGCAAGTAATGATTCACATCTGAGTGGAATTAAACTTAATCTGCCCAATGACTTTTAATCTACAATTAAAAAGTAAGCTATGGAAAATAGAGTTTGAAAAAAAAAATACCACCTAAGCAATGCATTGGACAATATCTATGAAATGTTTGGCAAATACTGCCAGAAGCAAGTTCACCTGACCCCATGCTTTGAATCACGGTGTTTGTACCAGAGAGGATGGCAGTGCTGAGTGATTTTCTTTAAACTACAAGAGACAGACCAAGGGAACATGAGGCGTAAAGATGCATGTCCTTTAGATAATGCATTAATTAATGATGGCAAAGTAATCTCACTTGAAAGTACTGCATTATTGTTAAAAAGCGTTATTATAATTGAATTACATGTTCTGTGGGGGAGGAAAAGAGCTTACCTGAATGTACAATTAGTTGTCACTTTATAAAAGTTCCAGCAGTATCACCAATCCTGGGACCCCTGAGGAAAAGAGGAACATGAGTTGAAGATGACAGTGGCTTTTTTTTTTCCCCACAGAAAGTTCACAATCCACCAGGAGAATGAGTTAGCTGTGGCGTTTCTAATCTTATTGGGCCCTTAATCATGGAAATAGCAGGGATCTGGGTGTTGGGAGTCATTTATTAGTCATAAATGTGGCTCCTTCTTTATACTCTAATTTTCTACACAGAAGATGGAGCCAAGCCAGATAATGTTCCTACCTATAGGCATTGAGAATGAAACAGAAATCCAAGAACTGATGATGATGATGATGACGATCTTTCCCCTAGCTGGGTCCGTTCTGGAGTTTGCTTCTCAGGTGCCATATTAGAATGGGGCACCCTTCCCGATGAGATCAGGAATGAGAAAAGATACAGACTGAAATCCAAATTTCTCACACGAATCTCAATTCTGACCATGCCAGGCAAGCCACAGTTAGTCGTGCATGTTCATAGAAATGGCACAGTCCCAAAACTGGGGTCACATCCTTACAGTGGCCATGTCAGATGTCTAAAGGCACAGAGCTGGAGCAAAAAAAGAAAAAGTGTGTTGCTCATTTTCTTGCATTAATATTAAAAAGGGCATCTATTATATTGTACCCATTTACTTTAACTTTGCTAACGATGCGTGAGACGGGTGGCAGTTCCATTTTGCTACGATCTCTCTCTTGTTTGTGATTCACATCATTAACCACTTCACAGATGTGCAAAAATGGAGACTCACTCTGTTTTCTCTGTTATTGTTAGTGATGGTTTGCTTTTATTTATTTATTTTTTTCATAGACACATTTGGTCACTTAGACATTAAGATTTGGTGGTAAAGGGCGTGAAATACTATTAGAGCAACATCTGTGTACCCACCTCGTTTCCTGCCTCGTAGTGATCAGATCTCTCCATTCATACTTTAATGTGCCTTCCTATCTTTTGACATAATTGTATTTTGCTGAATTAATCTATTTTTCCAACTTTAAGAGGATCACGTACTCTCAAACTCATTTGTGTTCTGAGGAAGTAGTTCCTCTGTTATTCTCCACTAAAGCAAATATTTGACTTTCCTTTGATTTTAGAATCCGTGATACCAGAGTTCAAATCATCACTTAACCTATAATTTGCTGCATGCTATTGGGAAAATTACATATTTTCTCTGGGTTCTAGTTTTCTTACCTGCAAATGGAAATAAGAATATCAACTCATATAAGTGAGATAAAAATGAAATTACATAATATTTTAAAGCATCAAACAGTATCTTGTCATAGAGAAAATATTAAAACTATTATTCTTTAGGAAAAATAGATAGGTAATAGATTTCAGCATCTCCTCTTCAGAGATAATGTCAAAAGTAAAAGCTGAGTTTGTTCTCTGAACTATTAAGCATGATGTTAGATTAAGAGAAATACCTTTCTGTGTTACATGTCAGGGTGAGGCTTGCAAAAGTCTGAAGGTAAAAGGCAGATTTTTTTTTTTATTACTCCTTCGATATGTTCTATACACTCCAATTCCCAGCCCTTCTTATGATCAAACACCTGCCTCACTTTCAGTCTTAGTTAAGTCTTATTGTTTTTATCAAGTCTTCTTTCACTGTCTATAACCACAGTCCTTTCTCCAAATTTGGAGCTCATTAGTCTATATTTTATAGCATATTAATATTGTAGTTATCACTGATTGCCCAAAATAGGTCAAATCAGAAGGATCACCTACATCTTATTATGAGTACAAATGAAAATCTTGTTAGATGAACATAATATAATCAAATAAATTTGCCCCTGCAAACAGCATGATTCTTTCTTGTCATGCCACCTTTTCCACCAACCACAGAAGATTTTATTTTGGGGAAAAAAACTATGGAAACTGTGTCAAGTAAGCATTTCCTGTAGTGCCTATGTAGTCACAGATTTGGGTGCATAATATACACACATTCATTTTGCCTGTTCTAGTTAGGTTATTAGAATTGTGGTCAGCTTCCCACTTTATTTTCCTTGCCGAACATGGCATAGATCAGTGTGGTTCAACCACGCCTACAGATTAAACTCATCTGGAAAATGCTCTAGCAGTATCAATGCTGGGACCCATGAAGAAAAATTAAATCAGAATCTGTGCAGTGGGGCGCAATACTCCCTAAGTAATTCCAGTGTGCGGTTCGGGTCGAGTGCCTATTCAGTAATTGTCTGTTGACTTGTTCATTAGGAGAGTGATCTGTAAGAAGCTATATTAAATTGGAATGGGATAGAAACAGGAATCAATTCTCTTAGCAATCGCCAATAAGGCTAAAATAAACCGAAGAAAGGAAGGAGGTGAACCAGTTCAAATTGGGAAAATTGAGATATGAACAGGGGCTGCTGGTTGTTGACTGCATATGCCTCTCGCATTTCCTACTCTCCTCACTGTAATCTCAAAGTCACTGGCTTGTTGCCTACCCTACCATCGCTGTCCCATATCACCACCTAGAAAAGAAGATCCTAAAAGAGTCAACATAAAAGCAGGTTCTCAGAATAATTCCTCTACATTTTCTTGTTGCAGATGAATATAGAGCTAGGCTGTTCATTCTTTCAACCAATGATTCAGAGAAGTTATGACAACTAATTATAAAGCATAATAGAAAAACAGAAAAAATCCATTGAGTTCTAGGTTGAGGTAAAGAATTTTCGGATGTAATGCAAAAGTATGATAACAACAGGAAAAAACCAATATGTGATTAAATTGTAAAATTTATGTGTTTTGCAAAATATACTATTTAAAGAGTGGCATAATCTTTAGGCAGGGAAATATATTTGTGGGTGACACATATAATAAAGAACGTGTACTTAGCATATGTAAAGAACTCCCAAAACTCAAATTTAAGAAAACTAAAAACACTATTAACAATAAACAAAATGCTTGAACAGACAATCCATGTAATCAAGAGAATATGTGGTTAGCAAAAGAACACATAACTAATTGATCAACATCATTAACCATGAGTGTACTTCAAATTATATCTACCATTCAATATCACTACCTATCTACAGGAGTGTCTTAAATTGCCTCCACCCCCCCAACACACACACACAGAAACACATGCATGCACACACACCCCTCCCAAGTAAGGAAATAAGGAAGCCCATCCATATATTACTGATGGGAATGCAAAATGGTAGTTCCTCTGGAAAATTGTTTGACACTTAAAGTGCCATATGAAGCTATTGGTTCATAACAAATTACCATAACCTGTGGGTTTGAAATAACAGAGAATATAGCTTTGTGTCAAGTTCAAGTACAGAATAGCTGAGTTTTTCCTTAGGGTCTTAAAAGTCTGCAATCAAGGTGCCAGCTGGGCTGTGTTCTCATCTGATTGTTTAATTGGAAAAAAAACTTTTATTAAAAGATCCCTTGGTTATTTATAGAATTAATTTCTGGTAGCTGTGAGAATGACTGACTTCTGCTTGTCATCATCTGAAAGCTTTCTGTAGTCCCTGGAGTTTGTCAGGACAGTTCCTTTCCACATATGTTTTCCATACTTGTCTACTATTTCATTTAACTAGCAAGGAGAGGATAACAGAATCACAGTAGGGCCTCCCTGGTGGCGCAAGGGGTTAAGACACAACCTATGAAGCTGTCCTCAGCTACTGCAGCATGAGTTTGGTCCCCGGCCAGGGATCTAACCCACATGGCACAGCAGACCTCTCCTGTCTCGCCCGCTGCTCCCCTCAGCAGTGTATTTCATCAGTCTGCCTGTTCTGTTCCTGGCTCTGTCTCTGGTGAATCCTCTCACCCCCTGAACCTCTGTCCTGTATCCCCATTCTTGTATGCACAAATAAATAAATCCTAAAAAAAATAATCACAGCAATGAAATCCCATCATCTCTGTCATGTTCTGTTAGTTATTTTTTTAAGATTTATTTATTTATTCATACAAGAACCAGGGTACAGGCCAAATGCGCAACAGGGTGAGAGGATTCACCAGAGACAAAGCAGGGAACAGAACAGGCAGACTGACGAAATACACTGCTGAGAACAGCAGGCGAGACAGGAAAGGTCTGCCGTGCCATGTGAGACCCTTGCCAGGCCGGCTGGGATTGAATTGGCACTGCAGAGGCTGCAGACAGCATCACAGCGCTGCGGTCAACCACCTGCACTATCAGGGGAGGCCCTGTTCTGTTCGTTTTAAGCAACAGAGGTCCTGCTCACACTCAAGGGGATTGTACAAGGTATAAAAGACCTGATGGTAGGGGTTGCTAACACCTGCCAGACAGTTCATTCATCACACAAAAGGCCTAACGAGTCCACACCTACTTATTATCCTAGAACAAAAGTTTGAAAACTTAAGAATCACTAGTAGCAATGTAGACTTTGGGATTTTGAGGATCATAAAGCCTCCATTACAACTACTCAAGTACTGCCTGAAGGCAGTCATAGACAATATATAATAATATTATGACTGCTTTCCTATAGAAGTTTGTTTACAAAATTAGTCAATGGTCTGGATTTTGCCTGTGGGTCTTAGTTTTCTGATCCTTGTTGCAGAGAAATGAAAATTTGTGTTTACAGAAATATCTATGTACAAAAGTATGTTAGATTTTTATTCATAATCTCCAAACTCTACCCACCCTCAAAATCCTCCAACAAGTAAATGGATAAGCAAAATGTAGTCTAGAAAGGAAAATTACACATAAAAAAGAAACAAACTCTTGATAAACACACAACTTGGATGTTCATTAAAGGCATCTTCATGCAGTATGCTGAAATAAGCAAGTTTTAAAAGTTGGCACACTCTGAAGTGCTATTTGTGATTCTCAAAATTATTGAGCTATAAAGAAAGATAACAGACAGTGTAGCGATGGTTAGAAGTGGGGCATGACTGCAAGGATTGTTAACAGGGAGTTTCTGTGGTGATGATGCTACCCTGTACCCTAATCACAAAAGTGATCCAAGAATCTGTACACTGTTAAAATTCCTGGAGCCATACGCCACCGGAAGGTGAAATTTAGTTTGTTCTTTCTAATTTAAAAAT
Organism: Talpa europaea; assembly: GCF_964194135.1. NCBI lineage: Eukaryota > Metazoa > Chordata > Mammalia > Eulipotyphla > Talpidae > Talpa > Talpa europaea. Next base: position 68,801,326 of record NC_140073.1, read on the forward strand.
AAAATCAAATTTCAGCACTCTTTATTCTTAATAACTTCATCAAAATCATGTTAGATCCTGGATCAGAGGTTAGCATAAAAATCTGTGCAGCTGGAAGAATGTCTTAGTTTTACTTTGAGGAGGGTGGGAGAGAGAAATGCTAAGTATTTGAGTTTAAAGTGTCATATTTAAGTGCATGTTATGAAAGAAGTTAATACCTTTCCAGTCATCTTGCATATGTCATCCATATAACTTATTTTCCTAGTTTGACTGTTTTGCAACCACTCTAGGCCAGGCAGATTCTTTGTCGATTTGGGAAAGTGGAAGAAGAATCTCGATGCCTTAGAGGTGTCTAAGATGCCTTTAATGCAGGAACAGGGGATGGTATACACAGGTAGGTAGGCAGGCATGCAATCACAGAGAGACAAAGGCAAGAGTAATAAATGAGCCTCCAAGCCCCCTTTATATTATGTACCCATAGTTACATACTGATACATTGCTGTGCATGCAAGACACTGTTGTTTGCCAGATGTCCAAAAGGTGAAAAATAAAACATTTCAAGGTTATGGGCTATTACTTGGAAGGTGAAAAATAGTCTCATTGTTACAGGGCAGCCCTGATATAAGACGGGTTTCCTGACTGTGTGTCCTTACCTGCACACTTAAAGGGGACTTATGCAGGCACACACAAAAGGTTAACAGAAGGTTTATTTACAAGGGAAGGGGAAATGAGGAAATGTACAACTCAGGGAGAAAAGAGGGAGATAAATTCTTAAATGTGTCCTACCTGTTCTGCTGACCTGGAATCCCAAATGACCCGTGGAGACCAAACCTGCCTGGCAGTAGCACAAGCCGAGAGAGAGAGAGACCCACTCACGTGGCTGGTTATAAACACAAGCACCAGAAAATGGCTGCTTAACTCCACCCTCAGGTCCTGGCAACCTCCCTTTGGGGATCATGGGATTTGTAGTTCCCATTGTCTTTATGAAGTGGGGATGGCATCCACAAAGCCTGTATGGAGTTTGCTTAGGACATCCTTTCCCCCTAATATGATTAACTCATTTTCCTTACAGATTCCAAATTATTTTTATGTGGTGCCTTAGCTGGGCTTAGTTCCTCTGCTTCTCAGCAGCATTTAAATAGTCTGATACTCTCAGGGGATTGCATTGGACATTGCAAGAACCCTAAAAACACCAGCCAATTTCAGCCACTCCTTTGTTAAAGGCAAATCTCTCCATGTATTAGGAATTTTGGTATCTGATTCCTGAGAGTAAATGAACTAAGTAACTTTTCATGTGTCTATTTTTATTTATTAATGATTTATACTGGTTTACAACAAAGTAAATGTCTTAGGGGTATAGGTTTATACCTCTGCAATTGTTTGCTATTTCACCACATTCACCAGCAAAACCCTGTAATCCTCCACTGGACCACCCTCTCCCATTTTCTCCCACCCCCCACGCTCCCTTTCTGGTAGCGTTAGTCATAGACTATTGTGCTCTTTTCCCCTCCTGTTTTCACACTACCCCTTCACCCACTTCCTCCCCTCTTGGAAGCCTGAGATCCATGGTCAGCTTTCAAGGTTTGTCTTGGACCTTTTGTTTGGTTTCTCCTTATTTCACATATAAGTGAAAACATCTGTTTTTTATCTTTCTCCTTCTGACTTACTTTGCTTAGCGTAACTCCTTCTAGCTCCATCCATATTGCTGTAAATAGCATGAGTTTATTATTTTTGATTACCGAGTAGTATTCCTTTATGTATATTTACAACATGTTTTTTTATCCATTTGTCGCTGGGGGCATTTAGGTTGTTTCATATCTTGCCTATTGTAAAGAGTGCTGCAAAAATATACATAGGGGTGTAGGTTTCCTTGAATTACTGTTTTTGTTATCTTTGGGTAGATACCTACCCAAAAGTAGATTGGGTAGGTATGCTAGATCATAGACTCATTTTTAGGGTTTTGAGGAAACTTCACAAAGCTCTCCACAGGGGATAGAGCAGTCTACATCCCCACCTACAGTGTAAGAGAGTCTCTTTTTCTCTACTTTCTCACTAGTATTTGTTGTTTCTGTTTTATTTATTTATTTTAAAAAGAAATACGGGCCAGGGCCTCCCTGGTGGTGCAGGCAGTTGAGCGCAGGCGGTTGAGCGCAGCGCTGTGAAGCTGTCCGCAGTCTCTGCAGTGCCAATTTGATCCCCGCCGGCCTCAGAGCAACCCACATGGCGAGCAGACCTCTCCTGTCTCACCAGCTGCTCCCCACAGCAGTGTGTTTTGTCAGTCTGCCTGTTCTGTTCCCTGCTCTGTCTCTGGTGAATCCTCTCACCCTCCCGCACATCTGGTCTGTAACCTGGCTCTTGTATAAATAAAAAAAAAAGGAAAAGGAAAAAAAAAAAAGAAATACAGGTCATTCTCACTGGTGTATAGTAGCATCTCACTGTGACTTTGAGTTGCATTTCCCTGATGATAAATGATGATGAACATTATTTCACACGTTTATTGTCCATCTTCATGTCTTCTTTGGAGAAGTACCTATTTAGTTCTTCTGCCATTATTTAATTGAGTGTTTTGTTTTGTAAAATTGTATGAGCTTTTTGTAGCTCTTTGGTAAGTCTCTTCGCAGATGTATGATGTACAAATATCTTCCCCCATTTAGTATGGTGTCTCTTAGTTCCGGCTACTGTTTCTTTCACTGTACATAATGAAACTAAATCACTCTATCACACCATACATGCAAATCAGCTCAAAATGCACGAAAGACTTGGATGTAAGACCTGAAATCAAAAAAAAAACTAGAAAACATACGAAAAATACATGATGATATAAACTTCAAAAATGTCTGATAACTCACCTCCAGCAGCAAGGAAAACAAAGGAGAATATAAACAAGTAATACTATATTAAGTTTCCTGTATTCAAAAATTCTGATATTCCACTATTACAGGGACATTATTATAAAACAATCTAAATGTGTATAAATACTGGTTCTCCCATTTCCTGGTCATTTCAGCTAGAGGATTTCCTAGAACGTAAATACTATTGCAATAATGAAAACTTTAATTTTTTCTTTTATTCTTTTTATAAAAAAGTGTATTATATGTTTATTGAAGTTATATACAGTGTTTACAACACTGTATATGATTTAGAGGCACATGTTAATGCTTCTTCAGATATTTGTTACCACATCACACCAACCACCAAAGTCCTCACCCTTATTTGTGGGCCTCCCTTCCTCCTTTGCTGGCCACCCCCACCCTCTCCTTCTGTTATCCTCAATTTTACCCTTATATTTTTATGGTTTGTTTCATTTGTTTTGCCTATTCCTTTGTTTTTGTTTCTTTATATTCCACTAAGTGTGAAATCATCTGATAATTGTTTTTCCCCTGGCTTATTTCACTTAGAATAATTCCCTTTAATATCATCCAAGTTACAAATAGCAAAAGTTCATCTTTTTCTCTTTCATTTATTTATTTATTTGTTTATTTATTTATTTATTTTTTGTAGCTGACTACATTCTGTTGTGTAAATACACTACATCTTAATCCATTGTCTACCACTGGGCACTCAGGTTGTTTCCATAACTTGGCTATTGAAAATAGTGCTGCAATGAACATAGGGGTATATGTGTCCCTTTGAATTAGACTTGCTGGTGAGATTTTTTAAATTTTTACTATTCTTACTATTTTGGTGCATTTAACCATCCACTTTGAACTGTTGACACGTCCTAACCATGCTTTCTTCCACTTTTTGTACTCAGGAAACTTTAAGGGCAATTTCTCTATCTACTAATGAGACCAAATGTAGGTCTAAGGTTGTTGATTAAAACTGCAATTTTCCTTTAATTATTTCACAAATACCTGCTGAGCTACCACTTTGTGTTACACACTCTGCTGGATGCTGGAGCTACAAAGCAAAGCAGACATGGTCTGATGCCTTGGACAAAATAATCCAAAAATGGTTGAATCTTTATAAAATAATCACAAAATAAATATAAAATTTGAAACTTATAAACGTTCTCAAAAGGGAAAACAGAAACTATTTCCTGTAATGTATCATTTTTCTCAAAGTTAGAAAATGCCATAGAAAGCAATGGAAATTTATTTAAAGATTTTATTTATTTATTTTTGTGTAGAAATACTGGGGTGTAGGCCAGAAGTACAGGGGGGTGAGATAATTCACCAGAAATAGAGTGGGGGAGCAGAACAGGTGGATCTACTGAAATATACTGCTGAGGGAAGCAGTGGGCAAAACAGGAGAGGTCAGCCACACTATGTGGGTTCGCTACCTGGCTGGGGATCAAACTCAGGTCATATGAGTGATAGCTCTGGGACTTAACCCCACAGCCACTAGGGAGGCCCTTTTTTGCCTTTTTTGACTAATGAGGAAGTTCATCTACAGAGAGATTCAGGGGCTTGTCTATGACATCATATATATGAAGTAAATATTTCTTTCTTAATTAAGTGACTTTCCACCCTGTCATATAACCATAACTGATACAGAAGAAGAGAAACTGAACTTTTACCTTATAATTATGTAAATGTCTTAGAATGATTGCAGTATATCAATGTGTCAATGTCAAATATGTCAGTATGTCAGAAATTTTAAACAAAAACTGTCAGGTGAAAAGATGATTCCAATGGTCAATCCCAGAAGTCTGCTTTGGTTTAGATATATATTATCACAGAATTAAGAGAGAGAATTGAAGGAAAATGATCCCTTTCCAGCAACATAATACAATAATTAGAATTACAACTCTCAAGAAAGGGAAAAATTCTTTCTCTCAAAAAAGAAAAAAAAAATTCAAATAAATTCAATGCACTCTTCTTGTTAGAGAGCATTTAGCAAGCTCCAAATTTCAAGGCAGATGGTATTCCTCAAGGATGTGAGAAAGGAGATTTCTAACTGTAACCTGAGTAAATACTGCTAATTTTCACCATCATTATATAGGTCTTTTTCTCTCTAGTCAAGGAGTTAAATATAATAATGACTTATATATAATTAATGTCAATCTTAATTCTCTAATCTTAAGAGGCTTATTCACTGCAAAATTGCATTTGTCTACAGATGGTTATCTTTCCTCTTAAACTAGCCCCACGATTAAGCTGTTATAATTGCACTAATATGCATGAATTCAGGGTTTTTTTTTAATACTTTGGAAGTCATCAATTTGCATGTTTTACACGTATCCTATATCATTATATTAACAAGATCGTAACAAGAACATTTGGGTAGTTTCACTTCAAAATTGAAGACAAGTTATAGGGAGATTGGTCAGTAGGTCATGTGTACATGCATTTCTTTGGATGCTGATGGGCATCAGTCAGTAGACAGCAAATCTTCCTGACACAAGTTTGCTACTTTGCTCCTTGGACTGAGGATGTAGGAGAAACAGGCTTTTCTATTGTGTCACCACTGTGTGTCATTTAGTGTGCTGGGACAGTGGTCTCCCCTATTCTGTGGGGATATATATTCCAAGAGCCTGAGACCATGTATAATACTGGCATCTTCATATGCTGTATTGTTCATATATATATATATATATATATATATATGAGAGAGAATTGAAGAAAAATTATCCCTTTCCAGCAACATAATATAATAAATAGAATTACAACTCTCAAGAAGGGAAAAAAATCTTTCTCTCAAAATATATATATATATATATTACACACACACACACACACAACAATAACTCTAGTACAGTAAAATCAATGGGGTAGAAAAACAAGTCAAAAGATGGGCATGATGCTGTGTTGTTGCAGTACTACTGGGTCTGCCCAGATAGCAGAGGCCTGATTAATTCAGACCTGGGGGTACATAGCAAAGGAAACCTCCAAAAGGAGGTCACACTTGACACAGGTTTTTCTGAGGAATGTCAGAATGAAGGACATAATCAGTTGAGTAGAGCATGGGATTTGAAGTGAGCAGAAGCAGATGACATCAGGCCACTAGGCACTGGCACCCAGGAACTTGCTGTCATGTTTAGGAATCCACATTTGGTAAACAATGTAGAATCTCTGAGGAGGCTTCTATACAGGACTGTCATCATCCAAAGTCTCTGCCCTCCTGATGTTGTCTTTGAGAGCAGCAGCCAGCCTGTGGTCTTACAGGTGAGATTGGTGGGTACCTGAACTTAAATGATTTCAGAGAGGATACTAACCCTGCAGGTGGAATCAGCACACACTAAGGAGAAGGATGTAAACTCAAAAATGTTTTGGGAGATGGGTGGAAGGAAGATGTAGAGGTATGCATGTGAGAAAAGAGCTTTAAAGGAGAAATGGTTATTTCAGTGTGTATACATCTTGTCTGTGGTTTCTTTGGGATATCGAAGCAGAGTCGTTCAAAGAGAGATGTGAATTTAAGGGGAAAAATCTTATTTTAAGGGAAAGAGCTACATTTGGAGTCAAGCACTTTTGCTAAGTCGGGATGATGAGGAAAAAATCAGTCATCGAAGGTAAGTGAAATTATACAGACTAGTGCCTCTCAGACTGTGGTGACAGCACCAGCAGCAGCGCCAGCACCAAGAACTTGTCTTGAATGAAAATTACTGGCCCCAACTAATAGAATCAGAGACCAATTGAATCATTTCCTGAGAGGAGCACAGCGACCTGTGCTTTCACAAGTTCCCCATCATTCTGATTCTCACTAAAGTGTGAGAACTGACAGGAAATGTGTGTGTGGGACACAGATACTCTGAATATTTGATGGAAGCTGTTCATTTTCCTGTGGATAGAGTCAGGCTACTTCAGGAAATGAACATTTACATTGAATATTTAGGAATTCATGAGAAGATGAAACTCTCCTGTGATACTTTATAAAGTACACAAGCCAGACCTAGACCTTTAAACGCTTCATAATACCGTGTGTGGTTAGTTCACTCACATGCCTCTAAAAAATACCTCAAATAAGATGACTTAAAAAGTAGAAATCCATTCTTATATTTTGGGAAACTAACAGTTCAAGATCAAAATTCCTGTTGAGGATAAAACAGTCCTGTATCTGGATTGGGTTGGTGTAGGGTAAGTGAAAAACGATCAGGCTTTTCCACCTTCCCATCATTAGTGTTGATGATGGATCCCTGTGGTCCTGCATGCATGCCTGCTGGGCACCTGGAGTAGGGCGTGGGCATGAATAGGTGGGTACACCTGGGCTGAGACTGGTCTTTTAAGGGCAACATCACGGGAACGGAATGAGAAGAAAAGGAAAGCAACAGAATGAGAGCAGAACCAGCAGAGAAGCAGAGGCCACGAGAAAACACCGGAGAGCCCAGAGAAAGTGAAGACTTGCTGGGGGCTGGGAAGCCTGCCAGCCTCCTGGCCCCCTGCCTGCCATGTGTGTGGTTGTAAGGGCAGGAATAGACATGGTGCAGGTTTCCTAGGTAAAGGAGGAATCAGAGTCCTTAGTGGCTTTTTGCAGGTCTTTTTATTGGGATTTACCTGGTACACAGCAGGTAAGGGTGCTGGGGGGCCGGGAGGCTGGCAGGCCTCCCAGCCCCCAGCAAATCCTCACTCTATCTGGGGTCTCTGGTGTTCTCTCTGCTTCTCTGCTCTTCTATTTGTTCTGCTGCTTCTCAGCTTCTCGGCTTCTTTCGGCTTCTGCTGGCGTCCCTGTGACGCCGCCCTTAAAAGCACAGTCTCAGCCCAGGTGAATCCCATCTACCTCTGCCCACACCCTAATCCAGGAGCCCGCCATCAGGCATGCATTCAGGACTGCAAGGATCCATCATCTATCCTGATGGCGGGAGGGCAGGAAAGCCTGACATTTTTCCTTACCCTACACTGGTAAACTCAATAAAAGCCTATAAAAGACACTGAGGGCTCCAGGACTCTCCTTTACCCGTCTACTTGGATCATAGAAAACCTGCACTGTGCCTCCCTACCACTACAGTTAGTAATTATATAAATCAGCACAATAAATAAAATTGTACAAACACACACACCAACACAAACACACATACAAGTGCCTGTAAAACTGGCAAAATCTGAATATGTTCTTTAGATTGTTGTAAGATTAATTTCCTGCTTTTTATTTAGTGTGATAGTATTATAAGGTGGTCCTACTGAGTAAAAGGTACCTGAGTCCTTTTTAATATTTTCTCACAACATTGCAAAACAAAATAAAACAATATTCATCAAAAAGAGCAATCCATTATAATAAAGCCAAAAATATACAACACAACAACAAAGTGCCATCAGGGTTGATTTTAAGCATTATTCATAATTTGTAAAGGACTTTCTTTTAAGAAGTCCACCTGCCCCTGGGAGCTGTGGTGTCATAAAAGATCGCCCTTCTATAGAATCAACCTTTGTTAGAGAAGTTTCAGCCAACTGGGAACATAACCCCTTGTCAGCTGAAGGCACTTGTGTTGATTACCAGCTCATCATCTGCCTAATGGGCGGGCAGTGTCCCAGAAGGTCACTGCAGTTCTGAATTTGTGTGTTGTTCTAGTCACTTACAGGTGATTGGGTCATTGCACCTGTCACTGACATGCCTTTTAGTACTGGAAGTCTAATGTATACAGGCAAAAGAAACCTCACAAAATTATAACAATGTTGAGTTTTCCACATATATACCAAAGATCAAACATTCAAGCTATATTTTGCTTTAAATAGTTTTTTCATCAGCTTTTTGAGTATAGACTTTGCTTCCCCAACTTTTAGACTTTTTTAAGATTAAAAAAAAGAAAAATGAATCACTGGATTGGGAATAACTAAGAGAAAAAAAAGAAATTTCACAACACAAAAAACTCTTATTGAGCCGGTACCCAGGCATTGCTCTGTAAGAGCAATCAATAGGAGCTGATATGTTTACATTTAGGGATATGAGCATGTGATAAGCATTGCATCACCTGCAGTGAAATAAAACAAGTGTGAAATGAGATATCCAAATTGCATATCTCATTAGAGGGTAAAAGAGGAAAGTGAGTGCCTGCAGCCCACTGTCTCCAGAGGTGAAATGCTCGGATATTACAAAATTATACAAGGAGGTTGTTCTGGTTCTTGGACATGATATCCCAGGAGCAAAGCAGGAAATTGAAGCTTTCAGCTAAGTCCACATAATTTCAAGAGAAGCAATGATTAATTTCCTTTACACTAATGTTCATGATGACGCAGTTTCACCGGAATCCAGGGAAAATGGGGATGAGATGCTATGTCCTTGATGAAGTGTGAGAAATCTCAGCGGAAGCCACAGGCTCTCTCTTGATTTTAATACAGTCCATATCAATTTCAATATGAAATCCAACCCAACACTGCCACAACTTAAACAGAACACCTACATTTTTAATAGACTATTTAATCCATTAAATAATATATAACAGATAAATATGTCATTACTAAAAATATATCAACATGCAGTAAAAATACAGAATCCCTCAATCATGATTTCCAAATTAATTCTGAAAGACAAACTTATATTTGGTATTATATTATCTCTGAGAAGTTACTGATGTTTTACATATACACATATATGTTTATGACTTTGTGTTTCTTTCTTGCTTATGCTTTTCACTTAGAATTTCTTAGGAGCATATAAAATCACATTCTTTTTACCCAAAACTACATTATACCTATTATACCATCAAATTTATCATTAAGTACTCAGGTAACATTTACAATAGTTCTCATTTTGTTTGCTTTACTTCTTGAAGCTTTTGTTTGTCATAGTCGCCATTACAAACAATTCTTCCAAAGACATCTTTCACACAGATTTTTGCAATCATATAGAGTTAATATTTAGGTCAAATTCTTTAGAAATGGAATTGCAGCTATTAATAGGTAATTCCAGATTGTCCTCCATTGATTTTATAGCTAAATTCACCAATTATATTTAATGTTCAAGTAGTAAAAAGCTGATATAGTTTAGGTTTTTTGCTAAATTGTATAGATCTACATGCCTACATATGTATTGCTACTTAATCCATCATAGAATTAGATAGGCAGGTTAATCACTCATTACAATTATACTTTTGACTATTTTTTTTTAATGTATTGTGTTTTTGATTTCAGTATTTGGTTGTGATGGTATATGGGCAATAAAAGTTTGTAGCATTAGGTCTTTGGTAGTCATATTTTATAGGAATAAAGCAGTGGTCAACCACACTTTTATAAAGCATCCTGTAGTAAATATTTTAGGATCTTTGGTCCATATTGTAACCACAGTATTTGCTTAATACTTAATTTCATTTAATTATTTCACTGGCTTTATTATCTTGGTTTATTTTTCTATTTTGCTTTATGCTTATTTCTAATATATTTAATTTTATTCTTTAAAATTCATCATATTTGTATGCTTTGTAGTGCACTTTTTTAGTTAATTCTTTTTTCTAAGATTTATTTATTTATGCATACAAGATCTAGGGCACAGGCCAGAGGTGCTGGGGGTGAGAAGATTCACCAGAGAGAGTGGAGAGCAGAACAGGCAGATTGACTGAAATACACTGCTGGGGGGAGCAGCGGGGGAGGCAGAAGAGGTCTGCTGAGCCATGTGAGTCAGTTCCCTGGCCAGGGATAAAACTCATTCTGCAGTGGCTGTGGATAGCTTGATAGTGCTGCCAGGGAGACTCCTAGTTAATTCTTTTAAAACTTTAAAGTATCTGTGTAGGTATCTCTTCCTTGGTTTATTTGTAATAGTGTTTATTGTGTTAGGAATAAAAAATTAGAAAATAAGTAAACTGTACTAGACCAAACTTCTACATTTTTTCTTAGTTTGATAAGTAGTTTTAAAAAATATAACACAAAGCCTCCCTGGTGGCACAGCGGGTTGAGCGCAGCACTGTGAAGCTGTGCAGCCTCTGCAGTGTGGGTTAGATTCCTGGTCAGCCAGGGAGAAACCCACATGGAGTGGCAGACCTCTCCTGCCTTGCCTGCTGCTCCCTTCAGCAGTGTCTTCGGTCCATCTACCTTTCTGTTCCCAGCTCTGTCTTTGGTGAATTCTCTCACCCTCCCATGCCTCTGACCTGTGCCCTAGTTCTTGTATAAATAAATAAAATCTTTAAAATATATATTAAAAATATATAAATATATAAATAATATATATAAATATAATATTATAATATAATATTAAAATATATAAATATATAAATAATATATAAATAATTTATATATAAATATATAAATTATATATATAAATATTTTGATATATATATCATCCCCACATTTTTTATTTTGCTTTAATTATATATTTAAATTTATCTAATCTTTAATATATTTCTGAAGCATAATTTCCTTGATTTCAACTAAAACAATTTTAATGAAAGAATCATGAATAAAATATTTCTTGAACAGATTGGCTTTACCTTTGAACAACCTGTTGTAGGTTACAAATTCTAGGATTGCATTGCCTTGCCACATTTGGTAGACTTCCTTCCATTTTTTTCTACTGTTGCTGGAAGTGTACAGGTACCAGGAATAGGCCTCTCTTCTACGTGAATTGAGACACATGTCTTTGGCTCACATTGAAACAGAAGTTCTTTTTTTTCATCAAAATTCTTGGAGCTTCAAATGGACATATCTTGGGTTAGTTGTTCTTTATCAGTTTTTCCCAGATATGTTGCATGCCTCCAATGTACATATTAAAATGTTCTATTTTAAAAGTTTTTTTCCTATAGTTTTGATGGTTATATCTTCTATTTGTTGCATTCTTCTACTTCAGAGAAATCACATGATGGATTTAATCATTTAATATTTGTTATTTTTTCTCTTATTGTCTTTAACACTATTTTTCTAATTTGTTATGCTAAGACCTTTTTTTCATATACTGAGTACTGTTTTCAGTCATGGTTTCTGAGCTTTTTTCATTTGTAAGGTGGATATTCCTATTGATGAATCAATCATTCTATTTAATTGATTCTTGGATTACATCAATTGTTAATCTTCTGTTGAACTTTTTTTAAAGGGTATAATTTATTTGGTTGATATCTACAGATGTGCATTGAACTTTTTTTAAATGGTATAATTTATTTAATTAGTATCATATAGATGTGTTTCTTTGACTTCTGCTTTATGATAGGATTCTTTTTTCATCCACCAGACAACCATTTTCATCTATAGAGTATCAATTTTATGTTTTTGACCTATGATTCTTTTTCTTTATTTCCACTGTAATTGTATCCACATATGTCACTTTGTTTCTGTTAGGATTCTTACTCAAATTTTTCATGGAACATCTATCATGTGGGAAATCTTTTGAAAAGATTTTGGGATATGAACTGCTGAGCTAGGTAACCTGAATGGACTATGTTTAAGGTAACTTTCTGGTGAAGTCAGCTATGAAGGACATTATAGTGTCATGTGCCCATGTACCCTACATTTCTTTGAGGTAATATACATGTCTCATTATGTCATCCTGTTGGCATGGTGTGTGCACGTTCATTTGCCATTGTTGTTTGTTAGTGCAATCAGTAGCTGCTTCTCCCTTTTTCTCCTCCTATCTGCCCTCCATTCAGCTTCAAATGAGTCTGTCCCTAAATAGAGAACAGCTTTGACTGATGCCTCAATGACTGGCTTGTCCACTGTGTCTGTCTGTTGTGTGATATGCTGAGGGGCACATCTGTGACACTCTCAAGACTTAGATGCTCAACAAAAGGAACTTTGTTGGACCATTCAGAATAATTCTGCACATTTAGAAGACTTGAGCATCTTGCTCAATGTATTTAGAAATAAGGGTCTATTTACAATATCATTGCTTTTTTCACCAAAACTGCAAAACTTGGAAATTATCTACACATGAAGTTTTTTAAAGCCTATTTTAGTATCATTTAAGTTCACTTCCTTCCATCTGTTTGGGAGAGAGGGTTAGATTGAGGTTGAGGATCATTTAGCTTCAGTAAGGAAACCAGTTGAGGAGTCCTCCTGAATTCTGCTGTCTTAACCATATGTCCCTTTTAAATCACATGCTTTTGTGTGAACTAGGAAAGTTCCAGGGCCATCAGTGTTCCCCAAGAGGCCTTTTCCATGAGGGTAAAAATGGAACTCAACTTCTGCTGACAGGGCCCCTTACTACATTTGCCATCATGACTTCTCTCTTTGAAGTTGACAAATGAAGAAGCACTTCCGTCAGGAGAGTTGGAGTACATATGATTTTTATCGTTGCCATACTTTGATGTTTTAAGTGGAAAATTTTCCTATTTTATGCAATTTTTCAATCTGGACTGAATTACTTGAGGATAGGGATTTTTCTTAAATTTGTTTTTTTTTTTTTCTTTTGGTCAACATATTGGACAGTACCTTGTGCTGAGTAAGTGTTCAATTATTGTTTTCTCGCTGAATAAAAAATAACTTCACAGAATTTTTGTCTCATTGACAGCATAAAGTTTACTTTGCGTGCAAGTTTGTCAAAAGTGAATTCAGGGCCTCCCTGGTGGCTCAGGGGTTGAAGACAGCGTTATCAAGCTATGACCAGCCACTGCAGCATGGGATCTATCCTGGGCCAGCCACAGAGCTACCCACATGATGCAGCAGACCTCTCCTGACTTGCCCGCTGCTCCCCTCAGCAGTATATCTCAGTCAGTCTGCCTGTTCAGCTCCCCACTCTCTCCGGTGAATCCTCTCACCCCCACACCTCTGACTTATACCCCAGTTCTTGTATGCACAAATAAATCGTTTTTTTAAAAAAGGAATTCAGCTAATATAAAACCCCTTTGTGGTACCTTGGCAGATTGGGGCCTCCTCAGTGGCACAGTGGTTGAGCACTGTATTGTGAAGCTGCCCACAGCCTCTGCGGCGCCTGTTCGATCCCCGGCTGCTCTCCGGCCACTGGAGGAGGGTCCCACATGGCATGCAGACCTCTTCTGCCGCCCACTGCTCCCCTTAGCAGTGTACTTCGGTCCTTCTGCCTGCTCTGCTCCCCGCTCTGGCTCTGGTGAATTCTCTCACCGTCCCTTGCTTCTGACTGTACCCAGTGCTTGTATAAATAAATCTTTAAAAAAAAAAAAAGTCAATTTCCTGTACAGTTTATTCCTTTTCTACCTCCTTGTATCTTCTACAGTATCCTAATATTGGTATTTTAGTCATTGATCCTCTTCTCATTTTTAACCACACTTATACATTAAATGATCTTATTTGTTTCGTAGGCTTTAAATATTATTGTCACATATAGATGCCCACATGAATTTATCCATCCTAGACCACTTTCTTGGACTTCAGGCTACATCTCAATATCTCCATGTGCAGATCATTTTTCAGACCTAACATGTAAAATTGAATCCCTGGTTCATACCAGCTCGCAGGTTCCCATCAACCCACCCAAAGCCATCTCTAGCTCCGTTGATAATGGTCTTCCTTTTACCCAGGCCAAAAGCTGAATTTTTCCTTTGTTCCTTCCTGTCTTTTTCTCATATCAAATTGGAATTTCTTTAGGAAATCCTATTAACTCTACCTTTAGAAGATACTCATATTCTCGCTACTTCTCACTGTCTCTATCAGTATCCAGAAGACATTGATGTAACGTAAGGAGGGATGTTTGTATACATTCTATTCTCAAACCAGTAGCCAGAGTGATTCAGTTTAAATAAAGGTTAGATTTCTTATCTTAATTGAAAGACCATTGGCCTACATCCTTGCTAGTGTTTTGGAGGTATAGGATCTCCCCCTTCAAGTGTAGTCACCATAGTTCACCCGCCACCACCATAGTGGTGGCACCCATTCTCCACCATAGTCCATGTGTCTTTCTCGGTCCACTCTTTTCCCACCACTTTCCCTACCCCTCTGGATATCTCTGTGGTCAGAACCCTGTGGTCAGCTTGCAAAGGTTGATTTTAAAGTTTGTCTTTGTCTGACCCTCTTTTGGTTTCTCTATATTCTGCATATAAGTGGCACTATCTGGTATTACTCTTTCTCCTTCTGGCTCATTTCACTTAGAATAATCCCATCTAGCTCCATCTATGTTGCCATGAGTGGCATGAGTTTATCTTTTTTTGATCACTGAGTAGTATTCCTTGGTGTGTACAGACACATTAAATAAATAGGTCAATTAATCAATAAAAATTAAATAAAGTTAGATAATAACTGTCTTCCCTGGTGGCGCAGGCGGTTGAGCATCGCACTGTGGAGCTGTCTGTAGCCTCTGCAGTGCTGGTTTGATCCCTGCCGGCCAAGGAGATACCCACATGGTGCAGCAGACCTCTCCTGTCATGCCCACTGCTCCCCTCAGCAGTGTACTTCAGTCAGTTTGCCTGTTCTGTTCCCCGCTGTGTCTCTGGTGAATCCTCTCACCCTCCCACATATCTGGCCTATACCCCAGCACTTGTATAAGTAAAAAATAAATCTTTAAAAAAAAAGTTAGATAGTATCATTCAACCTCAAAACCTTTCCCTGCTGCCCACTTTACTGACAGCTGTTAGACTCTAAGTCCTAAAAGAGAAAGTGCATCCTTTATCTAGAAATAACTGCAGAGTTTTATATTCAGTCACACATTTCAAAGTGGAGGGAAGTGGAAGTAGGTGGCTTCTAGATTATGGACTCACTGGAGTCAAGCAACATAGGGCTTGAACCCAAACATGGGCATATGGCCCAGCATTCTCACATTTCAGCTGAGGGGTCACAGGACCATTATTGCACATGGGAGTACTCTCTCACAAGGATGAAATGAGACCAGGAGAGATCATTTGTTAAAGTAAATTGTATAAATCTAACATCACTCAATAAATATTTGGCTTCCATTAAGCACTTTTTAATAATTATCAAATTAATAAAACCCTACATTTGCAAAACAGGCAGTATTTCCATCAGAAGATCTTAAAGCAATCCTAAAGCAGTAAGTTAAAGGGAGAGAAGAGGCAGAATAAACTCCCTCTTCCAGTGTTTTCATTCTCACTCTCTGGCCCAAGGAGATTAATAGGGACTTGAGTGGGCATAAACTAACCACATCACTAGGTACTGACTTGAAAAAGGCAGAGAAAGAGAAATGCTAAATCCTTCTCACCCAGATGACTTTGCTTTGAGAACAGCTTAAAAACTTCCAATAGGGAAGGTAACAAATGCTTTCACAGGAATTACATTTCATCTGTGATCCTTTTATTCTTTATTTCCTTTTCCTTTTATCCATGGATTTAAGCTCTCTTGTTTATGATTAATTATCAGTGGGAAAACAAAATTTTATTTAAATAATTGGCAGGCAGAAGTTATCTGAAATTATGAATCATTCCCC
The DNA here is from genome assembly GCF_964194135.1 of Talpa europaea. NCBI lineage: Eukaryota > Metazoa > Chordata > Mammalia > Eulipotyphla > Talpidae > Talpa > Talpa europaea. Next base: position 68,817,448 of record NC_140073.1, read on the forward strand.
CAAATGTTTAGCATGAAACTCATGTATGCATTTGTGTGTGTATTTATGTGTGTGAGATATGTGTATGGTGTGTGTATGTGTGTGTGTGTGTGTGTGTGTATAGTAGGGGTTGATGGTTTGTGGCATTAATATAACAGCTCTTTGGGGCTTGAGAGAGCTAAGCAGTTACACATTTTACTCTTGTTATTGTCTTTTGTGCTTCTAGATATTCTCTCGGTTCATTTTTTAGTAGCATCAAAAGAGTTAAAACAACAAATAAATGAAACAAGTCCAATGAATATGGAACATATTTAATGGATTTTTCAGTTTCTTCATTGCACATGCTTCCTGCAAAGGTCTCTGCAAAACAGAATACTTTAGTTAATCAAATCATTTAGCTAATTAGTGTGCTCCTCCTTCATTTATTTGACTCTGTCTTCTAAATTAACCTTATTGCTTCAGGCCTAATGGGTTCGAAACCCTTCCCTATCCCCCCTCCCCTCTTGCCGACCCCCCCATGTTCATTTCCTCATGGACTTCCTGTCAGCATGACCTTGCTTGCCTAATGCTTCTACACAATGCTCTTGGATCCCTCACACCTCACTTCTTTCAATTTCCATTACATGTAATTTGGTGCAACATTGAATAAGAAGATATCACCTCAAGAACCTGAATGGTATCAGCATGATTATCAGTTGGGGAACTGATATATTTGTAAAGAAGGACCAAATCTCACCAGCCTATGGACAACGGGCACCTTCAGGGTCAGTGTGCTGTGCTAACACACCTCTGAAGAGGTGTGGTCCTACACCTGGTGATTGGCTGCAGTGTTGTAAACCAATGTTATCTCAATAAAACAAACAAAAAATGATAGGCTATTATTTCTCTCTCTATCAAAAAAAATATGCAAGTATAGGGCCTCCCCTGGTGGTGCAGTGGTTGAGCACCGGGCTGCAAAGCTGCCCGCAGCCTCTGCAGCACAGGTTCGATTCCCGGCCACAAGTGAGGGCCCCACATGGCGTGCAGACCTCTCCTGCTCCCACTGCTCCCCTCAGCAGTATGTATCTCATTCATTCTGTTCTGTTCCCCGCTGTGGCTCTGGTGAATTCTCTTACCCTCCTGCACTTCTGACTGTACCCAGTGCTTGTATAAATAAATAAATAAAAATCTTTAAATAAAAAAAAATACAAGTATAAATTGTGTAAGATTAATATGGAAAGGCCAGGTGTTAGATTTCCAGAATCCTTCACATTTGTCTCTGCCAATCTCAGTACATGACTTGTGTCTTTTGGAGGAAAGTAGCTGTTCTGACTCCCACCAGCACATGTGTAGTCATCCCTGTGTAGCACAGCTGCACCCCTACGGGAGTTACTCATTTCTGTCATGGGAGCATGATTCGAACTTGCATACGTGGCCCGCCCAAGCTGCATGGACATCTTCAGCTGGATAGCTATATGTTTGGTTGTTATTTGAAATACATTTGTCTGCCTATAAATATACTCTCCTTCTAAAGATAGGATGTTTTGGTCTCTTCTATGCAAGATTCCCACAAATAGTGTAGTTCCATTACTATTTATTATGAATCATTTAGTTGACACTCCAGTCTTAAACATCAGTCACACAAGCTTTGTTAGCATGTCACATTCAAATTCCATCAAATGGGAGTATTGGAAAGTCTGAATTCCAGACCTGCAGGGCAGTGGGTCAGCTGGTGATAGGTTTCACTTGGGATCTGCCACCTCACAGGGTGCTGTGGTTTCCAAACAGCCAGCTGCTTCTAGCAAACACATCTCTACAAGGCCATGTGGCAAGAAAATCTAATTCAACTTTCAAATTATCTCTTATCCTGTCATATGGACACTCAATGTAAGTCTAGCAAAGCCTCAGCAAAACCTGAGGACATATTACTTGTTGGAAAGTAAATCATGGTCTCTCACTTAATGTGTACAGTTGCTTCAAATCTCTTCAGATTTTCTTGTACTCCAAACACACAAGGCCATTCGAATGGCAAATAAGTTTCCCTCATTTTTCCTAGAGTTTATAAACCTATTATATGTCACCTCTTCCCCCAAACACTTATGGTTCATCAGCATGTAAACAGTAGTCATGGAAATATGATGAAATGATCTTGATTGCTTCTATGAATCATATAATAAGAAATCTTATTTTAGGTAGATATGCATATCTCATGTTTTCAAATATGTGATAATCTTTAGGAAAGACTATTATACTATAAGCTATGCTTATACAGTTAATAGTTATCAATCAGTACATATAATTTGAAAATTATTCCTTATGCATGTAGACATATGACCAGTACTTTCTCTCTATATATAAATGTATATAGTATATAATATATTACTATGATATATAAATTATATATATTATATAAATATGCAAATATACTTATTTGATTAAATATGTATGGGCCTCGGGGTTCTATTAAAGAAGTAGAGGACATGGATATTTTACATGATTTATATATACATGTGCATATATATAAAGTAATAAATGTTAGTTAATAAATGTTAATTTAATTTTGAGAAAGATTTTATAATGTGCCCATCAGCACCTTGAGAATTCATATGAAGATACTGAAGTTATGAAAAAGTGTTATACTCAAGTCTATATGGAAGAGTCTTTAACATCTGTTTTAAAGCATACACCTCTTTAGTAAATCAAAATATAGTTACCTTTGCAGTTCTTCTAAATTTCATTTAATATGTATTGGCAAAAAATACTGGGTTCCACATGGTATAGAGATCAGCTATGAATAAATATTCCTTTTCCATGATGCTTGAATACCCAGAATCTTGGATTAAAATATATTAAAATCTGTTTATTTAAACTGTCATATTATTTAAGATTTTTAAAATTAAATTCCATTGATTTACCATTGATTTATTAAACTATATAAATTTGGGAATTACATCTTAATCTCTATGCATATGCAAGCCTCACCTTATCCACCCTTAAATTTCTAGGGATTCCCATCATCACATTGTTGAATTCTACCTTTCTCTCCTGCCTCTTCCATACCCCATCTGATAATGGCCATATTTTTCATAAAGTTAAACAGTTTTGTTGTGACTTTTTTTTTCATTATTTGCTTTGGTTATTTATATTCTACACATAAGGCAATCCATTTGACATTTGTATTCTTGTATTTCACTTCTAAAGTTATTTCACATAGTGTAATCACCTCATTTCTATCCATTTTATCACAAAAGGCAAGATTTCATATTTTTAATGGCCACATAGTTCTTAATTTTATTATATACAGAATTTGTTATATATACATATACACACATATACATATATACATGTGTGTATATAGAGAATTTATGTTAAAGAACTTACATAAATATGTTTATATCTATAAATTTATCTATGTATAAATTCTTTAGTCATCCATCAATCAGCATTTAGCTTGGCTCCATGTCTTAGCTATTGGTGAATAGTTATGCTATGAATATAAAGCTTCATGTTCTTCAGATAAATACCTAGGAGAGGTATTGCTAAATCATGTAGTATTTCCTTTTTAGGCTATAAAGGAATCTTGATACTGTATTCAGTAGTGGTTATACCAATTTATATTCCCAACCATGGGAACAAGAGTTCAATTTTACTGCATTCTTACCAACACATATTGTTTCCAGCATTTTTCTATAAGCCATACTTATAGAGGTAAGGTAGTATGTTATTTTGGTTTGGATTTGAATTTCCCTAATAATAAGTGACATGGAATATCTTTTATGTGTCTTAGTCTTCTGTATATCTATTTCTGTATTTATTTTGGAGAAGTGGCTATTCTCTTTTGTTATTAAGTTTTTAAGTTATTTATTAACAAACTATCAATGAAGTACCATTTTTTACATTCTTGTGAATATTTTGAAAATACAGGCTGTCTCCCCTCAGGTGTGATCACTAAAGCAAACATAGTGCTCCACCACAGATTGTTGTGCTCTCCCCTGTCCCCTTGTCCCTTTCTTGGATTGCTCAGATCTATGATCAGTTTTCAAGATTTGGTTTAAAGTCTCTGGTGAGTCCTTTCATGCCCTGCACCTCTGGTCTACACTCCAGCTTTTCTATGTATAAATGAATGAATGAATGAATGAATAAATACAGTTTCTCTTTATCTGATTTTTTGTTTGGTTTCTCTATATTTCACAGGCATAAGTGTCACTATCTAGTATTTTTCCTTCAGATTTTTCTTTTGCTTAGCATGATCCCTTCCAGTTCTATTCATGTTACTGCAAAGAGCATTAATTTATCTTTTTTTTTTTCTGAGTAGTATTCCATTGTGTGTATATACAACATCTTTTTGATCCATTCATCTCTTTGGGGGCATTTAGGTTGTTTCCATATCCCCTTGGTTACTGATTTCAGGTCTGATGTCCAAGCCTTTAATGCATTTTGAATTAATTTTTGTATATGGTGTTGCACAATAATCTAGTTTTACTCTTTTTGTTGTTGTTCTGTTGCACGTGACTGTCTAGGTATCCCACCAACATTTGTTGGAGAAATTTCTTTCTGTATTACATGGTCTTGGCTCCTTTGTTAAAGATTAACTAACCTATAGTAGTAGTTTATTTCTGGACTCTCAATTCTATCCCATTGGTCTATGTTTCTATTTTTGAAATATCTTCAAGTAGAAGTTGCAATAATATGTATGATGTTTCAAAAATACAGATGATTTGTAATGGAAAGAGGAAAAAAATAATCTTTTAGCAAACTACATAGGTTATCAAAAATGTTCTTTTATGCGAGCATTGAGATGTCAACTGCTCAGAAACTGATTTTACAGTTAATTGTTTTATTGTGGTTTTACATTTGATCCATTCATTACTTAGGGACTGGCTTAGATGTGTCAGTTGTGTCTAAGTTTACAGAAGTAAAATTGGAATCTTTAATTATTTTTTTCCAATTTGAACATAAAGTGGAAACTTTGCACACACATCCTTTCTCTGATTCCTTGATAATTTTTAATTTTGGTTATCTAATCCCCTTATTTCTCTCCCAGAATTTTAACTTAGTAATAAATTGTCTTTTCCTGCTAAAAACTTTGAGAATGTGCTTCTTAGATGTATAAACTTGGGTCCACATCCTAATTCACTCTTACTTTTCGATATTGAGGAAATTATACAGTCTTTCTCAAACCTAGATAGCCTGCAGGGAAAATTATGCAATATTAGTAGTGAAGATACAATATGTGTGTGAATATTAAAGCCGGAGCACCAGGGCCAACATATTTTTCTATTAAATTAAATCTTAGATGAACTACAATCATCACTAATGCATAAGTTAAATTGATTGAAATAGAAATTGTCTATCTTTACATTCCTTCTTATTATAAATTTATTTCCATGATTTTGGTAATTGCTGAATAAACTAATTTTTTATTATATATACAATTGTTAACCAGCTGCATTCAGGACTGTGCTTTTCTTAAAAGTAAAATGCAGAAAACACAAAAAGCTCCTTGGGAATATAGATATTCAGAACTGCATCGTGAAATCTCCTATTCTGGTAAAGAAAGGCATATTCATCCTATGACCACGACATATTCTACACTGACAATTTTATATTGAAATTAGCACACTCTATTTCCTCTAGCTTGAACTTTTGCTTTTATGAATGTCTCTTGTATTAGAGATTTAAACATGCCATTCGCCTTTGTTCACAAAAAAAAAAAAAAAGGGGGGGGGAGGAGGGATGCACTCCTGTCTTAGCCTATTCAGGTTACTATAGTAGATTACCATAAGTTGTGGGGGGTGGAGGGGGTGTTAACAATAATTCATTTTTTACAGTGCTGGAAGCTGGCAAGTCTGAGACCAAGATGCTGGCACATTCGGAGTCTGGTGAGAGCTCATTTCCTGGTTCAAAGACAGTCTTCATTGTCTGTGTCCTCTACAAGGCAGTTTTCTCTGACTTCTCTAATAAGGGCGCTAATCCCATGTATTCATGAGGGCTCATTGGAGATGAGATATCTACATAGGAGTTGGGAGAAGGGTCATAAACATTCATTGTATAGAAACTTATGAATGTTTTCTATGGCATAGATAATTTTAAAGTGTCTTTATATATCATAGTTTGGGGGTATCACGCTATCTTTCTAGCTTAATTTTATGATCACATTTTTTGAAGGTTCCATATAATTAATTTATTAGCCAAAAAAACACTGATCAGATAATAGTGAAGGCAAATTCTACCCACATAAGAATATTTGGGATAATCACTGGCCTCATCATTTGCAAATTAAGTGAATTTACTCAATTATTTATCATTTAATACTTTGTTTCTTCATGTATAATATTGATAACAATACAAGTATGTTTCATAGAATTGTTATAACAATTAAATGAGAGACTGTGTAAAAACACTGTAAACTAAAACACACAAAAGAAAATCAAATGCCTTTAAATTACCAGGATTTAAGTGAGAAATGTGCTTACATAGGGTGCTATGTATTAGGACAGATGGATGATGAGAAAAAGGATTTGAAATTTTGTGAAGAAAATTATATTGAACAAAATTATAAGGGTTGCATGTGATGCAGTAGAGTGGGGCTAGAAAATCACTAAAAACCAGTGCAGAATCATGATGTAAAAATCATATGAAAACTAAAATTCCTATATTGATAGCATTACTAGGATTTTCTAGAAAAAATAAATTTCATTTGACAACATTTATATGGCACTTTATGAGTATTTACATATTAATCCTATGACAACCCTGGGAGAAAGGTATTATATGTATCATCGTTTTAGAAGCAGGAATCAGAAGCATTAAAGAAGGCTGTCAAAGAGAAAGAGACAAATACTAGGTAGGGTGAACAAGGCAGATTTCATTCAGGCTGCTTCAGGAAAGGAAAGCTCATTTCAACCCCAACTAAAAACAAAGGTAAATGAGGATTTCAAAGGGATGATGGAGAATGAACAAAGTGGTTATGAGTAAGTGAACAGGGGAGAGAGGGTTACAGGGAACCAGGGGGTGGCTAAGGGCAAAGAGTGGAAATTTATTGAAAATGGTTAAGCAGTGTGGATTTGGACAAAGCACATTTTGTGTTTTGACAGTCTTGCATTTTTTGAGCAAAGAATCAGCACAGGTGAGCTGAGGTCACCTTTTAGGATCACAGTCTGGTGTAGGGTGAAGTTTGCTCTGGTCTTAATGCAGTGTTTAGGTGAGTCCTTGTGTCATGTTGGGAGTTCATATTTCATAGAATCACATTCACATAGTAATTGTTAGACTTGGGATTCCAACACCAGCTTCTTGACTTTGGAGTGCATGCTGTATCTCAGTGTCAAAAACACTACTTGCTAATCTTTACTTTTTATGTTCTTATAGGCTGCATTCCTTTGTAAACCATAAGACTCAGTTTATGTTTGAAGACTCTCTGATGGTCCAAAATGTTTCAGACAATAGGAAATGTAACTATAATAATTTTTCTTTTGTGTGTTTTGAGCTCACATTTGTTACTACACTGTATGATAGAGACATATAAAATCACACCTCTTCACATGTGCGTTACCACCACCCAAGTACCCATTATCCCCCACCATACCTCATTGGGTCCTCTTTACTCTTCACCTTCTGCCTCTCCATGTATAACCTTTGCCTTACAGTCAGACTTCTAGGACTTGTTTTGGTTTGGTTATGTCTGTTCCTTTGTGTATTTTTTTTTCTCTATGTTGTCACAAATTTCAAGAGTTCAACTTTATTTTTGTAGCTGACTAGTACTCCATTGTGTATACATACCAACAGTTCTTACCTACTCATTAGTCCTAGGGCATTTAGGTTTTTACATAATTTGGCTGTTATAGATATAGTTCCTACTTAAAAAAAAAAAGATTTATTTTTGCATGCGTGCAAGAACTGGCATGTAGGTTAGAGGTACAAGACGTGAGTGCAGAGCGGAACTGGTGGATTGACTGAAACACACTGCTGAGGGGAGCAGTGGGTGAGACAGGCGTGGTCTGCTTCACTATGTGGGCCAGCTCCCTGGCCTGGGATCGAACTCGTGCTGCAGTGGCTGCAGATAGCTTGATAGTGTTGTGTCTTTAACTCCTGCGCCACCAGGGAGGCCCAATTCCTATGAATTTTTGACATGAGATTATTTAAATCACTGAAAGTGTGGTTTCTTAAAAGTTCTTATGAATCTGGGTTAGATATTGTTCCTATCCATTTTGAGCTACTCTTCCTCAATTGTTCTTATTGAAAAAAGTGAACATGAAGTAACTGAATGATATGACCTTTACCTTTAAACAAAACAAAATAAAGATCTATCACCACTTTCAACCAGCTGGCAAAAGAATTCTACCACTATTTTAAATTTTCCTCGACTTTACATTTGGTTTAACTAATCTTTATCGACCACTCTTCTTTCAGTTTTCCTGAGTTACTTGATTGAGGCTTTCCTGCTCTCTTGCCACTCAGGATACCAGAATATACCTTTAAGTTAATAGTCAAAATCATTTACATCCATATATGATTTCCCATTTCTAAAGGTTTCCATGAAAAAGAGAAGGGACGAGAGTATGAGCATGGTGGAGAGGGGGTGTGAGGAGAAAGAGAGATACTTCTCTGATCTGTAGTCAAATACAGCCCTACCTTCCAGTGGGCTGCTTCAACTCAACCCCCTCTATTAGAAATCTTCAAGTATTTTCTTGAGCTTCCCTGACACGTGAGCATTCCTGGTGTGCAGCACAGATCATTCAAGCAGAAGCATCTCTCACTTTTAATAAACAAAATACACTTAGAAGTGCAATATGATATATTTTTTTAAGCGGGGAGAGGTTTTACCAGAGGGTGAAGAACTCTTGCTCTCAAGAGTTCTGAGCAAATTTAAAACATTGAAATATATGACTCCTAAGAATCCATCCAGATATTGAGACTGAGCATTTAAAAAACAAACAAACAAACAAAGCCTTAAACCATTCTGAAATATATTTAGGGTAATACTTGAACAAAACAGAGAAAATATAATAAAATGCATGTTTTGAAATAGACTAGAATCAGGAATGTCCAGCAAAATGGTTGCTTTTTGTCACTTTACATCTTTGTCCTTCTCCATATTTATCATGTGGCAGAGAAAAGGGAGGAGCCAAAAATCTTTATGCACAAAATAAACCAAAAGGAAGAAAAAGAGCTTTAATAAACTTTGAACACACACACACACACACAATATCAAAACACTCAGGTTTCTGCACTTCACAACACCTTAATTTTCCATCAGCCATGCAGCTGTGCACTTCCCACAGCGCAAAGTCTCATGAAGGGTATATTAATTAAGTCATTATGCCCTGAGAGTTAGGTATAATTACAAATCTTCTCACCATACTATTTTGAGTTTCTAAAATTCAATAAGTTAGAGGCTGTTTTTTTTTTTCTTCAAGATGTCACAGGGGAAAAAAAAATCAACACCAAAATTCACAGAGTAGATAACCTGTCATTCTCTCCATTAGAAGAGGTCTGAGTCTTGCAGAGAGGAGTAACTTGCTCTTGTCAGTTCAACCTAAGAAATTTTCCCAAACTTTCAGCAAGAATTACGAATAAATATTTAGCCAAGTACATGCAGCTATGAACATTGACAGGAAGGGTCTCAGGACAGGACTCAAGAAAAAAAAAAGTGCTCGCTTCAGCAGCACATATACTAAAATTGGAACGATACAGAGAAGATTAGCATGGTCCCTGTGCAAGGATGACACGCAAATTCGTAAAGCGTTCCATATTTTTAGCTAAGCTTTGGAAACAACCCAAATGCCCAAAAATAGATGACTGGATCAAGAAGATGTGGTATGTATACACCATAGAATATTACTCAGCATTCAAAAAAGATAAACACATGCAATTTGCAGCAACATGGATGGAGCTGGAAGGGATCATGCTCAGCAAAATAAGCCAGAAAGAAAAAGAAAAATACCAGATGGTCTCACTCATAGCAGGAATCTAGAAAACCTAAATAAGGGACCAGGAAAAAGAATAACTATATGAAAGAAAATATCAAAATCAACAAACAACTATGAACAAGAGACACTCTATGGGGGGTGGGGGCGGGGAGGGAAGGGATTGAGGTCAAAATAAGGGGGTCGCAATTGTATGGGGAATATAAAAATAAAAAATATATATTAAAAAAAAAAAAGCTGTGCTGAAATTTTGCAGTTCAATTTGCTCTTCCCACTGGCTGGTAAACAAGAGGTTAAAACCTGATGGCACTGGACCCAGACACCTGCTGCCATGAATTTCCTGGGCTCATTGTTTCACTAACTTTTCCCCAGCCTGGGAATTCCTGAATTATCTTTCCACAACTTATTAATTTGGCCACTATGGGAAGAAAATACAGGTACAGACCCAGAAGGAAAGAGAGTCACATATCTCAAGACTAGGCTGGTTCACGCTGGACCTTTACTCAGTCGCCATGAGATGCTTGCCTTAGAGAAGGCCATGAGATCTGCACCACCACCAAGCTGCAGCTGACTGGTATCAAAATTAGCAGTGATAAATGGACTTCAGTCAAGTCCACCCTCCTTGTTTGCTTGACCAATAACGTTTAATTTCTTCGTTCTCAAATCTCAACCCTAAAAGGTACACCGACCCCTAAACCCAGTGTCTCAGAGAGTCTCTCAAGACCAGAGAGAACTTCCTGAAGTGGATAAATGCAGACTCCTTGTCAATTCTCACCAGTGTCTGTAGAATCCTCTTTTCAATCTTGACCAGAGGGTCTCAAGAGCCATTTTTTTTGGCCTGAGAGCAGGACCCCTCGGCCCATCCCTCCTTTCCGTGTGTGGCACAACAGACTGTGGCTGGTACACTCCCAGCTTATCTACCTGTGCTGTGGGGGAGGCTGGGCTGTGGGTTCACTTCCTGTCTGGTGACAAAGGAGTTTCCTGTAAATGCAGACATGAGAAGAGATTCCCTTTTAAAAGCAACCAAAAAGAGGGTCTGGAGTCTTCTCTTCATTTTCATAGAGATGTAATGAAAGAGGGTGGTAGGGGTAGCAGGATGGGATACCAGGATAGGCAGGAATGGACACCCACCTGCCTGGACTATAAGACAAAAGAGCCACCAAAAAGCCCCAAAAGGCCAAAATCCAAAACCAAGGGCTATAGCAATACAACACCCATACAATAGGGGTCTATGAGCTATAGTTGAACAAAGGACAGTGCCCAAGGAGAGGCCAGGTCACTGTCTGTGGGTTCTCACCTGTGCACAATTGCAAGAGATCTCAGGCTCAGGGAACAACAATCATGAGTTTTATCCTGCAAACAGGGGAAACAAAGAGCTAATTGTGGCCACAAGTGGCGGCTATCTCACCCAGGCGGTGTCCACCACAAGCACAAGCAGAATACAGGTCACCTGTCAACAGAGCTAGACCACACTGGCCAGTAGAGACAGTCACCACTGGTCACGAGGAATGCTGGACAGCACTGGCCGGGAGTGATGGTCACTACTGGTTCCCCTGGGTGGTGTCAGAGACACCCAGTGTTAACAGCTGTCTGTGACACCAGGCCGAGAGTCTGTGTGCTCCTTTCTGGCGATGTCAGAGACATCGAGGCCCAGGCTCTGATAGAGGTCTTTATCTTCTCTCCCCTGCTCAGAGGTCAGCTACGGGGTGCTCCCTTTCTTTCATCTTCTTTCCGCTCTGGTCCTTCTTTCTTTCTTCAGAGGTCAGAAATAATGTCTTCCCTTTCTTTCTTTGGAGACTGGAACAGTCTGTTTTTTCCAGCTTCTGCCACCCCGGCTTATATTCTCTTTCAGGGTGGCACACCCACAAGTCTGATTGGACCATGTTTCAATCTTGTGGCTGTTTGGACCATTTAACACCAGTCAGCTCATTGCTTGCACCTTATTGGTCCAATCCATCACCCGAGAAGTAAAAGGGTGGTTGCTGTGTTCTGAGGAGCAACTGCCACACCTGACTTGCTGTGCAGCAGGAGGCAAGAGACCACTGCTGCTGCGGGCTCCCACCACTGAGGCAGCTCCTGCCGCTGAGGCAGCTGCGTTCTGGTAACAGTAATACAAGCTTTTAGAATGGAAAGACACAACAGAAAACAGGTTCACTATCCTCTATAATCTTTTTACAAGAAGTGTAATAAAATATCATCCTTAGAGTGGCTGCCTAGAAAGCACCACATACCGAAGATCATATCTAAAAGGTAATCCACAGGGTTTTCTTATTTTTTTTTATAAAAATGCATCAGTTGTTTTATTATTTTATTTTTTTAATATTTTATTTTATATAATTCTTACATCATTTTTCATTTTTGCACAATGTATGCATTTTCATTTTGGTTATATTCCCCATACAACTCCCACCCCCCTTATTTTGACCCTAATCCTTCCTCTCCCTGCCACTTCCCGCTCCCCCAGTGTGTCTCTGGTCCATAGTTGCTTGGCAGAAGAGCTAAAAAGAAACTTCTCTAAAGAGGAAATGCAAATGGCCAGCAGGCAGATGAAAAAATGATGTGATGTTCAACATCACTTTAATCAGGGAAATGCAAATAAAAACTACCATGAGATACCATCTTACACCAGTGAGAATGGCACATATTAAAAAAACTAGCAACAACAAATGTTGGCTAGGTTGTGGAGAAAAAGGAACTATCCTGCACTGTTGGTGGGAGTGCAAACTGGTCCAACCACTATGGAGAGCTGTGTGGAGATTTCTGGACCAACTAAACATAGAGCTTCCATACGATCCAGCAATTCCACTCCTAGGTATTTACCCAAAGGACACAGAAACATCAATTCCAAAGAGCACCTGCACCCCTGTGTTTATAGCAGCACTGTTTACAATAGCTAAGCTTTGGAAACAACCCAAATGCCCAAAAATAGATGACTGGATCAAGAAGATGTGGTATATATACACCATGGAATATTACTCAGCATTCAAAAAAGATAAACACATGCAATTTGCAGCAACATGGATGGAACTGGAAGGGATCATGCTCGGCAAAATAAGCCAGAAAGAAAAAGAAAAATAAGGGACCAGGAAAAAGACTAATTAATACAAAGTTTTCTTGTTTTTAAGACAGAAATTTTGACCAACCAGATTAAAATGGTTGTATTTCTCCTAAAGCATAGGTATTTATTCTCTATAATGAGATACAAATCTTGGTTCTCCCAACAAATAAATGGAAAAAGTTAAGGTTAGAAAGCATACACTCTACTTGTGGCTGAAAACTCTGCCCTCATTCATCCTTGACAAGTCATCCAGTGCATCCTGAGAAAGCAACATCTAAAATGAACATGCTAAAATGAACATGCTGAAATCTCTTTGCTTTCAGAAATAAACTTATCCCAGGTATTTGTAACCATTTTAGAGTATAGAATAATTCATTTCAAATTTTCAGACCTTTTAAAGTTTAGCTAAGCTTTATTTCTCTTTTTATTAATTCAACATGAAGTTGTTACCTCCCATGTTTTATCAGTGCTAGATCTGTATATGTATATTTATATATGAAATATCTTTTATGGCACGTTATCTTTGTAATCTTTGCTAATATATACCTTTTTTAACAAGAGTATAAATACCTTGAAAGCATACCCAATATATTTCAAATTTAACCCATCTCATCTATTTTGCCTGACATTTGAAGTTTTCCCATCAACAGATCTATTCTAGATTTCTATCCTTATCGACAGTTCATTCCTTACCAAAATCTCCTCTTTAGTTAAGCAACAATGTCCCCTTTGCATATGTTATCCTGATTATGTCCTAGTTCTCACACCTATAAAGTGGGGGTAAAGAACTTAGCTTATAGAGCTGAGAAACATAAGTGGTTCAATTCATGTATAAACTTGTTGCTTGTTCCATGACTATGAAATATTCAGTTGGTACTATTTAGTATTATTTTACCACAAATATTTTGGTGCTTTTCAGCTGTCATGATTGTGCATATACTACCTCCTGATCTTTGCTTTTCTCACTCTTTCTATCCTTCATAGTGCAAGTATATTATTCTTCTTTGGAAAGATATTTGACCTGAACTCTCTGGCCTAAATTCCTGTATTTAACTTCAAAATTAGAAAGCTTAGCAAACGTTTGTCAGTCCTACCTCATGAAAACCTAAAATAATAGTAATGTGACTCCCATGTCAGAGATATTCTAAAGGTCATTTTTATTTCTCTGAGTGTCACATTCAAATAATCACACTCTATTTTTCCACAACCACCTCCATGGCATCTAAAATCAGCTCTCTGACCTCTTTTGATATATCTGTGTCACTTGGTGCCTACTATTTATAATTATTTTGTGAAATTACATACTTTACCTTTCAGAGAATTTTATTCTCTCATGGACCTACATTTTTCTCTGTATCCCATTATCATATTTTATTTTTCTTTGTCCTCCAAGATAACCATAAGGACTAAAATCAGAACGATGACCTTTCCTTTGTAGGTAACTACACACTGAGTCACAGGACCCTGGTGTTACAGAATGTGTATCATTTAAAACAAAATAGTAACTACTGAGAGATTCAATTTCTTTAGAAGAAGTTGTTCTTTAAAACTAAGCTGTGGGCTGGTCCTCCCCTGGTGGCGCAGTGGTTGAGTGCTGGGCTGCAAAGCTGCCCGCAGCCTCTGCAGCTCCAGTTCTATCCCCGGCCACCGGCGAGGGTCCCACATGGTGCACAGACCTCTCCTGTGGCCCGCTGCTCCCCTCAGCAGTGTACTTCTGTCCTTCTGCCTGTTCTGCTCCCCGCTCTGGCTCTGGTGAATTCTCTCACCCTCCCGTGCTTCTGACTGTACCCAGAGTTTGTATAAATAAATAAATAAATAAACAAACAAACAAATAAATAAATAAATAAAAAGAAGCTCTGGGGACCTCCCTGGTGGCACAGGGGTTAAAGTCAAAGGGCTATCAAGCTATTGCCAGCCACTAAAGCATGAGTTCGACCCCCTGCCAGGGAACTGACCCACATGATGTAGTAGACCTCTCCAGTCTCACCTGCAACTCCCCTCAGCAGTGTATTTCAGTAGATCCGCCTATTCTGCCTGTTCTGTTCTCCACTCTGTCTCTGGTGAATCCTCTTATTATAGAGTAACCCCGATATTAAACGGGTTCCTGGCTGTGGGTCCTCACCTGCGCGCTTTAAAGGGACTTATGAATACTCTACTACAGACACACACAAAAGGGTTAATAAAAGGTTTATTTACAAGAGAAAAAGAAATAAGGAAAATGTACAACTCAGGGAGAAAATAGGGAAATAAAGTCTTTAATGCGTCCTACCCTATCCGACGACCTGGCAACCCAAAGTCACTCTCAGAGCTGGCCGGTCGCTGCGAGCTGGTGGAGAGCCAAAATGGGGGAACCCCAAAGCCCACGTGTCTGCCTTTTGTATCCACCTGGCTGCTTAACCCCACCCTCAGGTCCCAGCCACCTTCCCTTTGGTGGTGATGGGATTTGGAGTTCCCAGTGTCTTTGGCTTTGACCTGGGGTGGGTGTGGAGTCCACAAAGCCTATATGGAATTTGCTTTGGGACATCCTTTTCCCCCTAACACTCTCACCCCCTACTATACTGCTGGCCTACCCCCCAGTTCTTATATGCACAAATAAATAAAAAAAACTTTTAAAAAGATTAAAAAAAAAAACTTTGACTTGGTGAATGACTGCCTTTTACCTTTATCAACAGAACTGGTGTTAAACCAGCTGCACTGTTCTCCATGTCATTCATTTTCTAATACCCCAGAGCCGGGACAGTGAGGGTGCCAGTCTGGCAGTTGGCATAAACAAGGCAATCTTTCAGGCTGGTGCATAGCTCTACTAAGGATTTATGAAGGAAGGGGAGTCTATGGACATGCAATGGGGAAGGAATAAAGGGTTCTTGTTGAACATGAACAGGGATTTTTTTTTTTTTTTTTTGGAAACAGTGAGAATCAGACATTCTATGCCTTGACAGCTACAATCTCATGGACCAAAAGCAAGTCATGGTAGACTCGCTGACTTTAAAGAGAGTAAGGAAGTTCAATGATACCATGTTATTAGAAGGGGGAAATATGGAAACTTTTATAACAGCACTAAAGATAACCCTGTCAATTCCATGCCTATTTATATCAAAACAAAACAAATAACAGAATGACTAAATGAAGAGATTTTTTTTTTGTTCTGGCAGATTATCTACTTTTTCCTCCAATTTTGTTTCTGTAGGTATACTATTAACCCACCTCCAAACGAACAGTTTCCTTCACAAAATATTCAAATGAGTAAATGAGTAACTCAGAGTAATTGACTTCTGCCCTGAAGACATAGTCCCTCCCACACGGACTCCCCCACTTCTACCTTTAGCGCCCTCTGCACCAATCTGGCAATCACAAAGTATGAGGACAAGTGATACTTTAGAGCAGATAAACTGCCATGTCCAGCCCCTCTCTTTTCTAAGACTATTGTTTCCCTGGAGTAGCAGACAACAGTCAGCACCACATGTTGGGGAGGTGGAGGGTCCTGTAGGGGGAGGCCAAACCAGGCTGTTTTTATGGTGGGGGGAGGATTTACAGGCTTCACTTGACTGCAGGGCTGTAAGAGAGTTGGCTTAGGTATCTGACACAGGTATTTTATCATTATTTGTTCTGGTTACCCAGGGACCATAGGAAAAAGACTGGCAAGCAATCAAGAGATTTTTTTTTGACAGCTGAGAAGACAGATGTGAGCATGAAAACTCCGGTCGAGGTATTCTTCACAAGATACTTAATGTGCTGTATATCTTCACACAGAGCTCAATGGAGGCTCCGTAATGCCGCTTTGACTTTTCAAGTAACCTCTGCAGGAAATCTCTCCATTATTCTGGAAAGCCTTTACCTCGGGTGAAAAACAGCTTCTGTATAGGTGATGCTCCTATAGTCCAAATCTCCATTTGGACTCATTAATCATTTCTATTATGACCAAATTATTCAAGGCTATAAGATATAATAAAAAAAATGTCTTGTTAATACAAAAACGTCCAAGAGAGTACTTAGGGAAATTAAATAGACTGGAAAACATATGTTAGATGTCTTCCAAATTAGACTATGTAAATAAATGATTCTGGTTTAATCACATGGCAATTTACAGGGACTTTTTTTATATAAAAATGATCACATCACAGTCTCTGACAAGAATTTGATACAGATTGAGCTATTTGGCTTGCTGCACGAGTAGTTTTAGAGTTTTTATTTGCCATTAATCTTTTTAAATACTTGGTTTATTATTTTACTCAAGAATACTGTGTTGAAGTCAATCACACTGTGAATTTTGAAATATAATTCAGTGTCTAAAGTCTGGAAGCCAGTTGTCAAGTTTTAGACCCCCAGCTCTCCATGGTTCTGTATTTCACAGCCCATTGTGGGTTACCCAGGCAAATTCTCACTTGATGAACTATGTGGATCGTGGGTGGCTAGAAAATTGTGAAGTTTTTATGTTGCTCTACTGACTTTGATAGGAGAAGGCAGGCCAGAGCTGTTACTGATTTTAGGTGCAGGGTCACACAGAACAAGACCTCATAGTTTGTAAGTTTAATCAATTCAAGTTAGACCATAATGATGGTGACAGGCATTTATTTATTTAATATTTTATTTTGTATATTTTATACTTCATTTTTCATTTTTGTACAATGTTTGCATTTTCATCTCGGTTATAGTCCCTGTGAAATTCACATGACCCATTCACCCGTGAAGCATCACCACAGTCCCTTGTGTTCTTCCCATACAGGTTTTGATCCTATTCCCTTCTCCCCCCACCCCTACAGAATGTCTCTGGTTTATAGTTGCCTGTTCATTTTGATTTTTACTTCATTGCAATTACTTTTTTTTTCTTGATCCCTAATTTAGATCCTATACATTCCTCCTATAAGTGAAACCATCTGATATTTTTCTTTTTCTTTCTGGATTATTTCACTGAGCATGATCCCTTCCAGCTCCATCCATGTTGCTGCAAATTGCATGAGTTTATCTTTTTTGATTGCTGAGTAATATTCATTGTGGATATGTACCACATCTTCTTGATCCAGTCATCGATTTTGGGCATTTGGGTTGTTTCCAAAGATTAGCTATTGTAGACATTTATATGCTGCTATAAACATAGGGGTGCAGGTGTCCTTTTGAATTAATGTTTCTGTGTCCTTTGGGTAGATCCCTAGGAGTGGAATTGCTGGATCATATGGTAGCTCCATTTTCAGTTAGTTGAGGAAACTCCAGACAGCTTTTCATAGTGGTTGGACCAGTTGGCACCCCCACCAGCAGTGCAGGAGAGTTCCTTTTTCTCCACATCCTTGCCAACATTTGTTGATGCTAGTTTTTTTTTTTTTTTAAGTATATTTTTTTAAGATTTATTTATTTATTTATACAAGCACTGGGTACAGTCAGAGGCACGGGAGAATTCACCAGAGCCAGAGCGGGGAGCAGAGCAGGCAGAGGGACTGAAGTACACTGCTGTGGGGAGCAGCAGGCGGCAGGAGAGGTCTGTGCGCCATGTGGTACCCTCCTCCTGTGGCCGGGATGCAGCTGGGGATCGAACCGGCGCCCGGAGGCTGCGGGCAGCTTCGCAACCCAGCGCTCAACTGCTGCGCCACCGGGGAGGCCCGATGCTAGTTTTTTTTAATATGTGCCATTCTCACTGGTGTAAGATGGTATCTCATTGTGGTTTTGATTTGTATTTCCATGATTACAAGTGATGCTGAACATTTTTTTCATATGCCTGTTCATTTGCATTTCCTCTTTGGAGACGTTTCTTTTTAGCTTTGCTGCCCTTTTTTTTTTTTTTAAAGGATTTATTTATTTATTTGTTTGTTTGTTTGTTTGTTTATTTATTTATACAAGCACTGGGTACAGTCAGAAGTGCGGGAGGGTGAGAGAATTCACCAAAGCTAGAGCGGGGAACAGAACAGGCAAACAGATAAAATACACTTCTGAGGGAGCAGTGGGCGGCAGGAGAGGTCTGTGTGCCATGTGGGACCCTCGCCTGTGGCAGGGGATCAAACCAGTGCTGCAGAGGCTGGGGGCAGCTTCGCAGCCCAGCGCTCAATCGCTGTGCCACCAGGGGAGGCCCTACCCATTTTTTGACTGTGTTATTTACTTTCTTTTTGTTGCATCATCTCAGCTTTTTGTAGATTTTTGTGATCAGTCACTTATCATTAGTATTGTGTGCAAAAATTTTCTCCCAATCAGTGGGGTTTCTCTTTGTTTTGGTTAATGTCTCTTTTGCTATACAGAAGTTCTTTAATTTGATGTAGTCCCAGCTGTTTATCCTTTCCTTCACTACCTTTGTTTTGGGGGGTGTGGGTGAAAGACATTTATATGGGATGGAAGAGTCTGGAGACAAAGAGGTAATGTACAGGTTCAGTCTGTTACACTAGACTAGTATCCCTCCAAGTATGTTTGTTTGTTCTTCTAAAACATATGATTTTTTTTTTTTTCCATTTCTCTTGCAGCTAGATACAACAGTGTAGTTCGGTTTGGAACAATGAAATGTGAGTAAAATGTTCCTGAGCAATTTCTTGGCTTTCTCAAACATGAAAAGAAAAAGACCTCTTTCCTTGGTCTTTGACAGTTTTTCCCTTTCCACGGCCTGACACATAAATGTCATAATTGCCCACTTTCCACCACATGGATGAATACGGGTTTTTACAGCAACAAAGTGAAGGAATTTGAGACCTCAGATAAAATTATGGGCAAGATTGTCCTGCCATCTTTGAAGAAGTAGACTGCTATATTATCAAAATAAACTATTGTTTAAACTACTCTATTTTGAACTTACTTCCTTTTCTTTTTTGTCCTTTTTGAACTTTTCAGTGGATCATTTACTCTAACCAATAAAAGCTATTTGGCTCAAGGTATTTCAATCTCATTTAGCCTGACAGGGAACACTTAATTTGAGCATCACACAGAAGCCTCTTCCATGCATCACTCTTTGGGATATCTAGGAAAAGATCCTCAGAATTGCTTATTAGCACCCAGAGGTTATTTACAGAGTAGGTTCAGTCTCTTGCAGTTAAGAGCAATTATGAGTCATGGATTTGCCCATCGGAGCTTAGTTACCTGAAACCCAACTTTCTCTGTTTTATTGCTCTTTCAATTTCTTCTGACAACCTAGACAAACTGACTCAATACTCCTCCCACTCTCATGTCCTTAGTTTTCTTGCTTGATTTATAGACATGAATGGATTTTACAAAAAGACAATCAGAAATAATAAAAACAGTCCCTCAAGAAAGGCTAATTTTCAAACATAGGGTGTGTGTTCAAATGCTGTCAGAAGCAATTGACTAGTATTCTTTCTTATCACTCAAATGAACTTCCTGGAATGGCCTAAGTCAAATGTCCCGTCCTGTGAATTTGTTCAAGTCTATCACATGGAGATGTTAGCGAAATATACATCAAAACACTTTTGAGATTATGTAATTCAGGACGTGTAATAAATGAGATAAAATTTCATGCACTTTAGTAATTACATCAAAACTATAATTCACTTTTACAACTTATAGTTATGAGAAATTAGAGAAGGTACAGACTTCTAAATTATTAAGACAACAGAAGAATATTAGGTGGAGTGATTGCCAAATGAACCTCCTCTCTCTTTCCCTCCATGGAATATGCAAACAAAAGTACCAAAAAGAGAGCCTGGATCTCTTATCTTCATTGTCACATTCACTGTTGGAGGGCTTTTCTGAAGAGTTCTTATTGGTCTTCTACATTTAAATTAAGCCCTGGTCCCCCTCAGACTCCTCTTTCAATATAATCTTAGCAAGAGTAGGCAGAGTTATAGATTTCTGTTAATTACATGATGTATTACTTATTCTATGTAGAAACCCTTTGTTCTCTTCTATATACCTTCCACCATTACCTGTGACCATGATATACTGAGTTAATATTAAATTGTTAATATTAGAGAATATTTAAAGTTTATATTAGTTAATGCTTATCAGAAACTTAAAAGAATCTAAAAGTTCTATGTATTTGATGGATATATAAGAAGAGAATTGGACCCAGCAATGGACTTAATATAAACATTGATTCTCAATGATACACACCTGAAATTTATAAAATGTTAAAATAATATGTATTTCCTTTTTTTTAAAGATTTATTTATTTATGCATAGAAGAACTGGGGTGTAGGTCAGCAGTGCAGGGAGTGGGGGGATTCACCAGAAACAGAATGGGGAGCAGAATAGACAGATGTATTGAAACACACTGCTGAGGGGAGCAGTGAGTGAGGCAGGAGAGGCCTGCTGCTGCATGTGGGTTGCTCCCTTGCCTGCCAGGGATCAAACTCAGTGCTACAATGGCTGGAAGTAGCTTGATAGTGCTGTCTTTAGCCCCTGAGCCACCAGGGAGGCCCAAATGATATGTATTTTCAATAAAAAGTACTAAAAAGGATTTATAACTGCGAACATATTTCCTTTATTTTATAACATAACTAATAGTAATTGAAAAAAATTATACAATTAGTATGTCATTTGGATTGATGGTTAATTTTTTAAAACAAATATTAATATTAAAGAAAAACAATAAAATAAAAACAATAAGATAATTATCAATCTCTTTATCTGTAACTTATTTCATAAATGTATTTATCTATGTGCATATATTTAAAAATACACACACAACTTGAGTCAAATGCTTTTGCACTTGAGGCTAAAGAACTATGAAAAAGACTCAATGTGAATGTGCCCATGAGGGGATCTATATAGGAATTTACTGATAGGAAAAGCACACCCTAGACATGCTTCAAAGACGGAGCAGTGAAGAACTAAATTGGTACTTTCAGGCTGAATAGAAACAGAAGGGACACTGCACAAGGAGGAAAAAAGAGAAGAGAAAATGCATATGAGACTAAACATCAAGTTAATCTTGCAGTTATGTTCTCTAATTCGAAATGTGGCATAACATTAAAATACATATGAAAACTGAGCATTGCTATTTAAGAATGGGGATGCACAGTAGGCATGAAGGTCAAACTCTAAATTTACAGACTGAAAGTTGTGTGTCCTCAAGGCAATGCAGTCATTACACCTACATGGGTAGCAAATTGGTCTCTCATCATTTGTTTTAAATAATTAGCCATCTGGTCCAAAAGGCATACTAGTCATATATTTTTTTCAAC